>NC_139513.1:218470703-219195703 GCF_947247035.1 Vipera ursinii | reverse complement strand
AAGTGGTGCGAACCAGCTGAATCCCACCACGGGTTGCATCCACGCATCATTCTAAACCATGATTTATTTATTTATTTTAGTCTTGCTAACAAGCAAAATAATCTTGGCTGATTTGTCCATGTCCTGCTTTTCTGTCTCTCTTTTTTAAAAAATCTGTAACTGTTCCCTAATCAGTGATCAAAGGTGGGTTTTTGTTTTTTTCTGTTTTTTTTTTGGGGGGGAACAAAAAAAATGCCCATTAAGGCCAGGAATCTCCAAATAAACCATATGTTCTTTCACATCTAATTCTAAGCTGTCACTAAGCTGTCAATGAGCTAAGACAAATACTATTTTGAAAAAGTAGTTTAACATCAAGCCACACTTTACGTCCCCAATTGGTTTACAAACACCTTTGTTTATTCTCCTCCCACTCTTGGGTGCCATCTTTGAGGCTGTGTCTTTCTAAACACTGACTACATATAGACTTTCTCAAGCTTCTGCTGTCCAGTTCTGCAAAGATGTATGCGGTCCCAGCAACTGTGGATGGCTGATGTACATGTCAAGTTTCCGACGTATGGGCTTTTCAAGTTGACAGTACCATTGCCAGCAGCCCAGGAGGACACTGCTGTTCAGGTAGTCCTGGACTTACAATGGTTCTCTTAGTGACTGGTCAAAGTTACAACAGCACTGAAAAAACACTGACCACCATCGCAACATCCCCATGCTCATGTCATCAAAATGTGTAAGCTTGGCAACAGACTCTTATTTAGGATGGTTGCCGTGTCCCAGGGCCATGTGATCACCTTTTGTAACCTTCTGTCAAGCAAGTCAATGGGGAAACCAGATGCACTTAACAACTGTGTTACAAATAAGTCTAGTGATCCACTTAACAAATGTGGCAAGAAAGGTCATAAAATGGGGGAAAATTCACTTAACAAATGTCACACTTAGCAATAGAAATTTTGGGCTCAGTTGGGGTCGTAGGTCGAAGACTACCCATATTAGGCTGCTTCACTTTAATTTTTGCTTCCTTAGAAGAACGATTCTAACCGACGCATTATCAAAAGATGTACAACCTGTGGACTTCAACTCCCAGAATTCCTGAGCCAGCATGTTCTGCTATCTAGGAATTCTGGGAGTTGAAGTCCACAGATCATAAAGGGGCCGCCATGCTTTGCAGGTTTCCCAATATCTTGGTGTTAAGCAAGAAACAGAAGACCATCAGTGTGCCCATTTCAAAAGGCTGTCATATTTACTGTAGCAACAGGGAGTTTAAGAATATGCTGCCCCAAGCAATCACTGACTGCTTTTTCTAAAATTAATTGTGATAAAACAAGCCTAAGGAAATTTCACTCATTACTTAATTTTAGCTTTCAGTCTGGTTTCAAATTCAGTTTGCAGTAACAAGAGAGGAAGGAATGGCTCCCTTTTCCCTTGTTTCTGAGAAAAAAAATATCTTGAACCAGTAAGGATTCCCCACCCATTTCTGAGGTTTTGGCCTCTCCATTGTGCTATGTTTTGGAAAGCATGTCTATCCGAAAAGCACTGTTTTCATATGTGCAGAAGCATCATGTAACATGAATAGGGAACCTTTAAAAATGAAATTCCCCAATTTAGTTCAAGCTGTCATACTACTTCCACTGAACAAATAATGCCGGATTATCAGGCCTACACGGAAACTATCTCAAAGAAAAATATATGCTAGAAGAAAACAAAAGAATATTTCCTCAATAATATTACTCTTCTGAGGCATATAGTTGCTTTAAATCAGGGGTGGGGAACGATGGCCCCTTTTATGACTTGTGGACTTCAACTCCAAGAATTCCTCAGGCTGTGGAATTCTGGAAGTTGAAGTCCACAAGTCATAAAAGGTGTTTCCCCAGAATTATTAAACAATAGAAATCCATACATGTCAAAATAATTAAAATATGGAAGAAGGGTCTCAGCTACCATCTATTTACCATTGAGCTCTTATGATCTTTTGGGGGCTTTTTTCCACTTTCTTTTTTTCCAGGGTGTAGGTGATTTCTTTGACCACATCAGTTAAGCACTAGGAGCTAATGGTCTAAGAACCATCTAGATCAGATATGTCAAACACAAGGCCCGGGGGCCGGATACGGCCCACGAAGTGGTTTCATGTGGCCCCCGAAGCCATCCTGGAAACAGTGAGGGAACGGCCCCCACTGCCAGAGACCCTCAGATCTGTCCCACTCCTGCCCAGGCCCCCATAGGCACCCTTGATGCGAACGATGTAGAGCTGGCCACGCCCACCCAGTAGGCCATACAAACTCTAGCCACGCCCACCCAGTAGGCCATACAAACTCTAGCCACGCCCACCCAGTAGGCCATGCCCACCCAGGCCATACCCACCCAGCCCCTTGAGGGCAACCGCAATGCTGATGCAGCCCTCAATGAAATTGAGTTTTACACCCCTGATCTAGATTCTCCATCAGACACAGAAGAATTCCACTTAGTTAAGGTTATTTATTCTTAGTTTTGCTGAACCTTTGTAGAACTAGAGTTGTAAAGATATTTAGGGACATCCACACACAAAAAATAAAGATGGCAGCTTGGCTATGTGAAGTCCCAACTTTTATTTAAGTATGCTGCATGTGTGACACATGCAAAAAATAAAAAATAAAAATGGATAAGATTCCCAACCACCAACTTGATTTTTCTGATTTTCCCCCGTCAGAATCCTCCCCACACCTTAGAATCTTTACAAGGTGAGAATACACTATCTTGCAAAACTAATTGCATGACATAGAAGATATTTAGCTGTAATTTAAATTAATAACAGCCCTATCTTTTCAGTTACATATGCTGGTTTGAATCAATCAAATGCAAGGGACTTGACCAAGCACTGCATTACAAGCTGAAAGACAATACGGATGAAAAAAATATATTTTCCTGAGTTTACAGAGTTTTGTAAGAACTACCTTAATATGTCAGAAAGACTTCAGGCTATGACAACGTTGCTTGCATTCCAAATGCTGGCAAGTTTCTGTTGCTTTTCAGCTTCTAAATCTCCTCAAATCACAGCAGAGAAACTAAATTTACTCAGATAACAGCACAAAAACAACATGAACTTAGAAACCCTATCAAACAATCCAGAAAAATATCAGAGGAATGTGAACAGAGATTACTCTAAATTGTTCCGTTTTCCTTTTATTTCTAAAAATAGCTTGGCTACAATTTTAGCACCTCAGCCCTATTGTGAATGTCAGAGAATATATCACTCACCCCTGGATATTTAATTAACCCTACTTCTCAAGACTAAGATCTGCAAAAATTGATCTGAGTGAGACCATGGCTAGTTTATACTGACACACCTTCTAATTTACACCCATTTAGTCACAACTAAAAAGCATCCCAGGGACTGGCAAGGATGCTGTAATTAATAACCAGTCCTACTCAGTAAAAGCTTTGATTAGTCCATTTGTGACCACATCTCTTTAGAAGAAATAGGAAGAAATTGTACCAGCAAAAACAGTTAAAAGATGCACAGTCACTGCCTCTCTTGCTTTACTTCTTTTTTTAATTCTATTAATATACCGCATGGAATTGACATCAAATATTTCGTAGCTTCAAGATTGCTATCAGATTCAGAGACTGGCATCTACCTGCTGCAAGACAAAGAAGGAATGGGACTTGTGGAGCAAGATTGGCTACTGTAACTGGCAGGCGATGGGAAGTATCTGGAGACTGGATACACCTAGAATGGGAATGGGGGGACCTTCCTTGTCTTTTCTTGCCTGCTTTTTAATAGAAGTGCATGTTATGTATTGAAGTAAATTATATGGGCCGTTATAAATGAATAACGGCTGTGTTGTTTAAACGTTAATTGCCTGTCTGCAGTTTTGCAAGCTTATGTTTTGGGTGGGAAAAGTGCTTCAATTTCATTGGTTGCCGCCCATTGGTGGTCCATATAAATAGATGTCAACGTGACTGTTAGAGCCACTTCTGTGTTAACCTAATAAATGTTCTGTTCCTTTCACCTTCGCCTCATCAATGCCTCAAAGATCCCAGAACACAACAGTGCAATTCAGGTTGCCAGGTAAACATATATGTGTCGATCACTCTGCCCCCTTCTTCTCATGATTCTCATGAATTAGTTTGCCTGGATGGGAGTTCCATTCTTCAGGTGAACTATTTGAATAGGACGCCAGTGAGTACAGAAAAGTCTTCCTCTGGCACTAAAATTGTAATCATAATGGAGTAGATATAACTAAGAAAGTGCTGCTCTTTTACCACATCCAAGTTTTGTTGCCTTATGCTACCACCATCACAGCTTTTACAACAGGACTGGCCTGGAAGTAAGATTTAATTTTTAATTAAATTTTAGTTAAAATTCTAATTAAATTTTGCTGCTCAACCTGACCAGATGCAGATGGTTTATTTTAGAATGTCGACCGGGGATCAGCTTGGCCTTTCAAATATTATGTGCATAAAGCCTCATCGTATAAGTGATTGATGAATTCTGAGAGTTACTCTTAGTTCTCTTCACATGTCAGTTTGATTGTGTAGGATGGTGCTGAAGAATTTTGGGGGCTATCCTTACCACCTTCAAAATCATGTCCACATCACTCAGGTTCACCAGCCATCAGTTTTAATGAGGACAACTTTTACAACTGAGTTGTTTCCTGTGCTGCAGTTGGAAACCTCATGCTGATAGAATACAAATAATACTTTTTGATGGTGTGGAGCTACAGTTAACATTATTGGGAGATGAAAGAGCACAAGACTGGGAAGATAACATGACTGACAGCAGTGGAGTGTTCTATTTATTTTATAGTCTGAGAGGGAGGTGTGATCATTTGGATTCCTTAAAAAAAAACCTGTTAAGATTATTTTAGGGAGAATGTTTTAGTTTTGCCGCTTTCTATGTTAAAATACCAAGAATCTACAATGTTAATTGTCAGCAGTTATGCAACCAAAATTTGATGAGACAATTTGAGAGACCCAAAAGAGTTTGGATATATATCTGGGGGCTATAAAATTGTCCACTATTGAAGAAGGAGGTCCTTTCAGAGGCAGCCACAAGCATTATCTGCTTTACACTTGCCTTAACAGATCACTCAACCCAGCAGAATTTATACCTCTACCATTAGATGTCCATTATTAGATAAATACAAATGTAACATGAAGGCCCACTTCATCAAGTACAGCCAGATTTTTGCCTAAAATACTGTATGTCATAGGTAAATGTTCTTCATAGACATTGCATGTACTATGTCACAAAAACACTCTCTGACTTTATTTCTATAATCAACATCGCTTCTTTAAGTATGCAAGTATGGTGCAGAATGTCAAATGCACCTAATAAGAATCTGAATGTTATGGAATTAAAATTTTCCCAGAATTCATCCTATCCCTATTTTATACTTCATTGATGTCACATGGCACACAGAGATTAACCAATTTATAAAACTGGCAAGGTAGAAAGGTATTATAATTTTTGAGAAGTCAACATTCAAGCCAGTAGTTATCAGTGCGTTGAGTTTGGTCCCTGCTATTCATTCTCTTGGGAATTTTTCAGAAAGATTTCTTGCTTCTTCCCCAAGTTCTTTCTAGTGATCTAATAACCTAATTATCAACCAGGTAATGAAGTGTGATCGGACACTGGAATGTGCAATGCGGAGAAGAATGTTCTAAGGTGCAGTCAGAAAGAACAAAGAGCAATTCATCCCATTTACTAATGATCCACGTCCCTTCCAAGCAAGTCATTTCAACAGCATGTGATAATAAAGGACTTCAGTCAGACACACTTGACAAATACAACACACTGTTGGATGGAGGCCATGTTCTCTGAAATAAATGTACAATTCTTCTCTCTTTTTCTTTTTGTCTTTAGTATTCACACAACCAGGTCTGGAAGCCAGGTGCATTCAAACTTCCCACAATGTGATTTTATCAGATGCAGATCTTGAAGGGCTTTTGGCATGAGTTCTGAGAATGAGAGGGTCTTCCTGGAAAAAGGGGAAACGTTGAGAGAAAAGACCAAAGGGTATAAATCAGCTAACATCACCCTTGGCCATAGCCAGTGCTGGATATGGTTCACTTGGCACATCAAACCCCCTCCCCCCCAAAAAAAGAGGGTGGGGGGGAAGCAGGACCTAAATTCTCTGATGCAGGGAGAGAAAGTCATCAAAAGACATACCAGGAGATGCATTTCAACAACTGAGCTGGTGAAGCAAGACAAAATCTATATTATATTTGTTTTGATTTAATTAAATGCAGTTAACATGATGACTGCCCTTCACTTATTTCATATTTTCCTCTTCCTGAGACATTAAAAATGACTAATGTCTACAACTCCGCTTTGTATTTTGAGCTATGCTTTAAAAAAAAGCTGTCCACTCTTTTTTATTTTGGGGTAAAGGTGAAAATGGGGAGGCTGCAGGGCCCATCCAAGCCATGACGCAGAGAGGGTTACGTAGGAGCCTAAAGAAAAAGAAACATTATTCTATTTCCTTGTGTGGCATGCCTTCTAAATAAGTAGTGCCTTTCCTGTGAAAATGAGATTATCTCAAACATACAGTATGTAGGGAGATGCTTTCTCTTGAATATCATATTTTTTGAGTGAAATCAGGGAACGTATTGGTAAGCTGATTGATGCACAATAATAAAATTAATAGAAGTACAAAGATATACATAAATGAACAATTGTCCAGTTATGCTTATCACTGAACATATTGTTCAAGAAAAGTCTAATGTTACCCAGAGTTATGAAATATTGTTCTATGTTTCCAATGAGTGACATCTCCTAGCCAATATTGATTCATCTACAAAGAAAGAAAAAATAGTCAGATTTCATTAATATATAATTGAGAAATCAGTAGGAAATTACAGGTACTGTATATAGGCAAAATTGGAAAATATCTCTAGCTCATCTTGAAGAAGGAAGCAATAACGTATTATTCTGTATTCTGCCTATGTAGATACCAGGAACTGAGTTTCTCTTTACCTTTCACCCAGGGAATTAGAAAATGTACAATCTGGAGTTTTACCATGAATTAATTTGGATGTGCCAGTTTTTTAATTTAATTTTTTAAAACCTTAACATCCTCATAGCAAAGACTTAATGGGTCCAAAGAATCCATTATTGAATGAATAGAAATAATTAATGTAATTAAACTGTGTCTCCAAATAGAGTAATAATGAATTGTTAACCAATTTTTGGATAGATGCATATTAAAATGATTTTCTTAATCAAAGGCTATAAGCAGTTAAATTCTTTTTAAAAATCTTTTTTCCCCCAGGTTAACGAGTCTCCATATCGCTATCAAAAAAATCTGAATGCTTGTTATCATTGATTATAGTTCTTATGCCATGCTTGGACAAAGCAAAGGGGTCTATAATTTTATTTTTATTTTTATTCCATTTATATCCCGCCCTTCTCCGAAGACTCAGGGCAGTTTACAAGCTTAGCAGTAGCCTTCATTCTATGTATATGCCTGCTTGTTAGGGCTTTCACCCCCCCCCCAAGCTGCATTATTACAAAGTCAGCTTAATTGCCCCCAACAATCTGGGTCCTCATTTTACCTACCTCGGAAGGATGGAAGGCTGAGTCAACCTTGAGCCTGGTGGGACGCGAACCTGCACTAATTGCAGGCAGCTGGTGTTACTTAAGGAGGCATTAGCCCACTGCTCCACCAAGGCTCTATAAAAAGTGTAAACTTAGCATGGAATTGTAACTGAATCTTCATTGTGACAATTTTGGGGGAAAGCAGTTGCTCATTTATTCACATTCACTCCCTCCCCACTTTTAATCCCCAAACCATGATTGATTTCTTTGGACTCCAGATAAACCTTTCCTTTCCTTTCCTTTCCTTTCCTTTCCTTTCCTTTCCTTTCCTTTCCTTTCCTTTCCTTTCCTTTCCTTTCCTTTCCTTTACTTTACTTTACTTTACTTTACTTTACTTTACTTTACTTTGCTTACTTTACACTTGACTTGACTTTTATAATATTCCACAATCTTCCATGTCATGTAAGAGCTCAGCAACCATTTCCTCTTTCTATCTCTTTTCACTTTGAATTTGAAAACTTGACAGAAGGATTACTCATAGGGCTCCTAACCTGTATATAGATTTTTTTTAAAAAAAATACAGGCACAAAACTAATAATCTTGTCATTATTCCTCACAGCAATAATCCTATGACATCAGCTGAGCTGAGAGAGAATGAATGTCAGCCCCATTATGTAGGGCAGACCAGGAAATGATGTCCATGGGAAGGCTAAAACTAGATTGGCTATAATAATAGAACTTTGCAAGTCTGATTGTGCTGTACCTTTTCTCGCTTCTTATACTTGAGTGAATCAGGGAGGCATCTGCCTGAATCACTTCCAAATGTTATTCTCTTGCTTTGGACTTTAAAAAAAAAAACAGCTTTGACCCCCTTTTGTCTAGGCAATGGCACCATCTTATCTCTGTCAAGACCATCTTCCTTACAGTCTACAACAACTGACACAAAGTCACCCAGTAAGCTGCCTCGGTGTAACCCACGTGAACCACAAACCAGGAGTAGGCAACCTTGGCTCTTTTATGACTCGTGGACTTCAACTCCCAGAATTCCTGAGCCGTCTGGCTCAGGAATTCTGGGAGTTGAAGTCCATGAGTCATAAAAGAGCCAAGTTTGCCTACCCCTGCACTAAACCATGCTATTCACAGCATGGAAATTGCCAATTGAACCTGGTGCTTTGTAATGATTGAAAATTAAGAATTCATCAGAAAAAGAGATAGAAGCTTAGCAACTCAAATTCAGTTTCAAAACAATAGTAAAATACACAGGGAATCAAAACCCATTTTCTCAAGCATGCCAAAGTTACAATTTCTATTTCTATCTGAGGTGAGGTTTCGGCCACCAGAAACTGGTGGATGACCTACTTTGGGAACTGGATAGGGGAATAAACTTTCTCATTCTCTTGATAAATTCCTTTCAAAAATGACATGAATCAAATGTCAGCCATTTTGAATTACACCCCAGTGCTTTGGAATGTGACTGTTTATCGGGAATTATAGCTGTACTGAGCATGCAGAGTGTCTAAAAGAATTAGATTAAAAAATTGGAAAAGTGACATTATTTTAAATGTAAAGGAATGGTTATTGGAAATCTATGATTTATCTGTTTTAGAAAAGGCAGCATTTTCTACTAATCAAAAGAATTGTGTTACAAATGTTAGAAATAGGTATGAAGCAATAAAGCAACGAAGGCAATCTGGTACCAAAAATAGCAAAGGTTTATTTACCCAGATCAAAGCATGCAACAGATTTTTATACCTTTTTACCTGATGCTTAACACTGTCCTGGTTACCCTGTTGGCTGGGGAACCTATCTAGATTGCTCACAACCTATCTAGAATGCCTATTAACAAAAAACTCCCTACTTACATGGCAATGTGAGATGTGCAACTTTCTGTTGCTCTTTTGCATAAATTGGTTATATTTTTGAAATGTATCAGTTAAGCTATTGCTCAGAGAACACACACACACACACACACACGCACACACACATATGCAGCCTCCTATTCTTTCTAGACCAGGGGTGTCAAACTCAATTTCATTGAGGGCCGCATTAGCATTGCGGTTGCCCTCAGTGTTAGGTTCGAATAGACGATCACACCGTGAGGTTTAATGCAAGAACTTTTATTAACACAAGCATAAGTCAACTGGCAATTAACCGTTTAACTCCCCCTTATATAGTCAGCTACATTCAAACAGTGGCCAATCCCCAGCCCGGAAACTCCCGCCTAAATTGCATCAGCCAATAATTGCACTCAGAGCTTCCCGCTTCCAGAAAGGCCCCTTTAATTAATCTACAGACACAACATCCCTTCCCTCCCACTAATGTTATTTATTAACATAGTCTCTCAGATATGATGGTGGCTTGTGCTCTTGTTGGCAACCGTCTCATTTGTTGTCTGGCTATTGGCACCTGTCCCAGATGTTTGGGCCAAGGGCTCTGATGACCCGATGTTAGTGTTCTGTTGTTGTTGACCTCTATGAGATGCACTTGAGCTATCCCTTGGAATCAACTCCCTGTCATCGTTGCCCAGCTGAGGCACTACGTTAGGTAGCCTGGTTTGTGTTTCAACTCCACCCTCACCGTCCCTGGTAACTGTTGAGCTCAGGCGGTCAGGATTGAGTATGACATCTTGAGCCTGTGTGTATTTGCCCACATCATTTTTTACAATATCAATTTCTGGGGCCCTTTTCCTTAATTGGTCGATATGTCTCTTCATTACTCTATTCCCTTCCCCCTCAATAGAATAAGACAATGGCCCTGTGACATCAGTGACCACTCCCGGTACCCATTTGTCTCCCGGACCATAGTTCCTGGCCCACACTAAGTCACCAATGTTGAGAGACCGGGTTGGTATAGCTGCCTCAGCTTCTGTGGGTAGTCTGTCAGGGTGAAGTCTTTGTTGTTAATCTTCTTCCCCACCTCATCTCAGCTGGGCTCTTCCCTGTGGCTGTGCAGGGTGTAGTATGCTGTGACAGAAGGAATTGTGCCAATCTCTGTTGCCAGTTGCCGCGGATGATGCGTTTCAGAGCGTCTTTTGTTGTTCGGACGTTGCGTTCAGCCAATCCATTGGTGGACAGGTGGAAGGGTGCCGAAGTCGTGTGCCTAATCCAATTGGCCTTGAGGAAATCCTGAAATTCAGCAGAGGTGAATTGGGGCCCATTGTCAGAGACAATCACGTCAGGTAACCCATGGGTGGCAAAGAGGCCCCTTAAAACCTGAATTGTTTTAGCTGATGACATGGTTTGTACAGGCACAACCTCCAACCACCGGGAGAAACTGTCTACCACAACTAGGAATGTTAGGCCTTGAAATGGGCCTGCGAAATCAATATGGATACGTGACCATGGATTCCTAGCCGCCTTCCATTTGTGTGTAGTAATGTGAGCTTGTTCCGGCCTAGATCTTTGACATAGGTAACAACCAGCTACGCACTCTTCAATTGCAGTATCTAACCCAGGCCACCACAAATGGCTTCTAGCTAGAGCCTTCATGCGTACTATTCCTGGGTGGCCATCATGTAACTCAGCTAATACTGACTTCCTATGAATCTCAGGAATCACCACTCGGCTGCCCCACAACAAACATCCCAAATGAGATGATAATTCATCTTTTCTCCTAAAATAAGGGGTGAATTTGGGGTCTGGATTCTTATTGGGCCATCCCCCCTGAACCCATGCTGAAATTCTGTTAAGTGTTAGATCTTTCTTAGTGGCTATGGCAATGTCCTTTGCAGTCAATGGGCACTCAGGTATTTCCTGTAATGACAGAATCTGGCCCACTGGAGCAGGATCCCTCTCAGTGTCAGTCAGTGGCAACCTGCTTAAGGCATCTGCATGGCCCATTTCCTTGCCAGGTCTATGTTTTAGGGAGAATGAGTATGCTGAGAGGAATATGGACCACCTAAGCATCCTAGGGGACATGATCTGAGGTGTCTGCTTATCCGTGGTGAACAATCCCAATAAGGGTTTGTGGTCAGTGTAAATGGCAAAGTTCCTACCATAAAGGTAATCATGGAACTTTTTTACACCTGCCACTATTGCTAAGGCTTCCCTGTCAATTTGGGCATAATTTCTTTCAGCTTTTGTAAGTGTTCTCGAATAATAAGCAATTGGCTTTTGTTGACCCTTGTCATCCATATGGCTAATGACAGCACCCACACCATAGGGTGAAGCATCGCACGCTAAATAAATTGGCTTATTTTCAATAAAGTGTGTAACAGTGGAATGGCTAGACAAAATGTCCTTCAACGTTTGAAAACTGAGTCTATGTTTTTCCTGCCATTGCCAAGGGGTTTTCTTTTCTAAGAGTCTATGTAATGGTTCAGCTATGGCAGCCTTATGTGGCAAAAATGTATGATAAAAATTGACTAATCCTAAAAAGGCTTGTAATTCAGCCTTATTCTTGGGTTCAGGTGCCAATTTAATTGCTTTAATTTTTTCAGTTGTTGGGTGAATGCCCTTCTCATCAATTCTAAACCCTAAAAATTCTGTTGATTTAACTCCTATAAAACATTTTTCCCTTTTTAATTTAAGTCCTGCAGCTCTAAATTTCCCCAGTACCTGTTCTAGTCGGTCAGCTAAGATTTCTTCAGTTTTTCCAGCAATCAGGACATCATCAAAGTAAGGGCATACACCAGGTATGCCCTTTAAGGTCCTCTCCATCACCTCTTGAAAGATGCCTGGAGCTGCTGCAATTCCAAATTGAAGCCTGTGAACTCGAAACGCCCCCTTGTGGGTTACAATCGTTTGGGCCTCGGCGGCTTCCTTAGACACAGTAAGCTGTAAATACGCCTGCGCCAAGTCGAGCTTGGCAAAGATGGCGCCGTCCTGGATCATCGCGAGGACCTGCTTCACCGTTGGGACCGGGTAAGCGTGTTTTTTCATTCCTAAATTTAGAGTGGCCTTATAATCGGCACAAATCCTCACATCCCCATTAGGTTTAAGGGGTGTGACGATTGGTGTCTCCCACAGGCCACCCTCGACCGGTTCAAGTACGCCTTGGCCTACAAGCTTATCAAGCTCGGCCTCGATTTTTTGTTTAAGGGCAAAAGGCACCCTCCGGGCCTTCAATCTAATCGGCTTTACAGCGGGGTCCAAATTAAAATTAATGGGGGGGCCTTTATATTTGCCTAAAGATCCATCAAATATGTCTGCGAATTCATTGCAAACAGATTTGAGGGTCTTACTTTGAATTGTATTTATTCCCCCTACCCAAATTCCTAAAGCAGGGAACCAATTAAGGCCTACTAAACTAGTCCTTTGGCCCTCAGTCACTAACAGGTCCAATGATCCATTGAACCCCTTATAACTAACACTAATGGAGATTTTTCCCTTAATGCTTATGGGGGATTTTTGGAAATCGGCTAGCTGGATTCCTGTCGGTTTAAGCGGAATTTTATGACCACTTTCCCGTTCAATGTACTTCAGGGTTTCGCATGAAATTATTGATACTGAGGCCCCTGAGTCTACCTCCATTTTGCAGGGTATTCCTTGCAATTGGACTACAATTTTTAATTTAGGCCTCAGTATGTGGTTTATTTTTTGTTGTCCTATGTGGTTGACTCTCGCCCCCTCCCCGCGGTTGGATTGTTGTGCCCTAGGTCTAAGGGTCACTATGCCAAGCTCCCGGGGGGTTACCTTACCTTCGGCCCAGACGTCCAATTCGTGGATTCGGTTGTCTCGCGTCCGGTTGCGGCAAATGGCCTGGATGTGGCCGGTCTTTCCACATGATCTGCATTTCGCTGTGAGGAATCTGCATGTTGATCTGGGGTGGTTGCCCCCACAGCTACCACATCTGGTGTCCTGGTCTCTAGATCTGGGCAGGCTGTCTCGTGGCACTCTCTGCGCTGCTTGTGGTTGTTGTCTTCGGGCCTGGTCAGGAGCTTCGGTCCGCGGTGGTCTGGCTGCCATCTTACCAAATCGTCTGGAGATCTCAGCTATGTCGGCCTCCCATTGCTGGTCCACCTCCCCGCTGTCCACATGGCTTTCTAGGTTGATTTCGGCTGCAGAGCCCATGCTGTTTCGAGGGGGGTGTCTCGCGTTCCCGTTGATTCATAAATTAATAGCTCATCGAGGACTTCCTGCAGATCTCCCGTGGGCTTAGCGATGATTCGATTTTGTAGATTCTCGTCCCGCAAGCCGAGCACCACTCGATCTCGGATCCGGATCTCGAGGTTGTCATATTTGCACCTCAAAGCCGCCTCTCTAACCGCTGCCACGAACTGTGTAATCGATTCGCCAGGTCTTTGATTCCTTTTTTCAAAAATCCGTCTCCAAAATAATTCAGACCTTTTTGGCGTGAAGTGTACCTTCAATTTTGCCAACAAGTCTGCATACGAGACGCTAGAGACCAGCAGCGGTTGACACAGGCCGACGGCAATCCGATACACAGGCGTCCCGCTAATGGTCAGAAGAGCCGCGGCTTTCTTCCTGTCGTCCGTAATGCCGTTTACTAACAGGAACTCTTCAACCTGGCCTACATATTCTTCCCAGTCTTCAGGAAATCGCGGGTAAAACTCTTTCAATGAGCCGACTTGTGCCATTGTGAAATTTTTTGGCAGCGTTGTACTTTGGTTGACTGCATTCGAATTTTCCCGCCTCGCGCACAGCTGATTCCGCCGTTCCTTCACCGATCTGTCGTCTATCCCACCTTCGTCGCCAATTGTTAGGTTCGAATAGACGATCACACCGTGAGGTTTAATGCAAGAACTTTTATTAACACAAGCATAAGTCAACTGGCAATTAACCGTTTAACTCCCCCTTATATAGTCAGCTACATTCAAACAGTGGCCAATCCCCAGCCCGGAAACTCCCGCCTAAATTGCATCAGCCAATAATTGCACTCAGAGCTTCCCGCTTCCAGAAAGGCCCCTTTAATTAATCTACAGACAAAACACTCAGGGGGCCGGGTGGGTATGGCCAGAGTGGGCGTTGCCTACTGGGTGGGCGTGGCTAGAGTGAATATGGCCTACTGGGTGGGCATGGCCAGCTCTACATTGTTCGCATCAAGGGTGCCTATGGGGGCCTGGGCAGGAGTGGGACAGATCTGAGGGTTTCTGGCAAAAGGAGGGCCTCTGGGCCAGGGCCAAGGCAGTGGGGGCCGTTCCCTCACTGTTTCCAGGATGGCTTCGCGGGCCACATGAAACCACTTCGTGGGCCGGATCCGGCCCCCGGGCCTTAAGTTTGACATGTCTGTTCTAGACTTTTGTGAACCACATTGTTAACTGTAAGAACAATACTGCTTTAAGTAATTTTTCAAAAAGTCCCTTAACTTTCTAGTTCCTTATTTTCTCTATTTATTATGCAGAACCAAAAGCTCTAATAAAACATTGTTTTGGAAGCAATACTTCATATTTCACACAAAGACAGAGATTTGTGATATCTTACAATAATATATTGTCTTACTTATATTAATAAATTCATTAGTAAACCAGTTGCTATTAATAATTTTGTTCTCTTTAGTTTGTATTTTTAGTTTGCATTTTCACTTTTAATTTCTTTTTTAAGATAAAAGTATTTGTTAATTAAAAATTAATTAATTAAATTAATAAATAAATTACACAAATTAAAATAAATTAAAATGTCAGCCATTTTTTACTATGTTTTCACCTTCCAGAACTTTTCAGTTCTTGTACACTTATAGTTGTCAAGTAATTTATTCTTCTGTTATTAGGATTACTGGATGCAAAGATGTTTTGATCTTTAGTAGACAAGTAGGACTCTTTTTATTTTAACTGAACTTATTTTCTTTCTATTAAGAAATCATTGAGGTTTTTAAATGGGGGAAGGTCTGGAATTCTGCAGTAGAATATTAATAACAAAATAATATTTGTCATTAATTAATAATTTCTCACTTCTTGACTTGTATTTTATGCCATGGAATTTACCATATCCAATTCTTTCCTATCTCACAGGGGAAAGTAATCCAATCAGTAAAAACACAAATTTGATAGCATAGTTTCCATCTATCATCAGAAAATCAGTATTGCTTTTCCAAAGGAAATGTCACATCAACAGCAGCATCTGTTCCATTCACATGCATTATCCTTTGATTTTTACTGAAAAACAAGTAATTAAGGAAAAGCAATACAGCAACTCTTCTTCCCTGCTCATATATACGATCCAAATACAAGCAGCGTAACTCCTTCAGAAACCCAATTCCTGTCTTAGTTTGGGACTTGAATCTTTGGTGGGGGGTTTTTTCTGTACTTGTTCTGTAGGCAGAAAAAATGGCCACCCACACTGACCTCTGTTTTCTTCCATCCCTCTTCACACACCCAGTGCCACATAGGATGACCACAACTAAAACCTAACCAAGGACTAATAATTTTCCTTTCCAACACAGATATACCACAAGGCAAATCAACCATTTCCATCTGTCCATGTCCCTGGCTCTCACAGACAGTCAGCCACACTGTGGTTTGTTTGCTTTAGACTTTGTATATTAATCCACCCAGTTTGGCTTAGTACTCTGTGCAGATCAAACCACACCAGAACATAACCCAGACCCAGGAGAAAAATTAAGGAAATGTACTATAAAGCCTAATTACATCTCTTCAAGCAAGTCTCCTACAATTACTATTCCTCAGCTTGTATACACCTTAAGAATGAACAAGTGGCTGCATTTGTACAACATGCTAAATTTTATTCGTTTTAAACTTGTCTAATATTTTGAGTAAAAAAAAGTTTTTTAAAAAAGTTTAAACTTGTCTAATATTTTGGGTAGGGGACGTGGTGACTCAGCGGGTTAGGACGCTGAGCTTGTCGATCAGAAGGTCGGCAGTTTGGTGGGTCGAATCCCGAGTGCCGCGTAACAGAGTGAGCGCCTGTTACTCGTCCCAGCTTCTGCCAACCTAGCAGTTCGAAAGCACGTAAAAATGCAAGTAGAAAAATAGGGACCACTGCGGTGGGAAGGTAACAGCGTTCCGTGTGCCTTTGGCATCTAGTCATGCCGGCCACATGACCAGGGAGACATCCTCGGACAAGCGCTGGCTCTTCGGCTTTGAAATGGAGATGAGCACCGGCCCCTAGAGTCGGAAACGACTAGCACACATGTGTGGGGGAACCTTTACCTTTTACTAATATTTTGGGTATCTTAGCATGTTGTTTAAATTCATTTGGTGTGGATGTTTCAATCTATTGTATATACTCAGATAATGGGTTAAGTTATCAGGCTAAGTATATCATATATCATATGGCCATGTCACAGAAGCAAAACTGTACTTCTCAACCGTTATGCATCCCTGTGAAAAATCTAAAATCACACTATGAAACTTGGAGAAGTTCAGAATTGTACTTCAAAGAAGTCTGGAACCTCATGTTTGGCTCTTCCAAACCCTCAAAGTAACTTCTCCAAGAAGCTTTTCCCTGTTAACATCTCCAGAAAACATCTTCATATTTGGTCCAAATGGTTTTTACTTCCTCCCTTAGGCTTCCATCACAAGCTACTATGACATCAGCATAGCTTGGTGCAGTAGATGAAGGCCTTCAGCCAGTCACTTGATGAAGTCTGCACCATTTGAACCAAAGGTGCTTTTTCACAAGGCAACTGGACTTTCTTGGGGGGTTTTTGAAGATATTTTGCTTCTCATCCAAGAAGCTTCTTCAGCTCTGGGTGGATGGTGGGGACCAT
This sequence comes from Vipera ursinii, assembly GCF_947247035.1. Classification (NCBI taxonomy): domain Eukaryota; kingdom Metazoa; phylum Chordata; class Lepidosauria; order Squamata; family Viperidae; genus Vipera; species Vipera ursinii. The sequence goes on along the minus strand of NC_139513.1, from coordinate 219,178,569 downwards.
TGCAGCATCCCCATGTGATCAAAATTCATATGCTTGGCAACCGGTTCATATTGATGATGGTTGCACTGTCCCGGAATCGTTGTGACCTTCTGACAAGCAAATCAATGGGGAAGCCAGATTCATTTAACAACAGTGTTACTAACTTAACAACTTCAGTGACAAGAAATGTTGTAAAATGGAGCAAAACTCACTTAACAACTGTCTTGCTTAGCAATGAAAAATTTGGGCTCAGTTGTGGTCATAAGTTGAGGACTACTCATAGAAAAGTATTGAAATGTTTATGTTAGTAAGTAGCCTAAACAGTTCAAAGGCCTGAATTGAGGCCTTTGAACTATGATGCTGGTGAAGACTCCTGCGAATCCCTTGGACTGCAAGGCGATCAAACCGGTCAGTCCTAGAAGAGATCAACCCCGACTGCTCTTTAGAAGGCCAGATCCTGAAGTTGAAACTCAAATACTTTGGCCACCTAATGAGAAGAGCCTAATGCTGGGAGAGGTTGAGGGCAAGAGAAGAAAGGGACGACAGAGAATGAGGTGGCTGGATGGAGTCACTGAAGCAGTAGGTATGAGATTAAATGGACTCCAGAAGATGGTAAAGGACAGGAAGGCCTGGAGGAACATTGTCCATGGGGTCGCAATGGGTCGGACACGACTTCGCAACTAACAACAACAACAGCCTAAACAGAGATGAGAGATTACGCTACTAAGAAGCAGTAGCAGCAGCAGAGATGAGAGTACTACAGGACAACAACTACTGACTTCATGAACAAGGGACCCTTCCTCTAGGCAGCACCAATCAAAGTGCAGGGAGTTGTTTAGAAGAAAGTAAAGCTCAACAAGCAAGACAAGCAACACTTGAACTGGCAAAATCCAGAAAAATCTATTTTCAGCTTGAAGGAGGAAAATGCAAGTGTAGATGGCATTCATAATGGGTAGAAACTAAGTAGAAGGCAATAAAATCTGTTCCTGACCTCTAAATATAAATAATAAAATAAAATAATAAAAATAAATAAAATAAAATAAAAAATAAAAAAGTAAATATATATATACATAAATAAAATAATGAAATAAAATCATGTTTATGCCCTCAAGAATAGAGAGATCTCTAAAGTCCTGCTGAGGTGCCTCAGTGTAGCCTGGGAATGAGGGATGAATGTTCCTGAAAGGAACGAATGAATCACACCAGGCGTATATTACAGGAGTATATATTTCTAGCATAGTCAACCAAGTGTGAAGGTCATCCACCTACCCAGCCAAAACAAGCAAGTTCCCATATTAGGCAGCAGCAACATAAGATGATGGAGGCAGATAATCATTTTAGTGACAATGACAAAGGCGTCTAATCCTACAGCACAGGAGAAGGCATTGGTAAACGAATCCTGCATTTTTACCAAGAAAATCACATATAAACTGCACAATTAATGATACAGTGCCAGGTGTTGGGCCCCTCAATTCGAATGACACACAATGTCACTATGGAAGAATTGCTGAGCTTCTCTCAGAGTGCTAATCATCTTTACGACAAGGCCAGATTAAAGCCCGCAGGATGTACAGGTACTGATATTGCCCTATGGGGAAAGAAACGTAGATGCTACAATGACAGAATTACAGTGACATTGTGGAATGTAAAAACCGTGAACAGGAGAAAGCTCAAAACAGTGAAAGATTAAACAAAAGTCCAGGTAGTCCTCACTTAGGGAGTGCTTCATTTACAGGCAGTTGTAATTGTGACCATGGTAAAAAAGTAACTTTGTGACCCATCATCATGTTTACAACCTTTGCCGGTCTATAAATCAAAGGAAAGGAATAAAGCAATGGAATTCTGCAGTCATGCTCAGGTAAAACGAAAGTGATTTCAGCATTCCCTTTTTTTTTCATGTACCTTCCCCCTCCCCCACCACCCTCCCCCCACTGCTGCCGCTAAGTAACTTGTGCCTCCCAGGGATCACAACTTACAATTTGAGAACTGTTTATAAATGATAATGCTAAGCTTGTTCATCACTTTAAATCCAAATCAAAAGATATTATGGATTGGAACAGTGTATGAAGCCTTGATTTTAACAAACTGTTAAAAATCCTGAGTGTTATAGTTGTACCATTCCTTTATCTGCTTTGCTTATTTGCTTGTCTTATTCTGAACTCTGCCTCAATGCCCAGCATCCAGAAACCAAAGACCTACAACTTTGTTTGCAGTTGATGTTTGTTTCCTCCCATCCTTGCACATCCGTCTGTATTTCACATGACAAAGCAGCTGCTGCACAGGGGCCAAGGGAATGGCTGTAACATCTGTCCGAGAGTAGAAAGACATGTGGATGACTGTGTTTGCGAAGATAATGATGGTAATCTAGAGATGAGTAACAAACCACAAACTGTGTGGGACAAGAATATAGTACACAGGTCTCACAACCGAGCATGCTGTGGTGTGTAATTAAGCTAATTATACTTTATAATTCTAATGTACATTATAATATTGGGTCATACATTACAATAATTAAGACATTTCAATAAAGAATAATGGAAGCATGGAATGAAGACATGAATCAACTGGAAGTAGCACATGCTTTCGAATATAACAGTACTATTCTTATGTAGCTCTCTTGACAAACTACTAGACAGGAATGGTGGTATTACTTTTTTTGATGTGTCTCCAAAATAGCATGTTATTGAAAATACTTTCTGAATCATTGATCTTTTCAATGTGACCCTTTTGCACATGGATGGTTAAATTATTCTGCAACCATAAGTAACAAGTATTGAACTTACACTCCTCTTAGCTGTATGAGCTGAAAATTAATTAAGTTTTGTTTGAACTTATTGGGTGTTTTAACATTGAACTGAAAAGGACAGTTTTGCATTCTCTCTCTCTGTCTCTCTTAACTTTTGGCAAATTCCATAATTCTTAAATGTGTGTACTTTGCTAGTAAGTAATTAAAACCATACTTTAGAACTAAAATATATGTCTCAATGATTTTTCTTTTATTTTCTTTTTTGAGCAATATTTCCCAAATCATTCATTTAAAATTGCTAGAGGGAAAAAAAATGCCCCAAAGGGATTAGAGAATTATTTGCTTGGGATGGGGTGGTACTTCACAAGTTAGAGACCAAGTTTATGGTTTGGAGATTCTGTCACCATTGTCATCATCATCAAGATTGTCTCTGAGGCACCAATTCCTTTCATTTTCTTCCATTAAAACATCCTTCGGAGATAGTTTGGGTTGAGAGAATTTCCATGGCTGAAGTTTGACTTAAATCTGGGTCTCTCTAGTCTTAAATCAAGACTTTGATCACTGCACTATTAGAGACTGCAATACCTCTAAGGGTAGGAAAGCTCATTACATAGGACAAGACAGTATTACTATTAAGATTCAAGCATTAAAAATTTCAAGCCTGATTCACTGTTTCGCGTCTCTGTAGGACACTGGTCAAAAGATACAATCAGTATACAACATGGCAGTTCTTTGGTTGAGGTGCCATAATATTCCTGTCCTAAAATATCAACTCTGAGCAAGACTCAGGGTGCTATTCTTATCTAGAAAGTTCAACTTGGAACTAAGTTACCATAAAGAAATAACTTCAGTACCTATATTCCCATCCCAAGCCATATTGCGCCAATTGCCACTTGGCAACAACATGAAAGAGGATTTATTTGTAGTAGCACATGACCTATATAATGTCTGCCTTTTCTAAGGCTCTTTGGTCCAGAAAACATATAATTTAACTTTAAACACAGAGTGGAAATGAAAATAACATAACAGGAAGATGCATGTATGCAACTGAATCTGTAGATTTTGTTCCAGTTAGAGATGAAGTATAATTGTAATCTTATTCATGCACAAGTAGTTCCTAAGTGCAATAAACCACACTGAAGAAATGGCAAGGTGGGATCAAAATGGAACTTCTGAAATTGGATTCCACTTCATTTCCTTGAAATCGATAGCAATGTTTCCAATTCACTTATTAAATATAATGTGTGTGATATGTAATTTCGAGTCCATCTCTGCTTGCTGAAATACTACTGAAATCAATACAAATTTACAGCTTAAAACAAGGGCGTCCAACAGAGGCTCCAACCTTGGCAACTTTGCTTTGCCAACATGGGGAATTCTGGGAGTTGAATTCCATACATCTTAAAGTTGCCAAAGTTGGACACCCCTGGCCTAAAGAATATAGCCTTGCTTCATACCACTTAAATACTTCTGCCCTTTGTCGATTCCACATCCTGTTTCTGTCAATATTGATAACTGTTGTCATATGACAGTCTTTCTATTTTGTTTTGTTTTGTTTTGCAGCATCTGTCATGCGAAAATTAACTGGCACCCAGCAGTAGTAATTTGGCTCTCTCTTTTTTGTGAACTTGATTTATAAACATCATAACTTCCCTGGAATGAGGAAATAAATTATAGATTCACTTGACACAACTGCATAATATAAAGATGACTATTCTCAGAACCAGCCGGAATAAACATTAAAATAACTTCAGATCACATCTGCAAGCTTTAGAGACAGACAATACACATAGAATAGGTGATTATTTTTCAGAACTGAAGGCTTCTTTGCACACCTTCACTCAGAATATTGTTATTTTAAAAAGATTTAAAGTTCTGGACTTCATCCCTGAAAGGCTTAGGAGAATTTGATAAAATGGGCAATAAAAAAAATCTAACAGATGACATTGGTATTTTGTCAAAGCTATTGTATCACAAAGAGTGCAGCATGCTGTGCAAAAATTATTGGTGGAGAACATGTCATGAAATTTCCACTGAGAGTTGTTTTCAAAAGAATTGCATGAAACTTTCAGAGATAAATGGCAACTTGGTAACTTGTAAAATAAATGCCATATCTACGACAGAGTCAAATTGTGCTGTAAAAAGTATTCCTGCCCCCCCCCCATCCCCAGTCACAGACTAGAAAATAAGAACAGGGCAGTCACCTGAGGTAAGAATTTTCCAGAATGTGTGAATTAGATATATACACGCATACCATAATATATTTATTGGCATGCAGATTAAAAGAGCCAACAGTAAAGTTTTATTGCATTAATCAACTGCACTGGGACTGCAGCTGAGCTCAACATGGCAATATTTATTGGGATCAGGGAAGTATGTGACATGGAAACAACACAAATATGACATCTGATGAGATTTGTCCCCAGGGAGCCTTGCAACACTGAAGTCATATTTTTCTGAGATTGAGACTGAATTTAAATATATTAATAGGTTGGCTCGTATTCATACATTTAATAGTACATTAAAGACAATAAAGAGCTGATTTCCTGCTAAATTATTTTTTGATTAAATACAATAAAATAGCTTTCAGCTATTTTAATGGTTGGTTTGGTTGGAAATGACTAGCACGCATGTGCGGGGGAACCTTTACCTTTTTCCTTGGTTGTGTGAATGTTTTAAGTGCAATGCAGTTTTGCATAAGAGATGCCACAAGAAGTTGAAATAATAATTGATAGCATTAACATTTTATGTCACTACGAATGATGGAATCTGAACCTAGAGGTGGCTGATTACTGTGTCTGTTGAAGTGCTGGTGTAATAATAATTTGCAGCTATTGTAAAACTCTCTTTAGATATTTGAGGAGTGCCTTCATGAACCTTGTTATGACCTCTGACATGCTTTCTGTTACCCTAAGACCTGAGGATTTCAACTCCCAGAATTCCCCAGCTAGCATGGCTGACTGGGGAATTCTGGGAGTTGAAGTCCACAAGTCTTAAAGTTGCCAAGGTTGGACACCCCTGCTCTAGTAAGTCTAATGTCTTTTCAGAAGCGTGACAAGCACTTTTATTCCCCCTGCTATAACCTCTACAATAACTTTTTCTGCGATGAATTCTACTACCTCACATTTCCAACTCTCTCCAAAACCAGCTCATTTGTCCTTCTCTTCCCTTTCTGCCATGCTAGAAAAGGGCATAAGATGTTCCAGTATGTAGTAAAAAAGATACTTGCAAATGGAACAAAGCCAGACCAATGGCTTCTCAGAAGATTAAGGCAAGTACAATTATTGTTTGGAACAACAGCCCACTTTAGCAATTTATGTATCTCCAGCTGAGTCTTTCTTCAATCCAGCCCACTTCCTTAGGTTGCTGTTGTGAGGAAAATAGGAGGCAGCAGTATTGAGTATGCTTGCTGCTTTTTGTTATATATTTCAAAAAGTTGGGACAAAATATAATAATTATAATACCAATGGTAATAGGCGCCTCAGTGTAATTTCCAAACAACTGGAGCACCACTTGAACTCCATCAGCATTGACAAAATCACCAACAGTCAATTGGGAAAGGCAGCTTTACTTGGAACAGTTTACATCTGGTGATTAAATACCATAAAACAACTTCTGCCCCTCCCAGATCCTTAGGAAGTACTTGATAGATTGATAAAATTGCCAAATCCAATCTAAACATCTGGCTGATTTTGTGATGAATCATAATAATAACTGTCACTGCTGCTTTAGAATGAATTTCTTTTCATGTCCTCACAAAGGTTTTTTTTTGTTTTTGTTTTTTTGAGGGCTTGGATGTTGGTTGGGACGTCTCCAGTGGTGGGATTCAGCCAATTCACACCACTTCGGCTGAACCGGTGGCTAATTTTTTTTGTTGCCCAGGCCCAGAATGGACTTCCAGAAGTGGCATCCACACAGAGAACCGGTTGTTCACTTATTTGTATCCCACCACTGGATGTCTCATAATTCAGCCCTTGGTCTAGTACTTGTCAACATTTTCATTAGCAGCTTGGATGAAGAGTTGGGAAGGGAATGCTTATCAGATCTGTAAATGATACTAGATTGGGGCAAGGGGGGGTAGCTAATACTCGAGAAGACAGAAACAACATTCAAGAGAATCTTGATAAGTCAGAGAAATGAGCCTGAAAGAACAACTTCCATTTTCACTCAGGAAAAAGACATCAGATAGAACAGAGAGGACATTTGGCTTAGTTACAGTACAAGTGAAATAGATCTTGGAATTCTAATTGATCAAAAGCTGAATATGACCCAGCGGTCTGACATGCCTGCAAAACAGACAAGGACTAATTTAGACTACATGAATAGAAGTATATTGTCCAAATCACAGGAAGCGAGAGTTCCATTTTATCCTGCGATTCTCAAAATCCAATTCTGAGTGCCGTATCCAGTTCGGGGCAACACACTTCAAGACTGACACACAAACAAATTTAAGAGTAAAAGTCAGAAGAAGGAATTAAGCTCTATGAAGTGTGGAAAATGGACACTTTAAGAAATTATGGCCTGGGATATGAAAGACCTTATCAGGTATTTGAAGAAGTACTACACAGAAGAAAGCAATGATCAGCTCTCTTTTCTCAGAGTGTAGGTCAACAAATAATAGTTGTAACCTATATCGGAACCAGGTAGAATAATCTACCCTCAGTGGTTTTATATGGGAGATTTAATTTAAAAAAACCACATGATTAGCCCTTGTAATAATGGTTCAGTTGAATCTATTCTCGACCTGCTGCTAAACTGCTCCTTGTATAACGGTATCTGAAGAAGACTCATGTTCCCTTCCCTGTTATATGCACCAAATTATCCCAAGGAACGTCATGTCAATTGCCTCTTAAAAGACAAGAAAACTGTTATCACCCACAACATAGCAAAGTTGCTATAAATGTGTACAAAATACTGATTATCGCATATGTCTGATATTGTCATGCCAATTCCCTTATCTTGTGTAGGAATGAAATACTGTTTCCCATTCTCCTGTATCTTATTATTTATTTATTTATTTATTTATTTATTTATTTATTTATTTATTTATTTATTTATTTATTTATTTATTTATTTAATTTATGGGATTTGTATGCCGCCCTATCTCCCAAAGGACTCAGGGCGGCTAACAACAATAAAAACACAAAATACAAACATTAAAAGGTATTAAATCAAATTATCCCATAAATAGTCCAATTAAAAACACAATAAAACAAAATTAAGAAAACCTCCCTTCCATCAGTTCAGGTCAGCCTGTTGAAAAAGCCATGTTTTAAGGTCGCGACGAAAGGAACGGAGATCTGGGGCCATCCGGAGCTCCAAGGAGAGTTGATTCCAAAGGGCAGGTGCCCCCACAGAGAAGGCCCTCCTCCTGGGGGTCACCAGTTGACATTGGCAATGGCACCCTGAGGAGGCCCTCCCTGTGTGAGCGCACAGGTCGGTGGGCAGTCATTCCTGGCAGCAGACGGTCCTGCAAATATCCAGGACCTAAGCCATGTAGGGCTTTATAGGTAAGAACCAGCACCTTAAATCTCACCCGGAGGACAACCGGTAACCAATGCAGCTCACGCAGGAGGGGTGTAATATGGGAGTATCAGGACGCTCCCATCACAACCCGCGCAGCCGCATTCTGCACCAGTTGAAGCCTTCGGGTGGTCTTCAAGGGCAGTCCCATGTAGAGAGTATTGCAGTAGTCTATACGGGAGGTAATGAGCACATGAGTGACCATACATAGGGCATCTCGGTCCAGATAGGGGCACAACTGGTGCACCAGGCGAACCTGGGCAAATGCCCCCCTGGCCACAGCTCCTATATGATCTTCTAAACTGAGTCAAGCATCCAGGAGGACGCCTAAGTTGCGCGCCCTTTCAACAGGGGGTAACACCTCTCCCCCCATAACCAAAGATGGAATATCCTGGATTACCCGAGATGCCGATACGTATAGCCACTCGGTCTTGGCCGGGTTGAGTTGGAACCTGTTCTTCCCCATCCAGACTTGTACCACTTCCAGGCAACGGGATATCACCTCGAGGGCATCACTGGGTTGGTTCAGGGTAGAGATGAAAAGCTGGGTATCTTCAGCATATTGATGGTACCTTACTCCAAAACCACGGATGATCTCACCCAGTGGCTTCAAATAGATGTTGAACAGGAAGGGAGAGAGGACCGACCCCCGAAACACCCCACAAGTGAGGGGCCTCAGGGTCAACCTCTGCTCCCCTGCCAACACTGACTGCGAATGGCCCGAGAGGTAGGAGGAGAACCACTGTAAAATGGTGCCTCCCACTCCCAACCCCTCGAGATGTCGCAGCAGGATACCATAGTCGATGGTATCAAAAGCCGCTGAGAGATCTAATAGGACCAGGACTGAGGAATAAACCCTATCCCGGGCCCGCCAGAGATCATCCACCAGCGCGACCAATGCTGTCTCTGTGCTGTACCCGGGCCTGAAACCCGATTGGCATGGGTCCAGATACTCAGTTTCCTCCAGAACCAGTGGGAGCTGCCACGCCACCACGCTCTCAACAACCTTCACAATAAAGGGAAGGTTGGAGACAGGACGGTTGGAGACAGGCCTCACCACCGCCTCCTTCAAGGCAGCAGGGAAGCACCCCTCACTCAAAGAAGCATTGACAACTGCTTGGAGCCAGCCTTGTGTAACCTCCCGAGTTGCATACATCTGCCAGGAGGGACACGGGTCCAACAAACACGTGGTGGGACTCAGTCTTCCCATGATTCTGTCCACTTCATCCAGAGTCACAGGGTCGAACTCCTCCCAAATGGTATCAACAAGATCTGTCATTTCCCCCCCCCCCCATCAGATACTGCCCATTTGGAGTCCAGGCTGGTCCGGATCTGAGCAATTTTGTCCAGAAGATGCTGACTAAATTCCTCAACTCGTCCCCACAAAGGGTCCTCCCTCATCCCCTGATTCAATAGGGAACGGGTCACTCTAAACAGGGCGGCCGGGCAGTTATCTGCGGATGCAATGAGAGTGGCGAAGTAAGCACGCTTCGCCACTTCCATTGCCACAAGATAAGATCTAGTAAAAGATCTTAACTGCGCTCGGTCAGATTCGGACTGACTGGATCTCCAACTGCTCTCTAGGCCCCTCCTCCAGCGCTTCATCTCTCGCAGGTCCACGGAGAACCAAGGGGCTAACCAGGACCTGCGCCAGGTCAGAGGCTGCAAAGGCACAACACGGTCAAGAGCCTCAGAGGCAGCCCGTTGCCAGGCATCCACCAAGGTCCCAACCAGGCTGTGGGAAAGGGAGGCAGGAATCAACCCAAGCGCCGTCTGGAACCTTTCTGGATCCATCAGGCGCCTGGGGCGGAACCATCAAGTCGGTTCTGCATCCCAGCGACGGGAGGTGGCATAACGGAGGCCAAGCCATAGGAGATAATGATCGGTCCATGAAAGGGGTCGAACAGTTGGGGAACCCCCACCCAGATCATTAAGCCACTGCCCAGAGATAAAAATAAGGTCGGGCGCATTTCCCCCCTCATGAGTCGGACCCTGAATTAACTGGGTCAGATCCATGGCCATCATGGAAGCCATGAACTCTTGAGCCCCCCCCGACGCCCCCCCCAGGGAAGTTAGGTTGAAATCACCCAGAACAATAAGTCTGGGAAACTCAACCACCAACCCCGAGAGAGCGTCAAGTAGCCCGGACAGGGTCGTTGTCATGCAGTTGGGAGATAGGTACGCAAGCAACAGGCCCAACTGACCTGCAGGGCCCCACCTCAGAAGGAGAGACTCACACCCATCTATCTGAGGGGCAGAGGCCTTCCGCAGACAAAGGGCCTCCTTAATGACAACTGCCACCCCACCGCCCCTACCCTGAGCCTGAGGCTGGTGCAGCACATGGAAACCTGCTGGGCACAATTCAATCAGAGGAACCCCTCCTTCCAGGCCCAACCAAGTTTCTGTAATGCATGCCAGGTCCGCGTCTTCCTCCTCGATCACTTCCCGGATGAGGGGGGCTTTATTCACCACAGACCTGGCATTCAAATAAACCAGCCTGAACTCAGGGGTCTGCCCTCCCACACCCCTGGGAAAGCAGGTTGAAACCAGAGGGTCGGAGCGCGCAACTGCTCGAAGACAGCGGTGGCATGCTCCCAGGTTTTGGTATGACCCTCTGTTCATCCATCTGCTGCCGTTCCCAATCACCGTGCAGATCGCTGTCCCCACCCCTTCCCCCCTTCCCCCTGAGAACCCTCCACCCCATTCCCCCACTGCCACGACCCTCAGCCAACCTGGACTGAACTTGATCCGGCAGAACCTCCCTACATTTTAGCCAAATCTTACATTCCTCCCCCCTCCCTAACCCATTAAAAAAATTACATTAAAAAATCCGTAACTTCCTCTTTGTGCCATGCCACCTCTCGGGGTCCCAAGACCCATCATTAAGAAAAAGGCAACACAGGTTAGAAGGCCATTCCTGAGAGAGGGGGGACTCCCTCAGGGCTAGCAATTCAGCCGCAGAATAAACCAATGTAAAGGCCATCAGTAACAATCAGACAGCCGGGAGGGATGAAATCGGCAAAAACAGATGGAAACGTATATGATGGAAATAAGCCAAAGAACTGAACAGTGTAATCCCGAGCATGGTCACTCTCTCACAGCAACCATGTGCTGTTCTGGAAGTCTCCAAAAGTTTCCAGCTGAGTAAGGTTGTCGTTCTCTCACCACGGCAAACCAGATGACAAAACTCAGCGACACCTGAAGAGACACCAGCAACAGCTCAAGATCTTCCACTCTGAGGGATAACAAACTGTCCAGATAGCTTCTTCCAACTGTAATTCTGTGATCAAGGTAGAAGGTGTAGGCCATGTATCTAAAGAGCTTCAGGATTTAGACAGCCAGTCCAGCTTGATATCCTATATTGTGCGTAGCCCTTTGAAAGTGCATGCTAATAATGTTATTATTTATGAAAGGAAACAGCAAGGTTCTTATTAACTACTTGTGATGGATTTTAGGGAAAAGATAAAGCTGGTAGTAATCATGAAAATAGTAATTAAAAAAGCTGACAGAAGCAAAGGAAGAGAGCTGTAACATAATTTGATGCAGACAATTTAAGTATCCTTTTTTCTCTTTCTAGATGACCTCCAAGGTGCCTTCCAACTTTTTTATTCTATTCTTCTGTTATTCTCATCCCTTATCATCTCTTTGATCACATTTGGCTCTCATCTAAAACTTCTTTCAAAAAAGACATCAAATACGGAAGATTTTTAGTGTTGATTTTGGTTTGAAGACAGCTAAGTCTTTCAAACGAAGATTCAGTATTGCAAGATATACTGTTATAAGATAGACTATGAAAACTTTCCTTCCTTCCTTCCTTCCTAATTCAGAGGGTCAGTGAAAGGATAAAGTTGTATCAGCAAGTAGTGATACCAAATTATTTTGTGTTAGAAATGTTACTTTTAAAAAAAATTCTGGCATAAAGTATTTCTACAATCGAGATCAATATGCTGGAGTTTTTCTAAGTTTTTATAATTTCCCCCTAAATAAGATAGATGTTGTCTTCCATGAGAAAGTTTTAAATTGTAAGCAGGATTCCCTAAAGATTGTATTCACTCTCAGAACACAGGCCTCTGCGGTCTAAATTAAGTGCAGCCATTTCCCATCATTCTCAGTGACAGCATGGGATCTTCACATGCAGACTTTGTCGAACTGGTTTTCCTAAATAACTGAGAGAATAAACAAATGCTATGACAAGAAATGGCTACTGGGAAATGATGAGACTAATTAACATCTAAGGATAGAGAACCAATCTAGTTTGTAATTTAGGTTATGCCATTCACATGCTATAGAATTTCACAGAAAAGACAAACATCTCAAAGAATATTTTTGCCTCCTCCCCTTAAATTAATATTTGGTGTGTCTATGTTTTATGCTTTATTAAACACATCATGATGCAAATACCTGGACTACACGTGAGCAAACAATATAATTTAGTAAAATAGATTATGCAGAAGTAACATACTTTTCTCTTGCAGCAATTTTGTTTTGCATTTATCTAGCATTTGGAATGTTCGTAACATTTTATTTACATTATGTCAATAAATCTTAGCCACAGTCTTATTATTTAATATATGATGCTTGCACTGGGCCAAACATATGGCTAATTTATAGATGACAAGATTAACTTTGTTGCTTAGAGAAAATCAAACATTCAGTATATTACAGCCTAGAAACCCCTTATGGACTTTTTGTGTGGGAAAATGAACTTTTGATTTATGGCTTTAACAATTAGAAAAGGTAACTTATAGAAAAACAAAATTATAACATAGCCTTAAAGAAAAAGAAAATTATAAATGCATATGTAAGCATTGTCCAAAAAAAATTGTAAGCCATTCTTTAAAATCTTTTGTTTTTCCATTTAGTCGCAATTCTTTATTTTCTTTGTTTCCTGTCTAATATAGCCAGTTTGGTCTAGTGAAGGGGTGTCAAACTGCTTGCCCGCAGGCCGGATGCGTCATCTGGAAGCCACGCCTACCCCATTGCTGGCAATGGCAAATGTCTCCCGATACGTTGCGTGGTGTCACGTGGCATCACGAGTTTGACATGTCTGCTCTAGTGCTTAAGGCCACTCCTAGAAACCAGGAGAGTGTGAGTTCTAGTCCCATCTTAGGCATGAAAGACGGTGACTTTGGACTAGTCATTCACTCTCAGCCCAACCCACTTCACAGGATTGTTGTTCTAGTGAAAATAGATGGAGGAAAGAATATTTGGTATGTTTGCTGCCAAGTTATTTATAATAGTAAAGACAGGATAAATAAATAAATAAACAAATAAACAAACAAATAAATAAATAAATAAATAATAGTAAAGGCAGGATATGAATGAATGAATGATTGAATGAATAATAAAGGCAGGATATAAATAAATGAATGAATAAATGAATAAACAGTAAAGGCAGGATATAAAGGAATGAATGAATGAATAGTAAAGGCAGGATATAAATAAATGAATGAATAAATGAATAAATAGTAAAGGCAGGATATAAATGAATGAATGAATGAATGAATAGTAAAGGCAGGATATAAATGAATGAATGAATGAATAGTAAAGGCAGGATATAAATGAATGAATGAATGAATGAATAGTAAAGGCAGGTTATGAATGAAGGAAGGAAGGAAGGAAGGAAGGAAGGAAGGAAGGAATAGTAAAGGCAGGATATAAATAAATGAATGAATGAATAGTAAAGGCAGGATATAAATGAATGAATGGTAAAGGCAGGATATAAATAAATGAATAAGTAAATAAGTAAGGGACGTGGTAGCTCAGTGGGTTAGGACGCTGAGCTTGTCGATCAGATGGTTGGCAGTTTGGCGGGTTGAATCCTGAGTGCCGCGTAACAGAGTGAGCGCCTGTTACTCGTCCCAGCTTCTGCCAACCTAGCAGTTCGAAAGCACGTAAAAATGCAAGTAGAAGAATAGGGACCACTACGGTGGGAAGGTAACAGTGTTCCGTGCGCCTTTGGCGTCTAGTCATGCCAGCCACATGACCACGGAGACGTCCTCGGACAAGCGCTGGCTCTTCGGCTTTGAAACGGAGATGAGCACCGGCCCCTAGAGTCAGAAACGACTAGCACACATGTGCGGGGGAACCTTTACGTTTACCTTTTAAGTAAGTAAGTAAGTAAGTAAGTAAGTAAGTAAGTAAGTAAGTAAATAAATAATGCCCTGCTTAGTCCCTTGAGGCAAATTGTACTTAGATACAACTAATTACTTTATTACACAGAAGAAAATACAAACACCACCGAATAATGGCCTTTGCCAGTAAAAGGTTTCAGGAACTGCCAGCATCCATTTTTCAAAGTTTTTCTCTACCTTGCTTTCTCCTCCCCTTTGTAAATACTGTCCATACAATAGAATGGAATCCAGGAAAAGAGCATAGTATTATTCTTGCTATCTAGCAAATTATATGAAGATTAAAAAAATAACAAAAAAGATGCTGTGGAAAAGAAAATCCTTCGAGCACCAGCTCTGAAATATCAGATATGCCAGTGGGAAGGAATTAATTCTGCCCGAGTACCAAGATTGAATGATTTGTCAAACTGATTTGCAGAAAGGAGAAAAACAGACCGGTGGGGCACAGCTTTTAGAAAAGGTAAGAGACGTGTGCAAAACGGCTCAGAGCACAGGAAAATGTTCTCGGTTTTGTGGGGGGGGGAATTTTGATCTGTTAGTCTTCTCCCTGGCTCCTCCCCTGACTATAGCAATAATCTACCCAATAAGGTCTAAATTATTAATTGGATCCCAAGTTCTATGTGGGGAATATTTATTTATTTATTTATTTACTTTCCCCCACCAGGAAGTATTTTTGCGGACTGAAGTTTTTATTTTATTTTATTACTCATTTCATTTATATCCCACCTTTATTATTTTGATAAATAACTCAAGGCAGCTAACATACCTAATATTCCTTCCTTCTCCTTCCCCCCCCCCCTGTGAGCTGGGTTAGGGCTGACAGAGAATGACCCAAAGCCACTCAGCTGTTTTTTGTGGGTAAAGGCAGCACTAGAACTCACAGTCTCCTGGTTTTTAGGTCAGTAACCTAACCACGATTGCAAATTGAGAAGAAAAGTATGATTGAACATTTTCCTGATGTATTTACCGCTATTTTTTTTTACATTATATATCCTTCAAGTAGTCCAAGTAACATTTCCAGTTTATTGTTACAACTATATGAGCTGAATAAAATGGCCTTCCCTTACTAGCTGGTGCTCTCCAAGGCTACTGGGACTACAACTCCCAGAATTCCTAGCAAGGCAAAAGCTCAGATTCAGAAGGAGAAATAGAGACTAACTGAACAGAAACCTATGTCAGGCTCAGGTCCCATAGACCATAATAACTAGGGTTGATGACAATTGTGAGCCAACAATATTTGGGCATTTATGTTTGGGAAATAATTTGTTTTAAATTATTACACTGCATAGTCTCTTGCGTCCTTGCCCTTCAGGATAAACTGGCACGGCTTGTCCTACAGTATAATTTTTTGTTAAAGTTTTTTCCTGTATACTCATAGAAAAAGAAACACAGAGAAACTGCAGCCAAATTACATGCTATCTTTAATGCATACTTATAACCTATTTTCTTTTTCATCAGTCAGAAAGTAAATAGAACCAAGCTCAGTCTGAACTGGGACCTGTAATGGCAATTTCTGATGGGAGACTAAGAACAGGACAGACAGAAAGAACTCCTCTAAAATAAATAAAGGTAAAGGTAAAGGTTCCCCCGCACATGTGTGCTAGTCGTTTCCGACTCTAGGGGCCGGTGCTCATCTCCGTTTCATAGCTGAAGAGCCAGCGTTTGTCCGAGGACATCTCCGTGGTCATGTGGCCGGCATGACTAGACGCCAAAGGCGCACAGAACGCTGTTACCTTCCCACCGTAGTGGTCCCTATTTTTCTACTTGCATTTTTACGTGCTTTCGAACTGCTAGGTGGGCAGAAGCTGGGACGAGTAACAGGCGCTCACTCTGTTACGCAGCACTCGGGATTCGACCCGCCAAACTTCCGACCTTCTGATCGACAAGCTCAGCGTCCTAACCCACTGAGCCACCGCGTCCCTTTTCTAAAATAAATAGAAAGATGTAATATTCATATTACTGGACAAAATCTCACTTTTGCCATTGGATGTTGTTAACTATGCCTAACTACTAGTGGAAAACATACCCAGATTGCTGAAATTGCCCAAAAAATATCATAAACTGAACTGTCAGACATTCATTTCAGGCTTCCAAGCTTCCTTTAAATGTAAAGGAAAGTATAAACTTTAAAAGGCAAGTCATGGGGCGGGCTTTTATTATATTTAGTAAATTTATAGGGCTGCCCATCTTGAATGCATGACTTTGGGTGGCTAACAATTTAAAAACAGAATAAAAACAGGATAAAACATATTTTTAAAACAAAAACCAATATCAATAACATAAAACAAAATAGCTGCCAAGAACATTCACAGTGTCTCATATTCTAATTAGTCATGAAAGAGGCTCATGCATACTGCCGGGGCCTCAGGCAAGGTAGCAAAATCAGGTTTTTAATGCCTTATAAAAGGCCAGCAGGATTGGGGCAAATCTAATTTTGGGGGAGAGGAGAAATAATATTCCAACACAGAAAAGACACTCTTATTGGATCCTGCCAGATGAAATTCTGTAGTAATAGGGCACAAAGCGTGCCTCTCCTGCCAGATCTAAAGAACAGATAGACCCCATTGGAGATAGATGATCCAGAAAGCTTTGACCCAACTTTTCCTGATGAGCCAACTGTAATCCTTCCAGGGTCAAGTTGTGTACTTTACACACAGCAATCTTTTAAGATGACCCAGAAGCTGCAATCAGTCCAGAACATAGCAGGCAGACTGCTGGTTGGGGCAGCCTTGCTATTTCCAGGAGAGGAACAATATGAAATTGCTACATTGGCTACCAATAATGTTCCAGGTGCAGTTCAAACTTCTGGTGAATATATAGAGTAGCATCAGGATATGACATGGCAAAGCCATGGCAAATCTAGACAGCATAATAAAAAGCAGAGACATCACCCTGCCAACAAAAGTTCGTATAGTCAAGGCCATGGTCTTCCCAGTTGTAATGTATGGCTGTGAAAAGTTGGAGCATAAGAAAGCCTGAACGCCAAAGAATCGAGGCCTTTGAACTGTGGTGCTGGAGAAGACTCCTGCGAGTCCCTTGGACTGTAAGGCGATCAAACCGGTCAGTCCTAGAGGAGATCAACCCTGACTGCTCTTTAGAAGGCCAGATCCTGAAGCTAAAACTCAAATACTTTGGCCACCTAATGAGAAGGAAGGACTCACTGGAGAAGAGCCTAATGCTGGGAAAGATTGAGGGCAAGAGAAGAAGGGGACGACAGAGAATGAGGTGGCTGGATGGAGTCACTGAAGCAGTAGGTGTGAGCTTAAATGGACTCCAGAAGATGGTAGAGAACAGGAAGGCCTGGAGGAATGTTATCCATAGGGTCGCGACGGGTTGGACACAACTTCACAACTAACAACAAACAGGATATGTCACTTTGCCAAAAATTTATTCTGCCCACATAGATCAAGAATCTCAGGGGGGGCTGTTGAAACTACAGGTATGCGTGTCCCTCAACTTACAACACAAACTTTAGTGACTGAAGTTACAATGGCACTGAAAAAAAATACTTATGACCATTTTTCACACATACGACTTTTGCAGAATGCCCCTGGTCATGTGATCAACATTTGGACACTTGGCAACTGGTTCATATTTATAACGGGTGCAGTGTCCCAGGATCATGTGATCATCTTTGGGGACCTTCTGACAAGCAAAGTCAATGGGGAAGCAAGATTCAATTAGCAAACATGTTAAAAAAACAACTGCAGTGATTTACTTAATAACTGTGGCAAGAAAGGCCATAAAATGAGACAAAACTCACTTAACACATGTTGTCGTTTAACAAAAGAAATTTTGGGCTTAGTTGTGGTTCTAAGTTGAGGACTACCTACAAATGCCTACAGGATGTACATAGGATTTGGTCAAGTGACCGGGCTTTTCCATAGTAGTTTCCATGTTCTGAACCATGTTTCCCATGGTGATACATACAATGCATTCCACACGCTGTTGTTTTTTTAAAAAAAATATTCTAGGCTTTTGGCTCTAATTGACTGACAGTGGATCTTAATCTGGATATGTTTTGCTTTGCATCGCTTGTTTTAATCATTGTTTTTGTTCTTTATTATAAGCTACCTAGAATTTCCCAATACCTAAGGTAAAGGTTCCCCCGCACATGCGTGCTAGTCGTTTCCGACTCCAGGGGCCGGTGCTCATCTCCGTTTCAAAGCCGAAGAGCCAGAGCTTGTCCGAGAACGTCTCCGTGGTCATGTGGCCGGCATGACTAGACGCCAAAGGCGCACGGAACGCTATTACCTTCCCACCATAGTGGTCCCTATTTTTCTACTTGCATTTTGACGTGCTTTCGAACTGCTAGGTTGGCAGAAGCTGGGACGAGTAACAGGCACTCACTCTGCTACGTGGCACTCGGGATTCAACCCGCCAAACTGCCGACCTTCTCATTGACAAGCTCAGCATCCTAACCCACTGAGCCACCACGTCCCAATACCTACAAATAAATACCGTATATACTTGAGTATAAGCCGAATTTTTCAGCCCACTTTTTGGGCTGAAAAAATCCACTTCGGCTTATACTCCAGTGAACAAAAAAAAAAGAACTGTCCCTTCGTTCGGGCCAGGCTGCTGAGAGAAGGGAGCGGCAGAGCCTTGCAGGGCTGGCAGAGGTGGCGGCAGTCCAGCGTTGTTTCTCCCCCTCATGCGTGCGTGTGTGTGTCAGACCCACGGGAATGGCTGGTAGGGAAGCGGCATTCCGGCATTCCCCCCCTTCCTGTGTGTCGAGCCCACGGGGCTTGACACACAGAGAAACGCAAATGCCGGACTGCCGCCACCTTTACTAGCCATGGAAATGAGGTTGTTTCTCCCCCTCGTGCGTGTGTGTCAGACCCGCAGGAATGGCTAGTAAAGGTGGCGGCAGTCCGGCATTTGCGTTTCTCTGTGTGTCAAGCCCCGTGGGCTCGACACACAGGAAGGGGGGGAATGCCGGAATGCCGCTTCCCTACCAGCCATTCCCGTGGGTCTGACACACACACGCACGCATGAGGGGGAGAAACAACGCTGGACTGCCACCACCTCTGCCAGCCCTGCAAGCCTCTGCCGCTTGCAGGGCTGGCAGAGGTGGCGGCAGTCCAGCGTTGTTTCTCCCCCTCGTGCGTGCGTGTGTGTGTGTTTGTGTGTGTGTGTCAGACCCGCAGGAATGGCTAGTAAAGGTGGCGGCAGTCCGGCATTTGCATTTCTCTGTGTGTCAAGCCCCGTGGGCCCGACATACAGGAGGGTGGGGGACGCCACTTCCTTACCAGCCATTCCCTCCGGCGTTCCCTGCTGTTCCCTGCTGTTCCCTGCTGTGCCGGACCGGTTGGGCTGCTTGCTGCTCTCAGGCGGGTTCTGGTCGGCGAGGAGGACGAGGAGGACGCTTGCGGGTGTGTTTGGAGTGGCGGTGATGGCGGCGGCGGCGTGGGCGGCGGCCTCGGCGCTGGCGGCGGCAGTTTCTCGGGCTGCGCTCGGTGGCGGCGTTTCTTGCTTCCCCGGGCCGTTTCGGGCCGCCCTTAACATCTTCGGGCTGCCTCTGGTTGCCGAGAGAGACGCCTGTGGGTCCGACTTGGCAGCGGCGATGGCGGCGACGGCGTGGGCGTTGGCGTTGCCGCTGGTAGCGGCGTCTCCTGGGGCCGCATTCGACGGCAGAGATGGCCTGCATCCGGCGACGACGATGGCGGCAGCAGTGGGCTCAGGCCATTCTCAGCGACCAGCACTAAGCGGTGGCATTCCTGGGGCCTCCTGGCCCGAGTGGCAACACTTGACCTGTTTTTGGGCCACCTCGGCGGCATCAGTGTTTTCTGGCCTATTTGGGCCGCTTGTGGAGGCCAGTGACTGGCTGCGATGTTTCTCGGGCTCTCGGCCCCTCCCGCCGGCAGTGGTGCTTCCATCTTACCCCAGACTGCATCAGGCTGCTTTTAGTGACGCTATCGTCCTCGGGCCGTTTTGGCGGCGGAGAGGGCGACTGAGAGTTATCCTAGCGGCGATGATGTTTCCTGTGCTGCCTCGGACCGCTTGTGTTGGCAACGGCGTCTTTGGACCGCTTCAATGGAGCAACAGGCGGTCTTTATACCACCTTTGGACCGCTCTAACGGCGGTGACGCTTTTAGACCATTTCGCCCATTTTGGCCCGTCTACTCTTCTGCCTGAATATATAATTTTGTCTGCCTCCCCCTCTCCCCTTTGGATTTGGTCGGTCCTGGGTATCAGCCATGGTAGGAGAGTGGCTGACTTTTACATCTGCAGCCCCATAGAGGTGGGAGCTCTATGGGGCATGCCTACCCAGAGTATATCTTTGACCATCCCCAGGTACAGAGTTGCAACTTGCCGTGAGAGGGCGGGGGTGACCTGTTTACTGGGGCACCCAGCTAAGTGGCAGTGCAGCTGGGTGTGGATCCAGATATTTTCTTTTCCGGCCTTCGACCCTCCTATGGACTTGATCATCTCCAGGACTACCTATTCTGGACTTGCTGGACTAACATGCGACAATATACTAGCACGGACTTGCTCGCCCTCAGGGGTGCCCCCCTCACCTGGGTGCGACCCGCCTCTTTAAATTCTAACCTCGATGAAGGGCCCGAGTTCTGGGTCTCTGAGAGATGGCTGGGCAGGGGTAGGGGCCGTCAACATAAATGTAACAAGAGGCCCCTGATTTTGTTTTTATCAAAAATTTTTACAGGGTTGGGGAGGGGGGTGAGTGATAGGGGTTGTTTGGCTTTGGGGGGCGGCCAATCAACCATAGTTCAGGCCAGACTTGGGTCTGACCGCGCGGGGGGAGAACGAGGGGTCGTTGTCTCCGGGGCTCATGAGCGGGTCGTGGGATTACCAATTCCCACGACGGGGAATGGCAGCAGGCGGATAGACAGGGGGCCATATCGTTACCGGGAGCGCCGTCTCCGCTATTTGCAAGCGGTGGGGCGCTCCGACCCTCTGCTTCTTTCCCGAGGTTCCGGGAGCGAGGATGTGCAGCCTCCTGAGCTCCGGCTGGTGTACCTGAATGCCAGGTCCGTGGTCAACAAAGCTCCCCTTATTAGGGATTTAGTTGAGGGTGAGCATGCGGACCTGGCTTGCATCACGGAGACTTGGTTGGGCCCAGAGGGTGGGGTCCCTTTGGTTGATCTTTGCCCACCAGGCTTCCGGGTGCTACACCAGCCTCGAGCTCAGGGTAGGGGTGGGGGTGTGGCGGTGATCGTTAGGGAGACCTTATGTCCGCGGGAGACCACCGTTCCTCAGATAGTCGGGTGTGAGTCTCTCTTTATGAGATTTGGCTCTGGGGCGCAGTTGGGCTTGCTGCTCGTGTACATTCCGCCTAGTCGCGTAGCGGCAGCCCTGCCCGAGCTGCTCGATGTCCTCTCAGGGTTGGTGGTTGAGTTCCCCAAACTTATAGTTTTG
The DNA here is from genome assembly GCF_947247035.1 of Vipera ursinii. Classification (NCBI taxonomy): domain Eukaryota; kingdom Metazoa; phylum Chordata; class Lepidosauria; order Squamata; family Viperidae; genus Vipera; species Vipera ursinii. The sequence goes on along the minus strand of NC_139513.1, from coordinate 219,156,810 downwards.
GGAGACGTCAACCTACCATCCCTGGGAGGTTCATCTGAGCTTGCTCGGGAGTTCATGGCTTCCATGACAGCCATGGACCTGACGCAGGTAATTTCTGAGCCAACTCATGAGGGAGGCCACACCCTTGACCTGATTTTCTTATCTGGACGGTGGTTGGATGATCTTGGTGGGGGCTTTCCATTTATTATGCCCCTGTCATGGACCGATCATCACCTCCTGCGGCTGGTCTTCCATTTTGCCACCCCTCGCCGTGGAGGTACGGAGCCAACTAGATGGTACCGCCCCAGATGCCTAATGGATCCTGAGAGATTCCAAGCGGCGCTGGGGTCTCCACCTGCCTCCATTGCTCACAGCTCGGCGGATGCCTTAGTGGAAGCCTGGGAAAGGGCAGCCACTGAGGCACTCGACCGGGTTGTACCCTTGCGGCCCCTGACCCGGCGCAGATCCCAGCGAGCTCCATGGTTCTCCGCGGAGCTCCGGGAGATGAAGCGTCGGAAACGGGGCCTAGAGAGCTGCTGGAGGTCCAGCCGATCTGAACCCGACCGATTGCGGTTAAGAACCTACATTAGGTCTTATCTCGCTGCGATGAGGGAGGCGAGGTGTAATTACTTCTCCACCCTCATCGCGTCCGCAGACAATCGCCCGGCCGCCTTGTTTAGGGTGACTCGCTCCCTTCTTAATCAGGAGGTGAGGGAGGATCCCTTGCAGGGTCGTGCCGAGGAGTTTGGTCAACATCTGTCGGATAAAATCGCTCGGATTCGGACCGGTTTGGACTCCAGCTAGGCAGAGTCTGACGATCAGGACACGGGCGGTCTTGTCAATGTTATCTGGGAGGAGTTTGATTCTGTGACCCCTGATGAAGTGGACAGGATTATGGGGAAGCTGAGTTCCACCACATGCTTATTGGACCCGTGCCCTTCTTGGCTGGTTTACGCAGCTAGGGAGAGGACACGAGGCTGGCTCCAGGCGGTTATATCTGCTTCTTTGAGTGAGGGTTATTTCCCCACCGTCTTGAAGGAGGCGGTGGTGAGACCTCTCCTCAAGAAGCCTGCCTTGGACCCAGCTGTATTGAACAACTTCCGTCCAGTCTCCAACCTTCGCTTTCTTGCAAAGGTTGTTGAGAGTGTGGTGGCGCATCAGCTCCCTCTAGTCCTGGATGAAGCGGATTATCTGGACCCTTACCAATCGGGTTTCAGGCCCGGGCACAGCACGGAGACGGCATTGGTCGCTCTGGTGAATGATCTCTGGAGGGCTCGGGATAGGGGATATTCCTCTGTCCTAGTCCTATTAGACCTCTCGGCGGCTTTTGATACCATCGACCATGGTATCCTGCTGCAGCGTCTCAGGGGATTGGGAGTGGGAGGCACGGTTTTTCAGTGGTTCTCCTCCTATCTCCTGGGACGCTCGCAGTCGGTGTTGGCAGGGGGGCAGAGGTCGACCCCTAGGACTCTCGCTTGTGGAGTTCCTCAGGGGTCGGTCCTCTCGCCCCTCCTGTTCAACATCTATATGAAACCGCTGGGTGAGATCATTCGTGGTTTTGGAGTTGGGTATCATCAATATGCTGATGATACCCAACTTTTTATTTCGACCCCAAACCACCCCAGTGATGCCCTCGCTGTGATGTCCCGTTGCCTGGAGGCGGTTCGGGTCTGGATGGGGAGGAATAGACTTCAACTCAACCCTGACAAGACTGAGTGGCTGTACATTCCGGCTTCCCGAGACACCTGGGATGTTCCACCTCTTTCTATGGGGGGTGAGCTTTTACCCCCTGTGGATAGGGCTCGCAACTTGGGAGTCCTCCTAGATTCATGACTCACTTTGGAGGATCACATAGTGGCCGTGACTAGGGGGGCTTTTGCCCAGGTTCGCCTGGTGCGCCAGTTGCGGCCCTATCTGGACCGGGAGGCCTTGTGTACGGTCACTCAGGCGCTCGTGACCTCTCGCCTAGACTACTGTAACGCTCTCTACATGGGACTTGCCCTGAAGACTGCTCGGAGGCTCCAACTGGTACAGAATGCGGCCGCGAGAGTTGTCTTGGGAGTTTCCCGGTACTCCCATGTTACACCTTTGCTCCGTGAGCTGCATTGGTTGCCAGTTGTCTTCCGGGTAAGGTTCAAGGTTTTGGTTATGATCTTTAAGTCCCTACATGGCATGGGTCCGCGATACCTCGAGGACCACCTGCTGCCGGCGTCGACTCCCCTCCGCCCTGTGCGCGCCCACAGAGAGGGCCTCCTCAGGGTGCCTCCTGTCAAGGAATGTCGACTGGTGGCCCCCAGGGGGAGGGCCTTCTCTGTGGGTGCTCCGGCGTTATGGAACCAACTGCCGGTCGAGCTCCGGATGGCATCAGACCTCCGATCCTTCCGTCACGGGTTGAAGACCCATTTATTTGAACTAGCGGGTCTGGCCTGATGGGGGTACTTGGGTTTTTTATTGGTTTGTTTTATTATTCTGGTTTTAACTTGGGCATTAATTTAATTATTTTTTAATGTTTGTATTGGTGTTTATATTTATGCCCTGTGAACCGCCCTGAGTCCCTTTGGGAGAAGGGCGGTATAAAAATCTCAATAAATCTAAATCTAAATCTAAATTCCCGCAGGTCTGACACACGCACGCATGCATGAGGAGGGGAAACGCCGGACTGCCGCCACCTCTACCAGCCGTTCCCGCAGGTCTCACACACACACACACACACACGCACGAGGGAAACAACGCTTGACTGCCGCCTCCCTAGCAGACCTTCCCTGCGGGATGTGCTGCCAGGAAGCCTGGCAGCCTGATGAGCGGACCCTGCGAACCGCGGCCGAGCCAGCTCCGGGATGCTGCCAGAGTCAACGAGCGGCTCGTCGTGGCACAGAATATAGATATGTTGCTAAGAAGGGGCCAAGCTTATACTTATACTCGGCTTATACTCGAGTCAATAACTTTTTCCAGTTTTTTGAGGTGAAATTGGGGGTCTCGGCTTATACTCGAGTCAGCTTATACTCAAGTATATACGGTAAATATCTTTCTAGAGTTCCCTTTTGTTCATGCAGGTGAAACAATATCTTTCTCAAGATGAGATCTGAACCCACAGCCACTTGCCATGGGATCAAGCTAATTCACTGAGTCAGATTCCCCATTCTAATTGCAATTCCCATCATCCCCAAGCAGCATACTCTTCAGGAGTTGCAGTGCAATAGATTTAGATAGTGTCAGGCTGGAGAATCAGGCTGTATGCAGTTAATGCAAGTCCAGACCTCTATGTGCACATTCATGCGAAAGCCCATCACTGACAATGGCTATTCAAAAGCTTTTTCACCCCTGAGTTATGGGAAATAGCAAACTGAATATATATTTTGTCTCTTGCTCTGTCCTTGCTAGGGGTTGCAATTGGCAGAATTAGGCAGTCCAGATTTTAACATTTGCTTACAAAGAGTTGGCAGAGTCTGGTGGTTGACCTTTTCAGAATGCTTTATTTGGTATTCTAATCCTTTTTTACTTCCCACTGCACTGTACTGAGAACCCAACTGAGCTAAACAAATGGCAAGAATGGGACATATATTCAAGCCAGAAGATAATTTCAAAATTTATGATTTCCCAGACCAAATCAGCTCATCTTTGTGATACTAGCTACGATCTTAGTGGAACAAATTTTGGTACTAATGAATGTAGCAGGTACTGCAAATGTCAGCCGATGACATTTTTACTTTAAGAATGATGGGCTTGGAGTAATTTAGAGTTGAGATGATGGATCAAAACATCTATCTGATGCAGAAGAACGGTACTTTTTAGAACTTGTGTGGAGATAATGCAAAGAGAGAATGGAGAAGAATGAAGTACTTTGCATATTTTAGCTCTTCTGACCTCCCTCTGATGTTTAGGGTAACCAGGAAAAAAATAACTGTGTCTCTATAAACCATATGCGTCGCCCTGGGGTGACAGAATTGAAGGATAACACATCTTGGTGTCCATTAGCCACAGAAGGACCTGACATGAAAAAGCTGGCCCTTTGCCATCCAGAAAGAACATTGTTGAACGGGAACCATAAACCAGATCCTTCTCATTGACCAGAGATGAAACAGATCTAAAGAAACTATTTCTCTGCTGCACCCTGCTGGAAAACAATTCTTTGACATAATTAGGAATTGCAACAAAGAATTCATGCTTGAATTTCTTCCTTACCCCACCCCACTCCAAATCTTCTCTCATGTTGCGTCTTTTAGATCCTAAAAATAGGATTATTGAAATATTGATTTTTCAAATGCCCTCTAGAAGTTTGATTTTCCATTTTGAGCTCAAGAGTGAGAATGCCAGCTACAGTGATGCTTTGACACATTCTGTGGTGAAGGAAGAACTTGTACATAACACACACACACGCCCCTTTTTTCTTTTTCTTTTTCTTTCTTTCTTTTCTTTCTTTCTTTCTTTTTTTTGGCTTATTTAGTGGCTGTTGGCTTATTGGGTTAAATCAAAGTTCAGTTGGTTTGGTTTTGGCTAACCAGGCACTGTGTAAAGTCAGCCAAAGGTGGACCACTGAAATTAACTATGCTAAAGCACTTTTTCCCCCCTTCCATTCAATACAATCTTCAGAGGTTGCCTAGACAAGTCCCTGTAGTTTTCTTGGCAAAGTTTTCCAGAAGTGATTTTCCATTACCTCCTTCCTAGGGCTCAGAAAAAGTGACTGGCTCTAGGCCACCCAACTGACTTTGTGCCTAAAGCAGACCAGAACGCAGAGACTCTGAGTTTTTAGCCTGATGCCTTAATCATCACATCAAACTGGTTCTCACAAAACAAATCATAGTTTCAGTCTTTTGTTGAACCCTGCCATTGTAAGATGTGTGTAGATTTGCACTCATTTAGCTGAGAATAAGTACGTGTATTTCAATATGGTTTACGTCTGAGTTAGAAAAGAACTTGATATATAACTTTCATAATATGGGAAATCATAGTAGGTCATTATGTAGCTTATTTATGGTTTCCAGCACCTAAGGGGTTCTTCTTTTCATGTTTCTCCTTCCTCTCAATTAAAATGTCACACAACCATTTTGTTTACATCCTACATTTCAGATATTTTGTGGGGACCATTTAAGGTAATTGTACGCTGAGTTGCAATATCTTTTAAAAAGGCAACTCCCCACATTTTTTACTGCCACAAACAGAAATAAATCTTTCCTCCTTTCAACGTTACTTAGTTCTTTTAAAATGTTGCCAGAATTAAATATTCTGGAATTAGCTAAGTGTTGATTTATTTATACGCTTCAGATAAGAGCCCGGGTTTTCATGAAATTACCTTCAACTGCTAAGAAAATTCCAACCATCATTGAATGCCCTGCTCATGACTAAAACCACTCAGCAATGCATCATTTCACCAACAAGACATCGGGGATAAAAATTCTCACCTGCAGAGATTCCAACTGCTTTGCCGTTTGCTTTGTAGCACCACGCCACTAATCTGAGTCACACCTGAACCTTTCATTAACTGGAGCTGAAAGAGACTGCCTATTAATTAATGATATTTCTGAGGATTAGCAGAGAAATCTATTTGTGTGTGTGGGCAGAGTTATGCCCGCATTGTGGCTTAGTTCCAGTAGTTGCCTTCCATAAACTAAAAAAAAAACATGATAGGATTTTAAGTTCTGTCACTCCCAGGCTTCATGTGATCTGAACTAGGCTAGTTGGTCTTGTTGCTTAGATCTAGTTGTTAGTTGAGGGTGCATTCATTTGGAAGTAAACCAAAATGACTTATAGTTGTAAAATGAGAAGAAGCTAAGTGAACTGGTTGTTAAGAAGGGTATGCTGAGACCTTGCAGTGTGCTGCACTGTAATTGCCTGCACTTCTAAGTCAACAGACTGGCACATGGTTGGCTGTGACCTCCAGTGCCCTGGGGCTTGCCCTATAAATTGCACTTCAAATAAGGAACATAGAGTTGCACACCGGCCAGGGTAGATTAAAGGCTGCTTTCATGTGGGCCAGCCTAGGAAGTTGTGGCCAGTGAGAAGCTCACACTGCCTGCTTCTGACTGGAGCAAGGTCAGTCTTTCTCTCCGCACTGGGGCCAAGACAGGGCAGATGTTGATGGAATGAGAGTAGGCCAAGACCACACTAGATTCAGCTCTTCCTAGGCAGTTGCATCTCTATGGAGGAATTCCCTGATCTCTGCTTTCCATATTGAAGATAAACATTGTGATGGGGCTTTTCTCCCTGATGTATCAAATTCTTGTATAAAGCTCTTGTCATGGTTCCGACAGATGAAACTCTTCAAAAGAACCTCAAGGCATTGTTTACCTTAAAGAATCTTTTATTCCAGAAGCATGATACCAGCACTTACATAATCAAAGCCAAAAACTGAATTCCCCTCCCCTGGGCACATAGTATCAAAGCACAATTCCCTCCTTCAATTTACAGTCATAAATCACATTCCCCAATTAGTTTGAAGCATGGGCTTCCTCCCCACCTCTCCAGCCCGCCAATTCTTTATCATCTCTGAGTTCAACAACCTTGATTCTCATGCTAGGTTCAGTGTTGTTATATCTAGCTGGACTCTCATTCACATTCCCCCCTCCCCATCAGCATCTAACTCTAAAAGCGAAAGGAAGAAAATGGCTACATTTCCATCTGTTGTCAATGCAAAAACATCAGATTTTAGCAGCGTTGACAGCTCTATTATCGCATGATTCCTGGAGCAAAGACCTGAAGAGAAGGTGTATATGAAAATGCTGGCCATGAGACAAGAATAATTCAGTGCAGATGAGAGCTATAAAAAAGTTAAATTAAAGGCCTTGCTTAACCATAACAGCATTTTATCTTCAACCATTGCTTCAGAAGATAGTCAAAGTCTTTCTTTAATTCAAAGCATTATTTTCTTTTTCTAAAAACTGCTTCAAATTGCTTTACACCTGAAGCTAAGTCTTTTCTTTTTGGAAATGGTACTTTACTTCCAAAATCCCATTGTTCCTCTGTGCCCAAACAGAAATTCGAACAAAAACACGGTGAAATTCCATTAAGTTCCAAATTTGCTGCAAAGGCCCGTTGAGTTATAAAGACATTCAGAGATGTAAACAAATAAACCTTTTGTGAAATATATGTCTGTGATTTTTCTAGAACTCATTATGGGGATACATGATGTGTGTATAGGTACTGGGAGCAAGAATTTAAAATCCTCCTGAGAACCAATGATCTCTTAATCTAAACTATTTAGTCCAATGACAGACAGGATATTGGTTTTTGTTTTGTAACTACTGCAAAAATTTCCCTGTTGCTGTGAATAATACTCTCCATAAATTGACAGACAATATGTTTTAAGATAATGTTATAGACAATGTAACAATAGCCACTGTCAGTTGATGGGAGATAATAACAGGCTGAGTGACATCTTTTCTTTTACACCCTTTCTCAAAAATTTGGGTTTTCATTTAGGTTATTTTTTAAATATTTTATTTTGATATATATATATATATATATATATATATATATATATATATATATATATATATATATATATATATATATATATATATATATATATATATATATATATATACCCAGCATGTGAAGAGATGGGCATACATCTGGTGCTTCTTTCCTACAAGTGTTTACATCAACTGTTAAAACTTGATACAGAAAGCTATCAGATTGTTCCTGGTAACCTCTTCTTTTGTGTTTTTCCCATCCTGCTCTATCAAGAGTTCTGGGGTTCAGAGAGCAACATCCACTATGACATCCTTTATGACATCAGGATGACATGTGCGTGACGACATCATCACCCAAATGACACCATTATTCAGCAACATCAAACAGAAGTACGTAAGTTGTGCCATTTGCATCATGGTGTAATTTACTTATATGGCATTGCTTTCCTCCTTGGAACTGTTCAGGGGTTCAGATGATCAGGGCTTTTTTTGTCATAGAACATCCAGAACGGAGTTCCGGCACCTTTTTTGGATGGAACCTTGTAGGGAAGGCAAGGTGGGTTGTATGACCTGTGTGAATTCCAGCACCTTTTTCTTTTACAAAAAAAGCACTGCAGATGATGATCTATAACACTTAGCACTGCCTTGACTGTGGTGAAGAATCAAGGGCTACATGTATAGGCAAAAGCAACCTCTTCGCTTAAGCTGGTGAAATCCTTCCTGTTTCTGCAATGAAAGATAAACAAAAAAATGACCTGACATAGAAGATCCACAACCTATTTCCTATGAGGCTCTGGGATGAGAAGGAGATTGTGGGTAGAAGATAGATCAAAGATCTTAAGACCTGGTCAGATGGAGCCAGAGTGCAAGAGCATGGAATAACTATTCTCTAATACCATATCCCAGTTCAAATCCCTCCTCCTCCAGAGTTGTCATATTCATTGCAAATGAGATGAGAACTCTTAAAGAGATAATCATTCTGTACCCTGGTCCTGAATATACTTGGATGAATTGAAGACAAAGCTAACATGTTTTTAAAAGTCCTTTTGTGGGTAAAAAAGAAAATATTTTGGGGTAGAATGAATGGTGTGAGAGGAGAATTAACACAGAGACAAAAATGTGTGGATAATAAGCATAATTAAAATTATTGGAAAATCTCTATTTCATTCAAGACAGGCTAAGTCAGGAACAGGCAATGCTAGAAAACAATTAGAACAAATCTAATTGTAGAAGTTTGAAAGCCTGTCAGAATTTCTCTCTGCCTGCTCTTATAGCAAAAAGAATCAAGACAGAGGTATCTTGAGTTTCTTTCTGACCCCCTCTTCCTTTGCAGGGCTTGGTTGAGATTTACACAAACTTTATATTCTTTGAAGCTATCTCCTCTGCAATGTTTTACAGGAAAGAGCTTCATACTGACCAAAATAGTCATTTATTCTAACAAAATGAAGTTGGACTTCTGATTCTGGGTACCTGTCACTTATGCTTAGATTTTGGTGGTTGAGTGCTGGGGAAATGCTGTAGAACTCACGTGTAATATTAGGTCAGTTGACCCAAGCAAAATACTGTTTCTAGAAGCCCACATCCAAAGATAAAATCCTGAGTCACATCAAAAGCCTGCTTCTCACATAGGTGAATTTCTTCCAATTTACTTAGTAGTGACACAGCAAATCATAATTATCATTTTGCTTGTCGATCAGAAGGTCGGCAGTTTGGCGGGTCGAATCCCGAGTGCCGCGTAGCAGAGTGAGCGCCTGTTACTCGTCCCAGCTTCTGCCAACCTAGCAGTTCGAAAGCACGTAAAAATGCAAGTAGAAAAATAGGGACCACTACGGTGGGAAGGTAACAGCATTCCGTGCGCCTTTGGCGTCTAGTCATGCCGGCCACATGACCACGGAGACGTCCTCGGACAAGTGCTGGCTCTTTGGCTTTGAAACGGAGATGAGCACCGGCCCCTAGAGTCAGAAACGACTAGCATGCATGTGCGGGGGAACCTTTACCTTTACTTAATACAATTGTGGTAGCAAGTTATTGTTTGCTTTTGTTTCTTTTCTTTTCATTCATTTAAAAGATACAGGGAGCAAGGACCTTAGCAAGGGTTAATTGTAATCAGAGGCCAAGCCTAAGAAAGCTGTATCAAAATCCTAGTGATTCATGCTTAGTGAGAAGACTCTGGTGATTTTGTGGTGTTCTGCAGCTTGTCATTCAGATAATGCTGGTATACGCCTTAATCTCAAGTTTGTGATCATGTCTCTTTGGCTCTGTGATGGCATTTTGTAATATAGAGACGGTGGAGCCATATCTCAAATTATGAAGCAGTTAAAGAGATCATTAGGCATTTTGAAGAAAGCAGTATTTAGGTTTTACCTTTGATATCGTATGGACTTTAATTTATGACATCTTTCTGTCTTCTGTCTAGGTCAAGCTTCCACAACCTGACATTTGCTAAAAGTTTTGGGATTTCAAGACTCAGGATTTCCCACCAGTTTGGCCAAAGACTAGTTGCAATCCAGTTCGATTGCAGAGCATCTAGTTCTAGTGGAAGGCTGGCCTAAATATATTTGCTGAATGTGGTGCCAGATTTGTGGGGAGGATTGGGGCACACTTCCCCCAAAATTAATTTATTTTCTGCCTACTAATATAGCTGGGTTCCAGGGAGTGGAGTCTTTATCACATTAATAAATCTTATTTGTACATACTGCAGATTCAGAGAATATGGCAGTAATAAACCTGTTTTTTCTAAACTTAATTCCATCAGTCACCAAATGTCCTTAAAAGGAAATATGAGTATATTAAGGTAAAATATGCTATAATGTTACTTTCCAAAAACTAATACATGGCATCAAGGCTCAGCCCAGTTCAAAGAACTCATTGGCCTTACCTGCCCCATGATGAACCCCATAGTTTGTTCATTGTGGTGATATTTTCCTTGTGCCACTGCTGATATTTGTTGAAGGAAGAGTTTCAAGGGAATGAAACTGCTGCTTTAAAATCAACTTACGTACAAATTGTAAGGTTGAAAAATAGGAAGAAACTCTCCAGCAGTGGAGCCTTTGTAGGGACTTATGCTTAGGTTTCAAAACATTAGAAAGCCATGTTGCTAGTAGGGTGTGGAAGGCCTGGAACCTACACACCACCTGCTTCCGTCGCTCACAACTCGGCGGATGCCTTAGTGGAAGCCTGGGAAAGGGCAGCCACTGAGGCACTGGACCGAGTTGTACCCTTGCGGCCCCTGACCCGGCGCAGATCCCAACGAGCTCCATGGTTCTCCGCGGAGCTCCGGGAGATGAAGCGTCGGAAACGGGGCCTAGAGAGCTGCTGGAGGTCCAGCCGATCCGAATCCGACCGATTGCGGTTAAGAACCTATATTAGGTCTTATCTCGCTGCGATGAGGGTGGCGAGGTGTAATTACTTCTCCACCCTCATCGCGTCCGCAGATAATCGCCCGGCCGCCCTGTTTAGGGTGACTCGCTCACTTCTTAATCAGGAGGTGAGGGGGGATCCCTTACAGGGTCGTGCCGAGGAGTTTGGTCAGCATCTGTCGGACAAAATCGCTCGGATTCGGACCGGTTTGGACTCCAGCTGGGCAGAGTCTGACGATCAGGACACGGGCGGTCTTGTCAATGTTATCTGGGAGGAGTTTGATTCTGTGACCCCTGATGAAGTGGACAGGATTATGGGGAGGCTGAGCTCCACCACATGTTTATTGGACCCGTGCCCTTCCTGGCTGGTTTATGCAGCTAGGGAGAGGACACGAGGCTGGTTCCAGGCGGTGATATCTGCTTCTTTGAGTGAGGGTAATTTCCCCACCGTCTTGAAGGAGGCGGTGGTGAGACCCCTCCTCAAGAAGCCTGCCTTGGACCCAGCTGTGTTGAACAACTTTCGTCCAGTCTCCAACCTTCGCTTTCTTGCGAAGGTTGTTGAGAGTGTGGTGGCGCATCAGCTCCCTCTGGTCCTGGATGAAGCGGATTATCTGGACCCGTACCAATCGGGTTTCAGGCCCGGGTACAGCACGGAGACGGCATTGGTCGCTCTGGTGAATGATCTCTGGAGGGCTCGGGATAGGGGATGTTCCTCTGTCCTAGTCCTATTAGACCTCTCAGCGGCTTTCGATACCATCGACCATGGTATCCTGCTGCGGCGTCTCAGGGGATTGGGAGTGGGAGGCACAGTTTTTCGGTGGTTCTCCTCCTATCTCCTGGGACGTTCGCAGTCGGTGTTGGCAGGGGGGCAGAGATCGGCCCCTAGGTCTCTCGTTTGTGGAGTTCCTCAGGGGTCGGTTCTCTCGCCTCTCCTGTTCAACATCTACATGAAACCGCTGGGTGAGATCATTCGTGGTTTTGGAGTTGGGTATCATCAATATGCTGATGATACCCAACTTTTTATTTCTACCCCAAACCACCCCAGTGATGCCCTCGCTGTGATGTCCCGTTGCCTGGAGGCGGTTCGGGTCTGGATGGGGAGGAACAGACTTCAACTCAACCCGGACAAGACTGAGTGGCTGTACATTCCGGCATCCCGGGACATTCAAATTGTTCCATCCCTTTCTATGGGGGGTGAGCTGTTACCCCCCGTGGATAGGGCTCGCAACTTGGGAGTCCTCCTAGATTCACGACTTACCTTGGAAGATCATGTAGCAGCTGTGACTAGGGGGGCTTTCGCCCAGGTTCGCCTGGTGCGCCAGTTGCGGCCCTATCTGGACCGGGATGCCCTGTGTACGGTCACTCATGCGCTCGTGACCTCTCGCCTTGACTACTGTAATGCTCTCTACATGGGGCTTCCCTTGAAGACCACTCGGAAGCTCCAACTGGTACAGAATGCGGCCGCGAGAGTTGTCTTGGGAGTTTCCCGGTACTCCCATGTTACACCTTTGCTCCGCGAGCTACATTGGTTACCAGTTGTCTTCCGGGTGAGGTTCAAGGTCTTAGTGATGGTTTTTAAGTCCCTACATGGCATGGGTCCGGAATACCTCGGGGACCACCTGCTGCCGGCGTCAACCCCCCTCCGCCCTGTGCGTTCCCACAGAGAGGGCCTCCTCAGGGTGCCTCCAGTCAGAGAATGCCGGCTGGTGGCCCCCAGGGGGAGGGCCTTCTCTGTGGGCGCCCCGGCCTTATGGAATCAACTGCCGGTGGAGCTCCGGATGGCACCGGATCTCCGCTCCTTCCGGCGTGGGTTAAAGACCCACCTGTTTGAACAAGCTGGCCTGGCCTGAGGGGGAGTTAATTTGGGTTTTTAAATATTTGTATATTTTACTGTTTTATCTTGGGCATTAATTTAATTCTATTTTAACTTTTGTAGTTTTGTACTTTTATCATTTGCCCTGTTCACCGCCCTGAGTCCCTAGGGAGAAGGGCGGTATAAAAATTTAATAAAACTAAAACTAAACTAAACATAAATAAATGTGTGAGATTTCAAAGAAAATTTGCCAGCTTGGGGGGGGGTGCTTGTTGGTCTCTGAGCTTGATGGTTTTCTTGCAGGTGTTTCATTACCAAACTAGATAACATCATCCATAGTCAGTGCTAGACATTTGGTAATGAAATATCTGCAAAACCCCCCACCAAGCTCAAGGAGCACCAAGGGCCCCACAGTTCAACCCTGAATTACAAATATTACCCTCTAAAGTTCTAAAGTCTACAGAACAAAGGCATGCAACTGGTGGTGCTGTGGTTAGAATGCGGTGTTGCAGGCTAACTCTGCTCACAGCCAGGAGTTCGATCCTGACCAACTCAAGGTTAACTCAGCCTTCCATCCTTCCAATGTTGGTAAAGTGAGGGCGCAGATTGTTGGGAGCAATATGTAAACCACTTAGAAAGGGCTGTAAAGCACTATGAAGCAGTATATAAGTCTACGTGCTATTGCTATGCAACATTTTAGGAGACAAGACCTGGACTTGACCTTGACAAGTGGAACAGTGGCCACATTCCTCAAAAATAATTAATCCAACCCTGTAATTCACTTACATTTCTTTAAAATTCCATTAAAACTTTTAAACTAAAGTTAATATGATTTGCCACAATAAAAAAGCAATCTAGAAGCAATTTTTGAAGGTCCTTTGAAGGCTTCATTAAAGGTTTGGGATCACACACATCACACTTCTTTTTTTAAGTCACATTTATTTTACCATTTTCTTGTCTTCTTTAATGCTTTTAAGGTGAGATTAGCTCATTCCTGCTAATTTTTTTTAGGAAAGACAATGTATACATGTATATGTGAGAAAATTTATTTTATTGTTACCTACCCAGAATCAATTAGCAGCGATGTATAAATACTGGAAACGAAGACATGAATGAATAGAGGGATGGATTAACAAATCATTCTTTCCAGACTACTTCATCTAAATTCGCAACACTCATAAAATGCAGGAAAACTTAAATAATACGTGGAGCGGAGGAAAAACCCCTATATTTTATGGTTTAATGAGAACTTCTGAATAAAAATGCATGTTTTAGTATTAGTCAACAAGGAAATGGTTTGATACATGAAGCATAATAAAAAAAGATGTTTGAGGTACTCAAAGGGCACATGGTGAAACTAGCTGAAACAGGCAACATTTTGGGGAAATGCCTGCATTTTAGCTATCTTTAGAACACGATCCTTTAATTATGCACATAATTATAACTATGTAGGTTTTAGAGCAGTTATAGAAGGAAATAGACAGTGCCAAAAGCAGAAAATTGGTCCCAGGAGCGTTTTTATACATGCATATTTTTTTCCATAAGTTAGATGTTTAATCTTACACTCTCTTCCTTTATCGTTTTTCCCCTTCATAATAAGTTGCACATTCCTCAGATGAGTGACTTTAATGAATATTTAAGGGTCCCAGTCAAAGCTATGTATGTTGCTTACCCTGAGACATTAAAAAAAACAATTTAATTGAAGGGCAGATTTCAAATTTCAATAAGAGAATAATGAACTCTAGTTTCAGTGCCCTCCTCAGAGGATATATTAAGCTAGGATTATTTGTTGCTAATAATATCTTATATAATTTTACATTTGGAGGCAATTTCTCTGTTAAAACAAAGTTTTATGGGTCAGGACTCCTGGGAAACGCCAAACTACTAGTTGGGGATTCTTTTTTTTTTATGTTGCCTCAGGTCTGGTAGCTGCACTCAGATTTTTGAGTATACTAACCCCTATCACAGTATTTGAAAGCCATTAATATAAGGGATTGTTTGCATGGCTAACTGTCCAAGAGTGATTATCTCTGGAATTATCTTTAACTTGTAATTTGCCTTCATCTTTCAGGCTGAATTAACAACTTTCAGCAAGATCAGTGGGTTCCAGTTAAAAAAAAATAGGCTGCAAATATCTGGTAACTTGATTTCAAAATTCCTTATTCTCTATTATCCAAGTTTGTCAATAAGAATTGTGACTAAAAGCAGTTTATGTAGAACCAGGAAATAGAAATTTTAATACTGTACCCATAGGATGACATTTTTAAAAATATTTGTCTCATTGCTTTTTTTGAATAGTTCTGTGAAAACATACTCTACAGATCATTAATGAAGAAAAGAGACAATGAACTGTAGTATATGTGAACAATGTTTAATTTCTGGCCACTTTCTAGCGTGGGTGGTAGAGTAATTTTGAAAATGTACAAAATGTAGTTTCTGAATTAAAATCTTTGTGCTGACTCTTGGTGAGTATCTGAAGAAACAAGCCAATATGCAGGGATCTAGCGGAAGAGATTCTACATGTATCCAACCCCCTTTTCCTTTGGCCTTATATAGCCAATATAATTAATTCTGCATATAATTATATTGTATCAGTGCAAATCCATACTAATGAATGACCAAGCCAAGTCGTTGTTGTTGTTTTTCTCTAGAAAGTGATAATGCTACCTTATAATGTAATATACAGTATGTGTGTAGGCTTCAGGACTGAATGATGTTTTGTTGTGATGCAGGCCAAAACTGTCTGTTCTATCTGAAGCATCAGCACTGTTGAAACAAGGAAAGTAAATATTCTGAGAGAGCAAACACTAAAGTGTTAGGTAATAACCAGATCTGACTCAGGTTCTCTTCCTGGTTTAGATCTTGATTGACTAGGAACTGGACTAGCCTTGCTCTCAAGTCACAGCAACATAGAGGTTAATGGGAGCTGTGGCAACCAGCAGAGGCATAGGAAAAGGCAGAGAGAGTACGGAGGGCCTGCTGGAGGCAATGGTTAGCTTTCTGCTCAGTCTGAGACTCTTGGGTCTCTATCTTTTCCACAGAGGAAGTAGAAGAATTGAAATCATCTGCCAGATAACACCCCTGGTCAACCATTGGAAACTGCTACAAGAAATATCAAATGTATCAATATTTATTAGGTTATTAAGATTCCCCAAGTATAATAGGTTGCATTTTTAAAGGTGTGTATAACTTCAGGTTACAGAAAAATCAGATTGTTGAAAAGCAACCTGATCTCAGCATTTTAGTAGGCTGAGCTCTCCAATATCGATCATTCACTTATAAGCTTTGTTGAGATCAGTGGAACTCATTTGCCAGGCTATATAGGATTGCAGCTTAAACCATCTTGATGATATGTAGATTTGGAAGCACTGATCCCCCAAATCTATTTTTTCATTTTCTTTTAAGCATTAACTCCAACATAGCTGCAGGCACAATCTCTCTGTGATTATCTAAAGTGCTTCCGCTACATGCTTAGGCATGAATCTCAAACAGAATTTTGAATTGCTTTTTACTCTCCTACAACTTGCAGCAGAATTAAATTTTTGAGCTGGTTGCCTGTTTTATTTTATTTGAATTTAAAAATAAGATGCTCTTTTTTTGCATAGGGATATAAGAAAAAGAAAGATTGTGATCTGTGATAATCCACAAGCTATTTGTTGGTCTAGGTCAAGGGTGTCAAACTGCCGGCCCGCGGGCCGGATGCATCACGATGAAACCGCGCCCACCCCATTGCCGGCAATGGAGAAAAAGCTCTTGATACGTCACGCGACATCACGTGATTTCGCGAGTTTGACATGCCTGGTCTAGGTATTCCTCGACTTATGACATAATTGAGCCCGGAATTATAGTTGTAAGTCATGGCAGCCATTAAATGGGTCACCACATGGCTGTTCCCTATTTTATGAACTTTTTTGCCACAGTCGTTAAGTGAACTCTGCGGTTGTTCAGCCATGTGGTCATTAATTGAATACCGTGGTTGCTATACAAACCCTCTTGATTTGATTCTAGGGACCCCCCCACCTCTCTTCTAGCTTGGCCACCGTGCAAGAGTCTCATTCTGAGCCATACCTAGTGGGGAAGTGAAATAGGATTGAGCTGAACTCTGACCCTGCAACAGTGCATGTCCAATGGAAGCCATAATTACAGTATAGAGGAGAAGCGCAAGCAGGCTGACTCTGGAGGGGAACCTTCTGGGCCTCTCTTCTATAGCAACAGAAGCAGCAGTAGAATTTAAGAACCTGTTTGCACAAACACGACCTAAAATGCTGGATATCTCTCCTACAAGCCACAATTATTAAGGTCACAGGTAAAACAAACACGCAAATTAATCCTCCTCCAGTCAAAAAGCTTTGCCTCCATTGAGCCCTATTAGGTTCAAGTTCAAGTTTCAAGTTTTATTTAATTTGTATACCGCCCTTCTCCTTGGTAGGGACTCAAGGTGGTTCACAGGGCATATATAAAAAAGACAATACAAAAATTAAAAAAAGATTAAACCCATGCCCAGTTAAAAACAGTAATACAAATCTAAAATGACAAATTAAAACCCATAATCCCCCGTCAGGCCAGACCAGCCATTTCAAATAGGTGAGTCTTCAGGCCTCGACAGAAAGTTCGGAGGTCTGATGCCGTCCGGAGCTCCACCGGCAGTTGGTTCCATAATGCCGGAGCGCCCACAGAGAAGGCCCTCCCCCTGGGGGCCACCAGTCGGCATTCCTTGACTGGCGGCACCCTGAGGAGGCCCTCTCTGTGGGAACGCACAGGGCGGAGGGGAGTTGATGCCGGCAGCAGGTGGTCCCTGAGGTATCCCGGACCCATGCCATGTAAGGACTTAAAGATCGTAACCAAAACCTTGAACCTCACCCGAAAGACAACTGGTAACCAATGCAGCTCGCGGAGCAAAGGTGTAACATGGGAGTACCGGGAAACTCCCAAGACAACTCTCGCGGCCGCATTCTGTACCAGTTGGAGCCTCCGAGTGGTCTTCAAGGGAAGCCCCATGTAGAGAGCATTACAGTAGTCAAGGCGAGAGGTCACGAGCGCATGAGTGATCGTACACAGGGCATCCCGGTTCAGATAGGGTCGCAACTGGCGCACCAGGCGAACCTGGGCGAAAGCCCCCCTAGTCACGGCCACTATATGATCTTCCAGGGTGAGCCGTGAATCTAGGAGGACTCCCAAGTTGTGAGCCCTATCCACGGGGGGTAAGAGCTCACCCCCCATAGAAAGAGATGGAACATTTTGAATATCCCGGGATGCCGGAATGTACAGCCACTCAGTCTTGTCAGGGTTGAGTTGAAGTCTGTTCCTCCCCATCCAGACCCGAACCGCCTCCAGGCAACGGGACATCACAGCGAGGGCATCACTGGGGTGGTTTGGGGTTGAAATAAAAAGTTGGGTATCATCGGCATATTGATGATACCCAACTCCAAAACCACGAATGATCTCACCCAGCGGTTTCATATAGATGTTGAACAGGAGGGGCGAGAGGACCGACCCCTGAGGAACTCCACAAGCGAGAGTCCTAGGGGTCGACCTCTGCCCCCCTGCCAACACTGACCGAGGTGATTGACTGATCAGGCAGTGTATTGAAAACCATGCCCTTGTCACCATGCAGACAGGCCTATAGATTGATTCACCTGTATCCTCATACATGTTGCTCCACGCAGCCCCTCTCTCAACTCTAAATGCCAATGACTCAGAAACTCTTGCCTCACTGGGCATGATAGCCTCAAACCTAATAATATCTAACCTATTTCTAAATCATACTGAAAGGCCTACTAAGTCAAAGGTGTCGGCTCCTGAAAGATTATATTGCCCTTATTGGGTTAACCCTTTCAGGAAGTGTTCATTTATGTAGATATGACACTGTCACAGTGTTCAGTACTGATCTATGAGCATTTATAAATGCAGCCGTGAACGCATCAAATTTTAGCCCCGCAATCCAGAAACCTCTAGCGATGCCCTCTCCACACACTTCTGTTCATTTGCCATAAATAATCATCTGAAAAGGAAGTTTTACTACAACAAACAACTGTGTAGATCTATAGGGAGCAGGATGAACGGGGTGGATCCATTGCCAGTCTGGATAAAAAGTTTTGGATATGAATTATTTATAAGCTAAATTGTGGGCAAATGGCTGGCGCTAGGAGAGGGCTTGCATTCCAACAGGTAGCCTGTCTTTCCACAATGTCATGAAATCACAATTCAAACTTCACCTTTGTTATGCTCGCACTGTGATACGCAGAACAGTTAAGTAAAAAGTAGAAATGTTCAGCTTGATCTGAACTATTTTTTTCTCCTTTTCCCTTTTTTCTCATTCTCTTTGTATATACTTAGCCAGTTCTAAGTTGAAGAAGAATATGTTCTTTCCCTTCTCCGTCAGATAAATACTTCATTGCACAACATATATTCTTCCCCCCCCCCCAAATGTACGTTCACATTCAGACTATTTCACAGTCTCAGTCTTACTAGCACTGTGTGTCTTGATACTTTGCCAGGTATGTATGCTTAGTTTGAACAAGATGAGGTAATTCAACTGAGTAGAAGCTGCTTTTTCCCCAATGTAACATAGTGCACAAAGCTTGCATTGTGTGGTACATCAATATCATATAATCAAAGTGAGTCCCAGATTATATTTATCAGGCCCTCTGTCAACATCTCTGGTTAATTATTCTTTCTTTCCTTTTTTTGTGCTAAGGTATTCTTCTTTAGTTCATTTCCACTACTTTGACTATTTTGCGTGATTAAGGGTTACAGTCAAATAAAACAAAACCTAGAACACTTTGAGTCTTAATACGCTGAAAAGGTCAGGGCACACTGGGGGTGGAATTCAGGGAATTGTAGTCCTGGCACTTTTAAAGGACATTGGGTTGGTAGAAGGTGTGTTGCAGGTTGATCTGCAACAATACAGGTGGTCCACAACTTATGACAGTAATTGAACCCAGAATTACAATCTAAGTTCTGCCAATCATTAAGCAGGGCACCATGTGACCACATCCAATTTTATTAAGTGAACCCATTATTTACAGTGGATGGGTTTTGTCAGAAGCAAATGCCAGCTTCCAGCAAAAAAAAAAAAGTTGTAAATTACCATCATGTGACGCAAGATGCTACAAATGGCCATAAATGCAGGCTGGTTTCTGAGTGCTCAAAATGCAGTCACATGACCATAAAGGGGGCGGGCAAGAATTGGCGGTTGGAATATCAAATCTGGGCTATAGGTACCTTTTGGAGGTGGTGGTGGAAGTCTGTCATGACTTTGGACAGATACTATGTCAAGGACTAGCTGTAAATACAATCAGTTTGGGTCAGAATCCAAAGAGTGGAATAAGGGCTGTAGTGTAAAGCTTGTTGAAGGGCTACATAGGTAATCCTCGAATTACAACAGTTCGTTAAGTAACCGTTCAAAGTTACAACGGCACTGAAAAATGTGACTTATGACCATTACGGCCTTTGCAGCATGGTCATGTGATCAAAATTCAGATGCTTGGCAACTGGTTCATATTTATGACCGTTGTCTCAAGGTCACGTGTTCATCTTTTACGACTTTTTGACAAGCAAAGTCCATGGGGAAGCCAGATTCACTTAACAACCGGGTTACTAACTTAACAGCTGCAGCGATTCACTTAACAGCTGTTCCAAGAAAGGTCGTAAAATGGGGCAAAGCCTACTTCATCAGTGCCTCACTTAACGACAGAAAAGTTGGGCCCCGTTGTGGTCGCAAGTCAAGGACTATCTGTGTTGAATGTAAAGAATGAATTGTACCCTGCCACTGAATAGGTTGCCTATTTTTAGTATGGTTTTTAGTAAGCGTTTGCATGCTTGCTGTTTTATTTGTATTTTGTTCATTGCGCTTGAGGTTGTTTTTAAATTGTTGCAAGCCACACCCACCCACATGTGACAGGTGCTTAAATACATTAACCAAAAAAATAAAATTAAATTAAAAAATAATGAGCAGTAAAAAAAACTTGCCCAGCCTGCCCATGCATGACCCAAAAAGAAAGACTTTGATCACCAGCTTATACCCATTTTTTATTTTTTTTTTATTTTTTTTACATTGCTCTCTCACAAATTTTATTTTATTTTATTTATTTATTTATTTTAATTCCATTTATATCCCGCCCTTCTCCGAAGACTCAGGGCGGCTTACAAGCTTAGCAGTAGCCTTCATTCTATGTATATGCCTGCTTATTAGGGCTTTCATACACCCCCCAAGCGGCATTATTACAAAGTCAGCTTAATTGCCCCCAACAATCTGGGTCCTCATTTTACCTACCTCGGAAGGATGGAAGGCTGAGTCAACCTTGAGCCTGGTGGGATGCGAACCTGCACTGATTGCAGGCAGCTGGTGTTACTTAAGCAGGCATTAGCCCACTGCTCCACCAAGGCTCTTAATAAGCACATGCTTGGATGCCTGCAGTTGGGGGACTTTCAATCCGCTCTGTTTAAAAGTAGGATTAATCAAGCTTTTTAAAAGTTAGATTTGGCTTGCTGTTGTGTTTAAACTTGACTAATTAAATGACCCTTTTTATGAAGATGGAGGATCCAAGAAATGTATCCAGTTGAGAGACAATAATCTCAGTTGAGATGAGAAGACTTTATTGACAATAAAACAAAAATAAAATCTTTTGAGTCTCTTACTGCACAATGCTCTTCCACGTGTAATTGGTTTCAGTATCGTCAAACAAGCAGAGCAGCAATAAACAAAGTACAGAAACAAGAGGGAATACTAAGATGTCTGAGCAAATTTGAGAACCTCATAAATGTACGGATTATTTGTTAGGCGTAATGTATAAATTTCTAGTGAAGTATCACTCAGAATCCAGACACGATTCTGTGATGAATCGGAATATGAATACAGTTATAGAGATGCAATAGTGGGAATATCAATGGAAGAATTAATTAATTTTCTTCAAAGATATTCACAATTGGTATCAGATATTCATTCATCGCTCTAGTTCAGGGGTAGGCAACCTTGGCTCTTTTATGACTTGTGGACTTCAACTCCCAGAATTTGGGAGTTGAAGTCCACGAGTCATAAAAGAGCCAAGGTTGCCTACCCCTGCTCTAGTTGATACATCATTGTAGTTTTGATTCCTAAAATGTTGGAAACATAACAAGTAGGTTGGATCCTTCTGTCCCATGTGACAATATTGTAACACCAAATGATACTGGAAAATGATTCACTAACAGACAGAACAAATTCTGACAGTTGCTGTCCCATTGCAACCTGTATTAAATTTGTATTTAATTTTATTTGTATTAAATTTTACATAAATTGGCATTTGTAAATGTTATAAGTTAGAAGGATTGATTCCCTCCTTGGAGGAACAGCTAACTAAATTGTGTGAGTGTCTAAAATAATTTTGTCTTTAAAAAGCAAATTTCAAATAGACTTTAATGTTGGACTATGGAGCCATTTTTTTCTCTGGTGATAATATGGATTTTAACTATATAAAGGATATGAAATATTTCATTATACTACAGGGTGCTAATGGGATATTGGAATATATCAGCTTTAGATTAGTTATTTATCAACCCATACTTTTTTTCTGACTGGTGATACCCCTTTCTTGCATTCTTTCAAATAAATAACAAAAATTTGGAAAAGATAAATTTGATCATGTTTACCAACTATGACTTGTTGGGACCCAAATAATAAATTCTGAAAACATGATTTTCAATCTCAGTTTATTTATATATTAATCTACAGTATGTATATTCTGGGTTGATCTGATCCACTTGTTTTCTTGGGGCTGACCATGGTTTTCTCAGGAATCTTCTCCAAGACCAAATTTCAAAAATTTCAATTCTCTTTCTATCCTATTTCTTCAAAGCCCAGTCTTGGTGTCTGTAAAATGTCACAGAAATACCACTGTCTGCAATATTCTGATCTTTGTAAGCATATAGGTATCGACCAAGGTAGTCCAAACAATCTTAGTGTCAAGCCCTGCCGGCCTGCCGCCCGCTCGGGCCTCGACATCGCCTCCGTCGAGCCCCGGTCGTTCAGAAGGTGGGCGTGGCTTCACCCGGGCTCCGCGGAGCACGCCACAGCCCCGCCGAGCAGCTGGCCGGCGCCCAGCTGATCGGCGCGCCCGCTCCAGGACATCAACTCCAACAGGCCCCGGATGCTCGTTTGGTGGGCGTGGCTTCGCCCAGGCTCCGCGAAGCGTGCCACAGCCCCGCCGAGCAGCTGGCCGGCGCCCAGCTGATCGGCGCACCCGCTCCAGGACATCAACTCCGACAGGCCCCGGACGCTCGGTTGGTGGGCATGGCTTCGCCCGAACTCTGCAGAGCGCCGCAACACCGCCGTGCAGCTGGCCGGCGCCCAGCTGATCGGCGCATCCGCTTCCAGATGGCCGGCGGACGCGCGCTCGCCTCGTCAGCGGGGACGGCGCCGGGTGCCCACCGGACTAGCGCTGGCGTCCGCCCAGGACCCTTTAACTTCTCGGGACTCTGAGCTGCAGGACTCTGAGCTGCAGGCGGCGCCCGGGCAGAAACGGACTGGAGGCGACGTACGGCCAAACGGACAGTCAGGCCCGCCCCAGCAAAACATAGAGGTGGGTGTGGCTGTGCCCGTTTTGCCACTCTCACTCACTGGGCGCTTGGATGGACTCGGGGGGGAGCTAACAGCCGCAACGCCGGCACGGACTGGGGCGTGTGAGGGAGGCTTACCTGGGAGGGGGCTTGGCGGGCCTCAGCAGTGCACACGGTGGCTATGCAAGGTGATGGGTGGGGCATTTATGGGGAGGCGGGCGGATGCCGGTTTGCTTTGAAGGGGTGGGGATAGGGTGTGGTAACATGATAAAAGAGCGTTGAGGCTAGGTGCCTCAACGCTGACTTTACCGCGGTTTGATTTGTGCAAGAAATAAACCTGGTCACCCGTTCCTTTTGGAGTGCTTATGTTTTCTGGAGGAGGACGTCGTGACACTTAGTTATACCGTACATCCCAATTCACAGCCCAATTGAAATCCATCCAGATAATCAACAGCCTCCAGATTCATTCAAACTTGCAAGGCCTTCTTCTAACTTAGCTAGAAATAGTACATTTGAGAGCAGCTGATAATTTCCCAGGCAGTCCAAGGAAGATTTCATAATGGACTCTTTTAACGTGAGTGACCCATGTTCTTCTTCTCCAAAGTAGAATTAAAGAATTAAATTGTACTCATTTTGGTTTTAGTCTTATGATAATCCAATTTAACTAATCACTTGATGCTGACTCATTTGGGAAACTGAATTTCTTGTGTTTCTTGCAACAGCAAAAAAGGAGAAAAAAAAGCTTGGTTGCAAAGCTACTGAAATGTTGTAGTTTAACTTTCAGATATGCTTAAATATAACAAAGGAATAGTATTAAGGCAGAGGTCCCCAACCCCCAGTCCATGGACTGGCAACCGGTCCGTGGCATGCCAAAAACTGGTCCACGCAAACAAGCGAAACCCCATCCGTGGGATGCAGACAGCACACAAAACCACACCACTTCCAGTCCAGGGAAAAATCTCCCTCCAGAGAACCTGATGCCCAAAAGGTTGGGACCACTGTATTAAGGTACCAGGGCAGATTGGCTGTCCTTCCTTCCTTCCTTCCTTCCTTCCTTCCTTCCTTCCTTCCTTCCTTCCTTCCTTCCTTCCTTTACCATTGCATGTATAACTTCCTGTAACTTTTCTTCTTCTGAAGGGGCTTGCGTAATTCAATGAAGCTGTGAGCTATGCCATGCAGGGCCACCCAAGACGGACAGGTCATAGCAGAGAGTTCTGACAAAATGTGATCCAGTGGAGAAGGAAATGGCAACCCATTCCAGTATCTTTGCCATGAAAGCCCTATGGAGAGTACCAAAAGGCAAAACGATATGACGCTGGAAGACAAGTCCCTCAGGTCGGAAGGCGTCCAATATGCTACTGGGGAACAGCAGAGGGCTAGTATTAGTAGCACCAGAAAGAATGAAGCAACTGGGCCAAAGCCGAAAGGACGCTCAGCTGTGGATGTATCTGGTGGTGAAAGGAAAGTCCGATGCTGTAAAGACTTTTTCTCCATAGGAACCTTGAATGTAAGATCCATAAATCAAGGCAAGCTAGACGTGGTCAAACTAGAGATTACAAGACTGAACATTGACATCTTAGGTATCAGCGAACTAAAATGGACAGGAATGGGTGAATTTAATTCAGATGACCATCAGGTATACTACTGTGGGCAAGAATCCCTCAGAAGAAATTGAGTAGCCTTCATAGTCAATAGAAGAGTAGGAGAAGCATTACTGGGATACAATCCCCAAAATGACAGAATGATCTCAGTTCGAATCCAAGGCAAACCATTCAATATCACAGCAGTCCAAGTCTATGCCCCAACCACCAGTGCTGAAAAGGATGAAACTGACCAGTTCTATGAAGCCCTACAGCACCTTATAGAACTAACACCAAAAAATGATGTCCTTATCATCATGGGGGATTGGAATGCTAAAGTAAGAAACCAAAAGGTAACCAGAATAACAGGCAGGTTTGGCCTTGGAGTACAAAATGAAGCAGGGCACAGACTGATAGAATTTTGTCAAGAGAATATGATGGTATAGCAAATACTATTTTCCAACAACCCAAGAGACAGCTCTACACATGGACATCACCAGACAGTCAACACAGAAATCAGATTGACTATGTGCTCTGCAGCCAAAGATGGAGAAGCTCTATACAGACAGTAAAAACAAGATCAGGAGCTGACTGTGGCTCAGATCATGAGCTTCACTTTGCAAAATTTAGGCTTAAATTGAAGAAAGTAGGGAAAAGCACTAGGCCACTCAGGTATGAATTAAATCATATCCCTGTTGAATATACAGTAGAGGTGACAAATAGATTTAAGGAATTAGATCTGATAGACAGAGTGCCTGAAGAACTATGGACAGAGGTTCGCAACATTGTACAAGAGGTAGCAACTAAAACCATCTCAAAGAAAAAGAAATGCAAGAAAGCAAAATGGCTGTCTGAGGAAGCTTTGCAAATAGCTGAGGAAAGGAGGGAAGCAAAAGGCAAGGGAGAAAAAGAAAGATACGCCCAATTGAATGCAGAATTCCAGAGAATAGCTAGAAGAGATAAGAATGCCTTCTTAAATGAACAGTGCAAAGAAATAGAAGAAAACAATAGAATAGGGAGGACCAGAGATCTCTTCAAGAAAATTTGAGAGATGAAGGGAACGTTTCATGCAAAAATGGACATGATAAAGGACCAAAATGGCAGGGACCTAACAGAGGCAGAAGAGTTTAAGAAGAGGTGGAAAAATTACACTATACAAGAACGAGCTTAACGTCCCTGATAACCATGATGAGGTGGTCACTGACCTCAAACCAGACATCCTAGAATGAGAAGTGAAGTGGCCCTTAGAAAAGCTGAGCAACAACAAAGCTAGTGGAGGTGACAGTATTCCAGCTGAGCTATTCAAAATCTAAAAAGATGATGCAGTAAAAGTGCTACACTCAATTTGCCAGCAAATTTGGAAAACTCAACAGTGGCCACAGGATTGGAAAAGATCAGTTTACATTCCAATTCCAAAGAAAGGCAGTGCCAAAGAATGTTCAAACTATTGCACCATTGCACTCATTTCACATGCTAGTAAAGTTATGTTTAAAATCCTACAAGCTAGACTCCAGCAGTATGTGGATCGAGAACTACCAGAAGTACAGGCAGGATTTCGAAGATGCAGAGGAACTAGAGATCAAATTGCCAACATACGCTGGATCATGGAGAAAGCTAGGGAGTTCCAGAAAAACATCTACTTCTGTTTCATTGACTATGCCAAAGCTTTTGATTGTGTGGATCACAACAAACTGGCAAGTTCTTAAAGACATGGGAGTACCAGACCATCTTATCTGTCTCTTGAGAAACCTATATGTGGGTCAAGAGGCAACAGTGAGAACTGGGCACGGAACCACTGATTGGTTCAAAATTGGGAAAGGAGTCCGGCAAGGCTGTATACTGTCACCCTGCCTATTTAACTTATATGCAGAGCACATCATGAGAAAGGCAGGGCTAGATAAATCAAAAGTTGGAATTAAGATTGCCGGGAGAAATATCAACAACCTAAGATATGCAGATGATTCCACTCTAATGGCAGAAAGTGAAGAAGAACTAAAGAGCCTCTTGTTGCGGGTGACGAAGGAGAGTGCAAAAGTTGGGTTGAAATTTAACATTAAGAAAACCAAGATCATGGCATCCGGCCCTCTCAATTCCTGGCAAATAGATGGGGAAGAAATGGAGACAGTGACAGATTTTATTTTCCTGGGCTCCAAGATCACTGCAGATGGGGACTGTAGCCAAGAAATTAAAAGACGCTTGCTCCTGGGAAGGAAAGCCATGGCAAATCTAGACAGCACACTAAAAAGCAGAGAAATCACCCTGTCAACAAAAGTGCATATAGTCAAGGCTATGGTCTTCCCAGTTGCAATGTAAGGCAGTGAAAGTTGGACCATAAGAAAGGCTGAGCGCCAAAGAATTGAAGCCTTTGAACTATGGTGCTGGAGAAGACTCCTGCGAGTCCCTTGGACTGCAAGGCGATCAAACCGGTCAGTCCTAGAGGAGATCAACCCTGACTGCTCTTTAGAAGGCCAGATCCTGAAGTTGAAACTCAAATATTTTGGCCATCTAATGAGAAGGAGGGACTCACTGCAGAAGAGCCTAATACTGGGAAAGATTGAGGGCAATAGAAGAAAGGGATGACAGAGAATGAGGTGGCTGGATGGAGCAACTGAAGCAGTAGACATGAGCTTAAATGGACTCCAGAAGATGGTAGAGGACAGGAAGGCCTGGAGGAACGTTGTCCATGGGGTTGCAATGGGTTGGACATGACTTCGCAGCTAACAACAACTTTTCTTCACAGCAACATAATGAGGGGATGGGGGGGAGCATAAACAAATATTACTGTTTTTGCTTATTTTGCTTTATTTTAGTAGCATGAAGTGTGAGAGTGGAAGGGCACCAGTGCAGGGGAAGAAGCATTTTTCCCCATTCATATTTAAAAGCCAAAGCTGCAAAACTCAAGGCACCCTAGAGATGGCAGCAAAGGCACAAAATCTAGTCTTGGCTCCTTGATCTCCCAAGGCCTGAAAGAGTGAAGATAATCAGATATCAAATTGTTTGGAAGGGTTAGGGCATCAAAAATGCCTCACACTGATTACTTATTGTTGATACATTCGTAAAAAAAAAATCACATATCTTTTTCTTTTCATGCAATGGGTGAAGCCCACAATTGTTGTTGGTAAATAATACCTTATTTTATTTATTTATCCAATTCATTGGCCGCCCATCTTATCGCAGGGTAATCCTGGGCAGCTTACAATACCTTATCATGCTGTCTTTTGTGAATCAGGCCATTATGGCTTAACATAATGTGTGAATGTGATCACTGATTCAGTTTGTTGGCACTTGCTTGAGCTGCTATCATTTGTTTACAGTAAACAAAGCAATGGGGGGTAGCAATGGAGAGTAATGTATGTACCATACATACAGTACAGATAGTCCTCGATTTGCAATAGTTCATTTAGTGACTATTTGAAGTTAGAACGGCACCAAAAAAAGTGACGTATGACCATTTTTACATAACCGTTGCAGCATCCCCGTGGTCATGTGATCATAATCCAAATTCTCGGCAACTGGTTCATATTTATGAAGGCTGCACTGTTTTGGGGCTGTGTGATTACTTTTTGCAACTTTCTGACAAGCAATGGGGAAGCCACATTCACTTAATAACCATGTCAATAACTTAACAACTGCAGTTATTCACTTAACAATTGTGGCAAGAAAGGTCATAAAATAGGGCAAAAGGAGTGGCCAATTTATCCAGCAAATTGGCAACAGATTGGCTTGATATCCACTACTGTAGAAACTTTTCCTACTATGCTTAACCTCAAGGTATGAAATCGGAATGATAAAAAAGGATGCTGTGATTTTATCACCTTATAAGACCCTAGGGCACTCTTCGTCTTTCATACTCATCCTAGGAAAAGAGTGGTTAGATTCAAGATAAGTATCCACATAACACCGAAGACATGTTGCCCCAACATCAAAAGGGTGTGGAAATTTACCTTGAAACAGAGTGATGAAAGTTTAAAATATATTACCATGTTTCAAATTGGGAATGTGATGTTCTACCAGGACAAGCTCTGAATGCATGTCAAAGAATAACTAACCCATGGATAACATCAGAAAAAAAAAGCTTAACAAAGCTGTGAAAGAGGGAGACGTGATGTGCCATTAAGTCAGTGTTCACAACATAGAGAGAACTTTTGTAGGATGACTTGTGCTAACCTAGTCTTTCTGGGGTTCATGTTCATCCACCTTGCTGCCGGTTGTCCTCTTTTCTTTTCTTCCACCTCTCCCAGCCTTACCGTGGGAAAAGCCATGGTGGTGCAGTGGTTAGAATGCAGTATTACTTCTGCCAACTGCCAGCAGTTTGATTCTCACCAGCTCAAGGCTGACTCAGCCTTCCTTCCTTCCGAGGTCAGTAAAATGAAGGTCCAGATTGTTGGGGGAAATAGGCTGACTTTGTAAACCACTTAGACAGAGCTGTAAAGCACTATGAAACAGTATAAAAGTCTAAGTGCTATTGTCATTGCAGTTATAGATTTCTCAAGAAAGCTAGGTGCTTGCATATTATGTCGAAAACATGATAATTTGAGCCTGGTCATTTGCGCCTCGAGCAAGAGCTTTGGACTGATTTGTCTTGTGATACATTTGTTTTCTTGGTTTCCCATGGTATTCTCAGGAATTTTCTCCTACACAACATTGAAAAGTATCCATGCTCTTCTCTTCTGCTTCTCAAAAATTCAACATTTGCATGAACAGTGTCACAAGGAAAACTGGTGTTCACATCATCCTGATCATTGTAGGCAAAAGCCTTCCTACTAAATTTCAGTGTATGAATATTTCTTGATTGCTGGATCCTTTACTGCTGATAATAGATCCTAAAAGACAGAAGCTATCCATCATTTCAGCAATTTCATTGCCAATTGTAAGGACGATTCCTTCATTCGTTTAGTCTTCTTCATATTTAATCTTAGTTCCATTTCTTTCTGTGTTCCTTGATTTTAATTAGAGCTTGCATATGCTTTGTATTTTTGGTTAGCATAGAAGTATCATAGTTTAGGTTATTGATGTCCTTTAGTTTTAAAACTGTCCAATCCAGCCTCCCATATATGTATTCAGCAAATAGGCTGGACAAATAAGGAGAAAGCATACAGCCTCCTTAATCCTTTGCTGATCTAAGTCAGTCTGTTTTGCTCTGTTTGTCTCTGGACTGTGGCTTCCTAAATGGGTCATGATTCATAAAACACAGAATACATGACCACGCAGTTAAGAAAGAAAACTTTTCCCTGATTAATGATTTCCTACTATTAATTGTGGCAGAGTTTTTCTGGAAAACACTTTACAGTGTTTATCTATATATGTCTATGTCAGTGTTTTTCAACCTTGATGACTTTAAGACAGGGGTATCAAACTGATGGCCCGTGGGCCGGATGCATCATAGCAAAACCGTGCCCACCCTATTGCCAGCAACGGCAAAAAAGTCACAATACATCGCAACACGTCATATGACGTTGCAAGTTTGACACCCCTGCTTTAAGATATGCAGATTTCAGCTCCCATGCTGGCTGGGGAACTCTGGGAGTTGAAGTCCACACATCCAAGAATCACCAAGATTGAGAAAAACACTGGTCTATATGGAAGTAAATTCTGTCATGTTCTGTGGGACTTGCTTTCTGCTAAGTAAGTGGCAACCTTAACAGTTTTAGGTTTTCTAGATGAGATTCTGATATTTTATAATCCCCATCAATGCTGAATAGGAAGAGCAGAGGGCTAGTACTAGTAGCGCCAGAAAGAATGAAGCGACTGGGCCAAAGCCGAAAGGACGCTCAGCTGTGGATGTGTCTGGTGGTGAAAGGAAAGTCCGATGCTGTAAAGATTTTTTCTCCATAGGAGGACTCACAGGAGAAGAGCCTAATGCTGGGAAAGGTTGAGGGCAAGAGAAGAAGGGGACAACAGAGAATGAGGTGGCTGGATGGAGTCACTGAAGCAATAGGTGTGAGCTTAAATGGACTCCAGAAGATGGTAGAGGACAGGAAGGCCTGGAGGAACATTGTCCATGAGGTCGCGATGGGTCGGACGCAACTTAGCAGCTAACAACAACAAAGTATAAGATGGCTGAATATTAATCTCAGTGATGAGTATGGTTGGGTATTATTCTCAGTGATAATAGGATGTGATTGCAGTGGCTTCTGTCTTGTTGTATATAACTTGAAAGTAATTAATGGAAAAAGAAGCTAGGTGGTGGAGGGGCAAAGCTTTGCCAGCTGTTCCCCCTCCCAAAAAAGCCCAGAACTTTCAGATGTTGGGAATAATGTGCTCAATCTATGTCATCTTGATCACCAGAGGGACACAGATTCCAGCCAGGTTTTAGGCCTAGGAAGCAGGAATCTATCAGTGGTAAAAGCAAATGTGCAGAGGATATTTGAGGTGATGTGGATCACCAAACCAAAGCCTCCATTGATACACATGACAGCTTGGTCTTTCTGTTTGAATGAAAATCAGGCTGAAATGCAGGAGGAGAGGACAGAATTCAGAGACAGCCTTTGCCTTCTCCAAGCTTGCTTGTTTTCTTGCAGACATTTCATTACCCATACTAGGTAACATCGTCAGTACTAGTAGAGAGCGAGATTTGCTCTCGTTTTATATTCTAGTGGCTTGCCTGGTCAGTGTTGGTTGTCTTATTTGCTGTTGTTATTCTACTTACTCCCTCTGCCTAAAATAAGCTACAGGGAGTGTATGAACTGGATTAGATGCTCTGAAACCTCAGCTCAGAAACTGAGACTGAATTGTATTTCATTGAATCGCCAGTCTCTAATCCAAATCAAATCCAGTCATTTATTCAGAGCCATTTCACATCATATTTCTCCTTCCTCTTTGGTTTATTCAAAATAACTTCACTGCAAGTTGGTGGAGAAATGCACTCTTCCATTTCTTTAGCTTTAAAACACTACATTAAGTGAGAGAGACCTGCACCTATTTCCTATATGTTTATATGCATCTGATAGATGCAGAAACACACTGCATCCCCTATGGGAACTGTGAATGACAGAGCTGTAATCCTGGCTAATTATGAGGATTATAGCTTCACTCAACACTTACTTGTGGTACATGCAGAGACAATCCAAGACAGGTAATCTTAGGGCTCAGTAGATAAAAAGCTTGAATGGGTAATGAAAACGGATTCTGTTCCTTACAGAGCAGGACATGCATCCATGGAGAAGGGCTGGGTTTTTTGTTTTGTTTTGTTCTTCATTCTGATCTATAAAATAGATTGTTATTGACCCCAAGACATTATAAGGATCAACACAGCAAATAGTTATAACATTTGCTATATTAATGAGTCAGAATGCTATCACAGTAAGAATTTTGAGCAGCTGGTTTCAACTTTTGTTTAAATTAAACAGGTCTCCAATGGCTGTATTGGTTGATAGTACAATTTTTTTAAAAAAAATTAAAATGAGTAGATTGCTATTTCAGTTGTGAGGAAATTATCGGACTACTGACATCTTGAACACCACAAACACCACAAGTCCCAAAACAAGGCCCATAAGTTGTACAGGAGATTCCAGGTCCACAGGACAAGGGCAAGAGTCCACAAATGAAGGTTGAATTCCACAGGCAGAAACACGATACAAAGCAGAGTATTTCCAAGGCTGGGGAAGTGCATGCCTAAGCAAAACAATTGTTCCTGACAATCTTCCTCTGCTTCTGCTTAAATCTACCCAAGTCAGGTGTTCCTTGTGAGGAGGAGCGGGGTGACCTTCTTGCAAGCAACCTCACAGTCCTCCATTGAACTTGCCTCAGCTCCATTCTCTGTGTCCTTGGATTGAATGGGGGAGGCAGCTGTTCCTCATCAGAGGGGGATCCGCTGCCTCTCAACACCAATGCCTGTCTGCATCCAATTTTCCCCTATGTCTGTGAGGGCAGGCAGCTCCTGGTCTGATCGACCACCTCCCCCAATACCTGAGGGGCCTGGGATAGCATTGTCCTCAGTCCCTGACCTCTCCAAACATTTCGTCCTCCTCTGAATTGGGATCCGATATGGCCATGACAGGAATTTTTGGACATACCTACTCCTCTTCAGCAATATCTGCGTACCACTTTCCAAAGTGCTGCCTCGATTTGTCTAATGGTAGGGCTAGCCCTATTCTCTGAATTATTATAAGCGAAAGCAACTGCAGAATTGTGGGGGAAAGCCTGATGTGTTTATTAGCAGTAACTGTGAGATGATGGTGCTCACAATAATGTCTGAAAACATTGCATTTAAACCTTTAAATCACAGGAAACTGTTTGTGTCTGTAGGTTGTGTCTACTGTAAATACCATTTATCTAATATTGAAAGCCTAAGATGAGACTGTGGACAGAGGGCAATAGGAGTGATGTACAGGTAGTCCTCATTTTGCGACTGTCCTGTTCAGTGATCATTTGCAGTTACAACAATGATAAAACTTTATGACCCATCCTCTCATTTACAAACCTTGTTGGTCTGTAAAGCAAAGGTCTGTAAATCAAAGGAAAGCCGCAGTGCAATTATAAGCACAACTGCAGTTTCACTTAGTGGCCACTTTAGTTAACAATCGAATTGCTGGTCCCAATTGTGGTCACTAAATGAGGAATACCTCTACATTTAATTCTGTCCCTCTTCTCCTTTAATCTCAATCCTACTTAATTGAGAAAATTTAGATTTCCCTTCTATCAGGCCTCCCAGGTAAACGAGGAGCAAAACCTGACTAGATGAGCTAATTCTACTTTATTATATGGCTACATTAACAGTATCTTGCAAGTCTGAACATTAAAACTTCCCACTACCACTTTTAACCACTTGAGCCATTACAGTTGGTCCTTCCTAAATTTCTTTGTTAAGCCACTGGGGGCTCTCTTGCCTGACTATTTAATAGGCAGCCTCTCTTCCCTTCATTCCCCAAGGTCATTCACACATCTATTATATAAACAGGGCCTCTTCTTCCACATATTTTGGAATTACTCTATGCACATTGCTAGACTATTTTTGCAGTCATAAGACCCTGATGGGGATTTTTTTTTCTCCTCACAGATTCGTTTCCAGCTGTGAAAGAAACCTCTAGCACACTCCTTTAATTTACAACTGCTGCCAATAGTTTGCATCTGTTTTCAGTCTAAAAATGTTGGGTTTCTTCATTCCTGCTAATATAGAGATCCTAGCTTTGTTCCCACGATTCCTTGTCCATGTTCTCTTTTAGCAGAAGGCAGGAAACCATAAGCAGGTTATTGGCAAATCACTGTTTAAAAATGCAAATGCCTTTGTTTATTCTTTGGAAAGTTTGCAACTGTGCTGGAGTATTAGATCATATTCCAAAGAGACAGCAAATTATATGGTGCCAATAATCCTTATCTTAACAATTACTGGTAGTTGTAAATTGTGACCTTGGATAAATAGTGACCTTAACTAATGTGAATCAGTCTTGCTACATTCTAAGTAACTCAGGAAGAAATTTAAGAGGAAAGGCAACTGAAAAACTATTGCGTCTTACTTCCACTCGTCTCTGTCCTGACACTCCAATGCTGTCATGTTGACAAAAATGGACAGTTTTTCATAATTATTGAGGAGGGGTTTTTTGCAAGATCCAAAGACCCCATTTCTCTGAACACAATTCTACCATCAAAATTCCAGAGAGATGGCTATTTTTGAATTTATCAGTATCAGGATGGTACTTCTATCCATCACTGTCAGTCTGGTGATGGGGACCCAAGGAGATCAAAGAAGAAAAAAATCCTTGGTATCTTCCTTTCTTTACCATAAACAGCAGCCTGGATCCCAACAGTTCCAGGCTGCCTTTCGTGAAAAACCATGTGTGATGACTTTCCTGCAAAATAAAACCGAATAAAAACCCTTATTTCCTGCTAATAACTTCAGAAGAATTGTCCAAGATTTTTTACAACATATGAGGATTCTATATACACATCTGAAATAAAGACATCAGGACTAAATCTGATTTGTTTGTTTGTTTTCTAATCCTAGCACTATTTACCACTTATATACTTTCCAGACTTGTCATCTGAAGTTTATTCGGTTTTGGCAGGGCTTTTTTTCTCATGGAACGCTCAGAATGGAGTTCCGGCACCTTTTTTGGGATGGAACCTTGTAGGGTAGGCAAGGCGGGTTGTATGACATGTGTGAGTTCCGGCACCTTTTTCTTTTACAAAAAAAGCACTGGGTTTTGGTATTATAAAAGAGGAGAAATGGTACTGTAAGCTTATGAAGTGTATAGTTCTCAGGAACACTATATACTGTTATAAACAATTTGATAATGGCTCTAATTATGGAATCACAGGCATTATGCAGACATTGTTTGTTTATTTATCTGAGGGGAAGAAATGAGTCTCTCAGGAGCCCTTACAAAATTCATAAAACTTTAGTAATATGCAATTAAAGTCCAATTACACAGTTAATGGCTAACATAAGCCAGACAATAGGACCAAAATCAAATAAAAAGCAAAAGAAAAATCTTAGAAGTACATTGTAGAAAAATATGTATAAGGATTTTATCCAGGCTGTTTAATGAGTTTGTTGGTTTTTATATTTTTGCTTGTTATTAACTCTTTATGGATATATTATGGTAAGCTACCCAAAGCTCGAAGCAGTTTAGGCAGCATATCAACTTTGTGAAGACAATACTTCAAAATACTACCAGCCTTCCTTGTGGGTAGGTAATGCTGACATTATTATTTAATTTTCTTATAAAATTTCTCTTAAAATTTTGGGGTTATTTCTTATTTCTCAGTTGCTGCTTATGGGTTTATTTATGTACTCATGTAATTTTTATACTGCTAGTCTCAGAATCCTGGGCAGGATTCTCCAATCATTTTAATAATATAACTATCTAAAGGATGCCCATCTCTCTTTTCCATTGACCTGTTTAAAAAAGGAGGCATTTTAAGTAGCTTCTTAGGAGCCAGGACATATCGCACATATATCCAAAGGTCCTTTGTTGATGGCTACAAAAGCAGACAGAGTCATTTTTTGCAATGCCAGGGTCTACCTACTAGCAATATGGCTGCTCCCTTCTGTAGCGGTTGTAGTTTTTGAATCATCTTCAAATGCAGGCTTATGAAGTGTTCATTGCTATTGTCTAACTCAGGGGTGTCAAACTGCCGGCTCGCAGGCCAGACACATCACCAGGAAACCGCGCCCACCCCATTGCCGGCAATGGAGAAAAAGCTCCGATACATTGTGCGACGTCACGTGACGTCACGAGTTTGACATGTCTAGTCTAACTCAATGATGATAAGAGTATGAGTCACTGTTGCTGATGGCTTCTGGTGTAGGTAGAACTGTAACTGGCTTACCAGCTGAAGTTGGTCAAAGGCATAGGGAATGGCCTTGAAGGACAGGAGGAAAAGCTGCTTGTAAGGCAACAGTTAGGATAAGCAAGGCTTGAGCCCAAGCCAGGAAACTAATTTGAGGACACTTCTCAAACAAGCCCTTTCTGAGTTCACATGAAGATAAGGGAGGAGTGAGGGAGAAGAGAAACACATTCAGGTTTGCAAGACTCTATTAATATAAAATTAAGTATATGGCATTGGTTTCTTAGTCTGGCCTACCTTACAGGACTGGCATAGGCCGTTTGGCCAGAGTTTCTTCCTGCTACTCCAGAAAGAGCAATAAATATAGTGTCAGACCCAAAATGAAGATTGTCACAAGATACTTCTTCCAAGCTGAGTTCTTTATTGTTCCGCACCTATAGACAGAATAATATCTGGGTGGGTGGAGTTGCCTCTTACTTCTCTGAAATGCAGACCATCCTTCCTGGGGATCCATTTCCTTGCTACATTCCATCAGATCTAGTAATATCAAAATGGGCCATTCCCTCCCCCCATCAACTGGTATCTTTCCAATACTCTTTGAGGCTATCATGATTGGTACAACATAGTCCCATTTCCATCTCCTACATGAACCCCGTGGTTGTGGCCCTTAATGTAACCACAGCTGAAAAAGCACAAATCATATTTTAGATGTATTTCTTCCCTAATTCTAATGCATCACTTGCCCACAGTACAAGCCCACCAAATGTATTCATTACTGTGTAACCACAGAGCATCAATTTCATGTCATGCCTAGTGAAATGATTAAGGGCTTTGGAAACAAAAGGGGGTCCAGGATAGACTCTGTCCTACTTTTATTTTATTTGCATGTTCCTGAATATAATGTTACCCATTTCCTAGAAAAGATATTTTAATTCAGGGCAGTCAATATCTAACTCAACCAGATATTACATTGAAGGCATAAGATAGCATCTAAGAACTTAATTTCTTCCTTTAACTCAGATTGTGATCCATCTCTGAAGGAGACTAGTTACAAGGGCAGCAAGGAGTTCAAGTATATTGGATTACAATCAAAATAAAACCCATTCATTAAACATAGCAGTGGAATTTACAAAATGTCATTGTGCAGTTTTACAAATCTTGTTCAGTAATTATCCATAATCCAATGGGAGCATATTTAACTCATTACATATGTTTAGAAGAGAAAGAGGGAGGAAGGAAGGAAGGAAGGAAGGAAGGAAGGAAGGAAGGAAGGAAGGAAGGAAGGAAGGAAGGCTGTTAATTTATTCCCAATTTTATTTTTTTAGAGAAGAAGGAATAGATTTAAATACCATCCACCAAAGAGGAAAATAGCCTTTGTTGCCCAAACAATGTAATAATAAACAGAATAACAGAGTTGGAAGGGACCTGGGAGGTCTTTAGTCCAGCCTTCTGCCGAAGCAGGAAACCCTGTACCATTTCAGACAAATGGTTGTCTAACCTCTTCTTAAAAACCTCCAGTGGTAGAGCACACACAACTTCTGGAGGCAAGCCGTTCCACTAATTGATCTGGGATTACAGAATAACAGAACAACAGGATTGGAAAGGATTTTGGAAGTCTTCTAGTCCAACCTCCTGTCCAAGCAGGAAACCCAATGTTAAATTATGAATTCCAACACTTTTTAGCAAACAAGACTCCTCCAAGTGTACCGGGACAACATCCCACAATTTAACCATGATGGCCATTTCCCAAGGTCATTCCCAATTTATTGCAAGCATCCCAGGTAAATTGAACCAGAATTACAAGATAGCATTTTCAGTAGCAACTTCACTACACGGCTCTGTTTAAATGTAATGTTTCCTTGCATTTATAGCTGTTCGGTGGCAAATAAGTCCCACTGAGCATAGTATGACTTATTTCTGAGCAATCCAGTATTAAATGAGAACTTTTCCTAAAGCTACACTTTGTTAATATGTTAATTTCCAAAAACATCTACCCCAGAACAAATTATATGAGATCTTATGTTGTGGCCTTCTGTCATATTAATAGTTCTAATAGGCTTATTTTCATGGGTTTATTGAACTGCGATGAGACAGTTTAAAAAGATCCTATTATTTTCTATGCCTTTTTATTATTGTCACTCAAGCAATCCATTAGTCAAATTGGTAAACACAATACTCAAATCTAGTTTTACCCTTATTACCCAGAGCAAATCACTGTGTATCTCAAACACTTGTTTTAATCTCAGTTGTATTACTTATCTTTACAAGAGAACACATTAAGATATCACTCCAGAAGTCCTCTTAAAGCAAGATAGCAGAGCGATTCACAGTTTTGACTCTCAAATGAAGAACTTGATTTTTTTTATAAAGAAAGGCCACACATTTGAAAAACAAGCATGTCCCACACAGTGTAGACCCATCTCTTAAGATGCCTAAGGAAAAAAAGATGGGTTGACTTTTTTTATTGTAGGTGTATGACGCAGGACAACGTACAATGTGTGGTATTCTTCCTCTGCTCTCACACATTCTCCCAACACAAATATGAAGAGAAGGCTTTCATTATTCATTTCCTGTATACAACTTTGTGTTCTACTCGTGACCTAGATTCTACAGCAGGAATGTAAGTCATTCCATATTGCTTTATGATGATTGGGTTTTGGGGCGAGTCCATAACATTTCTACCACTGAGACAGAAAAAGTTTATGACTTTGCGATCTTGATCATTGTTCTAAATACAATGGAATGTTTTATGATGAGATTTCTCATGTGATTTTTTTTAATGAAGAGTCTGTGGTTCTGACTTTGATATAATAATGCAGAAGCTGGTTTGGGAAACAGGAAATCAACAGAATCATGACTAGAAATTATTTTTATTATGATATTCCTATCTTTATTACCAGAGGAACAAAAATGAATCCCAAGTAGGCATATTAAAGCTAAAAAAAATAAAAGATAATATGAATCAAATCAATATGGGATGGCATGGAGTAAGTAGAACATGCTATGCAGGAGGCTTCTTAGATGTAGGATTAAAATGGATGGGGCTCAGATTCCAGCCAGGGAATCACTAGTTGAAGTCCTTAGGATGTACTTGTTAAATCTGCAACACAGATTTGTTCCTGTTGCAGGACAGAGGGACACTGTCAGCCATTTGAAGTAGATCAGACTAGATCCCCAAACTATACTAAATATACTAAAATGACTTTTATTATGGAGTTACAGTAACAGTATCTTGCAGTTCTGAATGTGCCTCTCTCATCTCTGCCTTTATCCTGAAGACAACTAGGAAAGGTCCAGCCTCAGATGCTTTCTCAGATTACATTTCTGCCTTGGGTTGAGGTTTCTCTTATCTGACCATTGCCTTGGCTGTGGTTCTTCCTCAAGTTTTTTCTCTCAGCCATTACACACCGTGGCCTCACCAAGATTTAAGTTAGCATGATTTCCTGTCTGCTACAGAATGTGAGGGGGGTACAGCACAATACTTTGGGAATGGAAGACATTGTTGAAAATGAAACAAAGAATTCATTCAGATTCTCTATAATCACCTTATCCTCATTTTGCATTCCTTTAACTTCTTTGTCATAAAGCACCCAACTGCAGGCCTCTGGGCTTACCAAGCTTTAAATTTCAGTGAAATAATACACATTGCTATCTAAAGGAATGATGAACATGGAACCATTAAATTAAAGGTTTAATTTACCTGTAATAAATACCTTTATTTCATACAAAATTAGCAACAATGAAATGTTTTAAGAGAATACACATTATCACAAATAGTATTGTTCTATTTTTAGCACTCACTGAAGAACTTAACAAATTTCCATGATTCTACTCTATAGTAAATTGAACATCATTTTGTCTCAATCAAGGAAAACAGTTGTGTTATAATAATTTTTATAATTGTGTAAAAAAAAGCTTTGATCTGAAATTTTCAATAAACTAGAAAGGGAAGAATGATCAAAGATAAGTGGATGCCTCAAATGTCATTTTTCACTCAGCTCTCTAATTAATGCAGACCATTCCTAACAATGTACACTGCAAACAGTTAATACTGAGACAGTTTTGCTAATATCTGTGCTGTAAATGTCCTCATACTGTGTCATAATTCTG
Organism: Vipera ursinii; assembly: GCF_947247035.1. Classification (NCBI taxonomy): domain Eukaryota; kingdom Metazoa; phylum Chordata; class Lepidosauria; order Squamata; family Viperidae; genus Vipera; species Vipera ursinii. Next base: position 219,116,795 of record NC_139513.1, on the reverse strand, counting down.
TTTCTTTCCTTGGCCTTATTTATATTGTATTTATCTATTTTGAGCAGAGATGCTCTTGGCATGACTGTAATTTTTAACATCTTCTTAGCTTTGTACAATAACAAAACATGTGTAGAAACACCATTCCTTCATTTAAAGCTATGTGATACAAGGACAGACAGTAAAATGTCTGTGGGAATAGCAAATTAACTACTAATTTTAAATATTTATATAATGCCCTCCGCTCAGTTTCCAAAACAATTTATCAATACAAATGATATGAGAGAAATAAAAGAATGTTATTTGTATAATGCTATTTTAAGTCCAGTGTGCATGTCATATAGGTGCAGGCCTGTTAAGAATATTATATTCTGTCAATCAAGCTTGTCCTCTAGTGCTAAATTATCATTCTGGTCCCTTCCTATTGCAGAGGTGATAATACTACTTAAAAGATGTAGAAAGATGACTGATAGAATCTGGAGTGGAGAGTTTTATGAAACAATTGAGTAAGTAGGCATTTCAGTGCAAAGTACCCAGAAAAAAATACAAAATCTTCCAAACACAAAGGTCTGTGTATTCCAATCTGGATACAAAAATCCTGCCTGGATTGAGGAATCAAAAGAATTTCTGAACCATACCTGATTGCATAAAAGATAAGTCTAAGTAAGGGCCGGCTGCTAAGCAGTGGCTTATATAACTAACCATGATTTAAGAAATAAATGACAATTAGATGGTGTCGCACACTGCATTAGGCTTACAGAATCAGCAAACAACATCAGCACTTAAAGTGACATGTAAATCCACTCCACCACTTCTTATGCACAATCCTTAATACTGCAAGAGAGATAGGCAGAGACAGAGGTTAGACCTAGAAGCTTTGTGCAAAGTGCTCTTTTCTAATTATGTGGTAGAAGAGGGCAGTGGACTGGCGTCTTTCAAAGTCTCAAAAGGAAAATCAGACTTCCCACAAAGGATGATACATCTCATTGCCCAACTTTCAGTGAGACATTGGCAGAGCACGCTTAGACAAAGGGCAGTGCTGCAGCAATGCCAACTTGGAAACATCAGGATATAAGTTCCCTAAAGAACCAGAAACATAGAGTACCGGGCTAGCTATAGAACTGTTTTTGTCCCATTACATCATCCCATCCCACCTGGTCAGAGGGTATGTTGCAGACCCCCTCAGCCAAAGAAATCCAACTGGTGGGGTCCAGGAAGAGACCCTCATTTGCCACTGCCTCTGCTCTGTGAAATACTCTCCCCCCCCAAAAAAAAAGATGAGGTGCCTCCCCCTCTACTGGCCTTGTGGAAAGGCATCAATAACAATAGCACTAGCACTTAGACTTATATACCGCTTCATAGTGCTTTACAGCCCTCTCTAAGTGGTTCACAGAATCAGCATATTGCCCCCCCCCAAATAATCTGGTTCCTCATCTTACCAACCTTGGAAGAATGAAAGGCTGAGTCAACCTTGAGCCAGTCAGCCTCGGATTGTTGGCAGTTGGCAGAGTCAGCCTGCAATACTTCACTTTAACCACTGCACCACCACGGCTCTACCTGTAATGTTGAGGGATACAAGCAATCATAAAGTTATATAGCACAATTGTCTCAATGAACACAGTTTCAACCTGTGTCTTGGATGCATAGATTCAGGATCACGTACTTATTTGCCGACCTTGGAAGAATGGAAGGCTGAGTCAACCTTGAGCCAGTCAGGATCGAGCTGCTGGCAGTCGACAGAGTTAGCTTGCAATACTGGATTCTAACTACTGTGCCACCACGGTTCTGGTTCCTTGCTTGGGACATACAGAGAGGCAAGCCCGCCCCTTCCTTTTAATTAATTGTTAACATTGCTTGCCTCTTTTAAATGTTATACATTGTTTTTAATATTTTAATTGTATATGCCACCCAGAGTCCTTTTGTGTGGGAGGTGGGTGCTTTTAAAATTTGACAAATAAATAAATAAGCTAAGTACTTAGCAGGGTCCCAGCCCAAGCAGAAAAACAGCAACTTTTCTTCATTATAGGAAGCTGCCCTGCCTCTTACTTACTTCAGGCAAAAAAAAAAAACAACCACATGAGAAACAGAAAAAGATGCAGCCTTATTAGGTAGTTGCAGTTCCTTACTCGAAAAGAGATTGGATCCAGCGGCATAACACTTTGGGTTTGTCCATAAATCAGCACAAAGAAATATGACAGAATGAGGAAATATTGGCTATTTGGAGACTCTGTTGGAGGAACAAACGCAGGCCGTTTTGTTTTCATAAGATAGTGAGGAACCTAGTAAACACCCTAATGGAAGGAGGAAAACAATCTTAAGAAATGTGAAGAATCTTTTATGAACTGATATTCTGTCTTGGTTACATATAATAAAGTAGTCGCAAATAGCTGCAGTTTGGTTGATACAGTCACTAAATTGTCCTCTTGAGAGTCAATTTTACTTCACATACTGAAGCTCTCCACAAAAATCCATCCTAAGTATATTAACTGAAGTATATGTTAGTTGTCAAAAGAAAATTCAAATTTCTAGTGGAAACAGCTTGATTTATTTTATTTACACTTGGCAGTGTATGTAGTTGGTTGGTTTTTTAAAAAAAATCAGCTTTCACACATAAGCTTTCAACAATAAACTGAACTATAGCGATTGAAAGTGACAATAATTATTGCCATGTGATGCCATAAAAGATTACATCTGCTGCTGAGATGACCAGGCTGTAAGTCTTTAAAGAGAAGGTAATTTACATCAGATTTTTTTTCATGAAGTGATGCTTTAAACTGGATTCTCCTATCTACATTAGTTTCCTTAAGTCATAATCGGTTAGCTTAATTATAAATCAACCCTGCCAAGATATTAATTGCCATATTTATCTTCAGGCTATATTATTCCATTAGTAAACTAGAAAAAAAATACCTTTCACCAGTCAACTAGGGAACCTGTTTTTTTTTTAAAAAAAACATTTCAGCTATTTACAGAAGTAAAATAGAGGATATATTGCTTTCCTGTCCTTGAAAAATGTTCAGTGGTCTGCCTTCATGCCTGGGCCACATCAACCCTGAAATAATGAGAATAATAAATAGTCAGCAAACACCACCCCTTGTGCACTGATGGTGCTACCTAGCTTGGTAATGAAACGTCTGCAAGAAAAAACACAAGCTCAGATGACACCAAGAACCCAACGGAGAGAATCAAAGTGCAGATAATATTAAAGTTCACAATGTTCACTATCAGTGCAAACTTTCCCCTCACGCTAAATAGCAGCTTCATGGGGCAGCCTATTTTAATCAAGACCACAATGGAGAGGAAGTGCTGAAATCCCACGTCTTGTGTTAAGGCTTTGCTGCAGTCTTAACTTGCAAAGAAAAAAGAAAAGCAATATACTGCAGCATTCAATGGTGTGCTTCACATCACATCGCAATCATCACATCATGATAATTTGGCCCTTGAGTTTAAAAACTCTGTTGCACTGATCTATGAGAAAATAAGCAAACAATCAATCTGATCAATCTATTTTCAAAAAGGAAACTTTCTTTTTTTTAGAATCTAAAATGCTGAAATCTGGAGGTCAGGGCTTCCAAAGGGTCTTCTTTTATACTGCCGTAAATTCTATCGCATCCCTTTTCAAGACCAGAATACCAGCTAGATTAAATAAAACTGCATGTGAGGATGGGAGCATTAGTCAAGCTCCAATAGCCCAAATGAAACTAAGTCACCCCAGGAACAAAGCTTCAGAGGACAAATTCCCAGGTGACATTTCACAAAGAATCGCTAGAGATCTGTCAACTCATAGCAAAAAAACACAGGCCATTATTCAGTTATAATCGCTTGCAAGAGTGTAAGCATCATTTGAGCCCTTAGCAGCAGACACATACTCGGCGCAATACAGATGCAATGGGACACACATTGGGAGGGGGTGTCTATGTGTTCTTAGTAACAATAGCAGAAGTGCAGTTGGCCTTAAGAGTAATACACAATGATTTTTTTTCTTTCTCATTTAGGAAAGTAGCCCTGTTCCTTTATAGATCAGCCAGAAGCAGTTCAGTTTCCATTCTCATCAACCTCAGTTCTGCAAAGCGTTCATTTCGGTCGATACTGTCCACATTCTCACCCTATAAAAATATTTTAAATTGCTGAATGGCATCTCAAAATCATGCCAAAAATTTCTGGACAGTACAATCGGTGCTTTATGTCTATGTCTGCTACAACTACCTACCAATCTTGCTGAAAATATAACTTCTAATTAAAATATGAGCTTTTCTCAAAACACTGAACAATTTTGATCACTAGGTGAAAACCCAAATATAGCATCCTTTCTTTCTGATCTGAACAGCCCTCCTGCCTCAGCTGATGTTAAATAGTTCTGAGTATTTATCAGCAACATTGCTACAGCTTATCATTTGAAAATGTAACAATATACTGGGATCCATTTCACTGAACTACCCCCTTACATGATGTATTAATCAGTCTTGTTTTCTTCTGTATTTCCTCCCACAGTGATAAACTTAAATCATTTAATAGTCACTTCTTACTGGACTGACTGGAAAAGAACTCAAAGTAGATCAGGCTGATGACAAAATTCCCAGTGAAGAGTTCAAGAAAAATGACCGAGGTTCAAGGAACAATAAAGTAAACTAGTGCCAGGTCCAGAGTAACATACATATAAGGCAAATTCCAAAGCAGTAAAATAAAAACTATTATAGAACTTGCTCTGCTTCTGGTTTGACGTCGTGGCATAAGGGTGCAGGAAGACGGGGCTCCATCTTCCATGTTCTATTTTGCCCAGCTGGGGGCCCTAAAAAGGGTTGAAAATTGCCCCAAAGAGGTGACAAAGAAGGAGGGGACCCTCCAAAACCAGCTAAAAGGGTTTGAATAAGGGAAGCTTTTGGTTACCCAAATATAATTTTTAATGAGAAAATTACAAGCGATAGAGATATTTTGAACATTGATGGGAAATTAAAATTTTTAAAAAGCAGGGAAAACGGTATTGATTGAATAAATGGATTTTAAGTGCAAATGCAATTGAGATATATTTTGGCTAGAAAAGATATTATAAATTGATACTATCAATATTATGTATAATACCAGAAAAATGTGATGAAGATGTCTATATTTCATTGTATATGTGTTAACAGTAACAAGAATTGTATTTGCCCAGTATGGAAAAATGCATACTACCAGAAGAAGAGAGGACCAAGGAAGCATTGGATGGTGTAGTATTGGAACTAGACTGAGAAAGTTAATATGTACCACTGAATTACTAATAGACCCAGACAACACATTGCTTATTAAGTACTTATGATCGTAGAATTAGAAAATTACTCAATTTTTTTTAAAAAAAGAACTTGCTCCAAAACCAAATCTTCAAAGTTTTTCCTGCTCCCCATCTTGATACAGCTGCAGCTGAGCTTCTCTGATTTACTGGCTTAGGTTCTGCATTGCCCCAACCTCCCTTGCTAGCAGCTACTCATGCATCTTTCAATCTTGAGGCTTTTTGTGCCTCCAACCTTTCCAAGTGGTTGGAGGCCTGGTCTCAAGTTCCAGGCCTGAACTGTCTGGTACCCTCCAAATATCAGGGTCCTGTCTGGTACCCTCCAAATATCAGGGACCTGCTCATTTTCAGCTGGTGCAGAGTTTGGAGTCTTAGTTTCTGAGTTTCTTCCTTGTCCTCTTTGATTAAGAGATGTGTCCAATTGCCCTGTGCAGGTTTTAAAAAATTCAGATGGTCCCCAGAACTTGAGACCAGGCCTCCAACCACTTGGAAAGGTAACCCGGAAACTTCTAACTGTTTGCTTTCATCTAATGGCTTTCTTTTTTTTTCCTTTTTTTTGGCAGCTCACATCTCTCCGGACTTGTTAATGTCTGACATCTTTTTTTGTTTCAGGTCTAACCCTAGTCTTGAAGACTCTTCTCCCAGAATCTTCAGGACTTTATACAGACAATTTAAACAGCTGTCTCTCACTTTGCCTTCTTCACCAATGTGTTAAATAGTGTGTTTTGGTTAGTTCGCTTTTTGTTTTTAATTTCTAGAAATTGTGCCTTACAAAGCTTTGAAGAATAAATCTACCTGGGGGGAAAATGTATGATTCAATGTTATGAACTGTTACACTGGACAACAGTTTAGACAAAGAATAATAATCCTAAAGAGTGTTGCTAAACTACAGGCCAACGTTGCTGAAGTCCCTAGAATTTGTAGCTCAGTACCATTTGGAAACCCAGAGATTTAACATACTGATACAGAGCTACTTCATTTAATATATTGCTTCCTCTGTAGTCCTGTACAGTTAACCTGATCATCAATTTTTTTAAAAAAACATTGATTCCCTGTTGTCTGCAACAAGTGGAAAAGAGCTGATGTAGTCTCCATCTTCAAAAAAGGGGAAAAATAGATCCAGGAAACGCGGCTGCCATTTTTTTAAAAATGAGATGGAACCGGTTCCCGGTTGCCCGACGGCGACGGCCCGTCTGCAAAGCTGCCGCTTTCGGCAGCTTTGCAGATGGGCCGTGGCAGCTTCCTCAAAGAGCGGCGCCCCTGCCCATTCCGAGAGGTGCGCGCGCACCTCTCCGAACGACCGGAGTTGCGCGCGCACCTCCCCAAACCTGTGAAGCTTTCGGCAGCTTCACAGACGGGCCGCGGCAGCTTCCTGAAAGAGCGGCACCGCTGCCCATTCACGCGGAGGTACGCGCGCACCTCCGGTCGTTCGGAGAGGTGCGCGCGCACCTCTCAGAATGGGCAGGGGCGCCGCTCTTTGAGGAAGCTGCCGTGGCCCATCTGCTAAGCTGCCGCTTTCGGCAGCTTCACAGACGGGCCGCGGCAGCTTCCTGAAAGAGCGGCACCGCTGCCCATTCGCGCGGAGGTACGCGCGCACCTCTCCAAAGGTTTGGGGAGGTGCGCGTGCACCTCCGCCCATTCGGGGAGGTGCGCGTGCACCTCTCCAAACGGGCGGTGCCACTCTCCATTTGGAGAGGTGCGCGCGCACCACTGCCCGTTGGAAGAGGTGCGCGCGCACCGGGCGGCTGGGAGCCGCAAGAGACGGCTCAAAGAGCCGCATGCGGCTCCGGAGCCGCAGGTTGCCGACCTGTGGTCTATATCAATCAATGGAGCTTTAAGAGCCAGACTAGAGTTTACAGATGCTCACTTTTTATAAACTAAATCCTTGGCCAGGAGGCAGAATCATGCATCTCCTTCCTTGTGATCAGAGTTACTGATAACACACTATGCAAATACACAGATCTGGGTCAGTAAAGAATCCAGATAGATAGTCTGACACTTAGTATTTCTTATTTCTTTGAATCCACAACTAATCTTTGAATTGGACAGCATATCACATACCTGTGTCTGATATTATTACACAGTTATAAAATAGACTGCTAGTCAATAAATAATTATATGAGATTCTAGATATGTCAGCCCAGTTCATCTTGGGTCTGAATTCCCATGCAGTGAAAAGGAGAGGGCTTGCAACTTCTGGTTGCAGTTATCCACGTTTTTGCACACTGAGATAATCGGCCATTTGTACAAATACAGAGCCTATCATGCTTTTATATTTATATGGAACAGATATATTACCTGAAAAATTAGGGGAGAAAAAATTGTGTATATATGTACTTTGGTTCTAACTTTAGAAGCATTTGGCATGTCTGCACTGCCAATTGTACTGTTAATTATATACCTATAATAAATACATCACTCGTGACATAATTTTTGGAATGTCTAAAAAATTTGGGGATAGGTGATGCCTCCTTCTGCTTCTTACCCAAAGCAGTTACTTACAGCTTCCCAGATCCAGGTTCCACTAAGGTGACAGCCCCTTCCTTGTTTCCCAGCTGCTGAAGTTGCTCACCCCGTCTTCCCCCACCCTTTAATATCATTTCTTCCACACCCCCTTTAATATGTCTCCCCTACCCCCTTTAATATCATGTCTTTCCCCACCCACTTTAATATCAATGAGGCTCCTCCAGTGGACCATGACCCAGCGCTCGCCCCGGTCCCATCCCCCCTCCTTCAGAGACCCTCAGATTTGCCCCAGTCCTACCCAGCTCCGAATAAGTGCCCCTGACGCAAGTGACGTTGAGCTGGCAATGCCCACACAGTAGGTCATGCCCATGCCAGATTAACAAGATGAGAGTTCCGGCACCTTTTTTTTTTTTTTTAGAAAAAAAGCACTGGGAGTAGCCAACAGTCCAGAAGACAGGCTTAAGATACAGGAGGATCTGGACAGACTTGAACACTGGGTGCTATCTAACAAAATGAAATTCAATGGTGAAAAAAGTAAGGTTCTACATTTAGGCAGAAAAAACCAAATGCACAGGTATAGTATGTATGTATGTATTTATTTATTTATTTATTTATTTATTTATTTATTTATTTATTTATTTTATTGGATTTGTATACCGCCCTATTCCCGTAGGACTCAGGGCGGTTTACAGGGCAGTTAAAACCATGAATACAAAAAATTAAAAACAATTAAAACAATTAAATTAAATTCAAGCCCCAAGAGTAAATCTAAAACCCAGTTAAATTAACAACCCCACAGTCTGGACCAAACAGATTGAAGAGCCAAGTTTTCAGGTCCCGGCGAAATGAGCGAAGGTCGGGGGCAGTCCTAAGTTATGTGGGTAGTTGGTTCCATAGGGCAGGCGCACCCACAGAGAACGCCCTTCCCCTGGGAATAACCCACCGGCATTCATTAACCGGCGGTACCCTGAGAAGGCCCTCCCTGTGGGAGTGCACAGGAGGATGGGAAGATGATGCCGGCAGCAGGTGTTCCCTTAGATAGTCCAGACCCAAGCCATTTAGGGCTTTATAGGTCATTACCAGCAACTTGAATCTCACCCGGAGGGCAACCGGAAGCCAATGTAGCTCACGGAGAAGAGGTGTTACACGGGAGTATCGGGAAGCTCCCATCAAAACTCGCGCAGCTGAATTCTGCACCAGTTGAAGCCTTTGGGTGGTTCTCAAGGGCAGCCCCATGTATAGGTGGTACCTTGCTCAATAGTAGTGACTGTGAGAGGGATCTTGGAGTCCTAGTGGACAGTCACTTAAATATGAGCCAGCAGTGTACTGCAGCTGCAAAAAAAAGCCAACACAGTGCTAGGCTGCATTAACAGAGGGATAGAATCAAGATCACGTGAAGTATTAATACCACTTTGCAATGCCTTGGTAAGGCCACACTAGGAATACTGCATCCAGTTTTGGTCACCACGATGTAAAAAGATGTTGAGACTCTAGAAAGAGTACAAAGAAGAGCAACAAAGATGATTAGGGGACTGGAAGCTAAAACATGTAAGGAACAGTTGCTGGAATTGGGTATGTCTATTTTAATGAAGAGAAGGGCGAGGGGTGACATGATAGCAGTATTCCAATGTCTCAGGGGCTGCCACAAAGAAGAGGGAGTCAAGCTATTCTCCAAAGCACATGAAGGCAGGACAAGAAGCAACGAATGGAAACTAGTCAAGGAGAGAAGCAACCTAGAACTAAGGAGAAACTTCCTGACAGAACAACTAACCAGTGGAACAACCTGCCTCCAGAAGTGGTAAATGCTCCAACACTGGAAGTTTTTAAGAAGAGACTGGACAGCCATTTGTCTGAAATGGTATAGGGCTTCCTGCCTGAGCAGGGGGTTGGACTAGATGACCTCCAAGGTCCCTTCCAACTTTATTATTATTATTATTATTATTATTATTATTATTATTATTATTATTATTATTATTGTTGTTGTTGTTGTTGTTGTTGTTATTGTTGTTGTTGTTGTTGTTGTTATTATTATTATTATTATTATTATTATTATTATTATTATTATTATTAAATGGTGGCCACCCATGAACATATAAAGAAGCAGGTCTTTGATTATGGGGGCATAGCTCCCCTCTTGAGTTTCTCCACCAGATGTAGACATCCTTGCATCCATGCTCTGGCAACCTAAAAATATCCCACTGGTGTTAAATCTCTAGTCTTCCTTAAGCATCATTTATGTCTCAAAATATATTATTGATGGCCACGACTGCAGAGTATAATATACAAAATGCCTTCCTAAAATGGAAACCTGGGTGTGCTACCATTAACCAATAAATACATTATTGCCTAGTCTACAATTAAAAAGGGAATCCTAACCAAAGGACAGCTGGCAAACTACTGTCAGACAAATAATCTGGGGTTCCATCTTGAGCCAGGGCTGGCCAAGAAGAAATCAAAATGAAATTCAGACATGCTATGAGGAAAGGAGATTTGTTTATTCCCCAAAACAAAGAGGTTTGCCTGTGGGTTTATCAACAGGAAAAAAAATGGAGTACAGAAAGGTTGTTTTGTAAGGGGACTGATCCTTGGTGTGGGCTTGAGGGCATGGTATTGACCCGGAGAAGGGGTTGATTAAAGTGACATAGATTTCAACTGTTAATGTTATAATTATGTTTGCATTGTGTTGATTGAGTTTTTTTTGTGTTTGCTTGTGTGTGTTTACAATTCGAAATAAGTATTTAATTAATTCTTATGTTTGCTGTGAGTTTAAAGGATTTCGTTATTCTCGCTTGCCAGCTTTTCCAGAGGCTACGGGCAACTTTCGCAACTTAGTTTTGTTAATTAGTAACTTTGTTGGAGACATGGGTAAGTTAACATATGATTCCCCAAACAATATCTCTAACAGAGTTATATAAAGCCCTGGTGGCACAGTGATTAGAATTAGAATTCAGTATCGCAGGCAAACTCCGTCCACAGTCTGGAGTTCGATCCTGACGAGGCTCAAGGTTAACTCAGCCTTCCATCCTTCCGAAGTTGGTAAAATGAGGACCCAAATTGTTGGGGCCAATATGCTGACTCTGTAAACTGCTCAGAAAGTGCTGTAAAGCATTGTAGGGCAGGATATAAGTGCTATTGCTATACATTTATAAATTCTTCTCACATTTACATTGCTGACCAAGGATTTTGGCTGATCTTATAATTTCCCAGAGATGATAATACTACTTATATTTAGGTAAAGCAGAGACAGAGAGGCTAGCCTTTGGGACTACTATCTCTAACAACGGCTTGCCATAGAAATAGGTATGGAGGTGAGGAGAAGGAGGAACATCTACAAATCTGTACAAATTTGTTAACAAATCTACTGTGTGTTTTCAGCCACTAAGTGAAATATGTAAAAATGTATCCTGCTAATCAAATATATGGCATAGAATTGCCAATGGCCCTTGGGATAGATATTCTTGCTTCACTCTTTTGTGGGTGTATCTGTTAGAGACATGGAAATTAAAGTTGGAAAATACCTTGCAAGCTTAGCAAATATTTCTGCCAATGTCAGATTTTGCCAAGGAAAAATATCAAGTACTTGGCCTTATCTCTTTTTAATATTATTTTCTGCTTATTTCATTTGATCTTTTTCCAAGGAGCTTGTCTCATGATCAACCAGAAAGACAACATTCTTTCCAGATTTCATTCTCTTGCGCCCAATAAAACTCTCTGTACAATTTTTTTCCTTCAAAAAATTCCTCGCAAACTGTTAATAACATTGTTTTGATTGTTATACAAGCAGCTCAGAGTTACATTCTTTTAAGGATACCTATAAAAGGTATAGTTTACCAGTGAAACGTCACAAAATATGTAGGAAAAATATAGACTAGACATAGTCTAGACAGAATGTTGTGGGTTTCATTGGGTTTTTTTTATAACAATTGGGGGTTTGTTGTTGTTTTTTATTTTATTTTTTGGTATGGGCATCTGTTTGCCAAATTTTCCAAAACTCATTGGAATAGATTTTTTTCTATTAGATTCCAACCATAGTTGTGTTATTAGTTGCTCAAAGTTATATTTCATATGTATATTGAACCTACTTAAATATCTTTTTGTGAAAGGTGTGTATTATTGGCTTGAAAAAAAGCATCTGCAATTATTCTACATTTGTAGTTAGTATGGTGTCACACCAATCTTTATTCCTCCACATTTTAAGGGAATGGCATCAACTAATTATTTCTCATTCCATTATTGTTCCAGAATGCCCAGCATGACTAATCAAATAAAAATGGGTAAACACAGACAGGGACGCGGTGGCTCAGTGGGTTAGGACGCTGAGCTTGTCGATCAGAAGGTCGGCAGTTTGGCGGGTTGAATCCCAAGTGCCGTGTAACAGAGTGAGTGCCTGTTACTCGTCCCAGCTTCTGCCAACCTAGCAGTTCGAAAGCACGTAAAATGCAAGTAGAAAAATAGGAACCACTACAGTGGGAAGGTAACAGCGTTCCGTGAGCCTTTGGTGTCTAGTCATGCCAGCCACATGACCACGGAGACATCCTCGGACAAGCGCTGGCTCTTCGGCATTGAAACAGAGATGAGCACCGGCCCCTAGAGTTGGAAACGACTAGCATGCATGTGCGGGGAAACCTTTACCTTTTACCTTAAACACAGACAGCTAGACTAGCATAACCTCTGCATATACAGGTAGTCTTACACTTACAACAGTTCATTTAGTGATCATTCAAGAGCACTGAAAAAGTGACTTATGACCGTTTTTCACACTTACAACTATTGCAACAGCTCCATGATCAAAATTCAGATGCTTGACAACTGCAGTGTCCCCGGTCATGTGATTTGCAACCTTCTAACAAGCAAACTCAATGGGGACGCCAGACTCATTTAGCAATCATATTAATAACTCACCACTGCAGTGATTCATTTAACAACTGTGGCAAGAAAGCTCATAAAATGGAGCAAAATTCACTTAAGAAATGTCTCACTTAGCAATAGAAATTTGAGCTCAATTGTGGTCATAAGTCAAGGACTACCTGTATAGAGACCCTCATGCTTATTTTCTCACAATTTAAGTGACCTGATTTGACTCTGGGCATTGGGTATTGAGTAAGTGAGTCTACCTCAACTTGGTATGCAACAGGAACTAGATCAATACTTTGGGCCAATCTTTTGTATAGCCATGTAGGGAGTGGGCTGGGAAATACAATTCTTTCTGAAGATTACAAAATAGCAGTGGGGGAGGGAAATCAGAAATACTGGCTAACTTTATTTTATCAATAAAGCTCCTATTCTTGGACATTAAAAGAAGACCTGAGATTGACAACAGGTATAAAAGAGGATATTTTTGTCTTGAATTTTAAATGAAATGGAATACTTTTCTCTTTTTTTCCATTTCAAAGGACTTTGGAGGACTTTTTAAGGACATTTCAAAGGACTTTTAACTTTTAAGTCTATTCTAAATTGCAAAAACCAAAACCAACCTTTAAACAATGGAGAAATTGTGAGAATGCAGTAGCATACTTAGGGATGGCTCTGAAGATCCCTAAAATAGATTTGGTGGATCACATGAATGAAATCTAGGCCATGTTGATTGCCATCATGGAGTAATATTCATATTCCCATGTTTTCATAAATTCCTTTTTAGGAAGAAAGCAGTATTTCAGAAGAATAGTCATGTTTTTTTTAAAGCAGCTATGCTCTTGCACCCAGTATATATATATACACACAACTTTTCGGATATTTCAAACCAGCAATGATCCATATAAAAGAAAGTATATATCCTTATTACTAGTGTTGTGAGAAGAACAGCCAAATGCTAACATAAATAACCAAAATATCTTAGAATTCAGAGAATATATGATGGGAGAACATAGCTGGACAAACTGAAGCTCTGTTTGCATAGGAATAGATGATTGGAATGAAAAGAAGTTGAGTAACAGTTTCAAACTCCTGAAATTAACAACATGAATCTTTCAAAGGAGCTACTGAGGTGTCAAGAAATGCCAGAAAAAAATGGAATCCAGCTTCACGGAACATGGCAATTTTGACACCTTTGTTGAAGACAAAGCTGGAATGAGTATACACTAGTTAAATATTGTAGTCTATAACTTCTCTTTCAGATCTATAATTCCGATACAAACTAATCTTGAGATAAAGTTCTTAAAACAGGAAGCAAAGCACCTCTTTTAATGAGATAAGATTGAAATGGACCATTTAGGAATAGGAGTCATGCCTTGATACAGTATCAATCAGGAACACTCATATAGGCCTCAACTTGGGAGAGAACCCCTCAGCATTATTTATCAATTACTACATTAATTATTAATGAATAGAACATGCTAATTAAGTACCTTTTTTTCAAAAACAAAACAGCTCTTGGGGGAGTCAACTTTCTCCCCTTACCAATTTTTAGTAAAAGCACCAAGCCATCCCACTCACCCCCAAAATTAGTATAGAGGAAGCAACATCTTATAGGTATTTCTTCAGAATGATAGTCTTAGCTATAAACAAGAGATGTTGTGAGCTGCCTGAAGCATTTTTTTGTAGTTTTAGTGCATACGAATATATTTTAAAACATGATATTAATAGTGGCCTATTACACAAGAATTATATTGGCCCCTAACTTTATTTCAAGACATTTGATATCACATTGAAAATGTTTTGGGCCTGAAGTCTCTTATGGACTGACTGCTTGATCCCACTTGATCCTATCCAGTGGTGGGATTCAAATAGGTGAACAACTGCAGCCTTGGTGGAGCAGTGGGCTAATGCCTCCTTAAGTAACACCAGCTGCCTGCAATTAGTGCAGGTTCGCATCCCACCAGGCTCAAGGTTGACTCAGCCTTCCATCCTTCCGAGGTAGGTAAAATGAGGACCCAGATTGTTGGGGGCAATTAAGCTGACTTTGTAATAATGCCGCTTGGGTGTGTGTGTGTGAAAGCCCTAATAAGCAGGCATATACATAGAATGAAGGCTACTGCTAAGCTTGTAAGCCGCCCTGAGTCTTCGGAGAAGGGCGGGATATAAATGGAATTAAAATTTAAAAAAAAAACTGGTTCTCTGTGTGGATGCCACTTCCGGAAGTCCATTCTGGGCCTGAGCAACAAAATATTAGCTACCAGTTCTGCCAAAGTGGTGCGAACCAGCTGAATCCCACCACTGATCCTATCCTTGATCCTGCCAGGGGATGTGGCAAGTAAAATTTGTGCTTCGTTGCACCACTATCAGATTGATAATCCAGGGAGGATTTTCCACAAATTGCACTTACACGTTTGAAAGTTTCCACCCAATCAAGGGCTCCACCATGCCTATCTGTTTTATTCTTTTGAAACCAAGCTTATACAGGTAATCGTCGACTTAAACAACCATTCATTTAGTAACCATATTCAAATTTACAGTGGAACTGAAAAAAGTGACTTATGTCCAGTTTTCACACATACGACCATTGCAGCATCCCTATAGTCACATGACCAAAATTCGGGCACCTCCCCAGTTGGCATTTGACAAAGTCAAGGGGGGGGGAACCAAATTCGCTTAATGAGCGCATAACAACTTCAGTGATTCATTTAACAGCTGTGACAAAAAAAGTCATAAAATGGGGCAAAACTCACTTAACAACTGCCTTGCTTACAAATGGAAATTTTGGTCTCAATTGTTCTCGTAAGTTGAGGACTTTTTTTAGGCACCATATTGTTTGGGAACAGCTGCATTTTTCTAATCCTGTAATTGATTTATACTCTAGTCTTTTGTATTTGCTTCTGAAATCTCCTTTCTGGCTTTTTAACTGGTGGCAGTTATGAAAACACAAGCTGTATTTACAAAGTTTGATTGGTTGGGTGAATGAATGATGACATGAATGATTGCTGGGTGATGCAAAGTGTTCTGAGGAAATCAGTTCCTTTTAACCTGAAATATTCAACAAGGCATTTTATGGAGAAGAAATTCACTCAAACGTTGGTTCTTCGTTACTCTTTTTGACTATTAATAGATAGAGGAGAAGACAAATGGTAGCATCCTTCTTCTCCCTCAGATGAAGCCAGATGGAGCAATTGTTAAGGATGAGCCAATAATAAGCAATGGATAGGTTTTTTTTCTGTCATTGAGGTATATTGGAGGGAGGGGGAATCCATATCTAGAAATATTCCAATTGTGCATACATTCACTTCTCATCTGAAATGGCTGGTTCAACTTATTATGAGCAACCTTATTACATTGGCTTTTTCTTTTTAAAATCATTTGCTGGGTCCCCTTTGAGGGCTCTCATGGGTGAAAGTGTTAAACTGGCAGCCCAACCCTATCCCAGGCTGCAAGCTCATTGTTTGTAACATTACATTTCTGGGTTATTTATAAACCTCGCATTTGAAGTTTTGGGAGGGTGCAGTTTTAGGATTGTTACAGAGTCGATTTTGCTGTCAGGAGAAATTAATGCTTTCCTAACTTACTTCAAACCTATATTGTTTGATTTAATCATGCTGGATAAAAGCAGCTGCAGTCTGTTTGCTTTGATTCTAGGGATATGGCCAAATAGTACAGTATTTTGAAGGAGCAAAGAACAAGGATGCTGGTTAATACTGAGTAACCTGAACAAACCAGTCCATTAAGAATGGCAGAACATATACTGCAGAGGTAAAGAGTATCTGCTTGATCTAATTCTGCAATAAGCCCCCAGGACAGAATCCAATGGGAGTGGGGGATGGATGGAATCCCCTCAGCTGCATCTGGGGGGTCTTATCACTTGTGCTGTATGCAGAACTCATTTTAAGTTTAAGTTTACTAGGATTAAACTGCCCTAAAAGCTTGTTCTGGTTTCTTTGTATGCAAGAAGGATTAATATGTGGATGTATGTGTTTAATTTTTAATTTGAATAATGTAGAACAATGTTCCCCACCCTCTTCTTCACAATGAATCCCCTTTAAATATCTTTTGTGGCCATGAAGCGTGGCCATGGACCCCCAAGACTTAATTCACGATTTAAATCATAACATTTCTTCAAGTCTTCGCAGGCACCCTATGATGACATGGTGGGTCCCCCCAGGGGTCCATAGACGACAGGTTGAGAACCACTGATGTAGAATTATTAAATATAATGACATCCTCCAGCTTAGTACAGATCAGTCCTACCGGTATAACTCTTAGTGATGTTTTCTTAATGGAACTTTAATCCATCAGTCACTGGTTCTTTGGACAAATCACAGGAGAAGAAGAAAATAAAATACACATTGAAAAAGAGTCTTTAAAGTATACATTCAAAGAAAACAATAGTGTGTGTGTGTGTGTGTGTGTGTGTGTGTGTGTGTGTGTGTGTGTAAAGGTAAAGGTAAAGGTTCCCCTGCACATGCATGCTAGTCGTTTCCAACTCTAGGGGACGGTGCTCATCTCCATTTCAAAGCTGAAGAGGCAGCCTTTGTCCGAGGACATCACCATGGTCATGTGGCCGGCATGACTAGATGCCAAAGGCGCATATGGTGGTGGCTCAGTGGGTTAGGACGCTGAGCTTGTCAACAAGTAGAAAAATAGGGACTACTACGGTGGGAAGAAACGAAGATGAGCACCGGCCCCTAGAGTTGGAAACGACTAGCACGCATGTGCGGGGGAACCTTTACCTTTACCTATATATATTTCATATATATTATATATATATTTCATATATATTATATATATATATATATATATATATATATATATATATATATATATATATATATATATATATTTCATTTAGTGGAGGCATCTTTGCTTTTCTAAAATTGTGTGAAGTACCCACTTGGTTTATACTATAGTTCTAATTGGTTTTTAATGTCAAAACGGCAGAGAATGATTCTGATTTTTCTGCAGCTAAGGTCAAAGGAGACTTAGAGAACCAAAGAAAAATTCCGCAGAGACTGCATGCTCAGCCAGAACTTAGATGACAAAAATAATAATGGCTCCACAGGTTGTCAAAACCCAAAATATTTAAGAGAAGGAGGAATTGGTTGGTTAGTTCTTAAGGGATAGAGAAATAATGTTTTATTGTGGTGAGGAAAAGTCACCCAAGATTAAATTCTGCTTTCTATAGTTCTATTTCATACAAATAAATGGTCTCGTTTTCTGCATCACATTAAATGACCCTTTAAATGGCTGACTTTTATGCACATTAAGGTAAGAAGCAAGCTGATAATGTTCTTCGGAATTATATGGAGTGATTTTTGCCTTACTTTTAAATGTAGGTTATTCTATTGGCAAAGTAGGTCAGTCTAGCTGCGTCACTTTTATTTGAAGCTAGCAATGGTTACATTTCTGACTGTGGCTTCAGAGCTTATATCAGTGCAGTTACTGTTCTGCGTTAAACCATTAAATTAAAAATACCATTTCTGTTTGGGGTGCATCTGAAAGATGAAGAAAGCGAAGATTAATAGATCCATGAAGATCAGTCCTGATGTGATCTAAGTGGAGGCTAAGAGTCAAAGAGGGCATGAATCAGTCTGAATTTGGGATTTAAGGGCCAACTGACTCTGTTTGAGCCATTCTGAGAAAGAACACTCAGTTCAACAACAGATTTGGCAATAGATGTATTGGCAAGGCCTGCTGTTGCTTTATTTTTTTTTTTTTTTGTCAGAATGGAATTAAAACAGCAGGGAGAAGAGAGCTTTTCAAATTTTAACTGGGTGTTTTTAAGGGTTTCAATGCGAGACAAGCCGAAATGTTCCTCCTGTCCTACATTTAAGGCAGACATTGCAGGGATGAGAAAGAGATTGTCCAGCAAAAAGCTGAACCAATGGCACAAGTATCTTAAACCCAAATGAAAACTTACAGAAACTTTAAAAAACCAGCTCAAGTTTCCCCTTTGCTTTTCTGCAAATTAAAGAATGATTAGTGATACTGTAAAGATGACTGCCTGCGTATTTCTCCCTTCTAAAATGATCTCTCTCTGTCAGACAGCCCATGGAGCTCTGGCATTTCCGGATTTTGAAAGGATGTTTTCCAGTAAAGCCAAGTGAGAATCACCTATTGAGTGGCTGATAATTCCCTAGTCTCTGCTGATAGCCAGGAAGAGCTCAGCAGCTTAATCAGATCTTAATGAGCACTACAGACTCACAAATTAGTAAACAAACCTTTCCCTCTAGCAACCTGATCTTTACAGATCTAAAAACAGAAGGGCTCCATCCATTCCTGCTTGGTTGAATAGTTAAATCAAAAAAAGAGAAGAGAACATAAAGGCTGGTCATGAAGAAGTGGCTGCTCTTGGTCTCTTGCTGCCATCACTCTCCCTGTCTCTGCCCTCCATCTGCCAGAGAACACAATAGGATAGAGTTGGAAGGGACCTTGGAGATCTTCTAGTCTAACCCCTGGCTCAAACAGGACACCCTATGCCATTCTGGACAAATGGCTGTCCAGTCTTTTCTAAAAAAAAAAAACTCCAGTGACAGAACAGCACAAGGTCTGAAGACAAGTTGTTCCACTGATTAATTGCTAACTGTCAGGAATTTTCTCCTTGTTTCTAGGTTGATTCTCTCCTTGATTAGTTTCCATCCATTGCTTCTTGTCCTGTCTTCAGGTGCTTTGGAGAATAGGTTGACCGACCCCTCTTCTTTGTGGCAGCCCCTCAGATATTGGGATACTGCTGTCATGTCACTCCTAGTCCTTCTTTTCATGGGAGTAGACATACCCAGTTTCTGCAACCATTCTTCATACGTTTTAGCTTCCAGTCCCCTAATCATCTTTGCTGCTTACTTTTCAGTTTGCTTTTACTCCAGCTGTGAGTGAATATCTTATGGGCACTTTTTGAAGTTAGACTTCATGTAGACCAGGGGTGTCAAACTCAATTTCATTGAGGGCCGCATCAGCATTGCAGTTGCCCTCAGGGGGCCGGGTGGGTATGGCCTGGGTGGGCGTGGCCTACTGGGTGGGCGTGGCTAGAGTGCGTATGGCCTACTGGGTGGGCATGGCCAGCTCTACATCGTTCGCATCAAGGGTGCCTATGGGGGCCTGGGCAGGAGTGGGACAGATCTGAGGGTCTCTGGCAGAAGGAGGGTCTCTGGGCCAGGGCCAAGGCAGTGGGGGCCATTCCCTCAGTGTTTCCAGGATAGCTTCGCGGGCCACATGAAACCACTTTGCAGGCCGGATCCGCCCCCCGGGCCTTGTGTTTGACATGTCTGATGTAGACCAAGGGTATCATGTGACTTTGGGGCTGTGGACTGCCCTCGTCTACTTTGGTGAAGTGTGATAGTTTTTGTTTCTCAATGTCCAATAAAGACTCATTCTCTGAATACTAATGAATTCTGCATTTAATGCTTCCTCTCCCAAAGAGTCTCTCTGTCTCTCTCTGTCTGTGTATGTGTGTGTATATTTCTCTCTCTCTCTCTCTCTCTCTCTCTCTCTCTCTCTCTCTCTCTCTCTCTCTCTCTCTCTCTCTCTGAAACAAGCATGCATTGTTTGGTTTCCCCTTTGGGATGTGAGCTCCAGTACAGTACCTTGAGACCATTAAATGTGACCAACCCACAGTAAACCCCGCAGTATTTTATTTTACAATGGACAAGTTATCTCTTAAGTGTGAGCCATAATGCTCCTTTGCAGAGCTATGGAAAATCTCAGAGTGATCTCTGTCAGAATTGTGAACAATTCAAAGTTCATTGCAGCTATTCTTCTCCATTGCTGGGACTCCAAAATTCTTCCCTCAGTAAATAATATTTTCTGTAACACATTATTTTTAACAGAGCTATTTCACTGTTTAATGAATAACCACAGGTCTTTGAGCTGATTTTGATCAGGGCTTTCCCCCCCCCCCAGTGCTTTTGCTTTCTTACCGTTAAAGTTTGCCTCTGAAAGGGAATAAACCAACCCGTGTTCTGCTCCAGTGAAAAATAAATTCCTGGGGTATGTAGCTGGCAAATCTGCTTTTCGGTAATTTTTATTGTCTCTTCGGTTGGCATTTTGCGCAAATTGCTTTCCAGCCATACTTCATTTACTCCCAAATGAAATTAGCTACAATTTAGTTACCCGCTTATGCAAAGCACCCAACTGTTTTGACCCTGGAGTTCTCTCATACTTTAAAGCACACGGATGAAACCAAACTGATTCGTTTTGGGTGTTTCCATTTCAGGGGGTGTGAACGGGGAGATGATCAGTGTGGGACAAAAATTTAACTCTGTTCACCAAAATATTGTCAACATTCGAGCTGAATATTGCACACTCGTTTTAGAATTTAAAAGGGGGAGAGGGAAGCAGAGCTATATCTTTACCACAGCTTTAAGATGTGCAGACTTCAAATCCCAGCATTCAGTACAAACACAGTGGGGCTTGGGATAATTGCTTCTGGATAGGCAAGGGTGTGGGAGGATGCACAAGTGGATGGAGAGGGTGCATGAGTGAATGGGGACGCAAAGCATTAATGCAGCCAGGCTTGGGAAGGGATGAAATGTGAGTGGCTAGGGCAGCGCAAGTGCAGAAGAGCTAGGGCAGGGAATACAGGTAAAGGAGACTTAACCAAGTGGCTTTAAAATTTCCTGCAGACTTCCCCATCGACTTGCTGGCAGGGAAAGCTGGCAGGGAAGTTGGTAAATTATGATCACATGACTGTGGGACACTTTGCAACCATTGTAAGTCTGATCCAAATGCCCAGTCCACAGTCATGTAACTTTGGGGGTGCTGGGATGGCCAGAACTTTGAGGACCTGGTCATAACCAACAGTTGTTCAGCACTTTCATAACTTCAAACAGTTGC
The DNA here is from genome assembly GCF_947247035.1 of Vipera ursinii. Taxonomy (NCBI): domain Eukaryota; kingdom Metazoa; phylum Chordata; class Lepidosauria; order Squamata; family Viperidae; genus Vipera; species Vipera ursinii. Next base: position 219,095,392 of record NC_139513.1, on the reverse strand, counting down.
TGAAGAAGTGGTCACTAACTGAATACTACCTGTACAGGTAGTCCTTGATTTAGGACCACAAGTGAGACCCAAATTTCCATTGCTAAGCAAGGCATTTGTTAAGTGAGTTTTACCCCATTTAATGACTTTTCTTTCCACGGTCGTTAAGTGAATCACTGCAGTGGTTAAATTAATAGCCCGGTTGTTAAGTGAATCTGGTTTCTCCTCTGACTTTGCTCGTCAGAAGGTCGCAAAGGGGGAATCACATGATCCCGGGACACTACAGTTGTCATAAATATGAGTCAGTTGCTAAGCATCTGAATTTTGATCATGTGAGGCCATGGGAGAATGCTGCAATGATAGTGTGAAAAATGATCATAAATCACTTTTTTCAGTGTTGTTGTAACTATGAATGGTCACTAAATGAACTGTTGTAAATCGAGGACTACCTGTATTTGGATGTCAGCACTGGTCCTCTCCATCCTGTATCTGTCCCATACCAAACTTGTGTGGAGCTGAAGAGAATTGGGGTGGAATACTGTTTGGTTCTTGGATCTCGACATTTCAGTCTAGACATATTTTGATTAGATTGAGTTGGATCACATTCAGTAATAAACCTGACAGCATGAACAGGCAGTGATAGAGAAATCCTTTTGCTTGTGATTAGACAGATCAGCAACAACAGCATCAGAGCACTTGTTATCTTCACAATCAGCAACCATGTTGCTGAAAAAAATTTGAAACACCTGACAAAATCCCAAAATCTCATCCAATCATTCTTGCATTAAAGTCTCCAAAATATTCTGCCAATTTATTTATTTTTTTAGGAGGGTGCCCTGGGCCCAAAATGTTGGTAACTGCTGATTTCCTTAAGCTGGAAATGTGTTCATTGACACCATCTGTTGAGAATGGGACTCTTCCTAGAAAGCTGAAAATAAAACATTATGGAATCTATTTCCTGATGGATAAGAACAAAAATCTTTTTGTCTCAGAATTTACTCAATGTAGAGAACTGCAGCCTGATTTTTTTTTGCCAACGTTTTGCCTTGATCTTGTTTGAACTTGTACTCTGATTCCAGTGAACACAACAAGTTTGCTGTGAATAGCTTACTATTGATTATTCATGCGTGACTGCTGTATGTTGACTTAGCACACGTTTTCCACTCACAGCTCCAGAGGAAGCAACAGTGCAGGGAATAAAAGATAGATCATTAACTTCCTTCGGTCTAGGGAAAAGTAGGTTATCAGTTCTGCGCTCTGCACACTGCCTTTTTATCATGTAAATAATATTCCACCCACATTATAGAAAATACACAGGGGAAATAGAACTGGAGAAAGTGATCCAGTTTGAATTTTGAAGCTAAATTGGCAAGCAGTCAGATATATTTATATATATATATGTCAGATATCAAAATCCTGTTCGGGACTACTTTGTAGGATTTATTTCTTGTCAACTAAAAAGCTTCTGCCCACTCTGAAGAAGCAGCTTTATTTAAACAGGTCTGCATATTGTTGCACCAATATGACAGAGCTGTTTGCATAATTGCAGGCCATTATCTTAGAATAGGGACCAGTACGGTGGGAAGGTAACAGCGTTCCTTGCACCTTTGGCATCTAGTCATGCCGGCCACATGACCATGGAGACATCCTCGGACAAAAGCTGGCTCTTCGGCTTTGAAACGGAGAAGAGCACTGGCCCCTAGAGTCGGAAACGACTAGCACGCATGTGCGGGAGAACCTTTACCTTTACCTTAGAATGAGGTTACACTATATTCAATGGAAATAGACCAACGGTCCCCAACCTTTGTGGCTTGATGGCCTGGCCGGTGGGGGGAGAGGGGAACTGGGCCTTGCAAGTGACATGCCAGCGTGTGCATGCATGCAGCCCTTGCAAAAGTGGTAGGCTGTTGCGAGTGTCAGGCCAGTGCACATGCGCATGGGTGCCCACCAGCCTGCTGCTCATGCAAGTGCATGTGCATGTGCATGTGCATACACTCTGGCCAGCCACTCATGTGCCCAATTCCAAATAGGCCACAGCCCAGTAGTGGGCCGTAGCCCAGGGGTTGGGGACCCCTAAAATAGAGCATCTTTCTAGGCCTGTATAAATGCAACCTGATAATCTAATGTTCTTTAACATAACTGGGATAGTTAATTAGTTAGTTAAAACATTTATATAGCCCCCTATCTTATATCAAACACTGGGTAGTTCCCAGATAGGGAATCCCAAGATACAATCTCATGTTAATGCTGGAAACCTTAGCCCAAATGAAATAGACTTTGCTTTGAGGCTGTAAATAAGATGATAAACCCTGAAAGCAATTAACCTAATCCTTCAAGGCTCCTTTCACATCTAATACTGGGACTCACCCCAACTGATTCTTTAAGATACCCCTTACAACCTGTAACCCAATCAGTTACTCTTTGATTCATCGTCCCTCACCATTTATTACACTGACTGACTGATGAGAGTTGGTGTTTGTAATACCTGAGAGTCAATGTAATACAGCGGAAACTGAGTTTCCATGCAGTCATGAAGCTCACTTTACAGTCTCAAGATCCTGTTAAGCCAAGGGGAGATATTCCCTACAGGCTGCCATGAGTTCCTGGGGATAAAAAGTAGTATATTCTTTGAGTTATACTCAAGACCTGGCTCAGAAACATGTCCATTGCCGGTTTACTTCCAAGTCCGATTGAAGGACTGGGTTATTACCTTTAAAGCCCCTTATGGCATGTGTCCAGGTTACCTGTCTTGCCCAATGAGATTGGCCCACCCCACTTACACCAGGAGAAGGGGCATGCTTCAGATCCCATCGTTCAAAGAAATCCAACCAGCAGGGTATAGGAAAAAAGCCTTTTCTGCCATGGCTCCTGGCCTCTGGAACCTACTCCCCCTCAAGTGAGATCTCTTGGGTTTCAGGAAGGGCCTTAAAACCTGACTCTGCCAATTATTCTGCAGCCCAAATGATGGTGTTCCATACCAAGGGTGGTTAGAAGATTAAAAGAAGACTCCACCTCCATTCAGTGTGTATTGGTTCTTTCCTTAGCTAATTTTTGTTAATTTTAATGTTAATATTTATTATTTTAATGTTTTATATTGTAATTCCCCCAGTCACTTCATACATTTGAGAGAGAGATTGATAGATAGATAATCTATCTATCTGATAGTAAGATAGACATAGACAGACAGACAGACAGACAGACAGACAGACAGACAGACAGACAGACAGACAGACAGACAGATAGATAGATAGATAGATAGATAGATAGATATGCAGTTTTTCAGTTAGCAGTATTGGGAAAAGTTTTCTACTGCATTTTTAGGGATTGCAATTGCCTGGCTGAGGAATTCTGTGAGTTGAAGTCCTCACGTCTTAAAGTTGCCAAGTTTGGAGACCCCTGATCTAGAGCATGGCAATTTTCTGGTTTCCAATTAATTCAACACTAGCCCTCCTGAGCTTCCAAGCGTAAACATGGTCAGGTAGGGCCTTCTGTCTGCTGTGGATCATGGAGAGATAAATGGTGGTGATGGTGGTGGTATTGAAGATGATCACCTGTAGAAAGTCCATCCCTAGTTTCGAATGAGCCACCTATAAGCTCTTATGCAACAACCTGCTTTGGCTCCCACTTCTACATATTTTGGATCAGAAGGATGTTCAGGAGAGTGTTTTAGACAGACATTTTCAAATTTAACATCTCCCAGCTGGAATTTTAGATTGAATCCAAAACTACTGAAGAATTTGGGACTGGTAAAACTTCCTCTCATCTTTTAATCCCAGAAGTTGGCAAGCTTTCCCAGCATTTAGACAAGGGATAGGATTGACTGTCTAGAACCAGGATAGAGCAAAATAGCCTTGTGCTCCTTTGTGCTTTCTATCACTTTGTTGCATAAACAATGTCATAAGCCAAAGTAAGCACAATATATGATTTTCTTTTCCCTTTTCAAAAACAGTACAAGCCTTAGAAAATCAGTCTGATTCTCTACTGCTCTCTAGTGCCAGTAGTAAAAAAATACATGCTCAATTAATTGATTCCAAGCTTTCCTTTCCTGTTGTTGAATATACTCTTAAAATAGCTGTTTATCCCCCAGGTATACTACATATCTATCTCCTGTCACCTACTGGAAGATCAAAACTTCTGCCTGCGTCGAAATGCATGTAAGCAAAAGGGAGGAGGAAAAGCTAATAGGCATATCATAAAGAGCAAAAAAAAAATCAATTACAAGCCACTAGCTGCTGCAAGACTGCAAGATTCTCCTATCGTTCTACAGATCCTGAGATTGTTGAGCGGATAATAATGATCATGGAGCTACAAGCTCTGCTTATTGCTGGAAGCAAGAGAGGGAACTTAAAATCTGCACACGCTTATTCTGACAGTTCCCGATGGCTCTTGTTTTGTAACTAGGTCTCTAGGTTTTGACTCAGCCCTTACTTGTAGCCCATGCTCTCTCTCCCTCAAAGGGGTTTCAATGGATTCCAGACATTCAGGAAGGAAATCAACTAGCCCAAATCAAGGCCTGGACTTAAGTCTGTGTAAGTTCTGTTGCTTTGAGGCTTCTAATCTTTCACGTCATGAGAGGTAATCAAATCTCGCAAGCTGAGCACCAGAGTCACATGGGCAGAGAGGAAGTGACAATCGATAGGCAACGCTTGGGATGTGGGGGATATTTGGCAAGATTTGGGATCTAAAAAGATACACCAGATCTATATCAGGGTTTACCAATCAGTTCAGTCATGTCTTATACAAATGCCGCCTGTAGGAAACTGCAGTAGTGACTTTGCCCGTCATGCCTCCAACCTTTGACTTTATGGGTAGAGAAGGCTCTGAAGACCCCCAAAATAAAATTCATAGTAAAAATTGCAGGAGACCCTTCCTGGGTTTATACATTCAGTGTAGCATACTTAAGACTGCTCGACACACCAAAAACAGAAAGATTAGCGTGTACAAACTTGTGTTGAAAGAAAAATCCTCAGGGTCCAGTCCAAGCCGGAAATAAACAAACATGGGGATTGCTTTAGAAATAAGGTTGTAGTTTATTGAAGGAGAGCCAGACAGAAAAATGGCTCTGGAAAAAGAAGAGAGTGAGTACATGTAGTAGGGAGTGGGTTTTATACCCTCTTAGGCTTTTGTTTGGAGTTGTTTCCTGTTCCTGTTTGAGGCTTTGTATTTCCTGTGTCATGTACTTTGATCTGAGTCTCTGTGTGTGCCCCTTTGGCATCTGTGGGTTAATCCTATTATGTCCTGTCCTAGAGTTTGGGTGGGGTGTGTAGATTTTAGGTGTCTTTGTCTTCCTAAGCTTCTAGCTGGAGGGCTCCAACCTTCCTGAATGGATTATTACATCTGCATTTCTACAGGGCTGGTTTCTGCTTAGGGGAGGAAGACTTGTGGCTATTAAGAAAAACTGGGCATGCTTTTCTGCCTCTTTAAGATCCTTTGAAGAAATATAATATTCTGCCCTTTTCATATTTCCTCTTCTATGGGGGGCAGGGGGGTGACTTCCCACACTTGCGTGTCCAAGATCTTTCCCTTAATTTCCAGAACTGGGGGAAAAAATAGATACCCATGTGAGTAATCCTCGACTTATGACCACAATTGGGAGCAAATCAGAATTTCCATTGCTAAGCAAAGTGGCTAAGCGAGTCACACTCGATTTTATGAGCTTCTTTTTTTTGGCCACAGTTGTTGAGTGAATCGCTGCAGTTAAGTGAATCAGGCAGTCATTAAGTGAATCCAGCTTTTCTAATTGACCTTGCTGGATGGAAGCTGGCTAGGAAGGTCACAAATGGTGATCACCTGACCCTGGGATGCTGCAACTGTGGTAAATACAGTACATGCTGGTTGCTGTATGACCTTAGGGACCCTGTGGTGGTCCTAAGGGCAAGAATTTGTCATAGGTTCCCCCCCCCCTTTTTTTCAGTGCTATTCTTAACTTTGAGCAGTTGCTAAATGAATGGTTGTAAGCCAACCTGTACTGTGTTAATCAGTGTGAGGAAGGACAAATAGCATGTTTATTTAGACCAGGGGTCCTCAAACTTGGCCAGTTTAAGACTTGTGGACTTCAACTCCCAGCAGGGGAAGAACACCTGGGATCAGCACAGAGATCTTCAGTCATTTACTTCTTCCTTGTAGAGCAGGGGTCTTCAAACTTGGCCCTTTTATGACTTGTGGACTTCAACTCCCAGAATTCCTCAGCCAGGCTGGCTAAGGAATTCTGGGAGTTGAAGTCCACAAGTCTTAAAGTGGCCAAGTTTGAAGACCCCTGATTTAGACAGTCACATGAACTCAACAAAATCCTTCATTTTATAAATTACAGCACTGTTTAGCACATAGATTTCTGAATGTGTACCTCCCGTATGGGTAGTCTTATAAAGTCTACTGTTCTTTTTCAATATGAATGCTAATTGTGATGATTGAACAAGATTTGTTCCTCCTAACTAGTGCTTAAATCTACCATGGTATGCAACTCTAATGTCTATTCACTTATATCTATCTCTTGTGCTAATTACTAGCTAGCCAGCACATGTGAAAGATGATACGTTTGAAAAACAAATCTGAAATATTAAGTTCAACAATAACACTATCATCATGGAGTACATTCACATAGATGGCTAAAGATATTGCAGTTTCTAATCGGAATGCCATTTTTGAAAGTGCAGATTCAGCTAAGATTCAGATGAGCTTGCAGTGTATAGTACTGCAAGCTTATTTTATATCAAACTGAGAAATCAATATCTATGTAACCTCCCCTTACAAGCCTATTTAGCAAATCTGTACTGCTTGCTTTCGTCTAAGCCTGTGAAAATGTTATCAGTTCGGTAAGTTAAACAAGATGAGAAAGGAGCATTTTTACAGGAAAACAATAGAATTTCTTGTATACTTGTTTAGATTGACACTCAGATTTGTTTTAGTTAATAAGTTGGACTCCTAATTAATAAATGTTAACTGTGAGACTGAATGCAGTTCCATGGAGCTTGAGAACAACCAGTCAAAGGACATTGTGCAGCAATTCTGATTTTCCCTGGTTAATTTTCTGTTTGTTAAAAAAAAAAGATGGCTACCATATGAGGTTTATAATGGAAAATTGAATTTTGCTTCAATGCCTCTAAAACTTCAGTATGAGTTATCTCAAAGGCAACTGCACTGTTTTTTCCTTGAGGAAGAAGAAGATATTTCGTTTCTTATCCAAGAAGCTTTCAGTTCTCTGATGAACTGATGACGTATGTTGGATGAGAAGTGAAATGTCTTCTTCAAGGAAAAAAAAGCCAGTCTAGATGCCTTTTGGGAAAAGCGCCTTTGAGACAACCATGACTGAGAATCTCCATAGACACTCAGTGTTGCATAGTAGAAGTCACCAGTAGTACTCTAAGTGTACAGTGCTGTTACTGTAATCACCTCTTTAAAGGAGCAGCTGAAGATATACATTGCAACACAACTACTGTAGTGTGAGAATCCCCAGAAAGGCAGCTACCATTTTATACACAAGTGTTGACAGTTTGGGGTTTGTGATATGGTTTGAAGAACAGCAGATGAGGTTTTCCCTTAAAATACAAAGAATGTAAATTACAAATTAGAACCACACAGAATTTTGAACCGAGACTATTTTTAGATAGATTTAAAAGTAGAAATCTCTTGGGAATACTCAAGTTGTATCATTTAAGCAGCAGAAGAATTGGTATAAACTCGCTTGATTTCTAGGGCTTCCACACAAGTTTGGTAATTTAATTGTCCAAACCGTCTAATTCTGTGATTCGTGTTTGCCAACACAGAGGATTTTAAGTGCCAGATGCTCCAGTGTCCTAACTGTTGGCTAATTGTTTTCTAATTGCTCCTATTTGGTGAAGGCTCAGCTTCAGCATTTACATCATCTGATTGCAGCTCCAGGAACTGCAGCAAGGTCTGATAGGCAAAAGCTGCAGGTTTTTGCCTGTGATGACCAAGTTAGAAATAAACAAGAAATTTCCCACTGGCAGATGAACACGGTAAATAAGGTTGAGTTGTGTACTAGTAGTTAATGGACTACTACTATCTTGCAAATAAAATCCGCTTGTACTTTATTTTTGCTTGGTGATTCAGAGATTTGGAGCAGTTTCTAATGTTTATAAAGATCACTAAAAATATTCATGGCTTGGAAATACTGCTCAAGAGATTTATGAGAGCTGTGGAAAAGTGTCATTATCTGCTTTACATTCATAAAGGGAACTGTAATATTTGAAAGTCGCTCATCATGCAGAACAAATCCAATTCTTTGGAACCTCCCTTTCCAGGGGTGTCAAACTGCCGGCCTGCAGGTTGGTTGCATCATACGGAGGCCGCACCCACCCCAGCTCCAGCAGTGCAAAAAAAGTCATGATATGTTGCGACACATCATGTGATGTGGTGAGTTTGGCACCTGTGCTCTAGACAGAGATCTGTCCATCATGGAGTTCAGGAAAATACTGAAAACCTACCTGTTCTGCCTAGCTGTGATGACCCAGGGCACAGCACAGAGGCAATGCAGTCAGCTGGCAATTCAAACCGCCCTTTAATTGCTCCAAATTTTCCCCAAATGCTCCCACATTTCTGGCAAGCCTCCAAACAAAGGAACACACACACACCTTCGGCCACTTCTGGCTGCAAGTAGTTTCACATACAGTCTGATTAGAAGAGGAATTTACTCAAGGCCATGGAGATAACAAGGAATGACACACACATCATAAGCCTAACGAGTCTGTGTGAATACAAGCTTGAAGAGAAGCCAAAATACAGTCCGAGGTCTTTGAACATTGAAGCAAGGTTGTCAGTAAGTCCAATGGTCAGTTTCCGGGTTTCCAAGCAGAAGACCCAGAACAAGAGATCGGCAACAACATACAAAACTCCAAGGAATCAGCGTTTGTTCTGACCAATGCCTCTCCCCACAGTATCTCAAGTGTCAGTCTCCAGGTGTGCCTTGTGGAGAGGGGCAGGCCACTCTCCCCCCCCCAGTAGTTGAGCCTGCCTATGTTGTTCCCTCCTTCTCTCCACTCTCTGTGCTCTAGGATCAGGAGGGGGTGGCCCTTGCTCATCGCCTGACCTCTGTCTCTCCTGTTCATCCTGTCCCAATCCTGAAGGGCCCTGGCCTGCCTCGGCCTGCTCTTCCCCACATTCCTCTGAAGTCACAGACACTCTCCATCGACCTCCATAGGGTCTCGTTCCAGCTTATTTTCCTCCACAGATTCAGGCTCCAACGGAGGCATGACACTAGCACAGGGAAAGAGGTGTGCTGAAACTGAAGGCAGGATCTGCAGGTGTGTGGCAGGTGTTATTTTCCAGGTTTTATCTTTTGGAGTGCTCCCCTGCCCCAAGATAATGCTTTTCTTCTGTCGTTTTTAAAAATTCCACTTTAATCCAATTATTTCAAGAATCATAGCGTGCTGGCTGATGTTTATACATTTGCCTTTCCCAAAGGGCAGAAATTAGTTACCAAATACTCCCAAACGTCTCTATCAATAGCTCCAGCAGGGATGGGAAATAAGAAGCTTGTTCTCTCAAATTCAGGGCATCCAGGCTACAGCAAAGCTAGGAAACAGCTACAGTTAAGAAGTTAATTCAATCTTTGCACAGTCACACAATAAATGGGGATGATTTTTTTTTACTATACGAAAACCACATGGACCTCCTCATATCACTGAAATTAAAACTGATCCCACACCAATTAACGCTGAAATTAATGCTTGGCTGCCACAGGTGAACTGGTTTTTAGTGACTTCCCGATATGGCAATGCTATCTTCAAAAGAGAGCATTTGTAGCTCAAGGCTGAACTGTGAAATCCTTGATGCTCCCTGAACCCGGTGCTTTTCTTGGGCGTCTACAGTAGATTAACACTAACCAGCCCAACAATTAAGAAGGAAAAAATATTCCAAAGAACCACAAGTGCTCTCACCAACACTGATGGGGCAAGCCACTGTCACAAGCCCCACTTCATCCTAGCACTGATGATGCTAACTTGGTAATGAAACATCTGCAAGAAAACCATCAAGTTTAGAGAGCGCCAAAGAGCTCACAATGTTCAGGTATTTATGGCATGAAATAACATTTTTTTCTAGCTTTCTCTTGTATTGTGCATGGATCTGGAGGATAAAAAGCCTGAGGTGCCAGGAAGTAATTCATTGCATTGGCTTTCGGTCAAATTAAGTTAGCTGTGATATCCACATATCTTGGAAGGTCTCTGGGTGAATAAAATCAAATGTTTTGGACTTAAGTTCTTAGGAAGCAGTTTGTTCAAAAAACCAGTGTGATGTTATAGTTAAGCCACTGGACCTGGAGCAGGAGATCCAGATTCTACTCCACTTCAGCCATAAATGCTCGTTTGTGGCAGTACCTCATAAGCTGGTCATGGTGAAAAGTTGTAATATAAATCTCATAATGAAATGAAATCATACCCAATTGACAGAAAGTCTAGACATAAAAAAACATGGCTGTGTTAACCTTTATTTGTTTGCCACAAATAACTTCACATTTATCAAGCTAATACTGCATTCAGAGAAAATTTATTAAAAAATAACAAAATATCTGTACACTACATCTGTTACAAATATAGAGGTGGTTTTTAAGTGGTTGCACATATGTATCACATGCTCTACACCAGGGGTGTTCAATCTTGGCAATTTTAAGACTGGTGGACTTCAGTCTCAAAATTCCCTAGCCAGCATAGCTGGCTGGGAAATTCTAAGAAATGAAATCTCTAAGTCTTAAATTTGCCAAGATTAGACACCCTGCTCTACACTGTTAATGCATACAGGACTCGAATCCAACACAGATTGCCAGTAATTGTAGATGATGGAAGCTTTTTCTCTCTACATCTGAATGTCAACTAATGATATCAAGAATTCCTGTTGAACCAAACAGCACTGAATTACTACCACTCTAAGACACTGTACGAGAATAGCTGTGTTAGCCTTTAGTAGCCCAAAATCAAAAGGTGCCTGATAGAACCTATTCAGACCAATACATTTCATGAAAAGGCATAAGATTTTGTGAATTATTGGTCCCTTCATCAACAGCTGTACCATCAGGTGCTTATGCCTTTTTATAAATGCGCTGAGTCTGAAAAGGTGCTCATAAAACCCTCCTGAATTTATAAAGATGTTATAGTCCTCAACTTACAAATATTTAGTGGTTAGGATTACAAGGGCACGTGCGATTGGTCATTGCGCATAACCATTGCAGTGTCCCCATGGTCATGTGATCAAAATTTGGGTGCTCGGCAACCGGCACGTGTGTACAAAAGTTGACGCATTCCAGGGTCAGGTGATTGTCATTTGTGACCTTCCCAGATGGCAAAGTCAATGGGGGAAGCTGGATTTGCTTAATGCAAAGGGTCTTCAAACTTGGCCCTTTTATGACTTGTGGACTTCAACTCTCAGAATTCCTGGCTGAGGAACTCTGGGAATTGAAGTCCACAAGTCACAAAAGGGCCAAGTTTGAAGACCCCTGGCTTAATGACTCCGTGATTCACTTAACAATTGCGGTGATTCGCTTAACTGTGGCAAAAAGGTTGTAAAATAGAGCACAATTCACTTAGCAACCACCTTGCTTTGCAATGGAAACTTTGGTCCCAATCGTCCTTATAAGTACCTGTACTGGTATCTCTCATGGTTTTTCTAAATCAGGTTTGCTTAGTTTGAAATTGGTTCTTAACATTCATTCAGCAGCAATTATGGAATAGTTAACACCTTGTATCAGAGGTCTTCAAACTTGGCCCTTTTATGACTTGTGGACTTCAACTCCCAGAATTCCTCAGCCAGCTTGGCTGGCTGAGGAATTCTGGGAGTTGAAGTCCACAAGTCTTAAAGTGGCCAAGGTTGGGGGCCCCTGCCTTATATGGTTTCTTGATGTTTTCTACACAGAAGACTGGGCCTCATGAAAGGGAGAGGGACATTTTTCTTCATAAGACGAATGGAAGCAAGAATTTAAGTACTCTGCAAAATGCTATCCTGTTTTATGTAGATTACTTGTAGCCTCATTTGAGTGTGTGTATGTTTGTTTTGGCTTGGGGGAAAAAATCAATATTTGTTGGGTGATTTCCCTTCACGCTCCGATGTACTGTATAGACCTTTGCAAGAACTAGAGAACAACACCACAAAACATACTCCAAAATATAAGCTGTAATGCAACTTTTTTCAGGTACTTGAACACAGGACTGTGTAAACAAAGTCTGTTTCATTTAGGAGTTTTAAAAAGCAAACTGTGCTCAGAAATAGGTTGCTGTCTCAGCACTCGTTTGGTATGTTTAAATGAGCTATCATACTTAGTAGTAGGAGATCCTGTACTTAACAGGTAGTTTGGGCTGGATGATCTTGAAGGCCCATCCAATCCTTACATTCTGTAATTCTACCATCCTCTTATAAATTGGTTTTTAAATTCATTTTCCTTTAACATCCCAGGGGTAGTCTTTGGGTATTTCTAATATGCAGATCCCAGGGATATAGACTTAAAATAAACACAACCAAAATAAAAAAAGCTAAATATAAATACATTTACACCACAACATGCTAACTTGGAATAATAACTGGAAAAGGGGACCTTCTGATACATTGTCCCAATTAATATTAGTAGGTCTTTTAATGAGGTATTCATTCTCATATAAATAAAGAAAAAATAGAGTAGTTATGAGGAACAACATTTTCCAGAATTTCAGTAATTAGCACATAAAAGCAGCAGGCACAGACAGAATGTAGCCAATCAAATTCTTAAAAAACAAAACCCCACCCTCTAACCAGGGGTGTCAAACTGGTGGCCTGCAGTCCGGATGCATCACGTGCAGGCCATGCCCACCCCGCTCCACAAAGGCAAAAAACATTGCGATATGTCACGATACGTCACTTGACTCGATCTAGTTTGACACCCGTGCTTTTAACTAAACTAAAAATAAATTCCCCTGGAGGCCTTTCTAGGTTTCTCTATTCCTAACTGGTGGCAGTAGTTAATGTTTTGAGTTGCATTTTTAAAATCCTGATGAACTATTGAGAATTTACAAACTGCCATATAGGCCGCCCTATTTTGTGACCACAACAGAGACCTGTGACTTGGTCATTAAGTGAAGTGGTCGCTAAGCGAAACAGAAACTGTGCTTATATTTTGTCTTTCCTTTGCTGCTCTACAGACCTGCAAAGGTTGTAAATGCAAGGATTGGTCGAAAAGTTACTTTTTCATCATTGCTATAACTGTAAATGATCAAGGCAGTTGCTAAATGAGGAGTAATTGTAAGATTATGAGGCAAGGATAGACCAGAGTACATTTCTCTAATGGCCCTAACTTAACCAAATACCATTAATATGGAATCAGTGGTTGTTACTAGGAACAAAAAGAAGTTAACAAGGTGAATGCTCTGTGTGTGTGTGTGTGTGTGTGTGTGTGTGTGTGTGTACGCGTGTGCGTGTGTGAAATGAAGTTAAACCAATTAGAGGGCATATTGCTTATGTCAGGGGTGTCAAACTTGCAACATTACATGACATCGCAACGTATCACAACTTTTTTTCTATTACCAGCAATGGGGTGGGCACAGTTTTGGCATGACACATCCGGCCTTTAGGCCAGCAGTTTGACACCCCTGGCTTATGTGCTTTAAAAAACACAAAAATCCTTTTTATTGTAATTCACTACTGACATTTAGCATTGTGATCTTATGGGCTCCAGTCGAACACAAGAAATTCACTGGGTGGTCTGTGGCCCAAAGAAACCTGGCTTATGACTTTAGGATAAAACAGAAAACAAGCTCCTCAAAAGTCAGCTCAAAGCATCACCCAACTCTAGAGATCTTAACTGCAGGAAAATATTAAAGACAGTTTTTGTCTTCTGCAGTAACACAATCTTCAAAGTCTGGGAAGAAGGATGTCGGATCTACGTCTTTGTTTGGTGTGTTAGAACTGCTTGAGGCCACTTATTACTAACCTGTTATGCAAGCATCCGTATGAAAAGCTACCAAATATTCTAAGTTAAATATCATAATGTTTTAATTAGGTGATTTAAAATCAGTAGGTCAAGCTTTCACTTTCTTTTTGTTGCCACCAAAGAACAAAGCATTGGAAATATTAAATGTATTTTAAAGAAGCCAGAATTTGGAACTGATTTTTTCATTAATAATTCTTGGGTCATTTGTGAAAATAAGATACATTGCGGTGACAAAAAGCTATTTCATCTCAACTGTGAAAAGTTTGCTTATCAATGCTGATGACCCCACAAAGAAAGAAGAGAAAATATACTGAATTCCGGGGGACTCTGCAACAGTTAGGTATTACTATCAGATATGTCCTGTCTCCTGAAAAAAGAACATGAAGATCAATTCAGTTTAATTATTCTAGGAAAGATCAGGAAATCTTTTACTCTCTTTTTTTTTAAAAAAAAGTGTTTCTCTTAAGCACTATTATTCCAGAAAACAGTTTGTCTCAGAGGTCATGTTGGGCACGGGGACATTAATAAAATTTAATCAAATGAATATATGAGAGTTTTAAGTTAACCCTGGATAACCAATAGCCAATGTTTTGTGTCTTCCAGAAATTCCAGAATTCCGCATTATAAATTACTCAACAATCATACAATGTGCCCTTCCAGGTTACCACACCATACATTTCCCCCTTTCCATTCCCCTTTTTCCTACTCTGATTTTATTATTGCCACTTTCAAATCCTACAGAAGCCAGTCTCTGTAATCCAACAATATGTCTACACATGGATCAAAATAAAGACCATTCGTTATTTTTCACTCTTGATTAAAAACAGCCTGGCAACAAACAAATAAACTCCCATCTCATCTTTGGGGACAGGGCTTAAGAGAGAACAGTCAAAGTCACAGTTCCTTTTGTTCTTTTTAGAAGAGCGACAGCTTCTTCGTGGGTGACTCCTTCCAAGCTCTGCCCATTGACTGCAAGGATCTGATCCCCTCTTTTAAGGCGCCCGTCTTCTGCTGCTGCCCCCTACAATGTTTTTTTTAAAAAAACAGATTTTATTTTACAGAATACATATAGGGTGTCCAACTGAGGCCACAGGCTGCATCATAATGTCTTTTCTTTGGTTTTGGCTTTGCATTTGGACTGACCCCAAACCAATATAATTCATATACCATGGGAATTTTTGATAAAATGGGTTTCTTAACAATGGGCTGCTTTTTTGCATGAGGACAAAATCAAGAAGTATTCAATTCTTACAACTTGGGATCTTGGTCACCTCAAATATTTCTTCATTAGAGTCCTCTTGCATTAAATAATGAGTCGTAGTAGAGAGAACTGTAGGACATTATCTTACAGTTACTTTAATGCAAATGTTTTTATTTGCGGGCTTTGAGACAAATTCTGTTTAATAAAAAAATCAAGGTCACTACTCTATCATCCATCTATCTATCTATCTATCTATCTATCTATCTATCTATCTATCTATCTATCTATCTATCTATCTATCTATCTATCTGTTCTCTGAGCTTGTGGGTTGGTTTCCGAACATTTTGTTACCAGGGTAGTGTATGTATGTGTGTATATATGTGTGTGTGTGTATATATATGTAAATCCACACCCATGTGCTAAACTGCGACTACTTTCGATAGGATGGATGGATGAATGGATATAAATAGATAGATAGATAGATAGATAGATAGATAGATAGATAGATAGATAGATAGATAGATAGATAGATGATATAGATATAGGTGCTGGTGATGACCTATAAAGCCCTTAATGGCTTGGGTCCGGGTTATCTGAGGGAACACCTGCTGCCGGCATCAAGCTCCCTTCGTCCCGTGCGCTCCCACAGGGAGGGCCTTCTCAGGATACCGCCGGTTAAGGAATGCCGGCGGGTTATTCCCAGGGGAAGAGCATTCTCTGTGGGCACGCCTGCCCTTTGGAATGATTTACCTGCGGAACTCCGGACCGCCCCCGATCTGTGTTCATTTCGCCGGGACCTGAAAACCTGGCTTTTCGATCTATCTGGCCTGGACTGAAGGGGTTTTAGCTTTTTAAACATTGTTTTAATTGTTGGGCTTAATTAATTTAATTTATTTTAATTTATATTATCTTTTATATTGTATTTTATGCTGCCCTGTAAACCGCCCTGAGTCCTTCGGGAATAGGGCGGTATAGAAATTTAATTAAATAAATTTAATTAAATAAATAAATATAGATAGTAAGATAGATGATAGATAGATAAAAGTAATTCCAGTTTAGCATGCTATGAGATGAAAAGGGTTGAAAACCTCTATTCTAGATGGTTTTGACTGTATAATACTTTGCTTTCGGTCACACCAATCCCAGATAGTATCTTAGATTATCTATATAGATGCTAAGGATCAACACAGACTTGATGGTGGCACAGAATCAATCTTTTAGAGAAGACAGAAAGGACCATGTCAAAGTCTGGATTGTTTGGATTGAAAACATAATATCTAGTTAGTAAATGAATTTGGTGTCAAGCTCTTACTTTTCCAAATACTGTCTTAACATAAATGGGTAGATCTCCGTGAGGACTTCCGTATCCACCTACAATGCTAAAGCCCAAGCCATCCGGCCCTCGATCCAGAGTGATGGTTTTGTACTGGGGTGGCCTGTAACACACAAAAAAAAGGTGTCTCACTGTTTACCTTAGCAATAAATCCTTTAAACATGCTTGTCTAATATACATCTGTGTACACACACACACACACACACACACACACACACACACACACACACCAGTAAATAACCTTTAACAAAGATGTCTTCATCCTGCAATGAACTGGTTTGGGCTGACAATTCTTTTTTTCTGTTCCACTATTATTTATTACCAGTGTTCTGTATTAAACCCTTTCAGTGGCATATTTTTGTTATCTTCACAGAAAGAATGGAGCCTCAAAGCGCTTCCCTAATTATAAAAATCTTGACATACAAGCTTGCAATAGACTGCTGCAAATTTTAAGTAGAACTGATACTCAATTTAGGTACATTTTCTTACTGTGGATTTGGCAGTTAAGTTGGAAAAATCCGGATTAACCACTATTAAAGTTGATAAACTCACCCCAAATCATCCTGAAAGATGCTGCTTGAAGTTAGACCTGAAAATGTTAGATTAGATGTTGGTGGATCCTGCTGTTGGCTAGTTATGACACTGACATCTCCACCAGCTACAACCTGCAAATTAGTGTTAAACATAAACAAACAAGTATACAGATTATTATATGGAAGACAGACACAGCCCTACAAAACAAAAACAAAAATTGGCCTGAATTTTTATATTCTTTAAAATGTTTTAAAGGCATAGAGCTATAATCAAGCTTCATTAAGAGGCATAACTATACCTACAAAGCAACTGTTTGTTTAGTTTTCTTCTGCTCCTGTATGTGTTTAGCTTGTCTTCATTTCTCAAATAATATACATAGCCAGCTACTGAGCTCACTCACTCATTTCCACATGCTATGCATCCTGTCCTCAAGTTTAAACTAAGCCACATGTTTTATTGCTACGTATTGCAAGCTTATTTGATTTTAATATCTGTTCAGTTTCACTTCTTTATTTTTTTCTCTTAGCCCACTTTTTGGTTGAAATTAGGTAATAATTGCTTTGTGCATGTTACAACGATCATTCAACTAGTGCTCTGCTTAGCTCTTTTAGTTGCACAAAGAATAATTTCTTTCTGAACATGAAGAGAAATTCAGAGAACGCTGCATATTTGATCTGAATGGAGGAAATTGGGTTCCACAGCAAGCTCATTTCTCAATTATAGAGGTAGTCATCAACCTATGACCGAAATGGAACCTACCCGTTATGATTACAAATGGTGATGGCTATTAAATGAGATGGGCCCTGCTTAATGACCCCCCCCCCCGTCCTGCTTTCCCCAATATGGCCATTAAATGAATGTGTGGTTTGTTCAATCGAGCACGGGTACCTCAAGTGTGGGGGAGGCCCCGGGAGACTTAGGGCAGGTCCAGATCTGCCTGTACTGGGCTTCCCTAGGCCTTCCCCAATCCTCTCAGGCACACACACCCTGATCCACTCCCTTCCCCTCAGGTTCTCTACAGGCTTCAGAACTTGTAGGCCCAGGATGTGAAGAAGGCCTGGCCCACAAGCTTGGGTGACTGAATAACTGCAAGGAACTGATGGGATCGGTCAGGGAAAACTGATTTTGGGGGTGGGGGAGAGTGTCAGCTGCTGCTGCATTTTTTACAAGGGTGAACAACCGTGTAGGCACTGCAGCAGCCATAAGTGTGAAACCAGGTCATAAGTAGCTTTGGGGAGGGGGAGGGTCTTTCATAAGTGAAGGACTACATGTAAATCCCTAGGCCTCCATAAATACACGTGGCATATAGACAGCCGCTATTATTATGTCTAGTTGCAAATAGAACCTAGTCCCTAAAGAAACACATTCCTGCTTATAACCGTTTTTTTAAACACCTAAATATAGCAATGATGTCCAGAATGCTAGATTTATGATATAAATGCCCAAGACAGGCTGCTAGTATGATAACATTAGCCATATGCCTGGTTTCCAAATAAAGATGTTTTGGGACATATATTTTTTTTACTGCAGCTGATCACACATGAAGAATCAGCTAACAGATGTTTGCACAGCAGTGGGCTGGACAGACGCTTGCCTATTTAAAGCAAGTTTACCTGTGTGATGATGTAAAATATCTGGCGCTTCAACTTAAGCTCTAAATGTACCTTAAAAGAACATGCTGATTGCAGATTCTTGTTTAGCTTTTAAAAAGTACTATAAATATAGATGTAGAAAGTAAAAATGACCTTGATGAAAATATATGTGAACTATTGCCTGGGTACAATAGTTCTGAAGCATATAACAATGAGATATGGTTATAGAAGAGAAATGATAAGCCACACAAACTTGGTTGATTTATGGCAGATTTAGTGACATTTTCTGAAGGAGACCTTAAATTAAAAACAAGGGAAGAATTGGAAAAGGATGGTTTTATGTCAATGGTTTGCCTATGTTGGGGTATTAAAAAGATTTAAGTTTGAACAAGAATAATTTTAGTTTTACAAAAGAGAGAACTGAATTTGAACTGAATTTGTGTTCTAAGGGGGAGCATGTCATTGTCAAGAAGTGTAAAATGAATATACAAGAAGACTTTGCGATTAAGTAGGCCAAATATTTGGGATACAGTAATGCTACCGCAGTGGGAACACGTGGAGTAAGAGATTGCAATTTACTTTGAACTATAATTTGAAAGACAATTTCTGTAATATAATGTATCACTGATATTTAACACCTGATAAAATTTTCAATACGGGCCAAACGTATTGTCAACCGTCCCATTTGGCACTTTCAATGAAAGAAAGTCCCAGCTCTTTAGAGCAGGGCTTTTCAACCTTTTCACCCATTGTACCACTTTTAGGATATGGCAACATCCGAGTACCACCAGTCACCTAGCAAGGTGTCAAGAACTTGATGAGCAAAAAAAAAAAAAAGGAAAAAGGTGATGAAGTATAGGTAGTCCTCGACTTACAACAGTTCGCTTAGTGACTGTTCGAAGTTACAATGGCACTGAGAAAAGTGGCCCCCAAGCCACAGCCGAGCAAGACACCTGCCTGCCTGCCCGGTGGCGCTCTTCTTCCTGTCCAAGGTTTTCATTTTTGTGAGCATTTCTGTTGAGGATTGGCAGCAGGAGTGGGGTGGCGGGTGTTTGGTTTTTATCCCTCCCTCCCCAACCCCCGTGTGCTGGGTGGTTGCAGCAGGTTTTGGTCACTTCACATGACCCTGGGACACTGTGACTGTCATAAATATGAATCAGTTGCCAAGCATCTGAATGTAAATCACAAGACCCTGGAGATGCTGCAACATTCCAGCTGATCGGCGCTTCTTCTGGGCTCTGAAGTGCCAGGATCAGCGCCGAGCTTCAGCTGGAGCCTGGCGCTTCTGCTGAGCCCTGACAGCCCTGCAACTCCAGCCATCTCTTGCTCAGGCTTGTGCGGTGCTGCCACCGGTTCAGCTCATTTCCCTCCCCCGCTACCACTTTTCTAGGATGGTCGCGTACCACCTGCCAGGTGCCAATTTACCACAGGTGGTACCCGTACCACTGGTTGAAAAGCCCTGCTCTAGATTGATCAAGAGTGCAGCTTTACTGAAAAATCTATCTAGGCGCGGCAGAAGCAAAGTCAGTTCTGGGATTCTTCCCCTCTGGGCCACCCACAGTTCGTAAATCACCGAGTTCAGTTCTTTTGCTTTGGGAAAAAACTGTCTGCCCTGGTCAAACATTCTTCATGAATCAGCCTTGTTAGATAACGTTTCTCCAGCAACAGAAGGTTCACTTGCATTACATAGCCACCCCCCCCACACCCATCTTCGAAATTCACCTCCCTCCTCCCGTCACTGTTTGGCAAAGCTGCCAGCAAAGTCGAGTCAGGTTTGACACGTACATTGGAAATGTAATTTCCAATGAAGGCATTTTATATCACCTTAGATGGGCACACAAGAAAGCTAAGAGTTACTGGGATGAAATATGTAATTTAATTAAGAGAATTCTTAAAACAAATATACAACTGAAATCAAGAGGTTTATTTGTTTAGATCTGATGGATAAGCAGCTGGTAACTGTTCTATATATAACTGTAGCCAGACATTTCCTTGCACAGAGATGGAAAGACTTACAGATTCCCATAATCAAAGAATTGATGCTGAAGTTAATAGAACTGTCTGAGATGGCAAAATTGACTAACTTAAAGAAAAGACTTTGTCTCACTTTCTTTTTCTACGTGGAAAGCACTTTTGTATATACTGTATGTATTTTTTATTGCTAAAACCAATACAGAATAATATAGAATATAAAAATGATATATTTTGTGATTTGATGATTTAAGACTACGATTATAGAAATATTGGACATTGTTGAATTTTTATATACGGTACACATTTGTAACTATATCAAAGAAAACTGGAAGTTATTTTTCATTTCTTTGGGTTTTTTTTATTCCTTTGTACCTTCTCTCCTCTTATGCTTTTCCTTAATAATTTTGTTTGGTATTTTTAGTTTATGTTTTGAAAAAAATGTAATAAAGTATTTTAAAAAAAGAAAAAAACCAGCCCAGATTCACTGTAGTATAAGAAGGGGAGAAATAGCATATTTGCATGATTCTGTTATTACAACCAATTTCAGTAAAAATAGTTTGTGGCCTCCTGTGCAGTTAATTTCCTGATCTGACCTACCTTATGGGGCTGGCATATGATTCCAGACAGACATCACAATATATAAATCATAATGTGAATAATTGGAAGATGAATTCTACCTCCTTTACATGTTAATTTGCAGATAACGTTCCTACCTGTAACTCAATGGTGCCCAAAGCATTCTTCAGCAAACTGACAGCCTGGGAATGAGTCATGCCTTCAGTGGATGTTCCACAAATGCTCACAATCCTGTCTCCAACCTAGATGATGAAAGATGAGATACCCGGGGGAGGGGGAGAGAAATAATCTATCATACCAAATTATTTCAAAGTCATTAATACCTTCATTCCCATTACACTGCAAGAGTTAGGGTGTTTTTTAAACAAGCAAAAATTGTTATGGTGTCCCAATATATACCGCCACGCTATGGCTCAATGTTAATAACTGGAAATATCTTCCATGTTTCTAAAATTAAAAAGTGGGCCTTGAATATAATAAATTGTGGTTGATTTAGTTGTAGTGAATAACTCATACTTGGTTAAATTTGGGCCTTATAATATAAACAATACAACTTAGCGGCTTAGTGTGATCATACAGATGGTTCCACAGTTAAAGACAATAAATGAGGCTGCAATTACAGTTGTAAATCATGATGTTAAAATACTGTAGGGCACCATGTGAGTGCGTCTGATTTAATGACCTTTTTTGCCATGGTCATTAAGTGAATGTGGTGGTCATAAACCCACTGTTCATTATGGAACATTTTTTTTGCCAGAAAACAGAAGTAAATGTTTTTCTGGGAAAAACATTGTAAATAGTAGTCACATTACTGCAGGACACTGCAGTCGCAAATGTGGGCCAGTGGCTGAGCACCCAATGTGGACAGGTGACTGGAGAGGGGGGGCTGTCAGAACTTTGAATCTGAGTTGTAATTAGTTTTTTGGGGAGGATCTGTCAAACAATGGCTAAAGAACCAGTAATAAGTTGAGGACTGGCAATACAGAAATAAAAGCAACATTTTTTTCCCTTGGACAAATTGAAGAGTTGCTCCCATTGCTGCAGTTTTCACTGGAACTTTCCAAATTGAGTCACTTATTGGTGAACCATCTTGTACCCAAGATGGCATTCTCTTTCGTAAAGATGACCTTTATTTACATTAAATATGTTCAATCCACACAGAACAGAAGCTCACGTTTTGCTCTTTTGACTAAAGCTTCTTGACCCCTGAAGGCAACAGGTGATATGGTAATGATACAACAGCATGTTTTTTTTAAAAAAATCCTGCCATTTTTGTCCTTTAGGCGAAGATGAGGGATTAAACTATAGACAGATATTCTGAGCTTCATAAAGTTTTATTAATTTATTCAAATAATTTATATGGCTGCCCATCTCAGAACAATAGCCTTTTACAACCTCCATTTTACATCTTTTAGCCATCAAATCAAACAATCATACCACTGTGTCATTCAAAATTGATAGTTGCTCTACTGAACTTGATTAGTATGATTGGAAATGATGTGGAAGCCATTAAATCAGGGATCTTTAAACTTGGCCCTTTTATGACTTGTGGACTTCAACTCCCAGAATTCCTCAGCCAGGCACGCTGGCTGAGGAATTCTGGGAGTTGAAGTCCACAAGTCATAAAAGGGCCAAGTTTGAAAATGCCTGCATTAAATAGTGGCTAGAGGCCACAAAGCAGCCAACACACCCCAAGTTACTTACCATTGTCTTATCTGATTAACGCAAAAATAAAAACAATATTGGACCAGGTTACTTGAAGCAAGAATAGTCTATCATAACATTTCCAATTTTCTTCTTACCCTCAATTTCTGGGTTTGTGCTGCAACTCCATTTGGATGCATCATGGCTATAAAAATGGGAACATCACCAAGAGGGCTTCCTACTCCTCCAGCAATACTGACTCCCAAAGAATCTGAAGGGCCCTGTTAGAACAAATGGAAAGAGATGGGCAGTTTAGGAATAGGAAATATAAATAAATAAAAAGAAATAGAAGTTTGCTTTGTTCTGTTGGCAGAGGCAGGTTCTAACCATGACAGATTAGCTGGCTTTGCCTTAATGTAGAAGACAAATTGAATTCTAGGCGTTAATGCGCTCATCTACCTGCAAAAGTCACAAAGTGAGACTTTATGCTCATTACATCTCTTACAGGGTACAGCAGGCTAAGTGGGAACTCTGACCTTATTTTTAAGCACCTTTTCAAAACCAATGGCCAATTCACCTGACAAACCAAAATGGAGTCATGATCATTGCTAGAAGGAAACACGGAGGCCGTTGCCAGGAGGGCTATTATCCAGCTTTCTTTGGTGTGTCAGCTGCATCCTTATCTGCAGCAGGTAGGATGCCTAACTGCTTGCTATATTGACTCATGACTCATCACTATTCACCTGGAAGGCAATCACTTGGCATGGGGATACTTTTGAAGATCGTTAAGTGTTTTGAATTTATTACGTTTTCTTTGGAAATAGCCTCCGCTCAGAAATCAGATTAAGGCCCCTCTTTGACTGCCTTCATAAGCAATCAAGGGTTCCTGCAGAGACCACTGAGAGGCTGAAAAAATACTATCTGTGCTTATTGTTTTGCTGCTTCATTTCTATTTAACTTGATTACTTTGTTTATCATGTATTGTCCAAGAGAGTCTGTATAAAATGTACTTCTGAGATATTCTGTATGATCAAAAAGAAAACAGATGAAGGTAATTCTTTTTCTCAACTCTCTACACTGTTTGCAGACTAGGGGAGGTTTTAACTGATCTAAATAGCCTTCCAAAATGGGAAGGTTATACTAAGTATTTGAATGAATGGTTCAGATTTTTATGTCTGTAAACGGAAGAGATTTGTGAGTGTTGGACAAAAATTGCTCCGTATCTTGGCTGATTTCAGCGTACATTAGCTTTTAGTTTGATTCCTTCTTTATCGCCAATATCCTTTGAATCTCATTAAGAAACAAATGAAATATAAACGTTTAAATGCCATTTGTATGTGAAATATACCTTTTCATTAGCAAAGGAAAGTACTATAATCCTATAAAATCATGCTCCCTCTAGTGTATGTTTTTACCCACAACTTTAAGTACACTTGTTTTGCCTTGCAGAATCTGATGTTACGTAAACAGCAGCTTCAAAAGCTGTCTTAATTTTTTTTTAAAAAAAGTAACTAAAACAAATTTCAGAAAGATTAAAAACATAATGCCAGTGGACAATATAATCAGTACTCAAGTAATTTATGTACCAAAGCTTTCTGAATATTGTAATATTGAAACAGTACTACGTACCAGAAACAAAAATAAGGAAAATGATTATCTGCTATTCCCTATTTATTATGTTTTATTACGTTTAAAAATGAACAACTGTTTCCTATCCACTGGACATCAGCAAACCTGAATTAAAAATACAGGTGGATTTTAAGTTAGATTGAGTGGGCATTTTCTGGGGATATTCTTTATATGGATTTTTCTCTTTTGGGGAAAGGTTCTGAGTAACAGTAAAATCCCTGTTTTAATGTCAATTTTTAAAGCTCAGCTCTGCCCACATCTTGAACAGGAGAACATCTCCTTGCAAGTGCAACAGGGAAAGAATTACTCTCAATGCATTCCCAGTAATTCCAAGAAGTTATCACACAGCAGCCAGAGGATTGGTACGCCTGGATAGATTTAGGACTGGGTCTTGCCATGTATTTACCTTGGAGAGGGAACTACTCATGAAAGCATCCAACTAGTTTAAGGCTGAGCTGATAGCCTCCATTCTTACATAAGCTTAGCCTGAACAGTAATACTTCTTAAACAGCAGCTGTCAAGTTTCAGGCCTAAATCTTGTAAAACGGAGAGGAACGAATGCCCCTTTATGACGTGTGGACTTTCAATTCCCAGAATTCCTGAGATGGTGGGGAATGGAAAGATCTGCAAGTAGTATAAATCTTTCCATTCCCCACTATCCAGTCAGAGCTGGCGGAGCTAGTAACTTATCATACTTGATCAGTTTTTCACAGAAAAAGTAGGCAACCACTGCGTTTGATTAAAGTGAACAAGTATTTGTGAACCTTGCCACTGAAGGTTATCTTTTACATTATTCACTCTAGCACATGGTTTTCATCAAAGCTAGTTTGTTTCTGCAGACCATGTTAAAACATCTCTGCTTCTTGCCCCTGTGCTGCAATGGAAACTTGACCGGCGAGCTCCAGGATGTAAGCATCAACACCCAAAGGCCCAGGTGGGGTGACCATCTGCCTCTTACGCCCACTCCAGAGCAACTGAAGAGCAGAAGCATCATGCTGCTTCATAAAAATTTCTATGGTGGAAAGGAGGAAATGCAGTTTGCCTACTTTGAGCCTTTTGTACATTTTAAAAGTTTCCTTTAGAAAATTATTCTTTAAAGTCGTTTTTTAAGATTGCTGTTAAGTCTCGCTGCGCTAGGGCACGCAAAGACACGTGCACACGCAACACACCTACTATGCTATCTTTCAAAATCGTATGAAGTTTACGAACAAACATCGCCCACATGGACTGTCATGCAAATCATTCTGCTTCCTCAAGGGAGCTGTGGTCTTCTGTTTCCTGAATAACAGGCCTGCCCTGCTCTGTGATGAACAGGCTCTGAAGCTGCTCAAATTGAATTGGGTGGCTTGCAATACGGAGTGGACCAGGAAAGTACCAGGTTGTTTTTTTAAAAAAAATATTATGGTAAAAAAAAAACCTCCCCCCTGCAGATGTGTAAATGTTCGTATTATTGGCAGATCTCTTTTTAAATAAAAAGAAAAAGCAATAACCGTAATTCTGAAAGATAAAAGACATTTCGGAACAAAGTTTATACCATTCTTAATTAAGGGAACAATCACCCCCCAAAAGTTAGGGAAAAATTTTTTTAAAAAATGTTAACCCACAGGATTAAAAAAAGTGATATTGTTTAGGTATAAATTCAAAAGTTTCTTTTTTAAACCTAGTCTCTCACCAAAAATTTTGTTCAGCGTATTTCCCTCCAATGCTTTCTTCTTTTATTAAATGTGTTGGAACATACTTACCTTTTTTATTTCAACTGTCCTCAATCCTTGTATTTCAGACGCCACTAAAACACAGAAATTACGGTTGTAATTTTCTATTTCAAACCGCTGAATTTTCACGCATTTTAAAAGGCTACTTTGTTTTTAGAGCAAGGTATCTATCACTGAGAATAGATAACAGTAGCTTCTGTTCTCAGCCACAGACAGCTACTGTTTCCAGGATAGACATAGAAAAATGCTTCTCGGTTTGTGCTCATCTCCTTTCTGCAATACTGTGGGGAAAAAATTGGTTCGGTTATTTTATAGAAATGCCTGCCTTTGAACCTCTGCATTCGTGTGATCACAATCCAGAGGCTTGCCGACTGTCTGGAAGTTATAATGGTTGCCATTTCCCCAGTCACGTGATTGTGATTTGTAACCTTCCCTGCTGGCTTCCCACAAGTTAATGGGGAAGCCAGCAGGGAAGGTCACAAGTTGCTCAGTTAAGTCTCCCCCACCCAAGTGCCAAGTCCTCAGTCCCTCTGCACCACCTCACTGGCTATCCACTGGTGCCCTTCTGGAGCTTTGTACTCGCACTGTGCCTCCCCCGCTTCCAACCACCTCACTGAGCCTTGTTGAGCTTGCACTGTGCTCCACCAACCCTACACCCTTCCCTAGTCTTGCTGTGCTAATGCTGTATCTCACCCGCCACTCGTGCATCCTTCTCCACAGGCAGCAACTAACCTAAGCCTTGCTGTGCTTGTCTCATGCCTTGCTGCATTCATGCTGCACCTCCTCCCCAGCCTACGCACCCTCCCCAAGCCTTGCCATGCTCATACCTTGGCTCCTCCACCACTCGCAAACCCTTCTCTAACCTCCCTCACCCAGATCCAGTCATCCCAAGCCCCACTGCACTTGCCCCACGCCTCCCTGGCCACCCGGGCACTACCCTGTACCCATTTGCACCCAGCAGCAGTCGCGTACCTGTTTGCTAGCCTGCTTGCAAGGTACCTAGGATTTGTGACTTCCTGCCAGCTTCCCCACTGACTTTGGTTGGAAGGTGGCAGGAAGCTGGAAGCAGGTTCCTCACTTAATGTCCCACAATCCTCGCTTGACTATGACTGCAGAGACTGTCATCGCTAAGCGATGCACTCACACAATGTGATGGTTTATGACTGCTTTGCTTAGCGATGGAAATCCTAATTGCTGTTGCAACTTGAGGACTATCTGTACTTATAAAAAAATCATTTTAAAGGTTGTTCAAATTTGGTCACAATTAGAACATCACTTATTTTATAGCACCGAAATATATAATATAATAAATAATATAAATAATTACTACTGAAACTTACAACAGTTCTTCTTCAGAGTGCTTTCGTAACTTTCAGGCGGATTGGATCCACCCCCTGGGAAGCTGAATGATGTCAAGCTGCCGCTTCCTTCACTGACCTTAGATAATCACATCAAAATTATTCTGGAATCATTGCCTCCTTTTTAAACCAATATACTATCTAATATTTTAGCCACACACATAATTTTTCTGGAAATATACCTACCAGTTTGGATCCAGGACATGGTTTCTATAAGAGCAAAGATAAAAAATCTGGATCTAAAAATAATACAGGCTACAATATATTCAGCTACAACAGTGGATTTGGAAAATTGTCTGGCCTGGCTTAAATATTGAACAAAGGTAGAAGGAAATGTATTCGAAGAAGCATTCGTGATTCCATGTGACCCATATTTTTCCCCCCTATGGAATAGAGCTCTTAGGCAATTGTCCTAACTGGTGGTATTGTAAAGTCATTAGAAAGATGATGACCAATTCTACCCCCAATACTTCTTTCTATACCAATGCAGCTCTGAAGGTTTACTCCGCTTTAACTGTGATAGCCAAAATTATAAAAATGACAATTTGATGTTCAGTGTGTTTGGTAGATAAAATTCTGAAACACACAATTTGTGAAGCGTTCTCCTAAATATCACTTTTAGAAATATTGAACAGGGGCTGGTTCAACCAATTATGGAATTTAGTTGTGGGTTATATTATCTTTGATAATATTCTACGGAAATATCATG
Organism: Vipera ursinii; assembly: GCF_947247035.1. Lineage (NCBI taxonomy): Eukaryota > Metazoa > Chordata > Lepidosauria > Squamata > Viperidae > Vipera > Vipera ursinii. The sequence continues at coordinate 219,067,245 of NC_139513.1, read as the reverse complement.
ACACAGCAAAATCGAATTTTCCTTGTTCTCTAACTTTTATAATGTCATAACTGGTTTGATTTTTTTTTTCTTCCCAAATGAAATCAGTGCAAATAGTTACAAACCTGGCTGCTCTGGGACAGTCTCCTCTCTGAATGGAATGAACTTGTCTTTATTCTTCCAACTTCTAGTTTAACAACACCTAATGAGCACTAGGAAGGAGACACAATTGGTTAGACAATTGCCTTGATCAGGGATCAATAAAGACATATCTTAGTTGAAAGAAGACAGCCTGCCTTTGGACTCAATTGCCAGCTGAAAAATTTGCATAATTTGAATCAGCTCAAAATCTAATTTCAAAATCCAACATCAATATCTTCCAACTCCACTATGACTCTAACGAAAGGTTATATTATCTCTTCTCTTAACACTGTTAATGAAATTCAACCTCTAACGCTCGACTTATTTTTCATTTTGACCACTGAACACTCAGGCTTCCTGTTTTCTTCTACAAACAAGCCACAACTGAAGAAGAAGTCGTTTAAATAGTAACTTTTTTCAACTGGTAAGTACCCCAGTTAAAGTTAAATCTAAACAAAATATCATATATCAATTTTAAAAGTGGTGAGTATGGTAAAGGTTTCTAAACTAACTGCTCAGTTCAGCCCCCTCATCTGATTTATACTGGGAAACACCTATCCTAGGATTAGTATCACTCATGAAAAAGTAACAAAAAATGAACCCACTCTTTGTTTAGTTCCTGAATTCTATTCCAGCAACCAGATTGTTAAGTGAAATAGTCGCTAAGTGAACATGTGACTGAGACAGAGAAACGGGGGGGGGGGGAGAGGAATGCTGCTAAGATCGCTAAGATCAAATAAAGTTCTCTCACGCAGCTACGCCATTGTTATTCACAATGGCATGCATTATTGTCGAGAGCGTTAAATTTGGTCGTAATGGTTCACATGGATTGGAAAATGAATTTTTTTATTACCTTTTATGATTATCACATTTGTGAATGGTTGCTAGTTGAGGTAGTCATTAAATGAGGAGTATGCAGCTGCTGTATACACTGTATTAACCAGGTTTTGTAATCCCAATATATTTATCTGATTTTATCAAAATAACTATACCCAAATCAAATCAAAGATGAGCGACAGTTGGGGTTTCAACCAAAGAAGATCTGGATCAGATTCTGAATTAATATAATATCATTTTGTATCAAATCTAATGTACCTTTAATAAGGCTGCCACTGTCTCCTGGTTAGCATTTCGAACATCTTCATCATTCACCATTAATATCTGGTCTCCTTGCATTAACCGTCCATCCAGATCTGCCAGACCTCCTTTGACAATGTCCGACACAAACACCCCAGTGTCATTTCTACAAATGCAATATTCATGTATGTTTGTTTGAGTTAGTTACTTATTTGGACTTTTCTATACAGCCCCGTCATATGTATAAGTTGGTCTATAAACAGTGCAGAACTTCATAAATTTGATTCTTAATCTCTATATTTGTAAACATGCACTCCAATTCACTGTTTTAATCATTTTTAAAACATTCGTCAGAGGTTTATGATCATATGAAATACAATAAAATACTAATGATCTGCTTTAATATTAATTTTATGTTTTTATAAAATTGTGACAGATATTTCTACATATTTCGCATTTATATAATATCTCTTTTTATAAAAACATTAAAAACGTATCATAAATTTGTTTGGTTAAAAAACCCCTCAGAAATTAATTTGAGTGCCAAGATTATGTCACAGGCACTAAATAAAGTGCCTCTTAAAACCCAAATAGCTTTCTTTCTATAACCACAAACACAAGAATTTGGCTTAGGGAGACACAGCTGTATTTAGTACTAGAAGGAAAAAAAATTCCTGTAATCTACCAGTAGGGGAAGAGGGTGGATTGGCTTGTAGGATATGCCACACCTTAAATTGAAAGGTAGCAATAGGTAGACAAGGAGACCAGGTTGGTGCACAGGATACACAGAAGACAAAGGAAGAGTGGTCTAAGGTACAACAATCTTGCCTCACTTACCCAAAGGACTTCAGACTTTTTCTTGTACAAAACCTAGAACAATCCAAATATTCTGGGTATCGGTTCTGTTAGACTATGACCCAACCAGAACAGTTTGACTGAACCTCTAAGCCAGGATGTCAGTTTCATTGCACAAAACAGCACATATTGTCTAGTTTGTAGGCACTCCTGATAAATAAATCCTCTAGTAATCAGTTTTATTGAGTGGATCTGAAAATAATTCTTATTTTTATACAGAAGGTAACTGATACAGACCTACTTCATAGCTAAGCAGGAAGTCAAGAATACGTCAAAACTATACCTCTACTCTGTACCTTTTGGTTGGGTTTGGACCAAGTTAACTTTGCCTTTTCTTAGAAACCTTGTTACTGGCATAAACTATATTTAATCAGCGTTTCAGAAGACCCTCCGTGTACCCACCTTTTCCCAACAATACTTAATCCAAGCCCTTTGCCTGGTTTCTTTTGTAATTCGATACTCAGAACATCATACATGTCTTCCTCTTTATATTGGGCTTCATCCCTGTAAACAGTCAAGCGGACTTTCTGTGGTGTCTGCCTGAGGACATTTATAGCTTCATCGTGTGTTGCATTCCTTAGGTCAATACCATTCACCTAAAATGAATAGATGACGAAAGCTGAATACATAGGCCAGCTTACTACAAAAATTACATAAATCTCCACAACTTCTTTTTTCTCCCCATCATTTCTCTTTCCTACACAGGAGGATACTGTTAAGTTGTAAAATGCTCAATATTGTACCTCTAAGATTTGATCACCAGCCCAGAGTCTTCCATCTTTGGATGCTGCTCCTTCTTCATATACTTCATGGATAATAATTGCTCCCTGTAGATTTGAAAGATTCTATCACTCACTTTTAACTTCGTAACCATGTATTGCAACTACCTTAATTTTTTTCAATGTAGGAAAACACACAAACACACACACACACACAGAAATACATTAAGATTCAGAAACCTCTACGCAAATGTATTTTTAAATAGGTTTCGGATGCTGCGATGTATTTTTAGAAACTAAAGACGGAAATGCACTAAGAATAGGGAAAAATGGAGAAATGAGATCTAATTTTTTTTTTAAAAAAGGGAAAGATTTCCCCTATCCAGTCGTATCCAACTCAGTGTCATGGATTCACCCTGGGATCCCTCTCCGGATGCGAGTTCAGAATAGGAGGAGAAATTTGAGTTGGAAAACGTGGAGCTGCACAATCGCCTAAATCAGGACTCAGGGCCTGACAGAACAGTCTCAGCCGGGTGCGTCGGACAAGCGACAGGTTGAGGCTGAGTGAGGCAAGCTGCAGAGAATTAGCCAGGAAGCTCCAGGCGAGGACCGTGGGCAACTGCTGACCGTAAGCAACTAGTAGGTGGTGGAGCCCACACCTCCTCCTGATCCAAGGACACATAAGGAGATGAGACGAGACAGGTGCAATGGCGGTTGGCTAGAGCCTAGACTACTCATGAGGAAGCAACCTCACCCCTCATGAAGGGCCTCACCTTGCCTACTTAATCCTGCTCAGAGGACTTGAGTGTTGCTGGATCAACGTGCCCAGCTCTGTGCCTTGTGTGCTCGTGCTGTGTATCCTGACCCATTGATTTGTGAATTGTTTTCCTGGACTTCGTGTGTGCCCGTTGGACTTGGTTTACTCAGTGACTTTTGCCATGCTGAGCTTGGAATCCAAACCTGTGCAATATGGGTACTTTCTGAAGACCTGTTTTGGGGAGGGGGGGAGTTGAATAAACACCTTTTGGAACTCTCACTGTACATTTGTGCGTGTCTGTATGAGGATCAGGACATCACACTTTAAGGGATGGTGTTAAATTTCCGTTTCCTAAAGAGTCAGCATTGTCCGAAGACGATTCCATGGTCATGTGGCCAGCATGACTATATGCCGAGGCACATGGAACGCGGTTACCTTCCCACCAAAGTGGTACTTATTTATCTACTTGCATTTGCACGCTTTCAAACTGCAAGGTGGGCAGGAGCTGGGGCAAGTAATAGGACCTCACTCTGTCAGGCAGTGCTTGAATCTCGAACTGCCAACCTTTCTGGTCAACAAGCGCTGTGTCTTAACTGTTAGGTCACTGTGCGCCCTCCCCCTTGAGATCTTAATTATGTACCTCTTAATGAATATTACAAATCAGAAAATGTTATAGAACATTATATAAATAATTATACACAAAAAATAAGAAACATTAACAAGAAACTCAAAATATGATAAAAAGAAAGAAAAAAAACCCCTAACATTTTAAAAACGTCAGTAACTTATGGATTCAAAAACATGTAAATATTTAATACAACTAGGAATGAATAGGAATGAAATGTAACCACAGGTTAAGGTACTGTTAAGGTATTAGTGCTTTATGCAGTTATGGATTTAAATTTACTTCCGATAATGTATCTTGTATTTAAATTCATTTATTTGAGTCACTTCATATAAGTCTCACAGTGTAATCTTACATCCACATATCTGAGGATAAGTGTCGTTACATTCAATGGAACATTGTTTTTTGTGTTAGGAATGTTAGCCAGAGATTGTATAGGGATTACAAAAACCATTTTTACCCACCAGTAATGTATCAGCTCCTCCTACAATGCTCAACCCAAGACCAGTACGTCCCTTGGAGATACTGATTGTTGTTTCATAACCTGGGATAATTGGACAAGTGGCTGGGTCAGAAGCTAACATGGCTGGAGTTGAAGACCTGCTTGCATCTAAAAATACAAATTAGAAGAACTGGTTATAATCTGTGACTCTAAGATACCTAGTTTGTTGTTTTACATCAAGAGTTCTACTTTGCAAACCATGTTGAGAGCAGCTACCCCATAACTTGGGTTTTATAAGGTCCATGGATATATGTCCTCGGTGGAATTAGGATATACCAGAACATCAACAACTGTAAGGTATACACTTCCTCAATAAAGTTTTTTATTTTAAATGAAAACCATCTTTGGGGTGCATTTCTGCAGTATTTCAGCAAACAGTATTATAATAACGTATGTCATACCATTACAGAGCCATGTTTAACCATGGGACAAATTCAGTGATAATTTGTCTTACAGCTGAATATATATAACGATCATACAAACATTTCTACTTGAACAACTGGCTAATTATAAACAGTCCTCAACTTACAACAGTTTATTTAGTGACCGCTCAAAGTTACAACAGCACTGAAAAAGTGACTTATGATAGTTTTCTACACTTATGACTACTGCAGCATCTCCATGATCACATGATCAAAATTCAGACATTTGGCAACTAACTCATATGTATGACGGTTGCAGTGCTGGATGTCATGTGATCAATTTTTGCAACCTTCTGATAAGCCAAGTCAATGGGGAAACCCAGATTCGCTTAACTGTTATTAACTGAACAACTGCAGTGATTTACTTAACAAATATGGCAAGACCATAAAATGGGGCAAAACTCACTTAACAACTGTCTTACTTAGCAACAGAAATTTTGGGCTCAGTTGTGGTTCCCAAATTCAAGACTATCTGAACTTCCAAAGGCCAAAAAGAAGAAAGGGGAAGAAAGAACATATTGATTTCTATATAACTTGCTTAAATCTTACAAAGGAGGACATTTGAGGTACCAGGTCAATGACATATAGGCTAACGGCTGATTCAATAATTGGTAAATGTTTGTGTGCATACACGCATATTGATATGGACACAGTACAGTGATGTGCTTTTTTTTAACATGGAGTAAATGAAAATTCTTACTTTTAATTAACTCTGGTTCTGGTGACTCAGATGATGGAACAATTGGTAATGGTTGGATATTGGTTCCCTCACTCAACGTGGTACTGTAAGTTGACAATAGTGGCTGGGAAACTGCCAGGCCTTCGGATTCAACTGAACTAATGGTGAGTTTCACATTGGGCTTCGATGCTTTCAGCAAACTGATAAACTTGTTGAAATAATAAAACAGATCATAAGAAATACTGAATCAGACAAATTACCATGTAACAAACAAACAAACATATGGCTGTATAATATTCAGCAGAACTATTATAGCGAAGTTGTTAAGAGAAAAGCAAACACTATGTCTGTGAACAAATATTTGACTGAATGCCCATTTCTATAACTTGTTTTCCCTGCCAAGAGATGATTGCCAACATATCAACTAAAAAGTGTGTATAATCTCTCTCTCTCTCTCTCTCTCTCTCTCACACACACACACACATTCATTCTTCAAAGGAGATATTTTAAATATTTCATTAAACATCAGTGATTCTTACCCTGATCAACAATTATCTGATTGTTTGACATGTTCTCTTAGACAGGTGTCTTCCATGAGATGTGAGATAGGAATTGAGTTTTGAAAATTGAACAATGCTACCATCCTAGGCCCATAGGAAGTATCTAAATCCCACATGCACTCCTCCTCTTCAATTCTTTAAGTTAGAGTTGATAATTTATATTTTTATAATAGTTCACTTGGGTTTATATGCATGTTTTATATAGTTTTATCCTGTTTAACATATAAGCTGCCCAGAGTTACCCTGTGATAAAATCGGTAGCCAACAAATCTAACAAATAAAAATAAAATAATCAAGCATTTCAGCTTACGACAAAAACAAATCTTCAAAAGCTGCCTAGGGTAGCCATTGCTCAATTACCTTTTCTATAGGATAGCCCACAACTATTTCATCGTCCACTGCTAGAATTTGATCTCCAACCTTAATTCGGCCATCCTGAAATCAAAGAACTACTTTAACTCAGGTCAAGGAGGAGGAAATGTACTTTTTTTAAAAAAAATCATTTTTAGTGTTGAGCTTACCTTTCCTGCTGCACCATGATCTGTTAAGCTCTGAATAACTACACCATTAAGGGTAGCTTCTTCACCAATAGCAATACCTATGCCACCTTGATCCTAAAGAATCACAAAGGGCAACTACCGTTATTGAAGAGTTTAGCCAATGGTAAAATGATACTTTAGGAATTCTGTCTTTGCAAATTCTACACAAATAAAGTTTAAGCTAAATTTTTCAAACTAAATACAGATAAATTTTAAGCCACACTTCAGGTTTTACATTTTACAGAAACTTAAAAAGCATTTGGGAAACTTAAGCCCATCAAACAATGTTCTCATGCATGCTTAGTCATATCTAGGTATCGGTGTGTGTGTGTAAATAAATACATAAATAGAATATGAGGTGATTTACCTCATTTGTACCGTCTGCATCAGAATGAAAAAAATTTACAGCCAGAAATTCATTTAGGTCTACAAAGATACGAACAGAACATAAATACATGTATTTACCTTAGGTAGTTCCACATTTTGAACATTCTTATATAAAGTCAGATCTATTGGTAAATTAGACCTTGAAATGTTCACTTCCCCCTAAACAAAATAAATACATTAAAAATATATATTCACAATAGCTATAAAAGAAACACGTTTAAATTTACTCAAAATATCTATAGGAAGTTACTTCTAAATTAAAATTTTCTCTGCCTTGTGATTTATTTTCAATGGAAAACATTGTAAGTAGCATTTTTTTCCAATCACTAAATTAAGACGGAATATTGAATATACACTGTACCTCTTCGTGCTGACCCATTCCAGAAGACGAAGATGGTGATGCCACTGATTTATCAGGACAAATAGCCATCTGATGGATAGCCTCTTTGTTTCTATCATACAAAAAGTACAAAATTTTAATACTACAGAACTGGTGTTGGATGAGGTTTTCTTTAAAATTTTAATATCTAAATAATGCTTCTTAATTTTTTTAGTAAAAAAAATCTACTTTATTTATTAATTGATTGATACGTCTGAGCTGAATAAACGTATTGGTAAAGCGGCCACCACATTTTCCAGACTTACAAAGAGAGTACGGCTTAATAAGAAGCTGACAGAACATACAAAGATCCAGGTCTATAGAGCCTGCGTCCTGAGCACACTCTTGTACTGCAGTGAGTCTTGGACCCTTTACGCACGGCAGGAGAGAAAGTTAAACACCTTTCATATGCGCTGTCTCCGACGTATTCCTGACATCACCTGGCACGACAAAGTTCCGAATAGCGCAGTCCTGGAATGTGCTGGAATTTCTAGCATGTATACACTATTGAAACAGCGACGTCTACGCTGGCTTGGGCATGTCGTGAGAATGGCTGATGGTTGGATTCTGAAAGATCTCCTGTATGGAGAACTAGCGCAAGGGAAAGCCCCCCAGGGGGAGACCAGAGTTGCGATATAAGGATATCCGCAAGAGGGATCTAAAGGCCTTGGGGATGGACATTAACAGCTGGGAAACTTTGACCTCTGATCGCTCAGCTTGGAGGCTAAAGACGCAGCATGGCCTTCTCCAATTCGAAGAGACACTTGCGCGGCAGGCTGAGGCAAAGAGGCAGTCCCAGAACCAGTGAAACCTGGGGACTGGACAGGGGACAGACTGTATCTGTCCTCGGTGTGGAAGGGACCGCCACTCTCGAATTGGCCTTTCTAGCCACACCAGATGCTGCTTTAGGACCTCTTTCCAGAGCACGATAACACAGTCTCTCGAGACTGAAGGATGCCAATGCCATTGATTGATTGATTGAGGTGACTGATCTCTACCTCAGTCCAGGAGGACTCTGAAGTTAATATCCGCAATTCTGAAAACAGGTATATAATTCAAGAAAACCCTTAGCAATCCGTTTGATGCCCTTCCCGTTATTTGAAAGATGAACTGGGACAAGACTAAAATATTAAACGTTTCTTACCTGATAAAGATTATTTTTACTTTAGAAGGTGCACATTTGATGATTGAAGATGCATTCTGATGTGTTTTTCCATACAGAACTTGCCCATTTATCTGATCAGCAGGGTACAAAGAGACAAGAATACACATTTCATTATTTCTTCCCAAACTAATTCTGTCACATGCAAAGCTCATTATTGTTATAATTTATTCAGTGTAATAAACTGTTAACTAATTATAATTGTTAACTTATTAATAGTGTTCTTCAGTCATTCCATGGTGGATACTAATCCTGAATTCTTTATATATTATTTTCCCGGTTATCGAAATCCTAACAGTGTTGGTTTGTACTGGCCTCTCTCCTGAATTTGAAAATGCCCTTTGCTTGATTGCAGTGGTTTGGCTGACAGTGGGAACACTTATCATGAATTTTCACTAATGATTCATAGCTTACTTTTTGCCAAATGAAAACAAAGGCATGGAGAAGCAGACTGATAAATGCAAATAACTGCAAAACGATTTGCAATCAGACTAATTTATAGCTGCACAAGAATATCCTGAATATTTTGCTTAAATTTCCAAGGTTAATCATCTTTAAATTAACGACACCAAACATATTCCAAAGTTCTGTGGATAGAACTGCTTCTGGCAGCACAAAGAGAAGAGAGCAATTCCTCTTCCCGGCAAAGTCTATTAGGGAGATTGCGTTTGAAATATCATCTTGACTGTTCTTTAAGGGTTTTTTTTTGTAAAGGTCCTATTCTACACATCATTAGTGTCCAAGGTATAATTTGTAGATAGATATATAGATATATATATGAAATCTTTGGACCCACAAAGATTATTTTCATGCCCTTCTGGCTGCTGTATTCTATTTTCTCTCAGGAAGGAAGGAAGGAAGGAAGGAAGGAAGGAAGGAAGGGAGGGAGGGAGGGAGGGAGGGAGGGAGGGAGGGAGGGAGGGAGGGAGGGAGGGTTAAGCCCATGTTATATAGTGACTCTGGACAACTTGTATAACAAACAAATAACCAAAGCAGAAAAGAGACAAAACCTATCTGGAAGGGCAAAAAAAAACCCCAGCTCAACAGCAAAAGCCTGGAAGAGGCTTACCAACTACCTTAACCCATGTCTGGGGAAGAAAAACAATTCTGGTGGAGAGAGGTTCCCTGAGGATGGGCTCCAACACAAGCCTGAAAGCTTGGAAGACTAAACCTCTGGTCCGAGTGACTGACCCAGATTGGATCCTGCAACATTATCCTGTATATTTGCCTTCATTCATAAGAAAAGCATTGTTTGGTGGAGCAATAGTTAGAATGCAGTACTGCAGACAAACTATGCCCACAGCCTGGAGTTTGATCCTGATGGGGCTCAAGGTTGACTCAACTTCCATCCTTCCAAGGTCAAAACGAGGATCCAGACTGTTAGAGGACAATATGCTGATAATGTAAACTGCCCAGAGAGCGTTGTAAGGCACTATGGGACGGTATATAAATCTAAGTGCTATTGCTATTTTAACAGCTTTTTAAACCAAGGAACACAAGAGCTATACAACTCTCTAGGAGAACACCATTCCTGAGGATAAGCAAGGGAACAAAACGGTCCTCAAGAAGCAAGCCAAAGCTACAGACTTTGCATTTAGCATACAAAGTACCACCACCATCACGGCATCAGTCTCTGTATGCTATAATCTGTAATCTGTAAGTCACATTTTATAGTCTACGACTTTAGTCGTAGTCCTGCCTTAGGCTCAAAGCCAGCTGGATGATTTTGAGTCTATCACTCTCTCTAAGAGGTGGGAAAAAGGCAAAGGCAAACCATTTCCATAAAAAAACCTTTTTTTAAGAAAAAGGACTAGTTATGTAGCTGCCAAATGCCAAAACCGATTCGAAGGTGCAACTTATATAAAGAAGGGACGTACTGATGAAAATAATGTTTAAATTAAACCCTACATTTTATACCAATTAATTGCTTTGAATTAATTGTTCTTCTGTCCTTAAGGTCAGTATATTTCATTTAAGTCTATTAGACACTTACTTCCAGTAACTCGTCTCCAATCTGCAGCCTGCCATCTTTTCCAGCTGCTCCATTTGGATCAATGCCCACTACAAAGACACTCATCTTGGATCTGTCTTTGTTCCCTGCTAGACTGAGTCCTAATCCAGTCTTCCCTTTCTCCAGTTCTACCATGTGCAGATCTCCTGACAGGTTGCCATACTGGTGACTGATTTTCCCTAATTATAAAGACATCAAAATTCAAATGGGTGGCGAAGTCAAAACCGAGCTTGGGAAATTGCAAAGGAACTGCAACTTTGGAATTTAACAGTTCTAATGTCAACTCAACCAAAACAATTCAAGAATGAATATATGCTTCTATTCACTTGCCAAAGTTAGAAGTGGCTCCCAGCCACTTCATTTTTTAAAACAGGAAAGTGAGAATCTATCCATCATTCCTTCCTTCGTTATAAAAATAATTTCTATATTTATATGCTACTTTTAGGAATACTTTTAGTAACAATCACGATCAATCCTGCGTTACACATGGAGCACAATTATATTAAAGCTTTGTGGCCCAGACTTGAATGCTTACGGCACAAGGAAACAACAAAGCTGTTAGATTTGACCACAGATTCTACTCAAGCAAATTAAAGAAAAACTATTGAAAACATCACACTGCAGACAAAGAACTAACTTACTCCAGCTGTATCCAAACTCATCCTCCTTATCCAAATCTTCCACATGATTGTTAGAGGACTGCAGCACAACTTCACTGCTCATTGCTGGAAATACCGAAGGAGGTGGCAAAGGCAGATTGCAGAATGATTTTTTTTCTGGCTCTGAATCTGACTGACTGGATGCCTGTGGGGAGTAAGGAAAGTACAGTGTTTGAGAAGGCTGAGAGGAATTAAGGTCAATCGAAATGCATGGGATGATGAAAAAGAAAAACCCAGGACTTTGAAGTTAAAATACACAGCAACAGTAGAATAAAAAAAGCAATCGAGATGGAAACTGCAAATCAAATTTGGTGAAGATGAATGTCTGTTCAGCCTACATACCACAAAAACCTTGCATGTTAGTTCCAAAACTGGACAAACAGGAACATGTTAAGGAATACGAATGAATCCTCTAAAAGATATTTATGTTCTTGATTTTGCATTGTTTTTTATCAAAAACAAATTGTCATTGGAATAGTAAATGGGGGTGAAATCTGATAGAGACATTGCATTAGCCTGGATCAAGAGTTCTTCTTGGGAATTCCATGATGGATGGACAGATGCTATTATAAATACTGCATACTATAGTATTAGAGATGGCACAGAAGAGCTGCTGTGGGAAAGCAAATCAGCAGGAAGCATTTTTTAATTTGTTTTCACAAATGAAAAAAATGTTTTCTGTTCCATGTTGATTTGATTTAGTTTTATGGTTATTTGTATTTTATTATATTTTACCGTGGTTTTTAATTTTGTGAGCTGCTCAGAGTCACTGATGCGAGATGGATGGCTGTATAAATTGACCGAATGATTGCACGAATGAAGGGCAAAATGGATGCAATACATTAGCTGGATCCACACAGACAGCATTCCTTCAATTGTGTACACTATTGGAAGTGCTTCTTATGAAAATTTTAAATAAACAAATCATACACTAAAAAGATGCCTTTTGCAGAACTGACTTTGGAATTTGATTTCCATGCCCTTAAGAAAATGTGTGGAGAGGCCTGAAGAAATGAATGGAAATAAAATGTCTGAAATTGGATAACTGCCGAGAAAGGGGGTTAAATTGTCTTTCTCCAATTAATACTATCCGATATAAATTTAGTCATGGGAATTCCTGAATTCTTCATGGTATGACATGAACGTTATTTATGCTCACACTAAAGTAGCAGATATATTTAGAAGGCAAAGATGATGCCTTTGAAATTGTCAGAGGGTCAAAGTAAAGGATGGGAATGCAGAAATGATAATTTGACTTATTCAAAATAAATGAAAACTTAAAATGGGTAGGAGCAAAAAGGTAATATGGGGAGCCTTCCTTATTTTTATAAGAACTCAAGGCTGTGAACATATCCAATACTCCTTTCTCCTTCTCCTGTTCTCCCCAGAACGACAGGCTAGCTCAAAGTCACCCAATCGTTTTCATGGCTAACATGGGACTAAAGGCAGTCTCTCCTGATTCCTAGCCGAGTGCTTTAACCACTAGACTAAAATGATCTTGTAAAAACAGAACTTTCTATTTCTAACTGAACAAACAATTCACTTACAATCCATTCAACAAACATCTGTTTACAGTTGCCGTAATGCTAAACTCCAGATACATGAGAGTAAGACTGTACCATTAGCTGGTGTAGTCGATACTTGCTAGATTTAACTTTTTACAAGCTAACAGGATTTCGACCCCAAACCACCCCAGTGATGCCCTCGCTGTGATGTCCCGTTGCCTGGAGGCGGTTCGGGTCTGGATGGGGAGGAACAGACTTCAACTCAACCCTGACAAGACTGAGTGGCTGTACATTCCGGCATCCCGGGACATTCAAAATGTTCTATCGCTTTCTATGGGGGGTGAGCTCTTACCCCCCGAGGATAGGGCTCGCAACTTGGGAGTCCTCCTAGATTCACGACTTACTCTGGAAGATCATATAGTGGCCGTGACTAGGGGGGCTTTTGCCCAGGTTCGCCTGGTGCGCCAGTTGCGGCCCTATCTGGACCGGGATGCCCTGTGTACGGTCACTCATGCGCTCGTGACCTCTCGCCTAGACTATTGTAATGCTCTCTACATGGGGCTTCCCTTGAAGACTACTCAGAGGCTCCAACTGGTACAGAATGCGGCCGCGAGAGTTGTCTTGGGAGTTTCCCGGTACTCCCATGTTACACCTTTGCTCCACGAGCTACATTGGTTACCAGTTGTCTTCCGGGTAAGGTTCAAGGTCTTGGTTATGATCTTTAAGTCCTTACATGGCATGGGTCCGGGATACCCCGAGGACCACCTGCTGCCGGCGTCAACTCCCCTCCGCCCTATGCGTGCCCACAGAGAGGGCCTCCTCAGGGTGCCTCCGGTCAGGGAATGTCGACTGGTGGCCCCCAGGGAGAGGGCCTTCTCTGTGGGCGCTCCGGCATTATGGAACCAACTGCCGGTTGAGCTCCGGACGGCATCGGACCTTCGATCCTTCCGTCGCGGGTTGAAGACCCATTTATTTGAATTAGCTGGTCTGGCCTGATAGGGGTATATGGGTTTTTTAATTGGTTTTTTATTATTTTATCATTGTTGTATTTTAATTGGGCACTGGTTTAATTTTCTTTTAATTTTTGTACTGCTATTTATATATGCCCTGTGAACCGCCCTGAGTCCCTTAGGGAGAAGGGCGGTATAAAAATCTCAATAAAATAAAAAAATAAATAAATAAATTTGTGGAAGGGGGAAAATATTTCTATCAATGTTTTTGTCAAAAGTTCCAAAGTCCAGTGTTCAAAAGTAACAGGACTCCATTCATTCTGCTAATTAACTCAGCTCTAAATTTCCCCTTTAAGTAAACCCAAATCATGTTAGAAAGTTACACTTAAAATTCGAACTTTTTAAGATTCCAACAAGACCGACCATCATCCTTTGATAGGTCGGACACTATCAAAATTTCTCCTACCTCCATGCCATAATTTAGTTCTAGGCCACCCATTCTTTAATCAATGGAAGGAGATGAGAGGGATGAGTACGATAGGCATATTTCAATATGGAGAATATTCACTTCCAACAAACCACTGGAATATGAAGCATTATTATTATTATTATTATTATTATTATTATTATTATTATTATTATTATTATTATTATTATTATTAAATGAGGGTCTAGGAAAGGAAGGGAAGAAGGATACACACATATTCACCAAGTCCACCACAAACACACGGGCATAATCCAACCTTGTTAGTGTTGAACTGCAGAGGGTCAACAAAAGGGTTAGTGCTGCTGAAGGCAGGAGGCTTAGTGAAAGGGTTGGACTGCAGATAAGACATAGGGAAGTTCTACAAAAAAATAAAAACAGAAAGGAGCTTGCTAATCAAAACACACATATAACAGGGCACATTCACACGTGCATGATCAACATTTGCCCAATAGCAAATGGTAGCTTACGCATAGATAGTCCTCGACTTACAACCAAAATTGAACCCAAAATTTCTGCTGCTAAACAAGACAACTGCTAAATGAATTTTGCCCCATTTTATGACCTTTCTTGACACAGGTGTTGAGTGAATTACTGCAGTTGTTAAATTAGTAACACGGTTGTTGAACGAATCTGGTTTCCTCGTTGACTTTGCTTGTCAGAAGGTTTCAAAAGATAATCGCATGACCCAGGGACACTGCAATCCATCATAAATACATGCCAGTTGTGAAGTGCCCAAATTTTGATCATGGGACCACGGGGATGCTGCAACAGTCGTCAGTGTGTAAAACAGTCATAAGTCACTTTTGCAGTGTCACTGTAACTTTGAACAGTCACTAAATGAATGGTTGTAAGTTGCGGACAACCTGTATGTGAAAGTGATTATACTGCAGGTACCACACAGAAATAGGGATTTCTTCTTAAACTAATAGTTTAATAATGTTACTCATTAGATTTTTTTTGAGCTTTATGAATCGTAGGAAAAATATTTTTATGCTGAAATTTTCCTAATAAAGCAAAAATGCTCCTCTGTTGTTTAAGGTGATTATGCCATCCAGGATGTGGATAAGCCCTTGAATTCACCTATCTGGGCAAATATGCACATTTGTTACTTGTTCTGCACTGACATTAAAAGGAAGATCAAAATAGATTTGTTAAATAGAATTTTACCACATTTCTTCACCGGGGATAAAGTTTGCACACTATATATAGGAACAGAGATGAAGAAAATAAACTCAACAAGGTTAGAACGAGAGAATGAGCTCATTCTACGACTCCGTGTCTTCCAGAAAATAATATATTTATAGCTTTAAAATATAGGAAACAAGACATTTTATTTGCCTCCCATTTTGGGGGGGAAAAGCGTGAGAGGGAAGGGCAAGTAATAAAGCTGATACCTAAAACGTCTGCACATTTTTTTCCTTTTTTTAACATTGTTGTTTATTCTTACATTGTACTTTTAGGGCGATTTCTTACTATGTTTGTTTTTAAGAGAAGATGGCAAACAGCAATTCAACTGGCAAGGTTCTAGTACAGGGGTAGGCAACCTTGGCTCTTTTATGACTCGTGGACTTCAACTCCCAGAATTCCTGAGCCAACCATGCTGAGGGAAAAGGGAGAGGTTTCCAAGCTGAGCCATGCTGGCTCAGGAATTCTGGGAGTTGAAGTCCACGAGTCATAAAAGAGCCAAGGTTGCCTACCCCTGTACCTAGCATACATTCCACATCTAGACATAGATTCCATTCTCAAAAGAAATACACTAACAAACACATACCTGCTCTACATCTGGTGAGAATGTTGAGCCCTCAGCCTTTTAAAAGGTATTCGACAGTGCGCTCCCACAGGGAGGGTCTTCTCAGGGTGCCACCGGTAAAAGATTGCCGGCGGATAACACCCAGGGGGAGGGCCTTCTCAGTGGGTGCGCCTGCCGTCTGGAACCAGCTCCCCGTGGAGCTCAGGACTGCCCCCGACCTCCGTTCATTCCGCCGGGACCTGAAGACCTGGCTCTTCGAGCTCTCTGGCCCAGGCTGAGAATTTTAATTTTAATTTAATTGGGGTTTTTACTTTTTTTCAGGGATTGATGTAATTTTTTTAATTGTTTTTAACTTCTGTATTTCTTGTTTTAAATACCCTGTAAACCGCCCCGAGTCCTTCGGGAAAGGGCGGTATATAAATCAAAATAAATAAATAAATAATGATTCAGAAGACAACCAAAAAGCTCCAAATAGAAACTTTTTATAAGAAGTTTATTGCCACTGATGTACAGCAAAGGTCTGTGAGCAAATCAGTCCACTTTACCTCAAAGACTGAATTAAAATATTTCCCTTTATTTCCAAGGCAATACTTTTTGGAGGAAAGAAGGTCAGCTTTCAGATAACAGGCCAGAACTGTTATTATTTTTTTAAAGGCAGGGACACTGACCAGCAACTGCTCACTCTTCCCTAATTTTTTTATCCTTCAATAGGAAAGGAGTTGATCATGCTGCATTTGAGTAAGCTACTGGCGCTATGAGAAAGTCAAGCATAATGTGCACTACCTTGAGCTTCTAAACAAAAGGTGGATATACATCTAACAAATAAACACATTTTTTGCGTTAAGATAGAATTTAACACAAAAATGAAAAAAACAACCAGATAATTAGAATGAGCAGGGGGGAAAAGCTTAGCTGCCCTTATATAGAAAAAGCAGACAGTATTATTACTTGATGTTGCTTATATGTATATTAAGAACTGCATTAAATAGCAGTAAATCCTCAGGTCACTTTTGGGGACTATCAAAATTTAGCTGTGCTGCTGCCGAATACCACCTAATGTTCTACTCTGAACTCTGCAAATTCATATTACTACATGAAACTCCTCTGTGCTGTTCAAGTAGGCCTTAAAGAAAGACTTCTGCTTCACAGCAGAAGGTTTTAGCCTTGTGTATAAACAGGTTTTAGGAAATAAACCAGATCATCCCTTTCTTCAGAGAATTGAACAATACATATTTTTAAAAAGAGAAATCCCCTAACTTGAATAATTTCAAGACACCTTAAACATGTCACATTTAAGTGGAAACATTAAAAGCACATATTGAAGGTAATAAACACTGAATGATAGGATTACAAGAGACATGCATGCAGGCAGGCATTAATCATTCCTTATTTACAAAACTCTCCCAAATATTGAACCTCTCTATGATTCAAAATAATCAGAAAGCACCCATAAGCATTTATATAACTCCTTTCACTAACAGCGCTAGCTCAAATTTCACAGGCAGATGGGTCCAACAAATAAGATAATTTCTATTACTACAATAGCTCTGAACCAACATAAAACAGCTTGAGCATTTGTTGCACTCTTGGTAAATTATACATTTAATGCATAAACCACTTTTATTGTGTATAAGCAGAATAAGAATTGTTAACTGCTAAAATTTGTTGATCAACAGAAAAACATTCATATCCTTAGAGCAATGCTTTAACTCTCTCCAATGGATGAAGAAGCCATCTATGCCGGTGAAGTTACCTTACTATTATTTTTTATTTCATGAAGGTGACTACCAAAAGAAAATACAGCTAGCTTTCAGGTTGATTGCTTATGACTAAACATTGGAAATCCCCTTAGAAGCTATTAGGGTTTCAGATAAAGAGCACAACCTAAAGGCATCGTTTTTACATCACCAACATTCAGCAAGCAAATATATTTTCTCATGCCACGGCAAATTCACAAGCTTCTGTTAGTTCTGCATACAAATCACCAACATTCAACAGGATTATCCATGCTATTTACCTGTGATGACTGATGGTAAAATGGATTATTAAGCTTCTGCCCAGCGGGAGCAGAGGATGCTAAAGAGCTATAGAGAGATATTGGCTGGGAAACAAGAGTTATGAAAGACCCAGTAAATCAAACATCTCAGTTGCACACACACAAAAATCTACATAGAGGAAGAATAGTTTCAAGTGATGCGAGCAACAATATTAAAATGACTATGCAAAGTGGCTGAAAGCCATGTCCTTTTATGGAGGGCTGTTCAGTGATTCTGCACTGTAAACGTCTCTCCCTCCTGATTTATGCTTAAGAGCAAAATGAAAAGTACAGGAAAAATTGCAAGGAAAAAGAAGGCGTTATGTGGGCAACCACATAATCTTTCAAATATATAGCCTCGTGTGGACTGCTTAGCCCCTGCACAGATCCCAATTCCTTTCTAGCAGGAATGGCTAAAAAGGGTGGAAATCAAAATGGGATACGTACAGATATGGAATAGTAACAGGATCTCAGCTACATTAGTAATATTATGTTCTCCAGAGCAACACAGTATGGGAAAATCCTCAAAACCTTACCCTTATCATTGATAGCAGAGGTGTGTCCAACCGTGGCCCTTTTAAGACTTGTAGACTTCAACTTTTGGAATCGGACACCCCTGATTTTATAGCACATAAATATTTCATGAACTTTCTGAATGATTAAACAGAATAGCCTGTGAAGTGCAATTTTCTGTTTCCAGTCAGAAGTGTTTCAGGCTACCACAAAATCAAGAACTAACTGCAACCTCGACTTAATTCTGCTCTTAGCTTTGTGGATGATATAAGATTTAGGAAGCAAAGCCTCAGTTCTCCTCAACTTAGTAAAATTTGGGATAAATGCTTAACTGTGTGTGTGTGTGTGTGTGTGTGTGTGTGTGTGTGTACATACATACATACACACACACACATATACATACATACACTACACACACACACACACACACACACACACATTTCGTATGCTTACCCTTGGTTTGCTTATAATGCTCTGTACCATGAAGACAACTGGGTTGCCTGCTCTTCGAATGGCTTCCACAGCTTGCTCATGGCTTGCATCTCTGAGATTTATTCCATCCACCTGAAAATGTAAGGCCTAAGATTAACATGAGAGTAAAGGTAAAGGTAAAGGTTCCCCCACACATGCGTGCTAGTCGTTTCCAACTCTAGGGGCCGGTGCTCATCTCCGTTTCAAAGCCGAAGAGCCAGCACTTGTCCGAAGACGTCTCCGTGGTCATGTGGCCAGCATGACTAGACGCCAAAGGCGCACGGGACGCTGTTACCTTCCCACCGTAGTGGTCCCTATTTTTCTACTTGCATTTTTACGTGCTTTCGAACTGCTAGGTTAGCAGAAGCTGGGACGAGTAACAGGCGCTCACTCTGTTACGCGGCACTCGGGATTCGACCTGCCAAACTGCCGACCTTCTGATCGACAAGCTCAGCGTCCTAACCCACTGAGCCACCGCGTCCCTTAACATGAGAGTACACATAGCTAAAAATAAACTTCTAAAAATTATACCTATTTCTCTATTTTATATAAGCAAACAAACAAAAACTCTGTAGCCAGTCTCTTCTAAATTTCAGTCCCTCCTATGCAGTATGTCATTATTTAGCAAGACCGTATTATTATGCATGAACATCGTCAACAGGCTGCAATATTCAGGATATACTAAGAGTGGAAGTTATTATTGTAAGTTATAATTTAACATTGTTTTATGTCAGGGAATTTAATTTGTATCTTTAGTGGTTTAGATATGGAGCTTAAATTAGACTCTGATTTCACTGGCTATCCTTCAAACGTAACATAATTTTAATTCTTGTTTGGAATCTAGGATTATCTTAAATTCAAGACTATCAGTCTTTGGCATAAACCTGGCATAAATCTACATGATTAACATATATAACAAGGGTAGTGTATAATGCAGTAGAAGAATATGAATGGTTCTTCTGAAAACTCAATGGATTCTATGCATCATTTTGTATGATAAATCCATATTACTCATAATTGTGCACTGGTCTCTAAGTAAATGTTTCAGAGTCAAAATACATGGCAGTGGGCATAATCTATAAAACACCTTTGAAAATGAATGATAAATAATTCATCCTTTCAAATCAAGATTGTGTTTATGTGTTTCACTGTTGTAAACACATATTAAATAACATTGGTTATTTTTAAAAGTGAGATGGCGCTATACGGTGTATTTATTTTTTATTAATTTATTTTAAACATGTCTACCACCCATCTTTCAAACTCTGGGCAGCTCCCAATAAAATCATTTTAAAAACTATGAAATAATTTTTACAAAAAATATTCTTATAAAGGATTCTTACAAAAATAAAGTTTTGCTCAGAAATGTGCAAAAATATTATTACGTCCTAAGACAGAGATGGGGAACTAGGGCCCCTTTATGACTTATGGACTTCAACTCCCAGAATTATTGACCCAGCATGGCCGGCTCAAGAATTCTGGGAGTTGAAGTCCACAAGTCATAAAGGGGCCGTAGTTCCTCACCCCTGTTCGAAGCTCATTTAAAAAAATGGAAACCAACATAATACCTCCACAATTCTATCTCCTGTTTTCAAGGTTCCATTTTTGCCAGCAGGACTGTCTTCAAGGATGTGTTTGATGAAGATTCCTCTCATAACTTCACCATTGTTCAGACGACTTCCCATACCTCTTCCACCAACAATGCTGATTCCTAGAGACTTGCTAGGCTCTCTCCAGAGCTCAACCCTACAAATGACAAATCAACAAAAAAATAAATTGTATTCACTGAGGTGCATTCTAGTCAGGAAAAAGGGTTTTACTAAACAGGGAAAACCAGATGCTTAAAATTAAAACAGCAGCATGCTATAGGGCTTGTTCATGAGGTATATTTTATTTAATTATTTTTATTTATTTATTTTTATCTTCCCTTTCTAATTGTGGTTGACTAATTAAAAGTCAATCCTACCGTCCCTCCCCCTGTGTATATGGCTCCCTCCTTCTCTATCTTGGGTTAATGATTTTATTTTACTTGATTTGTCATTTTATATCTCATGACTTTAATGTTTTTATGCTGTAAGTCGCCCAGTCATTTGAACAAGATGGGCAGCGAATAAATTTCTTAATAAATAAATAAATAAAATAAAAATTATTTTTATAAATCATTCAAGGTGACAAGACATGCCTAATATTCCTTCCTTCTGCTATTTTCCATACAACAATAACCCTATGAGGCAAGTTGGACTGTCAGAGAGTGACTGGGCTAAGGTGAAATAATCAGTTTTCATGCCTAAAGCATCATGCGTTCAAGTTAATTGATTTTACACTATATTTAGATCTGTGTCTTCATATTGGTAGGCTTTCCCAGGTTCAAGTCCACCATCAACCGGGGAAATTTAGTGAGTCAGTCACTAGCTCACAGCACAATTTTAGGTCAGCAGGAGAAATGGAGGAGAAGGAATTTCCTTGAAGGAACTGAAGTAAAAATGTAGTAAGCAAACATAAATAAATAAGCAAATATTATTGTATAAGCTTGAAATTGATGTGAAATCTCTTAAGAGATAATTCTGCAGTTGAACAACGAGATTATATGAATGTAAATATGAGTACATGATGAGAGACACCTTAAGACCATTTTATCTCTTATATGATCTCCTTTTGGCATATAACTACTGTTTTAAGTTCAAAAGCTACAGTCTATGGGCATATAGCAATTTTTTTCCTAATCCCATTGGTACTATAGCTAAACTAGGAACTCAAAGACAGAAAATATTTTCTTTTCTTCCCCATGGTAGTGACACAAAGCTTTCTAAAACAAGTGGCACTGAATTCACTAAGTCTAAATAGCAAATGGAGTACAGGTAGTCCTTGACTTATAACCATGATTGAGCCCTAAATTTCCTTTGCTAGGCAAGACAGTTCTTAAGTGAGTTTTGTCCCATTTTACGGTCTTTCTTGCCACAGTTGTTAAGTGAATCACTGCAATTGTTAATAACATGGTTGTTAAGAGAATCTGGCTTCCCCATTGACTTTGCTTGTCAGAAGGTTGCAAAAGATGGCTCCGGGATACTACAACCGTCATAAATAGTGCCAGCTGCCAAGCATCTGAATTTTGATCATGTCACCACACTGACCCTGCAAAGGTCATGTGAAAAATGATTATCCGTCTCTTATTTTCAGTCCCATTGTAAATTTGAACAGTCATTAACAAATGTATTCTCTTTTAAAACTTTCAAACTGATCAACTGGGCTCTAGCTCTGAAAGCAAACGCACCGTCTTGGCTGATTCCAGTTACTGTACCCTGTGTTCTGAAGCTCACTTTCTTCTCCTTCTCCTTCTTCACGTTCTGGTAGTTCTGGAATTTCTCTGCATGTAAACAAACTTTATATCAAAAAAAATTATTATGATCCCCAAAACAGTTCTTTTAATATTTTGGCACACATGAAAAACTTGACGAACCGGTAAATAGTACAATATATCTTTAAAAACCTGTAACGAACAGAAACATCCACTGGGGATAATAATATAACAATGACAACAAGATGGGTGCAAATAAGGCAACTATTACAGTAAAGGATCCATTGGACAGAGAAAAAAATAAGACCAGCTAGACCAGTCATGAAATTACGCAAAGACAGAAAAAATAAATTGATACATCCTGAGATTTATCAATGCAAACAATATTAAAACTTAAGATACGAATTCATAAACATCAGTATTATTTGTACATTGCCTTGTTCATCTTTTTAAATGTAAGCCATATGATCCCACTGGCAGGGATCAAATATCAAACGCCTCGATATACATAACCAAACACATTTCCAATGTTATATGGATATATGGAGATGAGGTTTGTTTGTTTGTTTTCCAAGTGGAAACTTGCTACACTTTATAGAAGTCAGATTTTAAAGAACAAGTTTTTCAGGAGTTTGGAGGAAGGCAGACATTGGAAAACACAGTCTAATGCGTTCCAATGAAAATGAGAAATACTAATCTTTGCCCTCTAGCCATAATCTGATATAACAGGAAAAATCATCAGCTCACACAACAGGATTGCTTTCTTTCACTCTTCCATACAGCCCTCTGAAAGACCTCAAAAATCTTCTCAGGGAGAGTTCCATTTTTTTGAGAGAGAAATTATGAGAAACATACTGTATCACTGGATTTTCCCCCCACAGAATTTTCCAAGGAAACATTTCTAATAAATTAATATATATTAAATTTATAGGTAGTCCTTTTAAGAGACATCTTGCAGAATAGCAACTAGATTTCTTTTCCACTACAAAAACAAATGCTGTATCTCACCTAATTTCAGACTAAATCATCTATTAGGCTGATGACAGCGCTTCCCAAAACACAAACCCAGACTAGCTTAGTAAGACTTTTTGTTCTCATTCTTCTTCTTGCTTCAATCCATATGAGGAAGAAATAGAATTTTTATGCCCCAGAAAACCTTTCCTACTTTTCAAAGGCAGGAGCCTCCATTTGGTAATTTGGGATTACATCAAAGTTTCTAATACATCTAATCTGAATGTAGATGCTATGCTAAGCTTCACTGTAATTTGCATGATTTTAATTTAGCATACTGTATTAATCCAATTAGGCATTTATGGCTAAGCATAATCGGTAAAACCAACTGCAAATCAAGGCTTACTACAATACATGAACCAGGACATACCATCTGTTCCACTTTCATTGCAGTGCATAAAAAGGAGCAGGGGAATGTGGGCAGGTATGTTAGAAGCTGCACACATATTACAGGCTATTTAGCATGAATTCATTGTTTTTATATGTGTACTGAAGAAATGGGGAAGGGAAATAAGGTGAAATGAAACATATGGTGTCCCTAACTGAGATTACACTAGGCTTTATAATTGTCTAGTTTCCATAAAGTGGAACGAACAGTGAATTTACCTAATGATGCTTTGGCTTTGAAATATCTCCCCACTCCCTGCAGCAATTATACAACTATGCTAATTACTTACATTCATAGTAGCAACCCCTTTATCCCCCCCCAGTAATATGATATCTCGGGCAATTTCAATGGCAATTAGGTTTGCAAGATCCCACAGAAAGACCTAAATTATCTCCCTACACCTCATTTAAAGTAAGCAACAGTTTGATTATTCAAAGTAGAATTGGTGGGAAATTATTGGGTGGCTCTTTCTAACAGATAATGTCAGGCAAAACATCAGCGTTGTGTTAATTTATCTCAAGTCAATACAGTGTGAACACTTTCTGAAGTCCCAGCTTAAGTAGTAGTCAGGAAATTGCAGAAATGTTGATAAAATGGATTCACATCACTCGTATCAAATGTACATCATTTGAATAATATCATTATTATTCAAATAAACTGATGCAATTACTTAATTTACCTAATAACATCATCATGCAAAGAATAGAAGTAGTTCCAGTGATATATTCTCCAATTTAATGAACAATTGGCAATAAGAGACACCACCATTCCCACGGTCATACTGTTAAATTGAGAGTCAATATAAAACAAATACTTTGGGATACAAATGATAAGCCTGCATATTCCGTTGCCGGCATTTAAATGTTTTTGTTCCCTTATCTAAACACTTATAACCCAGTGTTCCCTTCCACTCCCACAAAGAAAGAACAAGCAAATTTGTATTTTTCCAATCAATATCAATACAATTTTTCTTCATCCATTCATGGAGAGTGTTTTCAATGCATGGGTGGATTGAATTAAAGCAATTAAAGCAAAAGGAGTTGTTTTTATTAGTAGTACAGTATTCTAAATTACCTCACAGAGTGTGAAGGGAAAACATCTAATGGCATTGTTCCTTCTGGCTGCTGCCCTAAGCTGGCTTGGTACTCTTCTAATTGCTCTGCTGGCACATAGCAAATGCTGCAACACAAAAGTAAACATGAAATTAAAAGCTGCAGATGTCTGGATATAGTTCAGTATTGAGCAATAGAGATTTTTAAGGCTATAATTCACAGTGTAGCATTAGACAAGTATGTTCTTCTTAATCCAAAAAGCCTCCTTTTCATGTATTTTGAATGCACCAAATGCAAACCATGCAGGTCAATGTGCATTGCATTGCATTACGTACTGTATTATATTATAATCATATAATATCGTATCAGTTATAATGTGCTTTCTGTGCTGTGAAACAAACACACTGCAACTTCACTGTCTAGAAACAGTGTCTTTTCCTTAACTGAATCTAATAATGTTTATTTTTGATTAAAGGCACTCCTCTAACTTTTCCTCATTCTTGAATCTGGAAACCTTGAGCAAATATCTATTATTCCTCCTACTAGCTAAGAAGTTCTGTAGGTGACTTTCTTATTTTTCAAACCTCACTTCTGTGAAGCGAAGAATTTAAAACTTCCTGTTTTACACTGTTTTTAACTGTTAATTGAACTAGAATTTTTGGTGACATTGTAATATTTTAAACAGCTTAATTGCTATTTTATTCTTTGGACTTCAGCTTAGGTACTTTGGACAGGCAATGAATAAATGTGAAATATTTGTAGATACCAATTTAAGCCAAAATATCCTCTCTTTTCTATGAAGATTATCCCCAGATTAGGCAATTCCTTATAAAGGAAGCAAAGTATTATTAGTTAGTACCCAAGAGACATTATGACACATATTGAAAGAATATCATTCTTTTAAAACATTTGATATTTAAAAAGAAGCAAAATGCAACTAGGATAACAGTGAAGGAGACTACAAACTTTAAAAAGTTATGAATGAAAATTACATTAAATTAGTACCATTCAACAATGTTTTACTGGTGAAATCAAACCAAACCAAAAGAAAACAAATTTAAAAGTACTCTCTGGCCGCTCAGAAATAAAAATCATTACACATAGTCCACATTTAGTGACTGCCTCCTTTTACTTTACAATTAATCCTTACATTTGTGAGCTTTGCTGAACCTTAAAGCAAAGGGAAACTGAAATGATCATAAGCACAGCTGTGGCTTTATTTAGCAACCACTTCATGTAAAGACCAAGTTGCCAATCCCAATAGTGGTCATTAAATAAGAAATACCTGTATTATTAGAATTGCGTTTCCCTGCAGTATACAGGATATTCATTGTAACTCCCAAAACACTTGGCTTAAGCAGGAAATAGCTGCAGAACTGCCAAGCAAGCAGAAGTGCATTCTAATTCCTACTGGCTGAAAGAAACTATAGAAAGAAAGCTTTCTATTAAATGAGAAATTTCAGAATTCACAGCTAGCAAGGCAGACACTACTAATCTAAAGCGATCAAGGATTAAACCGATTGTACATTGATTCTTCAGAAGGTAGCGAAGACAAGAGTAATTTTCATCCTGCACCAGCTTAAAATGAGAAGATAGGGATGTAAATATTATGTGTCATGCAACAAAGAAATAAACCACATGCATGATTTAATAGGCAGATATGTTTTATGTATACTATGATAGGAAAGAAACCAAATAAAGAAATTTGTGATAACATTTAAAATAAACCACAGTAAAATTTTAATAAGGAAGATTCACTTAGTTACAGCGTAGAGAAAAGAAAAGGTAAGCAGTACTGAAAATGTAAGAGTGAGATTAATCCAGACATCAGTACATGGCTGTGCCAGTGATAAGCAACTTGAAAACATAATAATACTTGAAGAATGCGCTGGAATTTGATGCTTCCCATCATATAAATGTTGAATCTTTCTTAAACTAATGGTAATTGGGCAAATAGTATAATACCCAGACATATGAAATCTGAAAAGCTGTATTATAGCATCAGAAATATGAAGAATGCTGGGATTTCTAAACTGAAATGGAGTTTCACAATGTGGCATGAGAAGAGCTGAAGTACTCCTTGAAAATCAAGCAGCTGTCTTCCATGTACGTTGAAACAAAAAGCTAATAAGAGCTATCAGGAAGATAACTTTTTTTCTAACAACTGTTGAATAAATATGTATCTTTTAAAGAAGAGAATGAAACATGACCTCACTTTTAGTCCAGAAAATGCTGTGCCCAATTTTAGCCATCCACCTGTAAGGGCGGAAACAGCTTCAGGATATCCGTTTCTCTGATGGATAGGTAGAGGAAATATGGATCCCAAAGAAACAGGGATATTTCTGCTTTGTTTCTACACTATGGATGTTTAAAGATGGATTTCTCTCCTTTTTAAATCAAAGGAAGGGAATTTATCCCTTTGCAGCTCCATAGCTTGTGTAGATGACCTTAGTTAATGGACAATTAGGGCGCCTTTGGATCTAGTAGATTAATAGATTGGCTTCCCAGGACATCTGATTAAACCCTGGCAAGCAGACTATCTGATGTTTCCAACAATGGCTTTTCCTCTCCAAAATCCAAATTTTCTCTCTGACCACTGAATGGAAAATCTAAGTATTACTCTTCCTTTAAAATTTAAAGGCAAAAAGGTGCTTCAAAGCAGCCAAGCCTTTCTCCAGGATCTCACAGCCACTGCATGAGCCTAAGAAAAAGTTGTCTTGATTTAAAGAGCTGCAGGCCAGCACATCATCTTGCATGCTCTGAAATATCTTTTTGTTTTCAACTCCGAAGATATGCACAACCCATCATTCCCCAGAAGACTGCATCCTAAATCATTTACAGCCTGTATTTCTTCGAGCATGAATCTCAAAGGAACACAGAAAGGATTCTATAGCATTCCCCTATCCCAGGGGTAGGCAGCTGACTCAGGAATTCTGGGAATTGAAGTCCATGAGTCATAAAAGAGCCCAGGTTGCCTACCCATGCCCTATCCACATATTAACCTGATCCCGGACTGCTTAGGTACAAAAAGAAGTTGGAAATCTGATTGGTATTTGGCAAACAGTGTTGTCTGAGAAATAAGATGGGGTGCAAAACCTGAGTGCCTCTAGCAATTGCTGAATTATAGTTCCCAACATCTCACTCCATTGGTCATGCTGGGTGAAGTTTGACAGCTTTGCTCTGCAAGTTCCCTGTTCCAATCTAAACCATTAACCTGGCCTCTATAAACTTATCTTTTAGAAGATGAATGCATGTTTTTAACCGATTAGAGCTATATTCATCATAGATCTCTAAATATACCCACAAACTGAAGGATTTGATGCAGTTGAATAATTAATCAGGTAATCTTATCTAGTAATAGGTTTTAATTGGGTGAAAGCATCTGTGTGTCTCTGTACATTATGCAGTACCTATATCTGGATACATCCCAGCTACTTCTGATGTTATGAAAGCATGAATGAATGAACAGACAAGTTGGAACACAGAGCTATAATGAGCTTTTGAATCGCCAATACTCACACATAAAAGGGGCCCTGATCATCAGCAGGTGTTGGAGAAGATCTAGAATGTGAAGCATACGACGCAGCATCTTTTTACAATAGTGTTAACAAATGTCAGTGACTTCTACTCAATGAGAGATGCATACACACGTATTTAAAAGTGTGCATTCCTGCTTACTTTCCTTTTCCCCCTCTCCACCTCTATTCTATCCACACCTCCCATCAGAAAGCATCTGTTCTTTATTGGAGTGTATAGCAATGATTATTAACAAGCATGAAAAATGCAACCGCAATCAATCTTTTATTCCTTGATCAGAGATTCATCTCCACACGTTCGGTTAAGGCAGGTGAATTCTGAATCAGCTCTGTAATTATCTGGCAGATGTTAGAGGCAGCTGTTATAACTACCGCTAAAAGCAAAAGTCTCTAGATATTGTTAAAGAAATGTAAGGTGCAGGGAGAAGTGAAGACACACATATCCTGATGATGCTATACATCTGCTTTTCTATTTAGGAAAAAAAAATCTTTATATATGAAGGGAAGGAAGAAAAGATGATGAAAGAGAGAGGAGACACACACACACACACACACACACACACACAGAGAGAGAGAGAGAGAGAGAGAGAGAGAGAGAGAGAGAGAAAGAGAGAGAGACTTAAAATACAGTTTTCTTCCTAATATTTGTAAAAAATATACTGAGAGCATAATTCTTCTGTTTTAATGTTATGTATCATAATTTCTACATTCACCATTTTCCACTATTGAAATATTTCTCAAGTCACCTGAGGTAAAACATCAAAGCTTAATTTATAAAATTCCAATGTTTTTTTCTAGTTGATCTGCCTGAACAAAAATTATGTAATTTAAATCCCATGCAAATACTATCACTGAGTCCTCCAGGAATCCAGCAAATAGATTCAAAAAGGTGTTAAATGCCCTTTTGTCACCCAGATCAATATACAAATCTTTCTCACTCTAATGCTACTATTAATTGGAAATAAAGGGTTGATCCTTTCTGCCGTTTGCTCCTCCCATTCATCTAACAAACTATTTTTCCCCAAAAGGTGATTTCATGCCGTAAATATATCCATCAACTTTCTCCATTGCTTAGACATTAAAGGTGAATATTCTTCAGATATACTAATTGCATTGCTGGTGTTAAGGAGCAGCTGCTAAGCTTTAATTTTTAGAAGGCAATTCAGGATTTAGTTTAATAATATTTTTTAATCAAGTTCAGAGTTTTTTTCATTATAGTTACATATTTGTAAGATTAAGTGATCCAGGCAAACATTTTCTCCCTTACTGCAAATGGCTGGCAAGTTCCACTATTTATTTGAGCCCATGAAATTATATCAAACCAGTGAATGGGATCATCAAACTACCACATTGGATTGCAATTTTGGAATTCTCATTAACATCTATTAGCCAGTTGTGATTCACAGAAGACATTTCAACTTCTTCCATCAATGTAGAATCCAGTTTAATACTGAAACTTCATTAAGATACTGAATTAAAAATAACCATGGAATTAAAAAAAACACTCAAGTGTAGTGACAATATAATTGATCCATACCATTTTTGAAATTCTACCAATCTGTATGACATCCAACTTACTTTATATCCGGTCCAATGACAGAATGCCTCCTCAGCATGGCCCGTGCTTGGGCATTAGTTAAATTAGCAGTAGGTTCCTCATTAATAGACAATATACAGTCTCCAATACTAATTCGTCCATCACGATTTATGGAACCACCATGGATAATGCTGCGAACTATCATTCCCATGCCATCTTTATTAGAACTTACTGTCATCCCTTACAGAAGAAAAAAGTTTAAAGCTAATAAGAAATATGGGAACAATATTGGTATCTGACTTGATCCTACACTGAACAACATTCATTTTCTGAATTTTTTTTATTTACATGTTTATCTGTATTTCTACCAATATACTCATACTTCCATAGATTTTTTTTAAATAGTAACATGAAGAAAAATTAATATCTTATTGGTAAGATCTGAGGAATCAACATGCAAGATACGCTTGGCAGGTCAAAAAACACCAGCTAGAAAATTCT
Source organism: Vipera ursinii (assembly GCF_947247035.1). NCBI lineage: Eukaryota > Metazoa > Chordata > Lepidosauria > Squamata > Viperidae > Vipera > Vipera ursinii. The sequence goes on along the minus strand of NC_139513.1, from coordinate 219,036,761 downwards.
CACTAAAAAAAACTGGTAACAGCTGAGGCTGACATATTAGATTATCTCTTCAGGTCTACAGCTGCCTCCATTGCATAAGCTCACAGTTAAGATCAAAAAGATGATGAATTCCTAATGCCTTCTGTTCTGTTTAAAAAGCCACTTAATTAAATAAGATCCGCTTTTTTTTACATATGGCCACAAAGAAAGAAGTGGAAAACAGAAAAGGAAAAGGCAATGAACTTATTTTTAATTTAATAAAAAAAGTGAGCAGAGAAAAAAGGAAGACCAAGATGAGATAATGTTGAAGAAATTACAGATTTGTTCTGAACAGGAATGAATTACAAAGCATACAAGTGAAGGATTTTGTCCTTCCCTTATTTGAATATGGCCAATATTTTTCTCCCTGATTATTTCCAGGACAAAAAGAATGTTAAAATTCTCCAAATAAAGAGTTCTTAGGTTTTGCATCATTATACTAAGAAAAGCTCATGTTACCATAGTTTCAGCATTGCAACGATTCTTAATTTTATTAGTAATTCAATTGCTTGGACAACTATATCATGCCCCAGGTACTAAAAATAGATAATTAGGTTGGAGACATTGATGTATTGCCTAATTATAACAGATTGATTCTCTCTTGACTCTTTCTGCCTTCATATGGAAAGGAAAATCCATAGACATGATTGATATAATTATAATTATTATTGGAACCATATACAAAAATCTTTGCTTTTTGATTAAAGCAACTTAAAGACTATTATCTAGTTTTCTTTCAGGAATAACTAGGCAGAAATAAGGATCCCAGGAACAAAGTTACGTGAGGTACATTACCTAAGCTTGAATTGCCTTTTGCAATGATAATAGTCTTCTCCAACTTGTTTTTATTTGTATCTAGACCAGCAGGCATTAAGCTATTATTTCCCATCAAGAATACTTGATCCTGGTAGGAAGAAAATAAGAGACACTTCTGGAAAACTTAATAGGATTTTGTGTAGTTTACAAATCACAGTCTGCTAGACAGTCTGTATATTTGTAATGTCTTTCAAAGAGCTTGTTACTGTTCAAAACAAGTGAACACCAAAAAAGTAACATAGTTAAAAAGAGCCTTGGTGGAGCAGTGGGCTAATGCCTCCTTAAGTAACACCAGCTGCCTGCAATTATTGCAGGTTCGCATCCCACCAGGCTCAAGGTTGACTCAGCCTTCCATCCTTCCGAGGTAGGTAAAATGAGGACCCAGATTGTTGGGGGCAATTAAGCTGACTTTGTAGTAATGCCGCTTGGGGTGTGTGTGTGTGAAAGCCCTAATAAGCAGGCATATACATAGAATGAAGGCTACTGCTAAGCTTGTAAGCCGCCCTGAGTCTTCGGAGAAGGGCGGGATATAAATGGAATTAAAATAAATAAATAAATAAATAGTGGTTTACTAAAACAACTGTGCTGAGGAAATAAGAATACCTTTCATAACTGGCAGCAGACATATATACAATATTTTTTTTTTTTAAAAAAAAAACTAGACTTGTCCAATCTGGTGACCTCCAGATACACATTGCAAAAGTCAGGGTTCCATGTAGAGAAAGTTGTACAAGTCAGCTGACCTGCTCTGTCATACAATCACTTTTGCTCCTTGTTGCATATTCCATATTAGTCTCCAAAAATGGAATGCTTCTTTGTATATCGTATTTTTCCATCTATAAGACACACCCTTGTATAAGACTCTCTCCACACCGATCAGCTGTTCGGCAAAGTGCCAAACAGCTAAGCCGGCAAATCTGCAAGTTCGGCCAGCCAAAGATCTTGCCTCCTCCCCCCTCCCGTTAGTGGCAAGCCCACAGGGGCTTGACACCTGCACCAGGCGGCATGACAACCCACATAGGCAGGCCCTTATTTTTCTGATTTTTGAAGACGGTGTTTGCAGGAAAAAATAGCATCTTATACACGGAAAAATATGGCACTAATGAATCTACAAGTTCACCTCTCTACAGACATCCTTGCAGGATCTTGCAGTTCAGTTTTTAGAAAGCAAGCTGTGCCACAAATTAGTGCATAAAATCCATACAACCCCAACTTATGTTGCATTTGATTCTTCTAGATCAAAAGGCAGAATGACCAGCAACAATACTTGGGAAACATCGCTACCTTTAGTTCTCCCCCCCCCTTTGATCTACTAAATCTCTAAAAATGGTGCTTTTTCGCATGTAATGAATCCTTCTGGGAGAATCAAGTGGCAATCTAGAACTTACTTTTGTAGAGTGTGAAAAATCAGGTGTGAGGTGAGATTCTCTCCAAAGGCTTGTGTTTTCGTGTTCAACTTGTTTCTTAGGAGAATGTGTTGTTGGATTCACAAGAAGAGGTTCTGTGATCTGTTTCATACATCCACCTGCGGGTTTACTCTCCATCTCTCTTTGCATTAGATCCACTGTGTACAAGTTTTTATCTGATGACTGGTAACTGAGTAGCTCACTGGAATCATCTTTGAAAGTAGTCTAGCAAACAAGATAACAAGAATTCCAAACTCATTCTATTTCTAAAGTACCATTTCTTCCTCTGGAAGTCTAAAAGCCTTTCCCATGTATACCTAAGAATAACTAGTTTATATTCAATGTGCCCCATGGTCCATTTTTATTTTATATAATTATTTTTATTGGGATAAAGTGGTAACTATAAACACTATCAAGTTTCATGAATGAAAGCAAATATACGTGTTCCAAGACAATGTTGCAGGATCCAATCTGGTTCAGTCACTAGGACCAGAGGTTTAGTCTTCCGAGTTTTTGGACTTGTGCTGGAGCCAATTCTCAGGGAACTTCTCTCTCACCAGAACATGACACAGAGAAAAGTTTCCTGAGGATGGGTTCTACCACAAGTCTGAAAACTGGCCTGGTGACTGACCCAGATTGGATCCTACTACCAAGTTTGATGGTAAACATTTTCTTTCTATTCTGATGGGCCACAACAGAGTGATTTCATGAACATGAGTTCTGCATCTTGTATAAAACTGGATTTTGTTGTTGCAGAGTATGTTTCCCAGCACGCACATTAATTTCTACTTTCATTAACTACTGCAAAGTTGAACAATGCAATCTGTCTCATTGGCACAGGTACATTCTGTTTAGTCTAAGAAATTCTATTAGGATATAAATTCTGGCCATCACACCCATGCTGTGCCAAGAGAAATGAAATTCCCAAAGAAATAAAGCCAGCTTATAAATGTCAGGTGTGAAAGAAGAGCAACTTTTTTTCAAAAACAGATGTGAGTTACTTATAAAGCAATAAAACCACAATAAAAATCAAAGAAATAAAATATACAATCCCATTTCAAAGAATGAACTGGCAATCCAGCCGTGATCCCACCATGAATGTTAAAAGAAATATGCAGAATGATCCGAAAGACAGAGAAAGAAAGAAAGAGAAAGAATCAGAAAAAGGAGAAAAGCTAATGACAAAAAAATTAAAGAACATCAAAAGTAAAAAAAGAATTTGACCTTTTGACAAAAGAATTTAAGCGACCTTTTGAGCAATGATTTTCTAGCGATTTGTTAACAATTTTCTTTAAGAAAATTAGAGTTTTTAATGCTTGAACTTTAAGCATGTAGCATTCATTTTACTTACAGATGTCTTTCCATAAAATGGCTTGTTATTGTTTAGATTTCTTTGAACCACATTTTTTTTAAACTGGAGCACCTAAGAATTATAGTAAATGGTCTGCTGAATACTGAAAAGCTGAAAGTTATTCAATCAGCATAACTATCTAAATGACATTACTCTTTAATCTAGTAAAAAATACTATGGACAAATAGAACTGGCAACATTACCTTCACTATCCAAACAGACATTTTCAAAAAGCTACTTTATAGGTATGAACAAAGTGCCTTTCTACTCACGTCCCTGCTCATATCTTTCCCCCATAATTTTACCTTGAGAGTTGAAGAGGGCAGAGAAAGAGCAAGCTTGAGATCATCACCACAAATGCCACCATGCAGTGTTAAAGCTGAAGACTGGAATGTACCATCATTATCTGGAGAACAGTCCAATTCCATGGTAGAGTCTTCTATTATATCTGCCTCACTTGAGTCCACCTAATAGCAAAGGCAATTCAATCAAATGGGCGACTATTGTTGTTGGTTTCAAATAAATACAAGCATCAGTGGCTAAATAGTTCTAGCTAGTTTCCTTTTGTAACGTTTTTTTCTTTTCAATTCTCCACAGCAGAATATGTTGGTTTGCCACATGTTTATTTCCATTCACAGCTTTGGATGTCAGATCCTGGACAGGCAATGACTTTTATGTGAAAATATTTTAATTGATCATCTCTCTAAAAAAAAATTATACTACGTGGAGCTAATCTTTGATTTACGACAATTGAGCCCAACATTTCTGTTGCTAAACAAGGCACTTGTTAAGTGAGTTTTGCTCCATTCTATGAGTGTTTTTGTCACAGTTGTTGATCGCTGCAGATGTTATGCGAATCATGCAATTAGTAAGTGAACCTGGCTTTCCCCATTGACTTTACTTGTCAAAAGAGGGCTGGGAAGGTTACAAATCACATGACCGCAGGACACTGCAACAATTATAAATGCCTGCCAGCTGTAAGCATCCAAATGTTGATTATGTGAATGTGGGGATGCTGTAATGGACATAAGTTTAAAAACCCGTCATTTTTTTCAGTGCTGTTGTAACTTCGAAGTCACTAAACGAATGGTTGCAAGTTGAAGGCTACTTTTATTATTCTAATAGGCTTAATTTTATAATTTAGTGTGAATAATTAAGTGAATTATTCCAGTGTGTGATTTTTTTTTAAAAAAGTGTTCTAATTTATTCCCAAAATATATTACCATTGCTCATTACAAATAAACCAGCACACATTGTAAATTTATACTCAGTATTATTGCCTTCTCAGCACATTTTCATATACGGTAAGCCTAGCATTATATCAATAAAATCATGGGATTCAGTATCAATTCTATGCCTACAATTCAATTCAGTTCAACTCAGAAACTCAAATCCAATGCATGTTAAATTTGTGATAGGCAGAAACATAATCAAATTCTACCTTCAATAAAAGATGAACTTCAACAACAAAAAATAAGGATCATATCCCAAACTAAGTAACCTTGTGATACAATCCTTCAAAGGTTTCTACAATAAAACATTTTAATGAACAGAACCATTGTGAAAACACCAAGTATTTTTCCCATATTTCCCATTCATGTTGACCTTTCTAAGTCAATTGTGCCTCTCAGCCTTTCTATCAAATTAGAATGCCTATTTGTAGAATTCTATGTAAACCTTCCTATATTTTTCTGTGAAAGTATGTCATGATAAGATACAAGTATATATACAGGGAGTGCAGAATTATTAGGCAAATGAGTATTTTGACCACATCATCCTCTTTATGCATGTTGTCTTACTCCAAGCTGTATAGGCTCGAAAGCCTACTACCAATTAAGCCAGACATGTCAAACACAAGGCCCGGGGGCCGGATTCGGCCCGCGAAGTGGTTTCATGTGGCCCGTGAAGCCATCCTGGAAACAGTGAGGGACCGGCCCCCACTGCCTTGGCCCTGGCCCAGAGACCCTCCTTCTGCCAGAGACCCTCAGATCTGTCCCCACTCCTGCCTGGGCCCCCATAGGCACCCTTGATGCGAACGATGTAGAGCTAGCCACGCCCACCCAGTAGGCCATACACACTAGCCACGCCCACCCAGTAGGCCACGCCCACCCTGGCCATACCCACCTGGCCCCCTGAGGGCAACCGCAATGCTGATGCGGCCCTCAGTGAAATTGAGTTTGACACCCCTGAATTAAGCATATTAGGTGATGTGCATCTCTGTAATGAGAAGGGGTGTGGTCTAATGACATCAACACCCTGTATCAGGTGTGCATAATTATTAGGCAACTTCCTTTCCTTTGGCAAAATGGGTCAAAAGAAGGACTTGACAGGCTCAGAAAAGTCAAAAATAGTGAGATATCTTGCAGAGGGATGCAGCACTCTTAAAATTGCAAAGCTTCTGAAGCGTGATCATCGAACAATCAAGCGTTTCATTCAAAATAGTCAACAGGGTCGCAAGAAGCGTGTGGAGAAACCAAGGCGCAAAATAACTGCCCATGAACTGAGAAAAGTCAAGCGTGCAGCTGCCAAGATGCCACTTGCCACCAGTTTGGCCATATTTCAGAGCTGCAACATCACTGGAGTGCCCAAAAGCACAAGGTGTGCAATACTCAGAGACATGGCCAAGGTAAGAAAGGCTGAAAGACGACCACCACTGAACAAGACACACAAGCTGAAACGTCAAGACTGGGCCAAGAAATATCTCAAGACTGATTTTTCTAAGGTTTTATGGACTGATGAAATGAGAGTGAGTCTTGATCGGCCAGATGGATGGGCCCGTGGCTGGATTGGTAAAGGGCAGAGAGCTCCAGTCCGACTCAGACGCCAGCAAGGTGGAGGTGGAGTACTGGTTTGGGCTGGTATCATCAAAGATGAGCTTGTGGGGCCTTTTCGGGTTGAGGATGGAGTCAAGCTCAACTCCCAGTCCTACTGCCAGTTTCTGGAAGACACCTTCTTCAAGCAGTGGTACAGGAAGAAGTCTGCATCCTTCAAGAAAAACATGATTTTCATGCAGGACAATGCTCCATCACACGCGTCCAAGTACTCCACAGCGTGGCTGGCAAGAAAGGGTATAAAAGAAGGAAATCTAATGACATGGCCTCCTTGTTCACCTGATCTGAACCCCATTGAGAACCTGTGGTCCATCATCAAATGTGAGATTTACAAGGAGGGAAAACAGTACACCTCTCTGAACAGTGTCTGGGAGGCTGTGGTTGCTGCTGCACGCAATGTTGATGGTGAACAGATCAAAACACTGACAGAATCCATGGATGGCAGGCTTTTGAGTGTCCTTGCAAAGAAAGGTGGCTATATTGGTCACTGATTTGTTTTTGTTATGTTTTTGAATGCCAGAAATGTATATTTGTGAATGTTGAGATGTTATATTGGTTTCACTGGTAAAAATAAATAATTGAAATGGGTATATATTTGTTTTTTGTTAAGTTGCCTAATAATTATGCACAGTAATAGTCACCTGCACACAGATATCCCCCTAAAATAGCTATAACTAAAAACAAACTAAAAACTACTTCCAAAAATATTCAGCTTTGATATTAATGAGTTTTTTGGGTTCATTGAGAACATGGTTGTTGTTCAATAATAAAATTAATCCTCAAAAATACAACTTGCCTAATAATTCTGCACTCCCTGTATATTGCTCAAAAAAATAAAGGGAACACTTAAACAACACAATGTACTGTATTTAATAGTAGGATGTCTTATCTTGTGTCCCCTTCGAATTTCAGAAGGGTATGGCTGACTGATGAGAACAAATGAGTTTGAAATGGCCATATCAGCCTCCCTTTAATTCTTTGTTAGCAATCCAAAAAACTTCCTGCAATAAATTTAAAACAAAGTAGTTTGTATCTTATGTAAAGCTACTCATGTCTGTATGTGCATATTATGATAATAAACTATAATACCTCCAAAACCAAAGGATGAAATATTTGGTCAGCTCAATCCCACAAATGGGGCCAATATTACACAAGATGAAGTGACACCGGTGAGGAAGTAATAATCTCAAATTCTTTATATAAACTTTTAAGGTTGTCTTAAGGTGCAATCCTAAATTTCACAAAAAAATGCTGACTGGAAATCATTACATATAAATAAAACTTGTCAGCAGAATTGAAAAATGTAATCTAAAGGGGGGGAAAAAGGAGTGGACAGAGGAGGCGGCAATAAAAGGAATGAGTTGCATGCATCCAGACCCCAGCAAGACTAAGGTGACATCTGCATACCACCACAAAGATGTATATAATCCCAAATAATTTTCAATTTACTAAATCCCGTGAAGACATACATACATATACATACATGTTCTCTCTCTCTCTCTCTCTCTCTCTCTCTCTCTCTCTCTCTCTCTCTCTCTCTCTCTCTCTCTCTCTCTCTCCCTCCCTCCCTCCCTCCCTCCCTCTCTCTCTCTCTCTCTCTGTGTGTGTGTGTGTTCTGAGAAAGCAGGGACTTGGATTTCAGACAGATTGCTATTAAATCAGCCAGGATTGGGCCATTTTACCTATTAGATTTGGATTGACATACATATATATCGTATATACTTGAGTATAAGCCGACTCGAGTATAAGCCGAGACCCCTAATTTTACCCCAAAAAACTGGAAAAAAGTTATTGACTCGAGTATAAGCCGAGGCTGGGAAATGCAGCAGCTGGAGGCTGGATCCCCCGAAAGACGTCTCTGCTGAGATGAGAGAACGGGGTGGCAAGCCGCCGAGAGAATGGGGCGGTGGAGTGCTCCGCCGAGAGAATGGGGCAGCTTGCTGTTCTCTCAGTGCAGCACGGCAGAGGCTGGATCTCGCGAAAGAAGTCTCTGCCGAGAGAATGGGCGGCAAGCCTCCACCACCCCATTCTCTCAGCGGAGCGCTCCACCGCCCCATTCTCTCGGCAGCTTGCCACCCCGTTCTCTCATCTCAGCAGAGACGTCTTTCGGGAGATCCAGCCGCTGCCGTGCTGCACCGAGAAAACAGCAAGCCGCCTCATTCTCTCGGCGGAGCACTCCACCGCCCCATTCTCTCGGCGGCTTGCCACCCCGTTCTCTCATCTCGGTGGAGACTTCTTTTGGGGGATCCAGCCTCTGTCGCCCCCTTTTCTCAGCTGGGCTCTGCCGAGACGAGAGAATGGGGCAGCAAGCCGCTGAGAGAATGGGGCAGTGGAGCGCTCCGCCAAGAGAATGGGGTGGCTTGCTGTTGGCGCGGTGCGGCGTGGCAGAGGCTGGATCCCCCGAAAGAAGTCTCTGCCGAGAGAATGGGTGGCAAGCCTCCACCATCCCATTCTCTCGGCGGAGCGCTCCACCGCCCCATTCTCTCGTTTCAGCAGAGACTTCTTTCGGGGGATGCAGCCTCTGCCGCCCCCTTCTCTCAGCTGCCTGGGCAGCTGAGAGAAGGGGGCGGCAGAGGCTGCATCCCCCGAAAGAAGTCTCCGCCGAGAAAATGGGCGGCAAGCCTCCACCGCCCCATACTTCGCGGAGCGCTCCAACGCCTCATTGTCTCGTCTCAGCGGAGACTTCTTTTGGGGGATCCAGCCTCTGTCACCCCCTTCTCTCAGCTGGGCAGCTGAGAGAAGGGGGCGGCAGAGGCTGGATCCCCCAAAAGAAGTCTTCGCCGAGAAAATGGGCGGCAAGCTTCCACCGCCCCATACTTCGCGGAGCGCTCCAACGCCTCATTCTCTCGTCTCAGCAGAGACTTCTTTCGGGGGATCCAGCCTCTGTCACCCCCTTCTCTCAGCTGGGCAGCTGAGAGAAGGGGGCGGCAGAGGCTGGATCCCCCGAAAGAAGTCTTCGCTGAGAAAATGGGCGGCAAGTTTCCACTGCCCCATACTTCGCGGAGCGCTCCAACGCCTCATTCCCTCGTCTCAGCGGAGACTTCTTTCGGGGGATCCAGCCTCTGTCACCCCCTTCTCTCAGCTGGGCAGCTGAGAGAAGGGGGCGGCAGAGGCTGGATCCCCCGAAAGAAGTCTTCGCCGAGAAAATGGGTGGCAAGCTTCCACCGCCCCATTCTCTCAGCGGAGGCTTGCAGAGATGGCGGCGGAGCTGCGCATGCAGCTCTCCAAACCGCCGCCGCCCGTTTGGAGAGCTGCTGCCTTCGTCCATGTTTGACGAAAGCAGCAGCTCTCCAAACTGGGGGGTGGAAGTTCTTTTTTTTTGTTGTTCACTTGAGTATAAGCCGAAGTGGATTTTTCAGCCCAAAAAGTGGGCTGAAAAATTTGGCTTATACTCAAGTATATACGGTATATAGAATCTGTCAAAGGTTCATTCAACATTCTAGCTTTTGTGGGTTTTTGAAGACTGCCCAGCATCTCAGCTACTATATACAGTATATCACTAGAATAGAGCATGGGTGGGTAACTATGGCAACTTTTACCACCTGAGGATTTCAACTCCCAGAATTCTTGAACAGAACAAGTAAGGTTGGGGTTTTTTTATGAACTGAAAAAGTATGTGAGAAAACTGAGAATATGAATAAGAGAAAACACATCGCCTCCTGAGGTTTTTAGATATTGCCGAGTTTAAATGGGCAACAGCATTTGAATACTATCCTGCGTTTACACAGAGTTCTAAGTTCCAAGAACTGCAAATTCCCTTGAAAGAAATTGCAGAGTCCTATGAAGTAATTTGGAACAAATGGCTGGAGCCGTAATTTCCTTATATTATAGGATTATACATATGCGTGGTTTCTCATTTAAAAAAAAATAATGGTTTTGCTTTTGTAATTTTCTTATTCTTTTTTTTAATTGTACATTATTCTGAAAGCTTCAAGGATTTTTTTTTAAAACAAAAAACAAATGTCTGAATATTTAGAGAGTTTAATTTTGCCTTCTTATAAATACAAGGTTTTGTTATGGATATTTTCTTGTATTACCAAATAAACAACCATCATGTGGATTCAAGGAAACCAAGAAAGAAGTCTTTTGAAATACATGTTAACAGCAGGAGTGTTCCTGTATTGTTCCTTAACAGAATGCCATTCAAAATTAAGACAAAGAATAAAAGACTAACTATAGACTAACCAGAGCCAGCTCAGCATGGAAGAGGGCTGAATCGGTTAGCCCTTCCTCCTCAAAGGACTGGGCAGTGTAGAAAAAGGAATCTTCCTTAGCAGAAACATAGCCCTCTTCTGATGAAAGCTGCAGAAAAAATGAAGCTCTTGAGTTGGATGATGGCCAGTGAACAGAACATGCCATGTAGGTAAATACCAAGAAATTTTAAATGAATATAAAGATCAGAAAAAAAGGATATCTAGAAATCATATTATAGCCGTCAAACCATGAAATGATTTATAGGGTTGGGGGGAAAAAAGAAAGAAAAATGAGATGGAAATAATCATGAGTAAGCACCACATGGTTATGTACCTATGTGCTGATATTTGAAATGTTCCCCCAGACCAGATGATAAATTCTGTCTCTCTCCTTATATTTCCACTGCCTGATTTCCAATGCAGTTAAGCCTCACAAACTAGATTAAACTAGATTTAAGTCTATCCAGTCTTACCAAGTTTAAATTATACTTAGTTCCTAAACACAACACATTAAGTTCCACTGAAATCAGTAGCACTTCTTCTTGTGATAATCATGTTTGGAGCAGACTGAAAATCACATTTGTTTTAAATTTTTTACCTGTCTGGCTGGTGAATTTCATAGTAAGTCACTGGGAGACAACAGCTTTCACAATCTTGCCATGAATGTTGAACCCAATTACAATATGAATGATTTTATTTAGAAATTGTTCATTCCAATACAACTAAAATATATTCCTTATTGACATCATAATAAAAGTACATTACCTAGATCCTTTTCTGTTGGGTTTAAGGTTGGACTATGGAATTGAGATAGCATTGGTCATAGTTGTTGAAGAGACTGGTAAACTCAGAATATGGATTATGTATCTATCCAGGCCTTGATCATACAGACCTTTTTTTTATAAAAAGTTTATTTTTATTTTTTCCAACTCTCCCCCATATATATCGACAAATATACCATAATATTTTATCAAGTATTAACCTACATTCTTTTTACATTCTTGTCTATCAAATACTCTTAATAACATAAATACATACACATACATTTTGATGTTGCTCGTCCATTTCCCCTTTCACTGTATCCACACTCCTTCTCTCTCTTCCCTCTTCTCTAACTTCTTTTCCCCTTTCTTCTCTTTCTTTCCTACTTCCTTTTTCTTCCTCTCCTCTCCTCTTTCCTTCATCGCTCCCCTCCCCTTCAATACCTCCTGAATCAGGTTGGGCTGATAATGAAGGGTGGTGGGCACAGTAGCTTTCCTCCTTCCCCTAAGGTTGGTTCTAGCTAGAGTTGGTACAGAATAAAAGTCCAGCCCATGCTTTTTCTTCCTGCATTTATTTAGCATCTTCATGAAAGCTCTGAGTAACTTGGAAGAACATTTATTTGTCCATATAAGTAACTATCATTAATATGCTGTACATCTCTGCCCTACCTGTCACTTGGATAACTTAACATTCCCCCAGTGGTTGGTGTGCAATTTGAAGGTCCTTTTGGACTCATAGATCCTGCTCAAAGAGCAGGTGGCAGCCATGACCAGGAGGGCCTTAGCACAAGTCTATCCATCACGCCAGTTTAGCCGCCTAGATCAGGAGACTATCAAAGTCACTCATGCCTTAATTATTTATCTGGATTACTGCAACAGGCTATAAATGGGACTGCTCTTGAAGACCATTCAGAAGTGGCCACTTATTGAGGATGCAAGGACACATGTGTCCAGGTACAGTTTAAGGAACAAGTATCACCCATAAAGCTCTGGGTGAGACAAGACAGGATAGTTATGAGTCTACCTGCTTGTGATAGTTTCTGCCAGTGGTTTTTTTGTGAAAGAAAAAGGTGCCGGAACTCGCACATGTCATACAACCTGCCTTGCCTACCCTACAAGGTTCCATCCAAAAAAGGTGCCGGAACTCCATTCTGAGCGTTCTATGACAAAAAAAGCCCTGGTTTCTGCCCATTCCGCCAGACCTGAGGGGTCCCTTTTATCAAACTGAATGATGTGATCGAACCCAGGACATGTGCTTTCTGTATCACAATGCCTGTCCTATGGAATAGCCTCCTCTCTGAGCCTGGAATGGTCCCCTTCTCCTAGCCTTCTAGAAGGCATTGGAAGAGCTAGCTTTTTCTCTCAAACACTGGTGCCAGAATGTGAGAGAAGCCCAACATATATATATATATTCCATTCTGCATGTTTTAAGATAGGTTTTATGGTAAAAATTTTGCTTGCAGCCTCAGTCACATTGTACTAGATTGCTTTTATTTTAGCTGAATTACATTTTCCATATGATATGGTTAACTGATCAGAGCCATTAGAGTGAGGTGGCCGCATAACGTAATTCTTTAAATAAATAAATAATCGTCATGCCTACAATAACTAATATCTCTGGCAAGCAATAATTGTGAAAAAAATGTTTTGACTGCATTTAATTATCAGAGAAATGGGCTATAGATATGTAAAATGATTTATACCCAGAATTAGAAAGAAACATTCCCTTCCTTTGCTTAGAACACTTCTTGGGTTCTTCTGTCAAAGCAGCAATTCAGTGGGCAACCCCAAAGCCCTCGGTGGCCACTGAATCATTTTTATGCGATCCTCAGAACCCCTAAAGCCACTGCTGTTGAAACGCGATGGCAATGTTTCCAATTTCCGAATGAAAAATACAGGCAAACTTTAACAATACTTCTGAGCTTACACTAACAATAAACAAGCAGCCAAAAAAAGAGACACCCTCTCCCCATCTCATCCTACAAACCTTAGTCCCAGCTGTATTTGTGATGAGACTCATTTACTTTGTAGTGTTCAGTACTCTTCTGCACTACCAAGTACAGCCCTAGGTTATCAAACACTTGCACGCCTCTGTGCAAAGATGGCACAGCAACCGGGATTCAGCCAGAAAAAGGTGGATATGAATGTCAAACTCTTCCAGAAAACAGCCCCCAAACCAGCAACAAAACTTATTGCCTTGCTGATTCAAGGAATAAGTGAAAGCATTACTCCCAAATTCTCAGTTCTGTTCACTATGGATAAAATGCTGCCAGTTAGGGATAGGAAATTTACAGATTATGCATAGAATTGGGTTTTGTAACATACAATTTTTGCATGTATGCAACTGTGTGAAATAAATCTGCAAAATATTACTATATAGGTACCAAAGTTCCTGAGATATACACAGTAGATAATTAATATATTCAATATTTCAGTGTAGGTATAGCCATTTTTTTGCTTATGCTATTTAGAACAAATCAAAACATTATAGTTTGGGGTGTTTAAAATATTCTTACTCTAGGTTTCTGGAAGCACCAAGTGTCTACTCTCTGTTTGAAATTACTGTACTGAAAGTAACTGATTCCCAAGCTAAACTTAGTACTTTGGGTCAGAATAAGTTTTTTATTGAGTAACTGCAAATGAAGAATAGTTTGAAGATTCATTGCAGTTATTCAATAAAAACTTAATAGTTTTGTAGAACAAAGTGATGGTGGGCAGGTTCCCAGAGCTTTATTATTCTCTTGATGACAATTGTATAAAATGAGAGATTTTGCAAAGGGCAATTTGCAGGTAGAAATCGAAAACGGCCTTTTTTTTTAACTCACAACAAATGTTCAGTTCACCCATTCCTGATGAAGAAAGTCCTACGTCATTAAATACCCCAGGAGTTTATTTGCAATATACAAAATCCCACTATATTATAAAGCAAGAATTCTTACAGGCAATGGCTTGGCAACTCCTATTCGCACCATTCCCAGAGGTGCACCTTTCAGGGCCTGCACAGCTTCCTCCAGACTACCATTTTCCAAGGTGGCCTCATTGACAAACATAAGCCTGTCTCCTGGCAGGAGCCTGCCATCTTGCTCAGCCACACCCCCAGGAACAAGAGAGCGGATCACGATCACTGTATTTGCGGGGTCCACTGGGTCCTTGTTGAAGGAGAAGAGAGGGGAACATGAGGGGGGGGGGAAATGTCAGCATGTATTTTTATTTACTTTGTGTTTATTTATTTATTCATTTCCTCAGCGCCCAACTCGACCAAGGAACTCTGGGCAGCCTACCACTTTAAAATTCGAAAAAAGTAATTAAAACCACTTAAAAAACATTCAAACTACAAAAACATCCACCAAAATAAGTAAGCACAAACAGCAGCTGTGATGATTAATCTGCTGATAGTAAAAAGCCAAGCAATAAGGCCCTTTACACATTCTGAGCACCATGCCCAGGTACATAGCCAGTTTTTTTAAAAGCTTTGTGAAAGGCCAACAGGGTAGGGGCTATCCTAATGTTCAGGGGGGGGGTATTCCATAAGTCAGGGGCTACAGCAGAAAAAGCCTTTCTTCTAGTTAAGACATGTCAAACACAAGGCCCGGGGGTCAGATCCGGCCCGCGAAGTGGTTTCATGCGGCCCGTGAAGCCATCCTGGAAACAGTGAGGGAACGGCCCCCACTGCCTTGGCCCTGGCCCAGAGACCCTCCTCCTGCCAGAGACCCTCAGATCTGTCCCACTCCTGCCCAGGCCCCCATAGGCACCCTTGATGCCAACGATGTAGAGCTGGCCACGCCCACCCAGTAGGCCACACCCACCCTGGCCATACCCACCCGGCCCCCTGAGGGCAACCGCAATGCTGATGCGGCCCTCAATGAAATTGAGTTTGACACCCCTGTTCTAGTTCCTGGTAGCCGGCTCTCTTTGGCTGATAGGATCTGGAGCATGCCCGATCTATTGGATCTGAACAGAGATTTCAAACAATGGCATGGGTTGTTTTTTTTCCCCTGATCCTGCTTGCTTATAGAAAGATTCAGTTGTCAAGCCACCACTTATGAAGAATTAAAACCTAATTATACATTATATAATCTTGCAGAAAGACCACAGGAAGCAAAATTAAAATCAAGTTCTAGAATATAAATAAATTCTTTGCATAAAGATGGAATTAGCAAACACATTTCAAAATCTGCTCCACATTTAAAATCTCCTCAAATTAGTGCAAAAAAAGAGTTGAAAACCTGGTAGTATTGCACTGCTAGACATGTCTTTTTTTAAAAAAAAAAACTACAAAAGTACCTACTAATAAATACTATTACTTCTATTGCTTTCATTATAATAATTGCAGTAATAATGCATCTTGCTTGTGATAATGCACAGCACAGTCCCAATATTAATATTTTATGTTTGTGTTATTATCGGATCCATGGAATAAGTACTACTGTAAGATTATTTCTCTTCAAATTTCAGTTTCTCCTTAAAGAGAAAGACTGAGAAATATAATAGAACATTAATGAAAGGTGACTTCTTAGTCATACCATGCCTTTTCTCATCTAAGAGATCAGAAAATATCCCCAATTGAAGATGAGTACCTTGCAGAAGTGTGAAGTTTTTGAAACGTATAAAGTAAGTTTGACAAGTTTATTTAATGATGTAATTCTACTGGAATGTTTCATTTTTAAGGAGTTATTGGATACAATGCATAAAGTACATTCTTATATTAGGAAACTCAGAAATTACCTGATAATCCAATATGCTGAAGCCAAGACCTCTGCTCCCCTTCTCCAGCTCAATTTGTTGTATTTCTGTCTCCCACATTGCCAGAGGAGATCCTTGTACCTCTTCAGTATTCTGACTTAGGTTAGCTATTTCCAGCTTAGCATCCTCTGTCTCTGAAGCACCAAGGAGTCCACCAAGGTCTATATGAGACTGGAAAGTTAAATATGGTTACTTTTTAAAATAAAGCTAAGGAAAATTTAAATACAGATTGTCAATGGAACTGGAATAAATGGGAACTGCTATTTAAAGAGTCTAAAACTTATCTATTTTTTAAGTGAATGTTTAATTAAAGTTTTACAAAACACATAAAAACACACGCTAGTTTTGTTTTTTTAAGCGAAGCTAGATTCGCGTAATGACCACGATTCACTTAACAACTGCAATGTCGGAAGAAAGGAAGGAAGGAAAAATGTACAAAGAAAGGAAAAAGCAAAAAAGAGAGAAACTTCCAATTTCCTTTGCAGCAAATATAAGCACATTTACAAAATTCTCTTACTCCATGATTACAAATAAAAACCTTAGCTTTTTCTATATTTGGTTTTTTCTAATCATCAAAAAAACCATAAATCTTAAGTATATTTTTATGTTTTATGTTTCATGCATAAAACAGATTTCCAGTCAACTGTAATTGTGGACAGTTTTTTTCCTTAAAGAGGTTGATTTAATAATATCCACAAGCTCTATCATTTAAGAGTGTAAACTTTATGTACAGATGTCTAAACATATATGAAATGTTTAAATGACCATAAAACTTGACCAAAACTACATGAAAAATTAAAAAAGGCTTTTAAATTAGATTTCCTCAACCCAATTCTAGCCATCTGATCAAACTGTATCAAGTGGGGAAAAATCTTTATTTATCTTATTACCTTACTCCATATTTATTTGTTTAATTTATATAGCCACCAATCTCACAAATAAGAGAGATTCTGGGTGGCATACAACAAAACTAAACCAATAAATATCTAAAATCATTAAAGCATTTAAAAAACAATAAAGCAGATAAAACTAAATAAATGAAGGTTAACAGTAATGGAGCCACTTCAGCAGTTCAAATCTTTTCTTTGAATTCTCTACTGCAAGGAAGAATGGGGGTCTGCGAAGTTTGTCCTTCAGCGTATAAATCTTTATGTTGAATTACCTGCTCTAACATGTGGTTCTCATCCAATGCTGTCTCAATCACAGGTGGAACTGCACGACAACAGACCATTCTTACATTGATCGGAAGCTCTTTTAGAATATTGACAACATCCTTGTGATTCTCTCCAAGCAAAGATTCTCCATTTACCTGTCAATGAAAATAAGGATATTTACAGAAATAAAGAAAAGTCAAGAGAGCAAGAAGGAAATACATATATTTTCACATTGAACATAGGATTAACTAAAGTTATCATATTAAAAAAGATACCACCGGGTTTCTCCACATTACAGGTGGTCCTCAATCACTTTTTGCGAACTTCTGACAATCAAAACCAATGGGGAAACCAGTTTCACTTAACCACCATGTTACTAACTTACCAACTGCTGTGATTCGCTTAACTGTGGCAAGAAAAGTTGTAAAATGGGACAAAACTCACTTAACAAATGTTTCACTTAGCAACAGAAATTTTGGAGTCAATTGCCATCGTTAAGTTGAAGACTACCTGCACAGAGACCATAAAGTTAGAAGAAATAATACAGGGAGTCCTGGACTTACAACCATTCGTTTAGTGAACATTCAAAGTTTCAACAGAACTGGAAAAACAAAATGACCCAAGGGCTGGTTTTCACACTTGAGACTGCTGCAATAACCCCATGGTCATGTGCTCAAAATCTGGACACTTTAGCAACTGGCATGCATTTATCATGTGATCACCATTTGTGAACCTTCCTAGACAGCTTCTGACAAGCAAAGTCACTGGGGACAAGCCAGATTCACTTAATGACCACATGATTCACTCAGCAACTGCAATGATTCGCTTTAAAGCCTTGGCAAAAAAGTCATAAAATGGGGCAAAAATCACTGCGTAATCTCCTTACTTAGCAACAGAAGCTTTGGGCTTAGTTGTGGCCATAAGTGTAACTTTGGCTGTCATTTAGAAAATGATTTTAAAAGTGAGTATTTATATAATCACTACCTTAGAACATACTAGCATATTCTAAATTTATACAGGGTATCTATGTCTTTCACAAATATATGAATATAGGTAGTCTTTGTCCTACAGCAATTTTTTTAGTGACCATTCAATGTTTCACTGGCACTGAAAAAACTGATTTATGACTAGCCCTTCCACTTACAACTGTTGTAGCAGCCCCAAGGTCACATGATCAAAATTTGGGAGTTGGCAATCGGCATGTAATTATGATAGTTGCAGGTCCTGGGGTCATGTGATCACCATTTGCAACGTTCCCACCTGCCTTCCGACAAGTAGAGTCAATAGGGAAAGCCGGATTCACTTAACAACCGCATGATTCACTTAACAACTGTACTGGTTCACTTAAAAGCCACACCAACACTGGCTGCAACTCACTAACTGTCTTGGTTGTCAGTGGAACTCTGTTCCCAATTATTGCTGTAAGTCAAGGACTGGACTGGACTCCATGCTAAGGAAATATTAAAAGTGAAAAAATCCCTCTGAATATCTTTTAAGAGAGCAGTGGTATAAGAAAGATTAATTCATACTTCTAGTAATTCATCTCCACTGAACAATTTGCCACATCGTCCAACTGGCCCTTCAGGCAAAACAGACCGAATAAAATGATGTCCTGCTGTAGCTTCTAAGCTAATCCCCAGTCCGCTGCTTTCACTAAACTTGTTCACATCCGCCACCTAGAAAGAAGAAAAATAAGAATCTTCTTCGTAACCAACAAACCAGTTGCTTAGAAAATTGCACCAAGAGAGATCCTATACAAAGGACCAGTAAATTTAAAAGCTGCTTTGCTACAGGTGCTCTACTTCTTAAGCTACCGGCTCATTCCTTTCAAACAACATCCATGTTCATTGATTTCTCACATCAAAACAAGATGGAATGACAATGTGAGCTGAAAAGGAGCATCCAGCTGTAACATCCCTTTTCCCATTTGCAAAGGGGTAACAGATGCTGGTAGCTACAGCTGTCCCGGAGATGAAAGGTAGTCAGAGAGTCACAAATAAATGGAACAAATGAAACTATCAAAGGCTCCACACTTCTCATTACACCAGCTTTTGTGACCACCATGGAACAATAGTTAGCAAATACAGTATTCGGAAACAGCAATGTTTCCAATTTGAAGAAAAAGAACTGGATTCTATATCTGGCAATGCTTGTGGCCTCTGAAACAAGTCAAATGTTAACAGGACATGCACCTGGCAACATAATTCTCTATGGTTTACTAATCCCCAGGTGGGGAACAGTTAAAGAATAGGAACTGCATCTATGACTCTGCTACAGAATTCTATTCAAAACTTCCACATTCTTGCTACATCCTTGGACTACTGCACACAAAAGTAGTTGCTTATACGTTCTAAAATGTGCTAAAAGAAGGCTGGCTAGATTCTCAATGAGAAGTAAAGTGTTAGCTAGGAAAACAGCTTTTATATTGCATGAAAACACATTTTAAGGCCTGTAGACCAAAGGGTTACCAAGATGCTTCACATAAACCTTACTTTAAAAGAGTCAATTAGCAATCAATTTAAAAACAAATAATAAAAATAGAAGATCTGCAATTATTATCATAAATCGTTAAGAGGGAAGAAAAACAAACCAGATACAAAAAGTGAAAATGCAAACAATATGTTAAAATGCCAGTAAAAGTGGGGCAAACAGGTTTCCTTTAAAAAAATCAAGACCATCCAGCAATGATACTAGGGGTCACCAGCAGCAATATGAGAAAATATAGGCCCTAATTGTTAAATTTTGTATTACTTACCTGAATCTGAAAGCAGGCCAACATTAAAATTAGTGGCATTTATTTCTGGTAGATGAGTGTGAGATTAAACGAGAGAAGCCTTTTATTCTGAATATCAGCTATGTGCAAGAAATCTTCCTAAGTAAGGATTGCTAAATGTTGTATGTTGAAAGTGGGTAGATTTCCTAACAAGCTACATTGTTTTGCTTTCCAAATGTAAATTTCAGAACTCAACTGTAGCTCTACCCACATTTGAGAGATGTCATCAAGCAAAAATGCTACCCCAAGAAATGAAACTATGCACTGTTGACAACAAGGAGAATCAAAATATATAATGGACTCCAAGTTACTAAACAAATGCAAAAAAAGCTGTCAATACTTACTGATTAAATTAGTGAAAACTCCAGAGAAAACATTATTTGATAAACTATTTGATCAAATTTAGGATTCATTTTCTGACTTCCTCAGATTATATAAAAGTTTTGTTTTACAATATTTTTAGACTTTAAAAAACAATGCCCCTCCAAAGGAAGAACAGAGATAAAGTGCTTATTTTTTTTAATAGTAAGCAGTGAGTCCACCTACCACAACTTCATAATTTTTCCCCAAAATCTTCTGCCATTTGTTCAGCAATATTTCTTCTTCTAGGGATGTTGGCTGAATGTCTGCAAGATGTGACAATTATCCTAAGCAAAACTATGGCATTCTTATCTTTAGGTAGAAAATGAATTGCATTAGAATTTGTAAATGGGCATTTGATTTATTTAAAATGAGAAAAGAAAGTACTTTTCAATACATAGCATTTTAAGTATCTAAACATGGAAAGGGGGGGGAAGGAGTTACAACCGACATTTAGGTTTTTTAAAAGCCTTTTAAAGCTAGCTGATTTCACTTGGGTTAAGTCACAAAAAGAACAGTTCATTTTTAAACTGATTTTTTTAACCAATCTTTTATCACATGTACCTTAATAAACTGTGAGCACTGTCCGGTCTATTTGAAATTAAATCAGCATAAGAATCAAACTATTCAATTTAGGCTTGCATTACTCAAGAACTTCCTTTTATCTCTCTTCCAAAGAATTCTAATTGTCCTGGTCTAGCTTCTTGAATAAGTGGATCTCTGTCTGGCTACACTCTGCTGCACCTTCTCCATTCTGTGAATGCGGAAATCACAGGCATGTTCTTCTCTTTCTTTGGCACAACTGTTCTCTGAAATGCTCATGCTGTTTATTCATCATCACTGTCTTAAACCCTTGCACTCTACAAATGTATGCAAAACAGGTTTTCATGAATGAAGCAATAACAATAAAAATAAGAACTAAAATTCAAAAGATAATGCAGAAAGCACTGCTAAGCTTATGGGTGGTTGTTTCCCAATTCTTAAAAATAATTAAAAGTCTTTTATTTTTTTTACTTGTAAAACTATAGCTATCATTTCATAGTTCTCTCCAACAGGAGTGCACTAGTAAATAACATGATGTATTCAGATTTATTAAAATCAATTGCAAACATTTTTCAGTATACAATATTCCTTTCACATTTATTCAGAGGTTATGTCACATCAGGTTAAAAGAAACTTATTCTGAGGTGGGAGCATTTAGCATTGTAGTGATTTTGATATTAATTTGCTTATATCTCAAAGTTTATATATGCAAATAAATACATTATTTAATATTTAAGAACTCAAGAAATGTTCTCTACATTTTAAGTTTTTGCTTTTGCTTTGAAACTATGACCTCATTTTCAAAGGCTCCTACTGGAACATGGTCTCTAGAGGGCAGTGGAAGAACACATTTCCTGGAATCACTTAGCAGATTTGTATATTTGTTTAAAAATTTGAGAAAGAAACATATTGTGAGTGTAATAATTTACCATTTTAAATCTGTTCCAGTTTATCTCTTACTACAATAACTGGAGCTTGTCAGATATGTACAGTGACCCAGCAAGTGCTTATGGTATCCTCAAAAACTCACATGCTTAAAAATCCGAAATAGGTGGAAACTTGAGACTCACAGAATTTGAATAGTATATCTTTAGCGTGGCTAAAGCTACAATCAGCTATGCATATCACAAACGATACATTTAAAAATAAGATATAAACAAATGTGATAAACCACAGATATAAGAATTGTGTGTATATATGGCTAACTTCAGTTATGAATTCTACTTTATACCACACTATATTTCCTAGTAAATTAAAACTGCTGTTTGCCCAGTATTATCCTTAAGGCTTTTCTTTGTAAATAAACAATCATGAAATATCTTCAGCAGTATGTTTTGTCATCTATTGATAATTACTTTTAATATCATCATTAATAAGTACTCTTTCTAGCTGCTGCCATTTATATGTTGAAAATTAAGCTTCATAATTATAACACTTGATATAGTATATGAAGCTGCATGCATGTATACAAGAAATCAACATCGTGTGCTTTTATGTACATTGTCCAGAGTTCAGCTAAGCAAAAGACAATTAACTATTTTATAGCCTTTTCTTTGAATCTTTTATTTTCTAAATATCTTATCCACAGGTTTTGATAACATATGGAAAAGATACTTAGAGGTTAAAAAATTCAAAGGAAAGGCTACAAAAATAATTATTTGCGTTTACTTAGCTAAAACTCTGTGGACAATGTACAGAAATGCAACTAAACAGAGGTGCATCATTACATTATTCTTCCCAGATGAAGAATTTCAAATATACATTTTTGAAAGCCAGAAGCAACTCTGCCAAGCAAGGAAAAGCAAAAACTAGGAAGGCCGAGCATATTTATGAAGGAGAAAAGAATATTATTTATAACCTGTTTGTTGTATATTAGTATCTTCTTCAAAATGAACCTCACTGGGGCTGCATGACATTAATGGAGAATCCTGCTCTCTTTTGCAGCTTTCTATGGGGGAAAAAAAAGAATGTTCTGAGAAGCCTCAAATATGCCATTTTCTGTAATAATACAGTTAAACCCCTTTTCCTGTTTCACCACTGTTAAAGACTCCTAGTTTCTCACCAGATTAAATTAAATTTGGTCTAGCAGTTAAGGCTCCCTGCTAGAAAGCAAAGTTCTCTGTGAGAGTTCAAGTCCTACCTTAGCCGTGAAAGCCAGTGGGGTGACTTTGGGCCAACCTACCTCACAAAATGGTTGTTATTGTGAGGAAAATAGGAGGAGGAAGATATGTTGGATATGTTTTCTGCCTTAGGTTATTGGTATCAATAATAAAGGTGGGATATTAGTAAATGAGTAAATATAAATAAATAAAAACTAGGTTAGCGTGGACGTGTGTAAGCAAACAATTAAAAAGCTAAAAAATAAAATAAAAATTGGCAACAGCAAAAAGGCCACAATCTTCTATATTTTCCAAAAGGAGGAAAACGTGGCCAATCCAAATGGGGAAAATCTAACTGATGTCACATACATGCATGATTCCACGGAGGCCTGAATTGGAAAAGTTGAACCACAGATTTTAGGGGTCAAAAGAGAAATAATGAGCACCATGAAATTAACTGTTGTGATTCAGCATCAGCCTGTGGTTTCGGCAGCTGAGTCGGACAATTCTGAAGAGGAGGAGGAGGAGGAGGGTTTTGGAGAGCCTTTGGTTGCAGAGGAAAGTTCTGATGCACCGCAGAGCTCTCAGCCAGGCCCCTCCCGTCTTGTTCCTCCTCAGACCAAGCTGTGTGAGCTTGAAAGATTGGAAGAAGACGATCCACAGCTGGCTCTGTTCAGGGACGCTCAAAGCAGGAGGCAGACTAGCAGAAGTGAACAAAGAAAAGCAATGAGGCACCTCGGGAGAAGGCAATGAGAAGCCACGCCTTGAGACTGCTGTTTAAAAGGGGAATGTGTGGGAGGTGCTGGTTGCTGAAGGCAACCGTTTGAAGAGCTTCTGATATAGTCTTGGTCTGTATTTGTTTAACTCTGTTTTGAACTGTTTTGTTTAGTTTTTGCAAATAAATTTGGTTGGCTTAATTCCAGCCTATTGAATATAAAAAAGGGGTTGTCCCTGACATTCCAACAGGGCCGATCGTAGGCTGGAACAGAACATTAACTCTCTAAGACATAAATTCCTTTGTTCACTTTTATTTTATTTTGTTCTTTGTATTTTATTTTTTTTTAGTTCTACCATAAAACATAAATCATGGAAACAATATTATTTGAAGATTATTTGTTATTCATGAAAGAAAAATCCACAAGACTCTTTTGTACATCCTTCTGAGTATGTTTTTTCATTCCCCAACGGAGTCTAAAAAGTGGATTGTAAGGACGAATTTAAGCCACTTTGATTTAACCTCCAGAGAATAGAAAATACAATTCAAGAAATGTGAAGCAAAGATCATCTTAATTGCCTGTATTTGTGCCAATATCCATAGTTTGGAAAACTGAATCCTTTTCAACAGCATCACTGAAGTCATTATGGGACTGAGTGGGGTTTTCCTGTTTCAGGCCTCCTCTTCGGATCAAAGTCAGACAGACTGTTTGGCCAGTACGTCGCAAAACCTCCACTGCTTGCTGGTTGGTAAAACCTTGAAGATTGGTTCCATCCACCTATGGATTAAACATATGTCCATTTCTGACTAGTCATCGTAGATGTGTCGAGACTGGATAAACTGTTTTATTCCAAATGAGGCAAATCACATTTGCAAAATGTCTGCTGTAATTTGATTTGGGGTTTTTGTTGTTATCTTGAATATAAGAATCCTATCTAAAAGTAGACAGCATAGAGTTTGAAGAGAATGTCTGAATACTGTATGAAGGAGCTTTATAAAATTCAATTTCAGTAAACTTAAAATAATGCATTCAAATTTTTTTTTAAAAAAATCTGTTCTCTATACTGGTAGTCCTCAACTTATGACCACAATGGGGACCAGGATTTCCGTGTTTAGCAAGGCAGTTAAGTGAGTTGCACTTTAATCATGTAAATGTGGGAAAAATATGATGGTTGTTAAGTTTAAGGACCACTTGTAACTTACTTATTACAAAAGCTAAACGTGTGATTCTAAATAGAGGAATACCTGTGTAGGCTGATGAAAATTGGGTAGGAAAGTTTAACTAGTCTACTGTTATTTTTGCTGTTCATCCATAAGATGATTTAAGATTCAGTTTACAAGCCAGGCTATCAACATAGAACCTTCAGGTAAATCATTATTTCTTTTCCTCAACTGTGGAAAGCAGATCATCGATCCTATCTCTGCTTTCAACAGTAACCAAGTCAAAGAAGAACGTTTCTCCTAACCTGTCAGGTCCCCAAAGAAATATATTGTTTCCCTATGCTTATTCCCGAGTCTATAAACCTTCTTTGGGGTGTGCCATTCTGTTGGGAGGGGAGATATCTTAGGGGTGCTTTGCACTGTCTTACTACTATGCCCTTCCCCCAGAAGAAGGAATGCATCACCCTTATGTATGCACTTGGAGCCAGAAGGAAACAAAACCAAGAGAGACCTTGAAGTGCTGCGCCTAAGAAACCAGTTACCAAACACTATGCCACCTGTGGACTGGCTGGAATTCAAATGCACATTGGGACCCTGGAGGGAGGAGTATTGAATATTGCTTTTAGTACACTGCTTTTGCGGGTTTTTCCTCAGACCTCGCCTGCTATTACTAGCCCCTAATAAAAGTTCCTTTTGAGACAATGCCTGCTTCAAAAGTTCTGCTTTCTTGGGTGGCTTACATGAGGTAGGTCCTTACATAACCCCATGATTATTACATTTTCTCAAAGACCTCTTTGAGAGAATCCTCCACATTTTTCTCTCATCCAGGATCCCATAAAGATTTTGTAGCCGAAACATAGGATTAGAAATGGCCTTTTCTTTATGGCAGTCTAATTACTACTAACCCTCAGAATCAAAATAAATAATTATATAAAACAACGCACTTGGGTTTTTTTTAAAAAAAGCCCACCTGTTTTATAACCTTAGTAATTTTATTTTAATATTTTCCATACATTTTACCTATTATTAATATGGTACCCATAACATTTTAAGCTAAGCAGCCTATAATTTCCTGAAATAATTTTTAAAGAGTTAGGCTTTATGTTTCACAGTAATTTCACTTAGAGATTTCACTTAAGAGATCTTTAAAGAACTCTGGGACGGTCCTCATGAGTTGTTTGCTTTCAATCCATCAAGAATAAAGAGTAAATAATAGAAGGAAAAAAGGGATAACAGAACTCCTCCAAAGTTACTTACGGCAATAATTTGATCTCCAATATGGATTCTACCATCATGCTCAACTGCACTGTCTTTTGTGATACTTTTTACAAAAATACCAGAAGGTTCTGTGATTTAAAAGTAAAATTGAAATAATTAAAGGTATGTCTGAGTCATGTACGTGTAAAACTGTTATGACTTGAATTCATAAACTTAAACATAGCATATCAAGATCTGACTACAATAGTCTTTATGACTTCTAAGTACTTAAGCAGAAATATTGCAATATAGTATTATTGAAGTTATCTTGCTCTAACCCAGGGGTGTCAAACCGCGCCCACCCCATTGACAGCAATGGGAGAAAAGCTCCAAAACATCACGCAACGTCACGTGACGTCGTGGTTTGACATGTCTGCTCTAACCCAAGGATGGGGAACTATGATCCTTTTATGACTTGTGGACTTCAACTCCCAGAATTCCTGAGCCACAAAGAATTGCTGATGAATTCTGGAAGTTGAAGTCCATAAGTCATAAAGAGGCCATAGTTCTCCACCTCTGTTCTAACCCAATATATTTACTCTAAGAGATAAAATTGCAATTTAGCATACAGGTTTATATATAAGCCAATTGCTGCTAGATTTTGAACTGATGCTTGTATCTTTGTTTCAATTATAGGGCACATGACTATGCTGTAAATATAATAAGCCTAAGACCATTAATTAAAGTAGAAGTTTGACTTCCAAATGAAGCACATTTAAACAATTCTAACATCAAGTTCTGAATCCAATGAAAGAAAATATGTTGCATTCAATGAATGCCTTTAATTATTTCAAACTATTCCAGACTATAAATCTATTGTAAAATAAAACATATTTTGAAATGAAATCCATACATATTTTTCTTGCAAAGCGATCCCTTTACATATTGTGTGTGGTACTTTTAAACATCTGGACTGACTCAACCCAAAACAAATGGACTTTGGTGTTAGAAAAAAAATAGTTAATTTTTCGAGCAGAATTAATTCTAACCATACCTGATGTTTTATCCCCAATGTAGCCAGCAATTGTTATTCCTAACCCTTGAGAATTTTTTGTAAGCTCCACATCAAATGTGTTCCCATCTTCAACATTTTCAATTGGTGTATCTTCCAATTTCTTAAAAGAAAAAGACATGTATCTATTCTCCATGAAAGAAGTTCTTATGGGGAACAAAAACAATTATTCTACTTCTCACCTAAGGCCTAATATTTCAGCACTTAATTCTAAACATAACACACAGTACTTCTTGCCAGCATGTGACTCAGATGTTGGTTTCATACACTCCAATATAATTAGTGAACCTTTAATAGAGTTAACATTATTTGTTATGGTAAGAGGTCCTCAGGGGATTTTTCTTAAGGTCCTTTTCTGTGTGACTCTGTATCAAGTTTGGAAATCCAGGGCTGTGGTTTTGTGATTTTTGAGGTTTGGGGAGACTTTATGCTTGAGCGTTACAGAAATCATTTCTAGAAAATTGTAAAACAAAGTAAAAGATCAAAATGTTAAAAAATGGAAAATTATCTTAAAATGGGTAATTGCCAAATGAATGCATCCCATGAAAATACAGTAAAATATTACATTTCACTTTTATCTACTAATAAAAGCAACTCGGGAAAGAAACGCATACATTCAAACTAGTTTCCAGAAATTGGAAGGAATGATTTAATTATTCAAATTCATTCTTCCTGAACTCTGCAGTGGAAAAGCTGTAAAATAAAAAAAGGAGTATAAATTATGCTTCTGACAGAAAGACATGAACACATATTTCTGCAGAAGTATAATTTTTACCTTATCTCCTTTACTTCGCTGTCACTCTTTCAAGCACTTCATTCTGTTGAATATAATCCAGTTAGCTGAAGCTTCCTGATGAACTGTGTTTACATTCTTAAGACACTAAAGCTTCCTTCAGTTGATACAGAAATATGTTGGCACTTGCACCTCCTGATCTGTGTTTTCACACAGCAACTCCCAACTTTAGGCTTTTATTTTGTACATTTATTAGCCACACATTCATCCTTGGCATATTTTCAAAATGTTGGAAGGAAAGTCAGTGGGTGAGATGGGGGGAGGGGCTATAGAAATGTGATTAAATAAATAATAAAAAGCACAGGAGGTTTTTGGTAAATGAGGTTACTTGCAACAAGATTCCTTTTCAGCCAAGCAGAAGAACACAGCGAAGAAAATAAAACACCAGCCCAAACGAAGAACACTATACGAAATAAAAGAGGGCAGCTGCCACCTAACTAGCAGCAGCTGAAGTTATGGCAACTGACTTAGGTAAAGAGCTACAGCTGGGCACCGGCTGGCACAGAGAGGTGCTCAGCAGTGGATGCTAGGGAGGAGGAGGAGGAGGAAAGTGGAAGAAGAATAATCCAGATGTACTCAAAAGGGCTGCGGCAAAGCAACGGGGAAATGCTATGACACAGTTAAGCTTCTATTAGAGCACTATTCAAGTGGCACATTGAAATTAGCCAGGTTAGCAATGATTTGCAGGCAGTCAGGCAGGACGTCTGACTATGAATAAGTGTTATGAACCTCTGTCTACTGTCAGTCCTATTTCTTTAACGTAAGTTACACGTTGTTATTACCTTGTTCTCCGTCATACACGTTTGCACTGGTGTACCCAAAGGAGCTGCTGCTGATGGAGTGGCCTCCTCAATTAGACCTCTGGCTATCACCAACTTGACTCGGTTTCCACACTGCCTCAGGACTTGTGCCACCTGCTCACCGCTGATTCCGGTCAAGTCTGTATCACCAATTTTCAAAATATGGTCTCCACTGCACAATCTACCATGCTAGACGAGCAAACATTCAATTGTTTAAAAAAATTATACACGTGGGTGTGTTAGAGAAATGGAAGAGTTTTACCTATAGCCTATTTTAGTTTGGGAGCATTATTTTTTTTTGCTTTTCATACTGCTTTAATAGACAGTGTTACTTTAATCTTTTATCATATGCTGCTTATGTGACCCCTGATAAAAAGTCAATATATTTTAAATCAATAAATGTTTCAAAATGTTTTAGGGTTCTAAGCAATATGTTTAGCACTGCTTATGTTCAAAAGTTATGCATCATTTATTGTTTTTATTCTTGTTTATTATCATACCTACTCAAAAGACACCTAAAATTTTAGCATAGTTCCCCCCCCCAAAATGAAAAATGGACAGAAAAACACTGAAAACATAGAAATACCCTGTACAAAATCCCTCATTCCCACCTTAACAGCCTAGGATTACCAAATTTACCTGAAACTAACTAAATCAATTCCATCCCTTCGTCAATAAATCTGTTCAAGCAACTCATGTGTATATGCATAATCACTCTGGCCAGAAACCATAGCCAAACAAGGGAGGGGCAAGGGGAGGACACCCCCAGCATGGCAACCTAATTATTAAATCAAAAATGACTGTCTAAAATTGCTGGTAAACACCCACATTTACAAAATGGATTTATCTCCTATCTGCTTATCCACATCTATATTATTCTTATATATACCTCTCCTTTAAGCAGAATCACAGAGGAGGAAGAAAACAAGGTGGGGATGGCAAGGCTGGAAGAAAAGGGGATTGTTTTCCAAGTGTGAAGGGTGAATGCGTGCAGTTTAAGCTCTGCTGTCACATCTGCCTCACCCAGAATAAAGACTGTTCAAAAATAAAAGAAGTTCTCCATAAAGGAACTCCACTACCTGCTTTTCTGCGGTCCTCATTCTCAGACAAAACCAGCTCCCTGTTTCCATAGAAAAACTACACTCATTACTGATAGCAGTTCAGAAGCAAAGCTTAGCATTATAAATTTGGCTGGGGTTTCAAGCCATGGCTATGGGGATCATTTGTTGGCAAAAGATAACATTCAAGATGTTTTCCCTCGCTGAATATTAGCATTCCATTCTTTCTATTTCAAGTAAATAAAGGTATTTATTAAATGGTAATGAGTACTTATCATGCAGTAAATCTATTAAAGAAGAAAATATTGTGTACCCGATCAGCTACTCCGCCTGGAAGGATGGTTTTAACTATCACTCCAGTTGATTTTCCTCCCACTATTCCAAACCCCAGACCGGATCCATCGTTCACCAACTCAATGGTCTCCACATGCTGCCAATGTACCTGTAAGACAAATCTTACCGTTAGTTTCAGTTTTTAAAGCAACCTCTAAAGCTATTCCATCAGGTTTATGTCTTCCCCATATACAGTATTCTCTTTTATATAGCTGTTCCAAACAATGTTCATGAATCATCAAAAGGACCTTTCTGTGTTCTATATTTTGAGTGGTTTTACTGGCAAATTGAAGGGACGCGGTGGCTCAGTGGGTGAGGACACTGAGCTTGTCGATCAGAAGGTCAGCAGTTTGGCAAGTCGAATCCCGAGTGCCGTAGCAGAGTGAGCACCTGTTACTCGTCCCAGCTTCTGCCAACCTAGCAATTCGAAAGCACGTAAAAATGCAAGTAGAAAAATAGGGACCACTACAGTGGGAAGGTAACAGTGTTCCGTGCGCCTCTGGCGTCTAGTCATGCCGGCCACATGACCACGGAGACGTCCTTGGACAAGCACTGGCTCCTTGGCTTTGAAACGGAGATGAGCACCGGCCCCTAGTCGGAAACGACTAGCACGCATGTGCAGGGGAACCTTTACCTTTACCTTACTGGCAAATTACAGTGTTTAACACCTTGGTGAATAAATTATTTTGGGCATGAAAGATTTAAAACCTTATGCTTGCTTTCCCCAGGTATTCATTCATTCAGGTGCATTGACTGAGCGCAACTCATTTCTACTCAACTCATACAAAGTGTGGTGATTCCATACTATGCATAAAATGGTAAATCTGATACACAGGAAGGGTTTGGCTTAACTCTCTCAATGGGCATCAGACTGAGGCGCTCATTACTGATTTTGTCTTCCCTCACCCCTCCTCAATCTGCATCATTAAGGCCCTTCCTTATTATCAGGCTTTCATCATAGGACACTGCTTATCACTTAGGACGTAAGTATATTAAAAACAGCCTTGTGGCTTAAGCCAAGGACTCTCTTAATCCAACATTTTGC
Source organism: Vipera ursinii (assembly GCF_947247035.1). NCBI lineage: Eukaryota > Metazoa > Chordata > Lepidosauria > Squamata > Viperidae > Vipera > Vipera ursinii. Next base: position 219,005,539 of record NC_139513.1, on the reverse strand, counting down.
TCACAGAATGGCCAACCAGATGCCTCTCAGATGCTCACAGGTAGGAGATAAAAGTCATTTTCCCATCATTGCTCCCCTGAAAATTTCTTTCGGAGGTAAGGTCTGGTTTGACTAGACCAGGGGTGCGAAACTGCCGGCTGGTGGGCCAGACACGTCAAGCGGAAACCGCGCCCACCCCATTGCCAGCAATGGCAAAACTGTCCCGATACGTTGCAGGATGTCACGTGACATTGTGGGTTACTCAAGACTAATAGTCCTGTCACTCAATTTGCTTTTAAAGCCATTAGTAAATTTTGTGGCAATTAAGTCCACAGGTTTATAATGTGCTAAGAATGGATGGAGAGACATTTCATAGAATACAGAGTGCCTTATGCACATGATACAATCCCAGGTGCATCACTACCAAACTGGATTTATTTTTGGTAGCTGAAGCGTAAGTTATAGTGTACATTAAAACTGTTTGAACTATTTCCTGCACTCTTTTCTATACACTGAAAACAGAACTGTTGAGTGTAAGAAGCTTTCTACGGAACTGCAACTTTACACAATGGCTAACATTCAGCAACATGTTGCAGAGACCTGCACCAACCTAGGCCACAAGAAAAAAGACAAACTTGTTTTCAGTGTCTACTCACGGGATTTGAATTGGCTGAAATGGTGCTAGCAGCTGATGGAGATCGAGAAATTACAGGGCTGATGAGCTGAGGCAAAGAACCCCTTGCCACAACTAGCTGGACGCTATCTTTGGCTTTCTGTAGGATGCCGATAGCCTGTTGATGTGTTATGGTCTGATCAAGGGCTTGCCCATTAATAGCAAGAATTTGATCTGCTTCCTGCAATCTGCCATCCCTGTTGTAGTCAAATAAAAAGCAAAAATGGTAATAAGCATCGCCACTGGTATTGCTATCGGATTTGACAGCTTCCCCAAAGTACTGTAGGCTTTTTTTAAAAAAAAATATCCACTTTTCTATTTCTTCCAATGCACATTTTTGTTTTTAGAAAAAAGTTTCCGTGCAGCTTTGCTACAGGCATCTTTTCTGGTCCCTTCTTGAAGATCTTCCTTTGAAGCTAATCCACAGACCCTGTCTCCTAGCTCTACCCCAAGAGCTACCTTCTCCTTCTTGCACCACAATCCGAAACTAAGCATATCATATGTCGGTTGCTTCCAGCTTTTGTTTGCTATCGCGTGGGAACTTTCTTCCTGACTGTGAACCTGCTGGGTAAAAACACCAAGTGTTTTACTGTATTCACCCTGAAAAGTATTAAATATTCATCAACCCACAGTTCACTTACCAAACGTATTCATAAATGGGGGAGGAGAAACTATTAAAAAACAACAACCAGAAAAAGACCCTGATTAGAAAGGCCATTTTACAAAATGGACTCACACTTTAACTAAGGAGAGTTTGTTTTTCCCCTCATATAATCACAGGTAGTAACGCTTTCTCAAACTTACACCAAAGTAGTCTGAGGAAAAAGCAGCTATGGATCTCATCTGTACTAATACGTTACAATTAGTAAAAGAAGTCAATCTATACACTAGTGATATAGATTTGTTTAACATACCGACTTAATTTAGACTCTCCCAGAATATTATGGTATTCAGATAACATTTCTCAATATTTTTGTTAGTTCTTAGCAAAAAAAATAATTCTATATACAGTATCAGAAAAATGAGTGTATAAAAACGTTATTACAGAAAGTTGTCAGTGAAAATAAATGCACTTTTGCGTGATTAAATGTTTAGCCCGATGTAGATTTTTATAAACAGACTTCTAAGTAAAACTGAACTAGATCAGAGAAAGGCTGATTGGCAACACTTAAAGTCAAATTTTATCTGTATAAAACATATTGAGCATAAACTAATTGAAATAAGCCTTCTTTTCAACCCAAATTTTTATTTATGTTATCTGTTGTTTATGGAGTTTGTATACTGCAATGAAAGTCAAATGTTTGCAAATCAGTGCATTTTTTTTCCAGCAGAATATTACACAAAACAGGCATAGCATCCAGACTGGATTAACGTACACTTATCTCCCAAAAGAGAGTTGGCTACCCTAGAGAATGTCAACAGCCAACTGCTTACCAACACAGTGAGGGAAGGGAAACAAAAAAGCACATCACCTCCCTTAATCCCAATATGCATGTCCAAACCTGGCCTGCTGAGCAGGGGGAAGACAGAGGTTATGTGCCCGTTGTGCATGCTCCTGGGTTCTGCTGATTTTGAGATTCATGATGTTTAAATGCAATGAGTATTCAAAAGCACTCTGAAAATTCTAAATTCACCAAGATGGAAGAGGACATAAAGAATGTAGAAAAGCCGTTACGAATGTAGAAGAGCTGTGGTGATGCAGTGGTTAGAATGTAGTATTGCAGGCTAACTAACTGCTCACTGCCAGGAATTTGATCCTGACCACTCAAGGTTGACTCAGCCTGCCCTCCTTCTGAGGTGGGTAAAATTAGGATTCAGATTGCTGGGGGCAATATACTGACTCTGTAAATCGCTTAGAGAGGGCTGTAGAGCACTGTAAAGCGGTATATAAGTCTAAATGCTATTGCTATGGACATGCATCCCTAACCTTCGCAAGCTTTTCCCCTGAAGATTTTCAATTGTGCTAAAGTGCTTCGGTTTGATTGGTTGGTTGCTTCAATGTTGGCTTTAATGGAATTTTTGATTATGAATGCATCAAAAAACCAAAAAGAATACCTTAGTTGGTTGGCATGCTGAGTATTTGATGCTCAGCACTGCATAGTATGCATTTAAAGAGAGAGAGACCATACCATACTAGTAACCTCTCATCAAATTTCTTTCAATAAAGATATACTTAAATTTAAGGAAGACAATTAAGGATAGGGGTAAAAAAAAAGCTTCAAATAAATAAAGTAAATAAATACTCAAGTCTCTCCCCGCCCCAATTCTTCCCCAGAGTTGGCTCATTGCTGGCAACATTTTGTGAATCTTGGATTAAAAAAAGAAAAGAATTATTTCCTATGGCTGAAACCCTCAAAAGTGTATTGAGGTGTTGTTTTTTTAATGACAATTAAACTGGATCAAGATTTGTTTCGTTAAAATGTATGCAACTCAAAATGTTTTGTGGAATGTTCTAGGGAGACGTTGTCCTCTGAGCTCAAACCAAACACATTTATCAATTCGTACATTTCATAAAAATAATAATTTAAAGCATACATTTCAAAATTTAAACATTTGTTTATGTTTACAATCCAGTTGAAAGCTGGCATTTATACATCTCTTTCATTGTATAGCTTACAGGCAACTCTCACCTTTGTGCCACGCTTCCATCTTGAATCTCCTGCACAAATATACCAAGTTCACCTCTGTATTCACTCTTCAGGCCAACTACGCTAAAACCAAGACCACCACTTGGAGATTTTACAAGTTGTATTGTCTCGACCGGTCGACCCTAGTAGCAAAAACAATGGGGAAAAGCCACTTTGAAACAAACTCAAAAACACTCTGATTCCAAAAAGTTCACTTAAATTTCATATTTGTATATTAATGAAGAAAGAAAACAATCAAGCAACGTACATCCAGTATAGGCATTACAACATGTCTTTGACAAAGCGCTATGGTTAAGAAAACCAGGATCATTAATTGTTTGGAAATCCTACTATGGGTATTGGAAATTCTTGACTATAAATGGATATCTTCTATGAATAGAGGGTGACAGGAGCAGGTAATGTCAACTCACTCAACCCTGCTGCCTCTGCAGATTTTATTTGATTTTATTTATTTTTTAAATGTTATGCCACCCATCTCCCCTATAGGGTGACAGAAGGAAACACTAGCCCTGATTTTAATCGCATATGAAGAGAATTTGAGTTTCATATTTAATAACAGAGAAAATTATTGTTAACCCAAGAGAAGAAATGAAGGACTTTGAAAAATCAATTGGATGTTCCCAATCATTTAACTGAGATTTAATTTAAATAAAATTTACCTGTGCCATATTTCTGATCAGTAATTCAAATTCATCGCTTGCAGGCTTCCCATTAATCTGAGGCGTGATCGACTGGAGAACAATTCCTAGCCCACCAGAAGGGCTACTGTTCTCTTGAGCCATCAAGTAAGAGTCATTGTGTAGTGAGGAGCCCACAACACTACCATGATGGGAAAGTTGTAGGTGCTCACCAGATGAGGAGATGGAAGGAGCAAGGTTTACCTGAAAGTTGTTTATAACATTTTTTAAAAAATTAAGAGCACAAAAAATACAGTTACAGTACAAAAGAACAAAACCAACAAAAACAATAGCTACTGGAAAATATGTCATGGCACTGAATCATTAAAACCAATAATACTGTAAACATAGGTCACATTAAGAGTAAACAATCCATTAGATTTAATTATTTTATAGGAAGATCAATAAGGAATTACATATTTCCTTCAATGTCAGGGATAGTTCGGTTACATAGAGCTACAAGATCACCTACATCCTCACAACAGCACGAAATAACAATAACATATACAGGTAGCCCTCAACTTAGGACCACAACCAAGCCCAATAATTATGTTCCTAAGCAAGACAGTTAAGTGAGGTCTTCCCCATTTTAGGATAATTTTTTTTGCCAGTTATTAAGTGAATCACAGCAGTAGTTAAATTAGTAACACGGTTGTTAAATGAATCTGGCTTCCGTGTTGACTTTGCTTGTCAGAAAGTCGCAAAAGGTGGTCATGTGACCCTGGGAACACTGTAACCATCCTAAATACATGCCAGTTGCCAAGGGTCTGAATTTTGATCATGTGACCATGGAGTTGCTGCAACACCTGTGTGAAAAACAGTCACATCACTTTTTCACTTGCCAATGTAACTTCAAAGGATCACTAAACGAATGGCTATAACTCAAGGCCCACCTGTCATCTAATCCATTCTTTTTCCTTTCTAAAAACACACTTTTGGTAGCTCCATCTTTTGACTGCATTTGTCCCACTGCTTTCAGCAAGACAAATTACGTGCTGAACTGAATAAGATTTAGAATGTTTAACTAAGCGATACCAATGTTTTGGAGACTTATCATATCAGAAAAAAGATCAAAACCAATAAAATATCTGTGCTGATAGAGCATACAGTCTGGGGAGATCTTCTGGCTACACTTCTTATCAGATGGACTAATATTTAGTCAGAAGCAAGTCAGGCTTTATGCTTTTATATTTTATTGTCCTCAAAGTTCGTCTAAGGGAGTATTCTCTCCTTTCTTGGGAAGACAGAATGTAAAGAAAGAAACTGATTTAGCAAGAAACACTGCTGTCAAAAATTGAAAAGGCAAGGGGAAGGCTTCCTGTTGTAACTCGATATTAATTACAAAAGAAAAGAACAGAATCTTAATTCATATTCATTCCATTCAAAATTGTTAAGATTTAATTAGGTTTTTTAAAAGGCTTTAGTACACACTATAGCAGACTTTTGATGTATTACTGACTACTAATTCATCTATACTAATTGATAGTGGCACTCCACTCTAATAATCATTATTTTTAAACCTAATTAAAGAAAATGACTTGCATGTACAAAAAAGGATTGATTAAGCATGAAAGATAATATCAGACGAAGTGGCTTGATAGCTCCTACTCAATTTTGCAGCTAGGGAAGATGGCCTACAATAATTGAAACAGAAAGTGGCTTTTATTGATTTATGGGTTCTCTTAAAAAATAATCTACCTGTGAAAAGCCAAATCATCAGAAATCCTGAATAAAAAAAAAAATCTTAGTTGTGATGGAGAAATACTTGAGATCTTACAAGGAGGAACTTCAGGATCACAAGAACAAATCATTTAAAACTAAACAAAGTAAAACCCCACCAATTCATTGCAAGCATTAATAATTAAATGTAACTTCAGATGTTTGGGCACCCAACACAAAGAAGAATGTGATGCTTTGAAAAATCCAAGCAAGTCAAAAAACAAAAAAAGGTCAACAGAACCATTACCAATGTTGGCAGAAGGTTGAACTTACAAGAGCTCAAGTATGGAAGGTGTTTTGATTTGTGACTTTTAAGTTCAATCTCGACTTCTGACAATTGCCTGGAAAAGTCTCTGTGCTTTTCTTGGCAATGTTTTTCTCATGTGGTTTACCATTGCTTTTTTTTTCGGGCTGAGAGAAAGTGATTGGCCCAAAGTCATACAGCTGACTCTGCGCCTATGGGACGACTAGAACTCAAGTCTTCCAGTTCACAGCCTGGTGTCCTTAACTAAACTTAAATATATCATCAAGAGCATCAGCATCATCACCTTTCATCAAATTGGATCTCATAGAAAATGTTACTGACAAATACTGTATTGGGGAAATGCTACGTGCTGGGTCAGGAAGAGCCAGAAGCAATGGAATGAATGAACAACAGCAAAAATCTACATCACAAATACAGTATAAATTTGCAATAATTTAATATAGGGTATAGTGTAACATCTTAATATCACGGAGAAAAATATTCTTATATAAAATATGCTTACTGATTTGCTACATTTTCTCTAACATATTCCGGGAGGATCCAGCTGCAATAAAATCAATGACTATTACGTCCTACTGATTTTAGTGGGTCAACATAAACTACAACTAGATCCATTGTGTTCGATGAATGTTACTTCCTCAACTGCCTCGCAAGGGCACCTAAGCTAACAATTCGCCCTTCAAGGGCAGTTCACAGTTTCCAATCCTAACGTAGGCACGAGCTTTTACAGCTGTATGATGACAAAGAACCATAGGTTAACATTGGTAATAAGGACCGGAACTTCAGCCACTAAGCTATGCAGTTGTAAAGCAAGATGTCATGTGAGTACATTGCATAAAAACAGCAATCTTGACACTGGGGTGTGTGAAAGCCCCAATAAGCAGGCATATACATAGAATGAAGGCTACTGCTAAGCTTGTAAGCCGCCCTGAGTCTTCGGAGAAGGGCGGGATATAAATGGAAATATATATATATATATATCGCCCCTGAGCTACAAATATTCTCCTTTATTGACACTATTAGAACATTTGTATGACAGTCCTTATCACTGGGCCTACTCTGCTTTAGGAATACGATTTTAATAACACAATAATAATTTAAGGATCTTTGACAAAAAATAAAATGCTTTACACTTATAAGTCATTTTTTTTCCATTTCATATGAACTGTTTCTGTTCAGTAATTCAGCTACCATAATTCCATCAAGAGGTAGGTAGCAAAGTGATTGTGTATGCTCCATATAAAAGATGCATTGCTTCATTCTGTAAATTGCCTTATGCTAATTTGCTACAATCGCCTTTCCTTTTACTCAGGGCTTTTTTTCTCATAGAACGCTCAGAACAGAGTTCCAGCACCTTTTGGGGATGGAATCTTGTAGGTTGTATGACATGTGTAAGTTCCGGCACCTTTTTCTTTTACAAAAAAAGCACTGCTTTTACTGTATATTAACATCTGCAATATTGGCACTATTTGGCAGGGAACAAATAAAAGTAGTCTCTGATGCCACTATATATGATAAAAACATACATTTGGGCAATATATTTAAACTTTAATTGCAATCAGATGACACTTCAGTACTTACCGTAGTTTGTAATTTATCTATTTTTAAAAAAATCTAGCTCAATTGCATTTATATTATGTAAGCAGTTTAGGCTAAAAAAATCAAAGTTGGTGGCATTTATTTTTTAAATTCTGAGCTTTAGTTGCACAAAGAGGGAAAGGAAAAAACATAGGGCAGGAAGAAAGATCACATTTACACTTTCTTACCATATATGACAGACATTGAAGGCTTTGTAAAGCATTCAATTATACAAAGACATGCAACAATTCAGATTTCTAATAAACTGCATTCCATTCACTTCAGCACATTCTAGGTGGGTGTTGCAGCGACACTATTATGTGAAGAACAGGAAATTCAGATTAGCTTTTTTTCCTTCTCCCTAATGTGTTTTCTTTCACAATTTCAGTGCTAATTTTAACATCCTCATAGCTGATATTAGGTCAAAATTTAAACTGTTAGCTAAGCCATTCTGTTTTAAAATGTTGGAGGACTAAATCCAGTGAGGCTGACTCTTTGGTAGTTTATGACCTATTGTCCTCTAGGAATCAGTAGAGTATGAAGAGTTAATTATTTAATGTGTGCCCTCTTTGTCTATCATTCCCCCCCCCTTTTTTTTTTTTTTTGAATTTGCTAATCCCAGCTCACACCTTTCTGCCTTTGCTTCCCTGGAGGACACACACAGACCAAAAGTTCCTTTGATTCCTCTCTGGAGGATTCAGTTAGGTAGGTGCTAGATTGTCTATCCATATATTGTGTTTCCTATAAATAAATCTCCTTTCTGTTATAAAGCCTGCTTGGTAATCATTGCTCAGGTCAAATTCCTGTTCTCAGGAATGCTCATATGTCCACAAAGAATGCTTCAAGCTCCAATTTTAAAAAAAAAAGTTCAGCACTTTTGCTCTTTTAATTTGTTGCCTAAAGTTTTTGGAATAATTCCATTAAAAGATATTGAATATATTTATAGATATTTATAAATCACTGTTTACTACAATACACACAATATGCAACAACTCTTCCTTCCTAACTGTTTCCTGTCTTTGTGATGTGTGGCCAAGAGAAGAAATTTGGAAGATTTTACTTCTCCTTTTAATTAAAGTTTGCCACATCATCTGGATTTGTGGCTGGCAATAATCACCACTAACTTCAACGTGTCACGTTTGGTCCTAGTTTACACAAATCACTAAGGCGCAAGAGGTTTGGTTTTGGCTTTGCACGAAGTGTTAACTCACTCAAAAACCACCATATAATTAACATGTGGAATTCATTACCACAAGTTGTCATGGCCACAAACTTGAGCAGCATTAAAATGAGATTAGATGCATTTACAGAGACCATGTCTCTAGTCTTGAAGTCTCAAGTGTTACCTCCAACTCAAGGGCAGCATGAGTGCTAATGTCACCTGAAAGGAAACAATGGCAAGGGAAGGCCCTATCTTAATCACCTGCTCTGGAGTTGGCCACTGTGAAAAACGAAATACTGCATTAAAGAAAGGTCTTGGCCTGATTGAGCAAGAGTATTTTTGTGTTTGATTAATATGCAAAGCGTGTCCCTTCTTCAACAAACCTTGTGTTAAGCCCGAAGGAGACAGCTGCAATACCTGGTGCGATGGGTGGGGTATCCCATTACAGAGGTGTCCTGGGTGGGGGAGCCTGATGTACATGCTCCCCGGTTAGTACAGCGGTACCATCGACGGTACCCGGAAAAGCCAGGGGGCAGGCAACGGCCCAGTGTCTCGACATGTGTTTACGTTTGCCTTGTCTTCCAGGTGGACCCCTGGGTAGAGGGAGCCGCCTGTCAAGCCCCGGGCTTGACAATCAACAGGTGGGGGGAAGTCCACAGCCATAGCCGCCAGCCGCTCGCAACACCGCCGCTCCGCTCACCGGCTGCTGACTGCTCCGACAATCAGCTGGGAGGCTGGGACGTCGGAGCCGCTTGCAGCACCGCCGCTCTGTTCTGCCTGCAAGCCGCATGTTGCTCCGACAATCAGCTGAGAGGCTGGGACACCAGAGCCGACGCTGCCGAATGCCCGGGAGCCCCGCCAACCAACTGGGGAGCAGGAATGCCAAGTCAGCTGCAGGCAAATAGCTGGAGGCTCCAGTGAGCGGCCCCGACAACGCCGAGCAGCTGGGAAGGTGTTCACCGACGAGGTGGGCATTTCAGAGCACTGAACCTCCAGCAGGCTGTACGCTTGGGAAACAGGAGATGACTTACCAGACGGCGAAGCTGGTGGCGAGGCGAAGAGCCGTGTGGAACAGAAGAACAATCAAACATTGTGGCCAAGGAAGGGGGAGGGATTTGTACCTAAGTAACAGGATGCTAATCTGCTGAGAAGGGAAAGGTGGAGTAGCAGGGGAAGGGTACTTAGTCAGCATTGGGAGGAAGCTACCCCCAGTGCTAACTTTGTTTGCATTTCAGCATCTGTTTGATTTACGTTCCTATTTCTTGGTTACCTGCGTTCTTTTTCCTGTGTTGGTGTTGGAGAAGGCCAGAACCGTTACGGACGTGACAGTAAAGTTAGCACTCACTCTTGATTCGCTAAACTTCCCAGTATCTTTTGAGTTATGGCTGAGGGAATGCAATAGGCCATACCAGTGGCTCCAGAAGGCAGCCCAGCTGAGGTTGCCGAGCCAGCAGTTTCTGCTGACAGTGGAGAGACCCAGCTAGTGGTAAGTGCGAGAGGCACAACCAGCAGCCTCAGTGAGGAGCAGGGAGCAGGGGCCCCTGGGCAATCCAGTGAATGGTGGCATAGCTTGGCGCTCACCAACCCAGACGTGGGCCAGACCCACACCCCGGGTCCTCCAAGATCCTTGATGGAGTGGAGAGAGAGGCGGGTCACTGATAAGGACGACGGGGATTGGAGTTACTCCACAGCACCTGGCCAAACTACCATGGATATCATCAGAGAGAGGTTTGGCGAAGCCGGGTTTCGGGATCCACTGTCATGGTCAAGATGGGAGGCATGGTGTGAGACGGCTTCATGGCCCAGCATGGAAACACCAGCATCCAGGTCAGGCCCATCCCAGTTTCGAATGGCCAGCCCCAGGCTCTGGGTGGGGCCCTAGATCAGCGGCTCTGGATCGGGCAGCCTGGCTGAGCAGGCAAGGCCTCTGTGGGGAGGTGGAACAGCGGCGGAGACAGTCAGAGAGGCCACAGGGCCAAAGAGCAGACTCCTTGGGCCTTCGGGCCAGCAAGCAACAGGCCAATGCTTTGCCCCTGTAGATACCACGCTACGGGGCCCAGGGGTGATTGTGGGTCCAGGGATGGCCTGGGGTCCCCTGCCACTTCCAACCACATTCGACGGGAATCCAGATCGCTTTGTGATGTTTCTAAGCCAAGCTGTGAACCCTCTGGATTGGTACACCAACCTCTACCCGTCCCAGTGGGCCATGGTGGTGGCTCTAACAGCAGGATTGCAGGGTGAAGCAGTGGACTGGGTGGCTGACCTGTACACCAAACATGCCAGGGAATTGGCTGATGCTGGTCTGTTCCTAGAAGCACTGAGGTCCCGATTCAAGGACGTCTCGAGGGTCCAGCGGGCCGAGGCGGAGCTTCTGACAATAAAACAACAGGGCCAGCCTGCAGCGGAGTATGTACAAGACTTCAGACGAGCCACCGGCAGATTGCGATCCTGGCCGGAACGGTTGTTGATTCATCAGTTCCGAGCGGGCCTAGACCGAGACCTACGCCAAGCGGCTGACCAACCCCATTAGATTTGAACAGGTGGACGGGTCTCTTCTAGGTGGGGCTCTGGTTACCCATTTGACAGAAACCAAGAGGGCCTGGGATATTTTGGAGGAGGCGTTTGCAGTACGGTGGACACTATCCACTTGGCAACATCTGTTGGAGGGGACAGCGAAATCGTTCGAGGTATGGATGGACCACAAAAACCTTGAGGTGCTGCAAACGCCTAGACACCTGTCTCCCAAACATATCCACTGGGTGCAATATTTCCAACATTTCCATTTCTGACTGCGGTACGTACCAGGGGGCAGGAATTTCCTTGCCTAGCATGTAAGTGTGATAGGCTGTACATTCTGCAGGTTCTACGGGAAGAAGTGCTAAGGCGATGCCATAACACGAAACAAGCAGGGCATTTCAGATTTCTCAAGACCCTACACCTTGTGCTGTGCCAATTTGGTGGCTGCACATGAAAACAGACATAGAGGCTTATGTTTGGGGCTGTCATGTTTGTGCTACCACGAAGCACCAAATGGGGAGACCAGTGGGTTTGGTGCAGTCAGTAGCCAACCCAACCGTGGGAAGACGTCGGGATGGACTTTGTAGTAGAGCTGCTGGAGAGCCATGGGTACACAGAAATTTGGACAGTTGTGGACCTTTTTTCGAAACAGGCCCATTTTATACCGTGCAAGGGGCTACCATCAGCTCAGAAGTTGTCCAAACTGTTTATACACCATGTGTACCGCCTACACGGGGTGCCTCGGCGGATCATCTCTGATTGGGGAGTACAGTTTACAGCACGATTTTGGCGGGCCTTCGTCTGGTCCATTGGGTCATCACAGGGTCTCAGTTCCGTGTACCACCCCAGTAGTAATGGAGCAGCAGAATGGTAGAGCAGTATCTACGGAGTTATGTCTCATATCAGCAGGCAGAATGGGTCGACTTCCTATCATTCGCAGAAGCGGCCTATAACAAGGCGGTGCATAGCAGCACCAGATATACCCCTTTCCGAGTGGTGCATGGCCAGGACTTCGTAGCTATACCTGAGTACCAACAAGAGGACTCCATACCGTACCAGCCACAAGAGTGGATAACCCACATGGGGGGGGGGGGAATTGGGGTAACGTGAAATGGGCCTTGGCAGAAGCAGAGGCGAGCACACACGCCCAGGCCAACAAAAAACGAAACCCTCAGAAACAGTTCCAGGTGGGAGATCAAGTGTATTTGTCAACCAAATACCTACAGTTATGGGTGCCTTGCAGAAAATTAGCCCCCAAATACCTGGGCCCCTTCCGAGTTGCACAGATCATTAACCCACTGACCGTAAGACTGCATCTGCCCTGGGTCCTGGGAAAGATACACCCAGTGTTCCGTTGTAGCCTCTTAAAACTGGCTGGGACTCCTTTATGGAGGCCCGGGGAAGGGGAACCAGGACCCATCCAAGGGGACCAGTACAAGGTGCAGGAGATCCTTGACTCCTGGGTCCGAAGGAGACAGCTGCAATACCTGGTGCGATGGGTGGGGTATCCCATTACGGAGGTGTCCTGGGTGGGGGAGCCCGATGTACATGCTCCCCAGTTAGTACAGTGGTACCATCGACGGTAGCCAGGTAAGCCGGGGGGGAGGCAACGGCAGTTTCTCGACATGTGTTTACGTTTGTCTTGTCTTCCAGGTGGAACTCTGGTAGAGGGAGCCGCCTGTCAAGCCCCGGGCTTGACAATCAACTGGTGGGGGGTGGAAGTCCATAGCCATGGCCACCAGCTGCTCGCAGCACCACCATTCCGCTCGCCAGCCGCTGACTGCTCCAACAATCAGATAGGCAGCTTGGACGCCGGAGCCGCTCACAGCACCGCTGTCCTGCTCTGCGTGCAAGCCGCATTTTGCTCCACCAATCAGCTAGGAGACCAGGATGTCAGAGCCAATGCCACCGAATGCACCGGAGCCCCACCAACTGGCTGGGAACGCCGAGTCAGCTGCTGGCAAACAGCTGGAGGCTCCAATAAGCGGTCCTGTCAATGCCGAGCAGCTGGGAAGGTGTCCACCGACGAGGTGGGCATTTTGGAGCATTGAACCTTTCGCCGGCTGTACCCTTGGGAAACAGGAGATGACTTACCAGACAGCAAAGCTAGTGGCGAGGCGGAGAGCCACGTGGAGCAGAAAAATAACCAAACGTTGTGGCCAAGGAATGGGGAGGAACTTGTACCTAAATAACAGGATGCTGGTCTGCTGAGAAGGGAAGGGTAGAGCAGCAGGGGAAGGGTATTTAGTCAGCACTGGGAGGAAGCTACTCCCAGTGCTAACTTTGTTTGCGTTTCAGCATTTGATTTACGTTCCTGTTTCTCGGTTACCTGCATTCTTTTTCCTGTGTTGGTGTTGGGAGGAGGCCAGGACCGTTACAGACGTGACACCTCGATTTTAAAAATTGGCTTATTGATATACAAATCAAACTCATAAAATATGAATTATATGAACTACATTAATGATAATTTGCACTGCACCCAAACATAAAAGGCAAGTTTCCAATTGTCACTCTAATAAAAGGAAACTGAACAATTATATAAATATAAAAGAGAGCTCCACTCCCTTTTAGTACTGATATCACCTAGTTAGATAATGAAATGTTTGCAAGAAAACAATCCAGCTCAGAGCGCACCAAGAACCCCAAGAAATAATTAATGATACAAGCTCATAGCTCTCTGCAATTTGTTTCTACACATACTAGCCAACCACATTTTAGCTTGGTGTGTTATGTGAATCCAGTCCATCTGGTTACTTTACACTTCTGTATGTCATGCAATCCCAGAAAATTTGGGCAACTGAGAAAGCCATGTTTAAATTAACCATATGTATCATATGATTGAGGCATAGCTACTCTCCGCAATGATATGGTTAGCAAGGAGACAAACATTTGCCAGAACACTACAGAGGAAACTAAAGGCAGGAAAAACAAGGTCAGAACAAAGCAATCAAAGTTATTATTTGCCATCACTATCTTTGTCTAGCAAGACTACCGGTATATTCTGCCTGATTCAGATATGTTATCCATGAGTGGCTTAGAAAAAAATCCATGCATAGGATCAGAAAGCTACGATGTATGTAACTGGTTATTTAATGTATGCTCTACTCAGCACTCGCAAACAGTAAAATCTACAGATACCCAACTTCAAATGATTTTTCTGATTTCAGACTGTTAACCAATTATGCAAAAACGCTATGTTTTTGCTAATTCATGCATTCTACCAAGCCAAATTTTGTCTGAATTAAGCTTAGCATTCCAACAAGGCTAACTTCTTATGATGCGTTTTAAGAATATTATTTTTATCTTTTAAAAAACAAGTTGTGTTTAGCAAAACAGCCTGATAGTTAATAAAGTTATCCTAATTTTAGTAGAAGTATTATCTTTAATCACTGTACATTATGAATGCATACTAACATAAGCAACATTTATATTGTAAAATACCCATCTATTCCCTTTTAAAAAATGATAACCATGCTGAACTAACAGAAGCTCATGGATTTTGCTACCAAATGCAACATTTTGTTTAAATATTCAACATGCATGTGTTAATTTTTCACAGAGTCATCATATGAAAAGATCTGGCAAAGATTTATCGACATTTTCTTTTGTTCTTTCTGATGGTCCTGTCCTACCTGATCTCGTGACTGTGGAAGAGAAGCTTGTAGGTTTAGGATCTGATTGAATAAAGGACTCTGCAGTACTGATTTTAGTAAACTTAATTTCTCCTCATTTCCTGAATCACCGCGTTCTCGTAATTTTGCTTGCAGGCGTTCTACTGCCTGGAGGGCTCGGTGAATATCTGGGGGGGGGGGGGGGAAACCATTAACTGTGACATGCTATCTTCACCACGTTTATACACTATACGGTAGAAATCATTACATATAAAAATCATAACCCAAACTCCCAAGGTGCTCAGACATGTCGGGGGAAAAATTGGAGATAAATTCCATAAATTGTGACCATTGCGCAAAGCCCAGACAATACATTAAATGACTGTTTACATGACTGCTTTAAATTATAGTGAAAACCAAACAAACTTTGAAAGGAAGACAGCCTTAAGACTCAAACACAGGGTCTTAAACTTGTTCTGTTTGTAACCCAACTCAATTTGATTCTTTTGCATTCCAACACCCATCTAGGATGATTTTGGGTGATATTTAGCATCACGAGAGCATTAGAGCCAATACCGGGTGAGAGGGAGGAGATTTGCTGTAAATCAGAATATGCACACAGCAGCAACATCTGGAGAATGATAAAAGCAGCCCTGGAGAATCACAAAACAAGTCCTAGCTTTTTCTGTACACTCACAATAATTTTGTACTCCAATGCAAAAGGGATGTGGTTCACATTGCAATGCTGCTTATATCCTTTTGATTTATGCAATTAATTACATTAATGCAAATGCAACCCACACCAAGTTGCTGAGGGTGCCTATGCATGCATGGATCAATGCCCAATCCCATATGGAATTGTTCATGCGGTTAAATAAATAATCTGATATGTTATCATGACCCACAAGTGAGGACTTAAGAGGGAGACAAATGATGAGTCATTCATGACAATGTCATCACACTAATAAGGGACTGGAGGCTAAAACATATAAGGAACGGTTGCTGGAATTGGGTATGTCTAGTTTAATGAAGAGAAGGATGACGGGGGAATGAGAGCAGTGTTCCAATATCTCAGCGGCTGCCACAAAGAAGAGGGAGTCAAGCTATTCTCCAAAGCACCTGAAGGCAGGACAAGAAGCAACGGATGAAAACTAACCAAAGAGAGAAGCAACCTAGAACTAAGGAGAAATTTCCTGACAGTTAGAACAATTAACCAGTGGAACACCCTGCCTCCAGAAGTGGTGAATGCTCCAACACTGGAAGTTTTAAAGAACAGACTGGACAGCCATTTGTCTGAAATGGTATAGGCTTTCCTCCCTGAGCAGGGGGTTGGACTAGATGACCTCTAAGGTCCCTTCCAACTTTGTTGTTGTTACTACTATTACTATGATTTACATTCAGGACCCAAATACATCATTTTGTGTCACAATGATTTGCTGTGAACTCTGCGCATGTTCTCTGCTTTTCCTCCTTTGGACAAACCCCCCCCCCACACACACACACACCAATGATTTATTTATTGAGGAATACTCCCATATATCTTCTGTAAGAAAGATCAACATGATTCTTCAACATGAGAATGTAACTGCTGGAATTAAATATACACTAATTAATAACTATAATTAAATATATTTAGTATTTCTAAATGAACTTTATTACTATATCTTACCAATTGTTTCCAACATGACTTTTACTTAATTTCCACTTCACCAGATGTTAATTAATATAGGGTCTTCCTAAAAAGTAATTGGGAGAAAAGGAGATGAGCAATTTTAAATAAATATTACAAAAACAAACTCAATTCTATTGATCACCCTAAAAAAATATCCAAGACTGAAAGAATCCATTGCAATTACAAGTCAATTTTAATTCTGGCAGAAATACATTATAAGTAAAAACTTCATCACAATACAGTAAACTACAGAAAACTTTATTCCAAAAGTATGCACTTTTTTGGTGTCAGCAATGTCACTGCTATTTTAACACAACAAGCTTTAACAATGGTTCCTGTTTAATCATATTATATTAAACAGAATCTGGTATTAATGTAAATGAGGAAAAAAGATATAGAGAAAGAAAGATGTTAAGAAAACAGGAGTGGAAAGCTATGTAGTTACTTTTCCTGAATCTTAGTCTCTGTGCAAAAATTTTTAAAATATTAATTGTTGCTATTTTTCAGAAAAATATTAGTGATCCAAAGAAAACATAAACCCCATTAACATCTGAAGCTATGATACACCTATGAGAAACAAACTAAATGTTAAAATGTTATCGTCAAGATAAAGTATGTTTTCGTACCAAGAGGCTCTTAGCCCAGAACAGCTGTCAGCCTTCAGCCGACTAATCCCCTGGATTTTAAAGGCCTGTTATCTACCACATACTATTTTAACTATTTTACTACACACTCATCATTTCATCAAAAAGGTAACATGTACCACTAATCTCTTCTACCAGCTACAAGACGTCTCTGCAGATATAATCTCCAATGAAAAGTTTCATGCATTCATCAACAGTCCCATTTCGTAAATCCTTTTTAGATGAATACCTCAGAAACTATAAGCTCATAGCATCAGATTAACCAACATGCAATGCCAAAGATAGCCAGTTTCATAATAAGCTTTACCTCAGAGCTGTTAGTGACTTTCAAGGCTTGCTAAAGCTAACACTGATATCCAGGCCAAGATGTTCATTGGATATCACAAAAGAGCAGCTTCTCCTCATGAGGTAAATAGGGAAGCTTCTTGCACGTGCTAATTTTACAACAGCTAGGAAATGCTGGGAAAAGACATTTCTAATTTGTTCCTACTAAAAAGGTCCTGGCAATCCCGGAGATGTATGTATGTAGGTAGGTAGGTAGATAGGTATTTTATATCCCTGCCTGTCTCACATATGTGACTCTAGGTGACTTACAATAAAATGCAAAACATGAAAACCCATAACAGCCAAGCATCATTCAACCAATTAACTACACAGCCAGGAGTCAGGCACAAAACCCAAGGCCTGATGGAAGGTCAGCAGGGATGGGACCAATGTCATCTCAAGAAGGATGACGTTTCAAAGGGCAGGTGTCAAGGCAGAAAAGGCTTTAGCCCCGACAGCTGACGTTTCTTAGCCAATGGTACCCAAAGGATGGTACTCCTGCCAAGTTGGGTAAGATGGGGTGAGACAATTGGGGAGAGATAATCAGGGAGTCCCAAGCCATTAAGAGTTTTAAAGGTAACAACTAGCGCCTTGAATTATACCAGAAACACAATGGAAGCCAATGCAGCTCGGAGAGTAATGGTGTCACGTGCACCAAACAAACAGCACTAGTGACAGATACCAGAAAACAGTGAATATGTAACTTGTTTTGTATTGTTTTCATTGCTTATTGATTAGTATCTAACCAAATTGCAAGTCCTTAGGTGAGGTCTTACTATGACCTCACCCATGACTACCATGGGAAACTGTCACATTAAGACAGGTGTTTCTCTACTCATACTGCTTAGCAACTGTGGCCACCATCCATAATTTACACAGCCAAGATGTGTATGGCCAACTCACAAGCCTTAATTATTTGTGCTTTTTTATACAACTTGCTGCCTCAGGAAATAAATAGGGCTCCATCAATATATTTCTTTGCACTGTATTGTTTTCATAAAAAGTTCTGAAACTTCAGCTTCTGGATGATTCAGTTCTGGGCCTACTGAATTTGCATTTTTATGACTTATGTGAACATAAGTAGGTTAGAGCACAATTACATGTTATTATTTGATTTAAAATATGCTCATTCTCTTCAGCTAAAATATTGTTTGTAATTCAATGAAAATATGAATAAAAATATGAAGTTTTTAAAAAAGTATTTGTTTTGCATTTGCAATCTAGAGAAAACATATACATACAAGTGATAACTCAAAATTGCTTTTTAATTATTTGTTTAAAGAATACAGCTGTTCCACTCACAACTTGCAACTCTGGCCAAAAAAAAACTATACATAAATTAAAGAAACAATTAAGACTAATGTTAAATACAACACAAAACCAATATAACAAAACATGATTAATACACAGCCAAGGCAAATGCCACTTCCTAAAACAAAATGGACTCTTTCACTATCTTGCTCCAATGCACAAGAAACAAACCAGATCTTCTCAACTTAACAAAAGGTTACTGGACTCATTCCAAAGGGCAGGCACAGCAACAAAGAAGGTCTATCTCCTAGACCAGGGGTCCCCAACCCTGGTCTGTGGACCGGCACTGATCTCCAGCATGCCAGAAACCAGGACGCATAAACAAGCTAAGCTCATCTGCAGGATGCACGCAACACATGAAACAACGCCACCTCCAATCCATGGAAAAACCTCTCTATGGAACTGGTCCCTGGTGTCCAAATGGTTGGGGAACACTGTCCTAGACTCAAGGCTACACTGCTTTAAAAACAGACTTTGAGCATGTCCACAACCATGAGTTGTGACCTGGATCTAGCAAAAGGACCACATCCCTATCCTTGAATAGGGTTTTCAAGAGGCACCATCTGATGGGAGCTCTTCAATGAATTTCCAAGCTTCTCCAGGATCTTTGAATCTTTGTCCTGGAAAGGAAAGAGCATCAGACAGAAGGGAGGGGAATTTCATCCATGTCATTGAGTCTATACCATGACTGATAAGAGTCGTAAGATGGAGTATCTGATTTGAAAAGCAAAAACAAACAGCTGGATAGCCTCCTTTCAGTGCATCTAATAACATTTATATGCTTTAAGTTATGGTTTAAGTTACCGTATGTACTGGTTGAATGATGCTCGTTTCTACAGATTAAGTGTCTGTATCCTTGGGAAGCCCAGATGATTTCACATGTCTCTCCCCATTTGATCAACAGAATAGAATGAGCAGGTCACCTAGTTATGTATATTTCCCTGGATCTAAGTGGGCTATTGCAATCACTATCATCTTTGTGAATTCACTGGGAACTGAACACAAGTAAAGTGGAAGAACCATGAACAGATGGTGAACAGCGAGTACTCCACAGTGTGCTCCTGGTGTTTGAATAAGTGACTTGAAATCAGTAGTCAGAATTCTTGTGTAACCTGTGAGGCTGGATCATTGGGGGGGGAGCACTTTACCTCATGATGGATTTCAGTTTCCATCTAAACTTGCTCTATTTGATGTCACTCACTTCAGATCCAGAATGTTATACCATTCCTTGCTCTTCTTAGGAACAATGAAGAATATGGAATATCAGCCCAGGAATGTCTCATCTTTGGGGATTTATCCAATCACTTGTACACTCAAAAGATGATTTAAGCCTTCAGGATGCTTTGTTGCCTTGTGAGTGAATGGAGAGTGCAACAGAGCAATATTGATATAGGCTTGTGGATTTTATGATATGACATTATGAGTCTGGTTTAGGAAACATGCATCATTATGACAGTTCATAGATGGATGAATTCCATTAGCCTCTTGCATACATGGAGACTGTAATGTTTACTGTTGTTGTCTTTAATTTTTATACTACTAACATGCTAAAAACCACCAAGGCAACATACAAATCTCTCCTACCTATCCTCCTTTAAAAAGGGTGCAACTAGTCTGCAAAATACAAGAATTACTATTTACATACAATGGACAAACATCTGGATACAATAGCTTTTGCAAATGCAGGGAAGCCTATAGAAAACCACCATATAATCAGTGTCCCTATTTATATCAATATTGACAAATTATCTGCCTGAAAATACCTGCTTATAATTTAATTTACTTCTGAGTTAAACTTCTTTTTGTTTTTTCCCTTTTATAACCCAATCTGTGAACTCACTGGAAGTGTAAACAAGATGGCAAAAAAGCCTATGCAGTAACACAAAATATGCCACTACAGCACACCAGCATAAACAGCAAGATCCCAATGAGCTACATTCTGTAGCTTAATTTATTAGGTTACCCATCATCATGCTTGTGATTTCACTGCACAGTTTTGCCATTTGCAAAAAAGAACAGATATATATACTAAAGTCCATTAATATGCTGACATTTATTTTAGTGAGTGCATTGAATTTGATTACTAAGTAATTCTTTAAATTGGGCTCTACCTTATATAAAAAATACAAGAGGGCTTTAAAGCCAAGTCAAACCGAAAGTCTATTTGTTATATGTAAATGTTAACAAAGTATGTCTCTTCATAGACATGATGCTTTAATACAGAATACTTAATGTTAGTAATTTCTATTATCCCAATATAAAAATGCATTTATACATGTGAAAATGGTCATATACTTAATTTGAAGCTTAAATCTATTTTATAAAAATATTTAAAGGCTCTATATTATTTATTTAAAAAATTCCAAAACTATTTGATGCTCTATTTTTTCTAATCCATGTCTTAAAAACAAACAAGACGCATCCTAATTCTAAGAAATGCTTTAATGTTCTAGTGATTTGTAGCATGCTATCAAAATATGCTTATTCCATAGTTTCACTGATAATTATACATTGCATATCATCAAAATTCAACTATTGCATACAAACAAGTTTTACCTCTTCTTTCTATTCTTACTATAGACAGAAATATACACTGACAACATTGAAATATAGTTTTGCCTAGACTACTTCTGTTTCTCTGTTGAGTTTAACAAATGTTTCTAAATCAATGCATCCAAGTCAATGGATTGTGTAACTATCCAAGAAATAGTTAAATCAGCCCAGAGTTTAAAATTAAAAGGTTAAGGGCTTGCCTAGAAAATAAAGAAGGCATGATCAAGATTATTTAACAATTCATTATGTCTTAATTCAGTATAGTCTTACTACGTGTATGAAGACCTCAATTTCCCCACCCTTTCAAACAATTACTAATAATGTATAAATATTTTCCAGTAATGAGATCCCAGAATGTTTGCTATTTTGGATTAATATGGAGTGCAGATGCAGCAGATCTGCCTAATATTACTCACTCTACAATTGTATACATAAATTCCCACTCTTCTATTCCAGTCTAATTACATCAGGAGTAATTATCAGTTTCTGGATTACCTACTCTCAGTTACTGCAGCAAAACCCAACTCTACCTATAGCTAATCG
Organism: Vipera ursinii; assembly: GCF_947247035.1. Taxonomy (NCBI): domain Eukaryota; kingdom Metazoa; phylum Chordata; class Lepidosauria; order Squamata; family Viperidae; genus Vipera; species Vipera ursinii. The sequence goes on along the minus strand of NC_139513.1, from coordinate 218,983,663 downwards.
CTGGGGGGGAAAAAGACCTGAGAAATGCATTTTATCACTATTTCTAGTGATGATAAACATAGGAGGGGGATAAACAGACTCAAAGTTTCTTTCCTAAAAAAAAGTCTTTACTGCTTTTCCTCCATGTTAATGCACTAAAGTTCAAAGACGCAGTTCTTGATTCATTCCATTTTTCCCTAGTTACTTTACAGAAAAGAATCTAGGAAAAGCTTCCCCCCCATTAAGGGAGGATGCTTTTTTTTTATCTGCATAATTGACTCCAACTCACTGAAGTGCGCAGGCAACCCAGAACATATCTCCCCCCCCCTTTCTCAGTCACGCAACTTCTTTTTCACTTTGGGGCTGTGTTAAAACAAAAAGGCCGGCTGATTTACCCATACACACACACACACACACACGTGTGTGTGTGTGTGTGTGTGTGTGTGTATGTATATGTATGTATGTATATATATATATATATATATATATATATATATATATATATATATATATATATATATATATATATATATATATATACACACACACACATACATACACATATATACATATACACACACCCAAACTAAAACACTACGAAGCTTCTATGCCACACCAGGATTTCAGAAGGATTAAGTTGCAGGGTACTCTGTGGTGGGGGGGGAGGAGGAGAAAGGGTCATATAAACAGCCAAGCTAGAGGGAAGAAGTGGGTGGGTGGAGGGGTTCCTATAACATTAATAAATTCCTTACTTCTTCACACACACACACACACCCCTAATAAAATGAATGCAACTCAACCAGAGGAAGTAGCGCTTTTGTTGACCTCCACTTTCTTCCCGAGCCAGGCACCGAAGCAAAACCAAGTAGCATCCCCTCGGATCCTCCCGCAGTTTAGTGAGGGCCCGGCTGACCCCCTCCCCTTGCAAACAAACACACACACACACACACAACAAACACACAACCCTAGACCCAGTTTGCTGGAACTTGGCCAGCCCAGCCCAGCCCGCTTCCCCAGAAGCAACAGGCGGCCTACCCCCCTTCCCTTGGCCGGGCCAGCTAAAGCTACGCTGGCCTCCTTCAGACCCGCCTCCAGCGAGGCACGGTGAGGGGCTTTTCCCCCTCCCTCAACGCTACGACGCCCCCTCCCCAGAGGAGAGCCTCTCCCGCTGCACCCCGCCCCCCCCCCGCGGCCACTACCTTAAAGCTAAGCGGAGCGGTCTATCTGCTAATATGCTGGAAGGGCTGGGAGGTTCCCCCTCCCTCCCCAGCCTTTCAGAGGGGAGGGGGGAGCGGGGAAGGAGCCCGCGCGCCGCCTCGCTCCCCCCTCCCTTGGAAATAAGAACCCCACAAAGAGTAACAATAACAAAGCAGGGCTGGCAAAGCGCCTCACGAGCAGCAGCAGCAGCAGCCGGCGGGAACAAAAGCTAGCGCGCGGCGACGAGAAGGCTCGGCCCGGGCGGAGCTTCTACGCCGCTTTCTGCATTCCGCGAAGCAGCGGCCCTCTTCCCGCCCGCCCGGCCAGCCGGCCGGCTGGACCTCAATGGAGCTGGGGAGCCCCGCACCTCAGGGCGTGTGGACGGAGGCAGCGGGCATTGCTTCGCTTAGGGACGAAGGCTCCTATTGCTGTCGCCGCCTCCTCCTCCTCCTCCTCTTTCCTCCCCTTCCCCAAAACCGGCCTCCTTTTCTCTGAAGTAACGGCCCAGAGAAAAGCTGCAGGATACACACGCGCAGGCGACCATGAAACTTAATCCTGCCCAGGCATCCGGAGGCTCGACGCCAAGGCCCCCTCCTCCTCCTCCTCCTCTCCTCCAGCGACTAGAGACGCTCGACGTCCGCCAGCCTAGCCGAGCTCCGGCGATTGCAAAGGAAGCACCATGACAACCGCAGCAGCAGCAGGAGCAACAGGAGGGGGGGGATGTGGGGTGCCGTGCAAACTCCTCTATGCAAGGCGGCCCCGCTAAGCTGCCCTAGTTTCTATTTTATTATTATTATTATTTCATGGAAGAGAAAGGAGAGGAGAAGGCGGGACAAGGAGAGAGGAAGAAAAATAAAACCGAAGATTGGAGATCCTGCTCTCTGAGGAACAGCTAAAGTTTGGCATTGCTGCTGCTCGGGCAAAGCACCTTTTAATCCTGTCTCATAAAACCTGTGGTTTCGCACCTTCTCTTTAGTGGCTGCGAAGACAGAGCTCTTTTGATCAGGGAGCTGATCAATCTGCTGCACGGTCTCCAAACCGCTGGCCACTTGGGGTGTGGGTGTGTGTGGGTGTGTGTCTCCAGGTGTAACCGATCTGTAGCGCCAGTTTATAATAGAATAAAATTAGGCTGCCTTGTGCCGCCGCTTGCGTCTATTTAAAGGGTTTCTTTTTTCCTAGCTCACGCGTTGCATCATTTTAATCCGGTAGGAAATCAGATTAAATTTGATTAAAAGGTGAGGAATAAATCGTTGGCTGCTGGGTATATTGCTAACCGTGTACTGCTAGAAAAAGGAAACCGTTCAGTAAACTGATTTCAATCACAAAAAGATGCTCCCCTTTCAAGATCTTGTAGCTCCATCTCTAAAGCATCCAATACAGTAATAGCTTTTCCAGAGCTGCAAATGGGAATGCAGAGAGAGAAGAATTACTTGGTATTATGTATTTCCATGGTTTTCACCGAAAGGGCTGTCCAGTCATTAATATCAAAAATAATTTGCATTACAATGCATTTTTCTTGAATAGAGTATTAATAAAATCCCCTGCCAAACAATCAATTAAAATGCATGCAGTTGTAGCAACATTTCTGGGGATATAATCACTTTAGGAATAAATAGATATGAGCTATAACAGAACCTTACACAACCTGTTTAAGTCTGCAGACTGAACCCAATACTTAATAATTCTTTTGCATCTCCAGTATGGCGACCAGTTGATCTTGTCTCTTGTCTAAATTCTGAGACACACCATCTTTTTTTTTTCATTCATCCATTTCATTATGATGTAGATTCCGAGAAATAAATTGAATTCCATCCCTGGATTAGCGAAATGGCAAAAAAAACCCTCAGCCTGTAATATAAAAACAAGAAGCAGCCCTACCGTGCATCATTTATTCCAAGCTGTAGTTCAGGTAAACCAATATGCCATTGCCTTTTGTAGCTAGAGAATATAGAACTTCTCCAAAGGCATTCCACTGAGTGGTATACAATGTACGGTAACTATATTATATTGCAATCTAAACCTTCCAAAATATGCTGATTTTTTTTTAAAAAAATTGATATTGCAAAGTTTTCAGGTGATAGTTTGTTTAAAAACGCTATCAGGTCAACACCAAACAACTGGTCCAAATCGTATGCCTAGGAACTATCAATGCGACAGCCAGATCTTATATTGGAAGCTAGTCTATGTATATTGTGTGGTTTCATTTATACTCCAGATGCCCTTGAAGGGATTGTGCATTACCAATGTATTCTCAGTAAAACTGAGAGATTGCCAGTTTAGCAGACTTTATCCTCCATATTTATGTATTGTCAGAGAGAGTTTTGACATGTTATTTGTAAATTTAAAAAGGCTGTTGCTATCACTGTATTAACTTCAGCCCAAACTACATGCATTTAATCCATACTGGTGGTCATTATACATTTTGATTGAGTATAACACATACTCCATATATGTTTCCTCAACTTATTCCCACATTGAGTTCTTAAAGATAATTTTATCACAGAGACCTACCCATTCACATACCTGGGTATGTGTGTGCAGATTAACATATGTAAATATGTTAATATCTCTTTGCTTTTTAATTCACAGAAAAAATGCAAAACAAGATCCAAATTCCTAGATTCTCAATGGCCCCTAATGACTGAATCACAAATATTAATGGTTTGTGTGCACAGATAGCATCAACCTTGGTTAGAATGTAATCACTTTATTTTTTCAGTGAACTCCTTCATAAAAAAGATGAGAAGGTCTAAAATAAAAACATACTGAGCATTCTATAGAGTGAAACAGGTTTTCACCTTTGTCTTGTTTAAAAGTACTTGGATAAATATACCCTCTCCATTGTTTTGATCATCTTGATTACTATTGACAATTGATCATCTTGTTCATTTGTTTGTCTTGATAATTGATCATCTTGATTACTATTTTAAATAAAACCTGCACAATAGCCCCTGATTTATACCAGACCATTTAGCTTGACCCTTACCTCTCTGAGGTTAGAACAGCTCTCCCTTTTTTGGCATGGATTTTTGGAGAATAAGATTAAGCAAATTAGCTACTGCACCCTTTGTTCAATGTAGGATATGATATGAGAAAGCAAACAAAACTTGGGGATTGTAAAACCATGCATGGTAGTTATTTACAATAGCATTATAACTGCCCACCACAGGAATAGCTAAACAATCTGAAATAAAAATAAGTGGCTGGACAAAAATGGCATTGCTTGATAAAAAGAGGTGAAAGGAAATTCTTGCGCATGTAAAAGAAATAACAAAATTAATATAATATGAACCACTGTGCTTTATTGGTGTGCTTTGTGGGTAAATAAAACAATAACAAACACAATATATACAGTATAAACATCCTAAAGTTTAAGCGTGAGCAAGTTTTATTCTTAACAGCTCTCCATACCAGAAAACGGCTCTCTACTACATGCAATTACTCTGTCAATATTAGTATCATTATCACTATCATCATTTATATTTTGTTTTCTTTCCGTAAAGTAAGCCACTAACTACTATTAAAGAATAAGAAGAGTCTGCAAATCTTTAGGGTGGAAATATAAAGAAAGCAAAATAAAACAGTTGCTGGAGTGTCTGTAGAGATTCTCAGTTTTCCAGGTCATAGTTGTCTCAAAGGTGGGGGGGGGGGTTTCTTCAAAAGACAACTGGACCTTTTTTTTTTTCCTTGAGGAAGAAGAAGAAAACATTTTGCTTCTTATCCAAGAAGTTTCAGCATGAAGTGACCTCATTCATGAAGCTTCTTGGATGAGAAGCAAAAGTTCTTTTTTCCTTCCTCCTCAAGGAAAAAAACCAGCCCAATTGCCTTTTGAAGAAAAAAGCATCTTTGAGACAATTATTGTTGAAGGGTTTTTTCCCCCTGAAACATTTTACTTGCATGGTAAATGTAAGGACACCCTTGGAACTGTTTTAGTGATCCTTCTATAAACATCCCAATCCTGTTAAAAGCGAATCCAGGTCTGTCATATCCAGGGCAGTCAAAGCTAGTATACACAATATCCTGATATCCATACCACAGCGTTCTCTCTTTCACGTTTCTTTACTGCTTAAGAAACTGATGTGCTTCTGTTATAAACAGTTGTACTTTTGAAACCATTGAACTTCCATAAACAGCAATTACTTTATATCCAAACCTTGGACCATTAATGTAGGTTTTGTATTTTAGACTTAAAATAATATGCACCCTCTTTTGGGGGCTGTTCTTCCTTTTGCATTCTTCCTTGTGGTCACACTCGTTCACTCCATCCAATGACACTTCATTTGAGCTTCAGGAAGTTGACTCTTCCCATACAGTAAATATGTCTTGTCCTCTGTTTTTAGAAGTTGTAAGAGCTTCATTCCTTCAAACGTTTTCACTATGTTCCTTTTTATCTCAATATTCAAAACAGAACAAAAAGAAAAGGGAAGGACGAAAAGAATTTTAAAAATGTACATGTTGCATTTACTCGTACAGTCAAACAAAATCACACTTACTAGCATTTCTCATAAAGCCAGGGATTTTAAAAATAATCCCTTTATGAAGTTAAGTCCTTAGGTTGGCTAAGATTCATTCTCAATGACCTAATTTATACTTACAGTAAAACAAATACAATAATTTCCCATACCATTTTTTTTGTTTCTGTTTTCAGATGCTCCACATGTTCTTTTGAAGGCTCTGTTTTTAAAGTTTTTTTCAGGCTAACATAAAAATATGGCTTATTAGCAAATATGATTCATTAAACCCTATGAGCACATTTTGCTGTTCTTTTAATATTTGTATTTTGCAAATATTACATTTTCTTTGTAATGAAGAGGTTTTTTTAACAGGTACCCATTCATTATTAATAAATTGGCCTTGTTATGTTAGACATGATAATATCTAAAACGTGAAATACTAGAGTACCAAATTCTTTGAACTGATGGAGGCAGATACATTATACAATGTTTGGATGGCAGAATCAATCTTTGCCCCCCAAATAATTCCCAAATTAAAGGACAGTATCTCTGCATTTATGTTTACCTTAAACTCCAGTATTTTGGAGGAGCTACAATATTCCAAATCTATCACAAAAAGTCTTATTGGGGGTTTTTTGCCAGACACAGATCTGAGATGTCCTCCTATTGGTCCTGAGTAAATTTTCTATTCATATATTTAACCCCAAAGACTCCCCACATCTATGATCTAAAGAGCTGAGCAGAAAACGTGTCAAATGCCATGCCAAAGTCACAGGATGTCCACCGTTATTTTGAGTCTGAATTTGGATGAATGGCGTTTGTTTTTGTAAATGAATTACCAAGACCTGTTTTATTTGTAAAGTCTTTTAAGTCAAACGTTGCTAATTGCCAAACAGTTCTTTCTGCGAATTCCTTATAACTTTTCCAGATGCCACTGAAAAGAAAAATGGCGGGCTGAGGATTTTTATCTTGTCTCAAGTGTATTCTGCGCATCCTGTAGGAGAGTTTTATATTAGGAATTCCAGGAGATTCCCACATTGACTATTTTGGAGACTGTCTTGCCTCATCGTGGTAATCAGCTCAACAATTCCTTCTGCAATTCCACCCTTAGTACTATAAGAAATGACTACTGTCTACTCTTTCTCTTTGGCTGGAAATGCTCCCTTCTAGCTAAGTATCTAAAACCCTTCCAACATTACCTAAAGCAGGGGTGTCAAACTGCCGGCCCGCAGGCTGGATGCATCATGGTGAAACCGCACCCACCCCATTGCCGGCAATGGAAAAAAAGTTGTGATACGTCTCAACACGTCATGTGACGTTGCGGGTTTGACACCCCTGACCTAAAACATTTCACTCTGAGGTTATTAGTCCCAGGATTACTGAAGTTGAGGATTACTGAGTAACTTTTCTATTCTCAATATCAGTCTCACTTTCCTCACATTTTTCCCCAAGCCCTGCACAGATATCTGCAGTCAGGACACCAGAGTTTCTAGCTCATTGCACTTGGGGCATAAGCCTTTTTGATCCTTCTCCAACCCCTCACCTTCCGATAGACAGACAGACAGGAATTGGACATTGAGATAGAAGTCATGGATGTCAATTCTTAATCACTCAAGTCTTGGTCTCTGGACCACCTAATAAATTCTTAGACTATTTATTATGGAGTAGATAATTTGGAAACCTAATTTGCCATTAGAAAAGATCCCAGTATAGGATCAAACTTACGTTGGCTTCCTTTACTCTGGCAGATAAGCTATAGGATGCCCACATGGGGTACTTTTGTTGAAAACCAGAAGTAAATGCCAGTTTTTGGCAAAAAAAAATGTCATAAATTGCAGTCACATGACTGCGGGATGCAAAAAACCGGTCATAAATGTAGGCAAGTTGATAAGCACTCAAAATGCAGTCATCTGACCAGGGGGCAGCCATCAGAATTTCAGAACTGGTTCATAAGTACCTTTGGAGGGGGTCTATCATAACTTTGACTGGTTATAAGTCGAGAACTATATGCAGTGGAAATGGAGGGATTTATTTCCTGATATTCAGAAGCCCACCTTCCCCAAGTACATGTTTTATGTTCATAGAGACTCATTACTTTGCCTCTTGATCATGAATCCTGGGATTTCCCCCCCTTTTTTTTTAACTAACAGGTTCCGCAAGCTAAAAAAAGTTTGGAAGTTCCCACCTTGTATTATATTTTGTGTAAAAGTAGCTTTTTTATTATTATTCATGCCATCCAAGTAGCAAGGTATCTTCATGAGTCTGGGGGGAATTATAGATAATCACAGGGTTATCCTTGAGATTAAATAGGCCAATTGATCAACACAATATCCAAAAACCTTCTTTTGAAATGAAACACTGACTTTTGAAATACTTTCCTCATATTGAACACTATCAGACATGGTTGATACAGGTCATGGCTAATGTGGTTTAGCCGGAGAAAATAAAGTTCACATCTTTTCAAACTGTGTTCATATTCTGTGAAAATACCATTAGCAAGACAAAGTTTGTAATTTTATTTACAAAAGTAGATATTTGAATTTAATGGCCACCCTTTCAATTCCTGCATAAAATATTGTCTGATTCAGAAGGGGAAAAAATAGCCGTTCTGATAATATCCTGTTTACTACTGAGGAAAGCTGGAATTCAGAGCATTGCTTTTTGGGAACAATCCCATTTTTGGATAATTGTGCTGGCAAGTACAGCACATTAGTTTCACTTACTAAATCAGCTCGTTTGGCATGTGGATTGCATAGATTTGCATTTTTGAGAGATTTTTTTTTTAAAAAAAAACCACAGCTTTTCCAGCTATATATAATTCCATAATTCTTAATTTTGTGCTAGAGGTTAAATGTGCATGGAGTAAAAAGAAAAGTAACCCTTAATGTAGAGGAAAATAAAAAATATATTTAAAGATATGTTAATGACTTATAACTGCAAAACAAAATATCTAGAAACTGCAGAAAAATAATGACAAATGCTTTATACACCAACACAATTGTTTAAAACCACAGGCCTTGCCCTTGGCTGAGTGGTACATCCAAATAAATGACAAAGCTCATTAACATTATCATAGATCATTCAGACACAAAATACCTAAAAGGAATATCTGGCTTGGCCAGATTAGGGCTACGTTAAAAAAAACAGTTCAGCTTTTTCCCAAGGTGACCAGAGATTTGTCATGCTCCATTTGCAAACTGCCAAATTCAAAAAATGATTTTGCTCAAAGAGCCTCCAGTTGGATCCAGGTGGAACATGTGATTTGACTGTATGCAAGGCAAATCTTTTTCTCCAAATTTGAAGAGGTGTTTCCTTTTACTACTTAAAGATTAAAATAGTAAGACAGGTGGTGCTCTGATGAACTCAGTGACTAATTGATCAATTTGGTGATCTCACACAGCCCAGGGGATTCACAAGGGTCTGCATGGAAGGTCATAGGTTGCTCTTCGGAGGTTACAAAGTAGGTTACAATTTAAATATTAAATAGTGCTATAATACGATTTTAGTCTCAATTTGCAAACTTGCAAACCGGTAGAGAATATTACCAGGGATGATATTCAACAGTGTGTAGATTCTTCAGTGAAACATCTGGTACCTCAACACAGCTGCCTCAAAGCTGTTGTGAAATCATCTGTGCTCACTGAAGGATCTATACAGGTCTACTATATTCGAAATCCAAAAGACAACTTTCAAGGGGCCCCAAAATGAACAAGCCAAGGGTGTATTTGCCACCTGTATGAATTGCTAACCTGAAAGCTGCAAACATGTTCGTAAGGGAGCTGCTGTTTTAGAAAGAATTTGAACTTGTTTAAAGAGTCTTCCTAATTACCATACTCAGTGGCGTAGCGTGGGGGGTGCAGGGGGGGCCGGCCGCACCGGGCGCAACATCTGGGGGGGCGCATTAGATGCATTTTACTTTAATTACATCAGTATTTTCATAACAAACAATACATGTGCTTAGGGGGTAAGGGTTTCTTTAACTAATCTAGTGGAAGAGACTCGAGTGCTAAAATCCACGGGTTAGGGGGCGCAAATTACTTGCCTTGCCCCGGGTGCTGACAACCCACGCTACGCCACTGACCATACTGTAGTTAAGCAAGGAGTTATTCCGCAAGGCTGAGTAAATTCCTAAAAACCCAATTACAAGTTTCCTTTCTTTAGGACCAGACCTATTATTGAGCAGGATGATCCAGGGATATTGGTGGAAGATGAAGCAGAGAAGGAGCAAGATCACAATGTTGTACTTTCTGTACCCCTACATCCTTAAAAGTATCCTGCTCTTTATAAATATAATACAGGACACCCTCATGGACACCATGCAGATTCTGTTATTTCTATATGTGGGGTGGGAGATCATCTTGTTTTCATATCCAGCAGCAAAATACCTGGATTTTTATCTGCCTTCTAACCCACGAAGCATAAAACTATATAGAAAAAAAGGGGGGATGTCTTCTAAGCTGTGTGAGCTAGAATCAGTGCTTCATATTTTAATCTGGTTTGGTACTGCCATGGGATACATCAAGTGGGCCAAGTATTGATACACAATTCTTTTTATTATTGTTGTTCTATACAACTTGTTTTAGAATATTTTCATTAAGCTTCTCTCTTCAAACAAGCAAGATATACTGTAAATATTGCTATTTTATCAGCACTCCAAATAAATCAACAAAACTTACTTAGCCTTGCAGAACAATTTACAGGTTAGCCTTTGCTTAGCTGTAGTAACTTAAGATCAGCGACTCCATTGCTGATTAACATGGTCGTAAAGTGTGACCTCACATGACTGCACTAGCTTACAATGAAGGTTGTGGCAAACAGTTGTGTCATTAAGTGAATCCCATGCAGTTGCAACATCCTGTGGTCCCATGATCACTGTTTGCAACCTTCTGCTGGTTTCCCCAATGACTTTGCTTGTTGGAAACCAGCAGTGTAATTTGCAAAGGATGATCACATGACTGCAAGATGCTGCAGCTATCATAATTGCAAATTGGTTGCCAAGCACCTGAATCATGCTCACACAACTGCAGGGATGATGCACCTATAGCCACAACCATGAAGACTGGTCAAAAATCTCATTCAATACTGTGGTGGTTGCTGAATAGTAATGACCTGTATCCCTGAATTTCATAGTGGCTGAAGAAGAGAGGTAGAGTACTCTTATCCATTCATCCATCCATCCATCCAAATCAAACCTTTACGATGGTAATTGACCCAATCCACAATCAAAACATAACAAAGCAAAACAAAATATCAAAGAAACCTATTGGCAAGATCCAGATAACAGCCAGGGCAAGAATAACTCACAGCTAACCAGAGACTTGAAGAGCAAGGTAGTGTGTTCAACAAAACGCAGTGGATTTCTGAAGCTCTGGAAGCAGTATTGGGTCAGCCAGCATCTGAAATAAAGGGATGCATGGATAAAGTTTTTCGTGTAAATTCATGGATTGCTAGACAGAGGAAGCTACCTAGAGATGTGGTGGTTTATTTTGCAAAGAGAGAAACTAGAGATGAAGTTATTCAAGCCGCCTATGATACTAAAGTAGTGGTTGCTGACCAAGAAGTTTTGGTTTTAAAGGAAATTCCTCCAAAGATTTTAAGGAGAAGAAAGGACTTTGCATTTCTTGTGCAGGAACTTAAGCAACGTGATATAAGGTTCAGATGGGAGATCCCAGTTGGATTGGTGGCGATGCATGAAGGTAAAAGATACCGTCTGGTTACTGTGACACAGGTGCGTGATTTCTACAATAATGTTTTAAAAGCAACCCCACTATCACTTCTGGAGGCGGCAAAGGGATCTGGAGAAGAAGATGGACAGACAGAGGAGAATGGTGCTGGAGGGGATCAAACTATAACTTCGTTGGCTGATGCTGGAGAGCAGAGGGTGACGCGTGCTGCTTTAAAAAGAGCAAAACAAATAAAAGAACAAGACCAGCAGAAGTTTATGGAAATTTCAAAGCGCACTTACAGCGAGGCAGTGGGAGGAGCGCGGCCCAAAGGCGACAGAGGGGCTATTAAAGATGTGCTCCAACAGCTTCGGGATGACAAGCATGGCGACTAAATTTCTAACCTGGAATGTTAATGGACTAAACTCGCCTCAGAAGAGAAAGAAAGTTTTTCAATATTTAAAACAATTTAAGATTGATGTTATATGCTTGCAAGAAACGCATATTAGGGCTATGGACCAAAAGTTTTTATTGAACTCAAGGTTGGGTACGCAATTTGTCGCCTCTGCAATGAATAAGAAAAACGGAGTGGTTGTCTATGTTAAAAGTGCTTTAACAGCGGACTTAATTGAAGCAGATAAGCATGGAAGATACGTAATGATAGATTTGTTGTTAGAAGGCAAAAAAACGCTTTTAGTTGGACTGTATGCTCCTAATCAACAACAAACAACAAGCTGACTTTTTTAGCTTACTTCATACAAAGTTTACTCAGTTGGATTACAAATCGTTTATTTTTATGGGGGACTGGAATGGTGTTTTGGACGTACAGATGGATAAGGCTGGTTTTTTTAAGCGTGTTCTGTGTCATGCCAGATTGCCTAAATCTTTTTTTGAAATGAAGGATGATTTGGAATTGCGAGACATTTGGCGTGACACACACCCGCATGAAAAGGATTATACTTTTTTTTCTGATAGACATCAATCTTTTTCCAGGATTGACTTCATTTTGTTGACTAACGATTTTTTTTTTCTAGGATTAAGAAGATAAAGATTTGTGCAAGAGCTATTTCTGACCATAGTCCAGTATGGTTAGAGATCAATAAGGACAATAGAGATAGGCGCTCGTGGCGCGTAAATGAGAACTTGTTTAGAAATCAGAAAAATGTGGAAGAGTGTAAACAGCGAATGAAGGATTTTTTTGAAATTAATATGAATAAGGATACTTCTATGGACATGGTTTGGGATGCTAGCAAGGCCTATATGAGAGGGGTGTTGATATATATGAATAATAAACACAGACGTACTTTGGAAGCTAGAAGGAAAGAATTGGAGAATGAAATTAAGGAAAAAGAGAATGCCTTGATTCTGAATCCATTGGATGTGAAGACTAAGGAGGTTATTAAGCTATTAAGAGGACAATTTGATAAACTAATGGCTGACCAGGTGGCTACCAATTTGCAGTTTGCCAGGCATAACACTTTTTGCAATGCTAATAAGCCAGGTAGATGGCTAGCTTATAGACTAAGGAAAAAGCAGAGGGCTTCTAATATAGACAAAATTGAATATAAGGGAAAGGTAGTGTTTCAACAGGATCTTATTAAGGAAGCCTTTGTGGATTTTTATTCTAAATTATATGCTAAGGAGAAGATTAACGAAAAAGACATTGATGTATATTTGGAGAATGCTAGCATTCCGGTTCTTACGCAAGTACAAAAAGAGGAGATTAATCAATTGATTACAGAAGAAGAAATACTTACAGCAATTAAGGAGTTGAAGGTGGATAAAGCGCCAGGTACAGATGGTCTGACTGCGGCCTACTACAAAAATTTACAATTAGAAATGATAAAACCGTTAAAGGAATTGTTCCAGATAATCCAGAGAGGGGGAAAGGTGCCTCCGTCTTGGAGAACTGCTTTTATTTCTTTGATTCCGAAGGAAGACCAAGATGTTACTCAAGTAAAAAACTACAGACCGATATCACTATTAAATACAGATTACAAGATATTTGCTAAGGTGTTGGCTAATAGATTGATGAGGGTTCTGCAACAGGTGATTCATGGGGATCAAACTGGGTTTATTAGTGGTAGGCAAATGAAAAATAACGTGAGGCATATAGTTGATGTGTTGGAATTTTTGGAAAGGAACATCCAGATCCCTGCGGCGCTAATTTTTTTAGATGCTGAAAATGCCTTTGATCAATTGAATTGGCAATTTTTGATGAAAGTTTTAGATAAAATGAATTTTGGGGATAAATTTCTGCAACCAATTAGGGCATTATATCAAAAACAAACAGCCCGAATAATAGTTAATAATAGCTTGTCAGAAGCATGTAATATCGAGAAGGGTACAAGACAAGGGTGCCCGTTATCGCCTTTGTTATTTGTGTTAACATTGGAGATATTACTGGTAAAAATACGGAACTCGGAAAGAATTAAGGGTATACAAATTAGAGATCAGGATTATAGATTGAGAGCGTTCGCAGACAATCTGGTTGTTACAGTGACCCAGCCGGAGAGCTCTGTTGTGGACCTGATGGAGATAATAATGCAATATGGGAAGGTTTCTGGATTTAAAGTTAATGTACAAAAAACTAAAATTCTGGCTAAAAACATGACAGCATCGCAAAAGGCCCTTTTAGAAGGGTTAACTGGATTTGAGATTGTTAAAAGGGTCAAATATTTGGGGGTGCTTTTGTCACCCTCTAATACAAAACTATATAAAAATAACTATGAAAAATTATGGGGAAAAATCCAAAAAGAAATGGAGAGTTGGGAAAAACTGCAATTGTCTTTGTTGGGGCGAATCGCAGCAATGAAAATGAATGTCCTGCCTAAATTTTTATTTTTATTTCAAATGATACCGGTTCTTAAGAAAGATTCTAATCTGTAGGAATGGCAGAGAGGTATCAATAAATTTGTCTGGGCAGGGAAAAGGCCACGAGTTAAACTTAAGATTATGCAGGATACTAGTGAAAGAGGTGGTCTTAAAATGCCTAATCTTAAATTATATTATGAAGCTGCTGCGTTAGCAGGTATAAGTGATTGGATTAATTTGACACAAGAGAGATTATTAAATCTTGAGGGCCATGATTTGCTGTTTGGCTGGCATGCATATTTGTTGTATGATAAGAAGGTAGATAATGTGTTTAGAGTGCATATTTTAAGACAGGCATTGCTGAGAGTTTGGAAGAAGTATAGACATAAGTTAGACTGTAAGATACCATTGTGGGCAATTCCAAAACACGCAATAGAAAATATAAATGTTGGTTTTAAACATGATGTGACTACGTATAAAGAGATTTTAAGCTTGGAAAGAAATGTCTGGTGTCTGAAACCATATAGCCTCTTGCGAGATGAGAAGATTGTTCAAACTTGGTTTCAATATATTCAGCTACGGGCCAGGTGGAAAGAAGACCAGAAAATTGGTTTTACAATGACTGATGAAAATCTGATAAAGCAAATTAGTAATCAGGGACCAGCACATATTAAACGGATATATCTTGCATTGATAGAGATTGACTCAGAAACAGAACTTGTTAAGGACTGTATGATAAAATGGGCCCAAAATATTCAAGAAGTTATTACAATGGATACGTGGGAAAAGATTTGGGTGAGGAACGTAAAATTTACACAAGCTCAAAATTTAAGAGAGAACTTTTATAAAATGTTTTATAGATGGCATCTAGATCCTAAAAAGCTTGCAAGTATGTATCCGAATTATCAGCCAAAATGTTGGAGGTGTGGTGATGAAGATGCAACATATTTTCACGTATGGTGGACTTGCAAAAAGGTTAAGGCCTTCTGGATAAAAATTTGGTGGAATATGCAGAAGATTTTCAAGCAAAGGATAAAGTTTTGTCCGCAACTTTTTTTGTTGGGAATAATTACAGATGCTACGGTTGTGGACACTAAGTTGATGTTGAATTTAATTACGGCTGCAAGACTCTTAATAGGTCAGTATTGGAAGAAAGAGGAACTGCCGACCATAGAAGAATGGACTTTAAAGGTTTCTGACCTGGCAGAGATGGCAAAGATTTCGGCTTATTTGAAAGATCACTCGCAAGAACATTATATTATGGAATGGAGAAAATGGATTGAGTATATCCAGAACAAATATAGGACTAAAAAGTTTCATGTAGCATTTGAATAAGTCTTCCTTTTCTTTTTCTTTTTTTTCCTTTTTTTCTCTATATATATTTAATATTATTAGTGTTTGTATTATCCTATATGAGCCAGAGAGTGATAGATTTTAGAGTTTATGGTTGTTAGTATATGGATGTTTATGACTGTTCTTTTTTTTAATATATACCTTGTACTTAGCTCTGGGAAGTCGGGGGGGGAGGGGGAGAGGGGTAGGGAGGGAGGGAAAGGGGAGGGGGAGGGGGGACTGTTAAAGATAAAATGTATGTTAAAACTTTTCAATTAAAAAAAAAAAACAAAACGCAGTGGAAAAATTGGGCCACTCCAGAGCAATGGCAATCCATCTATCCGTCCATTAAAAGGAAGCATAAAATATGTCCCATCTATCTTGTCTGTTATTTGAAAATCACTGTATGGCCTTAGTATATCACTAAAATTTATTTCCTGTTATTTATTGTATACAAAATTATAGAACAAGAACAGGAGGAAATAATAAAAAGATAGTGTCATTCAAAGCTTCAATTAAGCAAATGCAGTAAGTGATCATCATTCTGCTTGCTTTATAGTTTTCCATGGTGTAGACATAAATCAAGACCCCAACTGGAATCAGTTCCTAGAAAAAGGCTGCTTGGAGGCAATAATGTCCAGCCCCTGGACAATCCAATACAACAAGTAAAAATTCAAGTCAGGGAATCGACCTCCCATAAGTGGAGGGGATATTGTATGTTTCCCTTACTCATTTACTTGCATAAAATTATGAAGGTTAACTACATGGTTGAGATAGTCAGGTCAATGTTCAGCATTTTTATAGATTCTTTGTGCAGCTAGGGGTTAAACACAAGGAAATTAGTTCTGGAGCTGAATCCTCATCAAAGATAATTTGTGAATGGGCTTTGAAGTACAGTAGTATAGCAAAAATAATAAAAGTATTTCTCAGCCTGCTACCAGTGGTTACCAGTGGCTTTCCAGATTATATCATAATTGTTCTTTTTTTTAAAAAAAATGAGTTCATATTTATACAGTGGCTTTCCTACCACCTATTTCCTTCTGTATTCTCTATATTGCTCTGTGGGAAGAATCCAGAGAAAGAAATATTTTGGGGAATGTTAGAAAAGCAGAATATATTTCCCCAAAGGAATAAAGGAGAAGATCTTTTTTTCAAAAAAGACAGAAACCAGCCCCAGCCCCTTTTCCCCAGGAAGAAACTAGCAGAAACCAGCTTTTAGAAATGCAGATGTAATAATCAATTCAGAAAGGTTGGAGTCTTCCAGCTAGAAACTGAAGAGATTAGGAAGACCAAGACCCCTAAAATATACATACCCCCAATCAAATTCCAAGGACAGGAAACATAATAGGCTTAAGCCACCTATACCAAAAGGACACACTCAGACTCAGGTCAAAGTATATGACATAGGAAATACAAAACCTCAAACAGGAACAGGAAACAATCTCAAGAGCCCCAGAAGGTATAAAAACCCACCACTCCCAACTATATGTGGTCAGTTTTCCCAGAGCCATCTTTCTGCTCTTCAATAAACTGCAACTTTCTAAAACAGTCTCCATTTTGTTTATTCCCAGCTTGGACTGGACCCTGATGAAGATTTTTTTTTTAACAGCTCCACCCCAAATAATAACTAGTTTCTGCTATTGCAGTCCCTAATATTTCTTGTTAACAAAATCAGTCTGTTTGCATCAATAGAATTGCAGCAACAAACTAAAAGTACATGGTCATCAAAGGTCTCCAGAAATTTCTGCTTAAATTGGCCTCATCTCAGTGCAGCTGGTCTGTTTACCTGGTTTAGTCTCTTCTCTATTAATGAAACTCTTATTTCCTATATTCAGTCTTGAGGATTCTTTGAAACCCTTTGTTTCTTCAGAAGAGCATTGAAATAGGCTGCCCAAATTTCTGGTTTTATTTGGAGATACTATTCCTCTGTACTGATTGTTTTATTATATTGTTTTAATCTGATGTATTGCACCTTGGAGATCATTTGATAAATAGAAAGGATCAAAAGATTTCAGCAAACACCTGTGTCTCATAAGGTGTTCTGCAATTTGGAATACTTCAGACATGATTTTTTGCCTCAATCATTTTATGCTGAAAATGAACATTTTTCAGTGAATTGAGACATTAATTGCTATTTATTGCTTACTATATTTCTATACCACTTCTCCCAAGTAGCCACATAAAAACCAAATATCATTAGAATACAATGATCTAATCTAATAAATGAAAACAAAATAAAGCTCTGCTGATGAAAAATGGGAAATAAATAAATAAAATAAACCTTTATTGTCAAAGTACAACATGTGTACATTGAGATTAGCTGAGCCTGATTAGCTGAACACAAGGGGAAAAATTAAAAATTCTACATCCAAAAGAGTAATAAAGAACATTTTCATGAGAAAATTCTAGCATAATACCTAGGGCATCCAAACTTCCTAGGTTTGTCCTAATGATGATGGGGGAGAAAGTTGTGATACTTCAAAGAGGGCCACTGAGATCACCAAAGGTCCTGGATTTCAGCCATTTTAAATACTAGCCCTGAAGTCACAACCTGCAGCTGGAAAAACTGTTCATTAATTCTTACACAACTACTAGTAGTAAATATAATGTAAATTCAAATAGACCTTTTGGTTTCTAAAAGACAGAAAATGACAACTAGGATTAAAGTTAGGGCTGAAGTTGGGGTTAGGGCAGCAATTCATTTTCATAAACAAGACCAGGAGATAATTTCAACAAGCACAAGAGTGGTGCCAAAGCCTTATTTCATCTGGTATTACAATTGCTGAATTCTATATATTTGCTGTCTCTGGAAAGAATTTTCTCTAAACAGAGGTAGACAATCTGATGCCCTTCTGATGTTTTGCAGTTTAGATCCCAGTTCTCAAGTTTGCTATACAAGTTACAACTTTAAGCTGCCTACCTTGATCTCTTCTCTGTCAGAAACAAGAATATTGCCTTATGTCCAGCTTTTTGAGACATATTTTTTTTAAAAAAAGACGCAGGTGAGTTTGATGGAGCTATTCCTAAGGTACAAAGGTTAGTTGGCCAAAGATTACAAAAATAAACTTTGCAATGAAATTGAGAATGAAGGTGAAAATGTCTTTTGCTATTATTGTAATAGCATGATCCCCTCAAATTGACTGAAAAATCAAAAGCAGCCTTCAGAGCGATTTGAAGATACGATCCCCTTCTATCATTTATTGCAAATAAATGACAGTACTTCATTTATTTTAAGCAAGGTGACTATGTTTTGAGAAAGGCTTAATTTTCCATAAGGAAGGCCACCTCATGGCATTTTTTCCTAAAAACAGAAGTATAATTATTACAAGGAAAACTGATTTAAATCCCTTGATCTAAAATGATTTATGATGTAGTATAGTTCTTATTATTGACTGAAAGCAGACGCTGTGTCTGTGAGAACTACAGCTAATTAATTTGCTAGAGGTTAGCTTACTTAATTTTAATTTCTAGGGACATCCATTTGTCCATAACTCTGAATAAGGTTTAAAAGGGAAACTAATATATTATTTATTCACTTTATATGGTTGCCCATTCACCAAGTGACTCTGATAATTAACAAGGATTTCAATAAGTTACTGGAATTTTTAGTAGATAAGGGCTCCTGTCTCTAGAGTCTTTTGTTCATTAAGGCAAAAAAGACACAAGATTATAAAGAAGTGGGGTTATTTAAAAAAACAGAAAGAAAACCATTAAACTGGTCACAAAGAGTGGGGGGGGGGGAGAAGGAGAAAGAAAAAAAATTGTAGCAGGATGTCTGGCTTTATTGGGAAGACTAATGCTTTTGATAATGTCACAGATGACATTATACACAGAAAGACCTAAATCATTTAAATGCCCCACACAAATCTGTACAATTCAACTTTACATAACTAACATGCAGAAAGAGTTTGTGCCCAAACTATTGTTGAATTTATAGAACAGTTCTTTTTATATACAAGTTTTATTGATTTTTAATATTTACATATACATATATTTGTGAAACAATATGGTGGTTGGGTAATTAAAATAAGAAATAACCATTTGTCAGTAGTTCAGGTTACATCAACAGAGATGCTCTCTCTAATTCCCTTAGTGATTACATAGTCAAAATAAGCAGTTTAGTATATTTCTAGTTATAACCAAGTCAATCAACAAAATTCAAAATATATTTTTATTAATACATATCAATATCCTGTTTTTAAGTTTTATCTAATTGCAATAGATATTCTTGCATAGCCTATAGTATTTATAAAAAAAGCTTAATTTTGGTTGACCCACAATTCTCTATTTCAATAAGGATAATTCTTTTGTCTACAAAACTTATATTGTTCATTATAAAACATTCATATGTTTTACCATTAAAGTCTAATTTTCATCTTAACAAATCACCAGTTATTAGAAATATATTTTTTGTCTTAACCATTCAACAATTATTAAAATGCTCTTTTATATATAAAATTCTAGATTCTATACTATAGTTCAAAAATAGGCACTGAATATTCTATGGCATCTTAACCATACATTAATTATTAAAATATTATCTTTTGATATGTCATTCTAAATTCTATGATATAGTTCAAAGTTATATTTCCTTTACAAATCTAAAGGCTAAAAGTAAAATCAGTGATATTTCTTTAGGGATTCCCCTTAATCCATAGAGAGGTATTTTTCTAGTCTATCTTTAGAGATCCCAAAAGAGAATCAACTTCAGTCTTTTAAATCTAATTCTTGCCTTCCTTTTGTGCCAATGGTCTTGGTATCTTTAAATTCTCAAATTGTACCTTCCTTTCTTCTTGTACCCCTTATTTGAGTACAGAGAGTGTATCCAAATGTCAGTTTTGCAAGAAACATGTCCCCTTTGTAACCATTATATTTTTGCTTTAGTAGTTCAGTTTTTGGTGGTTGATATAATATAATTGTCATTAAATCAGTCAAATATTTTTGTTCTTCCAGTTTTATCTGGGTTAGGTAGAAAGTAGTAGCTGACATTGTGTTTAACATTTGATTAATTGAATTCTCAGTATAGTGTATTTGAAGGCCTTTAGTGTCTTCACTCTTGGTATTGCTTTCTTCAGGTGCTGTTGCTTTTTGGCTTGTAAGTTTTGTGCTAGTCATTTCTGACTCTAGGGGCCAGTGCTCATCTCTGTTTCAAAGCTGAAGAGCCAGCGCTTGTCCGAGGACGTCTCCGTGGTCATGTGGCCGGCATGACTAGATGCCAAAGGTGCACGGAATGCTGTTACCTTCCCACCGTAGTGGTCCCTATTTTTCTACTTGCATTTTTACGTGCTTTCGAACTGCTAGGTTGGCAGAAGCTGGGACGAGTAACAGGTGCACACTCTGTTACGCGTCACTTGGGATTCGACCCGCCAAACTACCGACCTTCTGATCGACAAGCTCAACGTCCTAACCCACTGAGCCACCGCATCCCTAGTTTTGTAGTCACTATTAAAGTTTGGACTTTAAGGTTTTCTGTAGGTTGCTCTTGTTGTTCTTTAAAATCTCCTGTTTTAGTGTTAGTTTCCACTTCTTCTCTTTGGTTTTGGGTTATCTTTTCCTCATTTAAGGTTAGAGTTTGATTTGGTGGCTTTAAATTGTCAGATTTTTCATGCAGCTTGGCTTTAATTTGCTCTGTCATTGCCAAGATCGTGTCTAGTATCAGTTTATAATCAAGTGGTGGGATGTAATCATCCATTTTGTTGTTATTTGCAGTTAAATCTTCCATGGAGGCTGTTTTAATAATAGTCAAAGATTTTCCACCTCTTGAAGAGTTGTATTCGGTGCCAGGTGTTCCCACACTTATCTTCAAGGACAGTTCTGTTATTCAGACAGCTTTCACAACAGAAGAAGGAAATTTACTTGCTGTACCAGGTTTCGCCACAAGGTGTCATCAATAACATTTAACATGCAATGTAAAAGATTTTGGTTTTTTTCTTTTTCTTTTTCCAAATTATTATAGAACTTTTGTAGAATTAGTCCAATTTTTTTTAATTCACAGTTTAAAGAGAAAATAGGATAGTGAGTCCCCAGCAACAAATAGAAGCTTTTTAGTAAAAACAGCTGAAATTGTTTAGATTCTTTGCTGCATTAATTGGATTTCTTTGTTCCCAAAGTAGATATTTGCCGTTTTCTCAAAAAATGGGGAAGGAGATTTTCAGGAAATTTCCACAGGAAGATGTTTAAGGGAATAGGAAAGGTAAAACCTCACCCAGGTCCTTCAGATTGCTTCGTAGCGCTAGGTAGTATTTTTGGCTTTCGGTAGGGAATGGCTTAGTGATCATCCTTATGGCCGGTCTCTTTTTCTTTGGGCCAAAGGAGATGAGATGAGTAATATTGGTTGCAAAGTTGGCATTTCTGGATGTAATACAGATATTTTGGACTTATTTTTGTTTCTTTGCATGTTTGATATTTTTAAAAAGGCATATGCTACTGACTACGCTTATGCACATATGTAACATGATCACTGCTTGTCCAAAATTTTATTATACAGATAATACCCCCAGAAATTATTTAGCCTTTTTAATAAATGTTGTTATTGATGTTAAGCTCACCAGGGAAAACATCATATATTGTTATGTATATACTAGGTTAATTATTTAAAGACTGAAGTGCAACATAACTAGATTGTAAATAATCTATTTTTCAAAACACACAACAGTCCAAACAGTTAAAGTCCAAATTAAGAATATTTCATTCTTAATTTGAATTGTTTAGATTCAAAATAGTTTTCAAGAGTGTACAAAAGATACTATTTTTTCTAAAATCAGCTAAATTAGACATATTACATTGAGAAAAATGTTTCTCATTTCTTTCCTGTTACCTTTGATTTCATTGCAGAGATTTTAACATAAGAAATAGATTATTTTGTTATCTAATTTTACCTTCCAAAAGACAGAAGCAGATCAAAAATGTGAGGTTCTTTCCTGTTGGCTTTTCTGAATTAGCTGTTTTAGATTCTAAAAGTTTAGTTCCTAAAGAAGTAATCCTGTAAATAATTTTAATGTCCTCCTCTAGTGCAGGCTCTTTTATGACTCAAGGACTTCAACTCCCAGAATTCCTGAGCCAGCATGGCTCAGCTTGGAATCCTCTCCCTTTCCCCTCAGTATGGCTGGCTCAGGATTTCTGGGAGTTGAAGTCCATGAGTCATAAAAAAGAGCCAAGATTGCTAGCCCTGCAATAGGCTTAAGAAAACCAATAAGGAAGCTGGGTTGGTTTTGTTTTTGTTTTTTACAAAAAAAAGGTTCCGGAACGCCGTTCTGAGCGTTCTATGAGAAAAAAAGCCCTGAGCTACCATGACTTAACCCATGGGAAGGTTTGGCACAGGACAAAACCATAGAAAATTTTCACATGAGCAGAGACAATGATAACCAATGGTTACTAGTCAAATTCTTATGATACTTCTTATTATGGCATTGGCACAGTTATGTCAGATTTCATGGAAGATAGCAATGGATAACTGATAGCATGTGCAATATGCTTACATTTGCAAAAAAGAATTAAACTAAAATACACAGGGAAATGTAGATTCAAAGAGGCCAACATTTCAATCACTACTTGTATAAAAGGGAGTTTACTTCCATCACTAATCATCTAGGTTTCTTTCAAGGTAATCTGTTTTCAGAAAAATATAGGGCGACTGGGTTGTCTGAAAGAGATCGATACAAAATTTGCATGTTGTCATCATGAAAATGAAGGCAGATTGCCTTGTTTATCTCTACAGGGTAAACAATCTGGAAAATCCACAGCCAACAGAGATTCCTTTGACATGTTGTCTCTCTGGAATTGAAGAATTTTCCCATCACAGGTAAGATTATTTACAACTAAGGTAAATATATCACAGGTAAGAGAAATCAAGAAAAACTCTCAACACTATCTCACAATGGCTCAAACACAGCAAAAATAATTTATGGAATGTTATGTTTACTTTGACTGAGAGTTATCTGTGGACTGAGAGTCATCATACTGTCCAAGCTGAGAGCTTCAATGATGGGCATGTGATAAAGATGAAATCTCACCTCATAATTTTATTTGGCATCTGGGAATAAATAAACACAACAAAGTCTGGCAGTGAGCTGTTCCATTTCCAGCACATACAAAAAAAGCCACAGCCTCACTTCGTCTGCAGGACTGCATTGCCACAGCAAAATACTTAGATAGATATGGGCAAAAAATTTTCAGTTGTGGTGAATGCATGATCAAAGGGGCCAGACGTGTTTCCAATGCTTGCAAGAGCAGTCACACAAATCAAGGACGTATTTAGAGAACTCTTTGCAAGAACAGACAAGTAATGAGTAACACTGGAGCAGATTAGCTTATTGAGCCACTCACTATTCATTCTTTCTTTCTTTCTTTCTTTCTTTCTTTCTTTCTTTCTTTCTTTCTTTCTCTCTCTCTCTCTCTCTCTCTTTCTTTCTTTCTTTCTTTCTTTCTTTCTTTCTTTCTTTCTTTCTAGCTGCCCAAGCAAGTGACTGTAATATTGCAAAAGAATTAAACACATTAAAGAATAAAAAAAATCCACAAAAGAAATACATACAAATAGCAGCCGTGATAATTAATTAACTAATGCTCAATTCACGTAGCTGGCCCTTAATACATTCTGAGCCAGAGAGCCAAGTTTTTAAAGCTTTTGAAGTTATGATTGTCACTATTCACTCAAGGGCACATAATCACATTTTGGGGACTTGGCAACCAGGTTGCATTTACAACTGGTTGTAGCGTTTCATGGACACGTGATCACAATTTTTGATTTTTTTTTGCCCACTTAGGGCAGAAAACAGAAAAAAATGCCCACTGGATATTCTAGATTTGCTTAAAGGACAGATGATTTGCTTAATGATCATGGTGACTCATTTTAGGACCATTGTAAAAATAGTCATAAAATTGAGTCTGGTCCTGCGGTGCCTTGACTTATGACCGCAAGGACTTATGACCAACATTCCATTGAGGACTGCCTGTATACAAACAATATAAATAAGTAATAAGCAAAAAAAAATACTGACGTTATGCATTGTTTAAATCAACTCTCTTATACTGCTTGTATAAAAACTACTTTAAAAAGTAATTTTTGAAGATTTCAACTATGGTAATTTTTAGATGTGGAAATATTCTGACTCTTCCTCACTCCCTATTTGAAATAGAACTATTCCAAAAAAAGGTGAATCAAAGCCTGAAGAGGACAAACCATTGCCAAAGTTAAATCTGAATCTGGGATCTGATGAAAAAGGGGGTTTCCCTCTAAACTTTCCTTGTGTTGTTGTTGTTAGTTGCAAAGCCATGTCCGACCCATCGCGACCCCACAGACAACGTTCCTCCAGGCCTTCCTGTCCTCTACCATCTTCAAGTACTTTCCTTGTAGTACTTTCCATTGAAATTCAGTCGGTATTAGTCATGATATGACTTTGTTCTTCAATCTTGATGGCAATTGTGAAAAATCATTTTTTCATGAGTACATAAAATCTCTAGGAACTTTGCAGTACTGAAATAAAATTAGGAAGAATTACAGTTTTGAAATTAAGTTAAATAATTAAATAATTCAAATTTCTGTTAAAATCCAATATGATTTTTTTCAGTTAGAATGAAAAAAATAAACACTGAAGAGTTCCAGTGGAAAAGTCCAAAGGAAATAAAAGTAGAAATTAATGTCATATTAAATTTGGCATATAGTACAATAAATTTAAAAAAATTAAGATACTTCTTAAAGATTTGGTTAAATTCGATTAACATTGTTCAAGCACTAAGAAATTATTTATCCACACAATCCTATGTGTGGTTACTGAAAAACAAGGTTAATTTTAGTCACTAAGCTTTAAACCCAGTAAGTATATACAGAGTGCTATCTGTTACTGAATATGGAATGTCATTAACTGGAAAAAATAGGATTTTAAAAAAATTATTATCATCTCCATCATCATCATCATGTTTCAGGTAGTGAGTAAATCTACTGTAACCCAAAAAAGCAAAACTAGTCCATTCAGCTTCCTACAAATTTAACATCCCAGCTTCTGCCAACCTAGCAGTTCGAAAGCATGTAAAAATGCAAGTAGAAAAATAGGGACCACTACAGTGGGAAGGTAACAGCGTTCTGTGCGCCTTTGGCGTCTAGTCATGCCGGCCACATGACCACAGAGACGTCCTTGGACAAGAGCTGGCTCTTCGGCTTTGAAACAGAGATGAGCACCAGCCCCTAGAATCGGAAATGACTAACACGCATGTGTGGGGGAACCTTTACCTTTTTAGTTATAGGGAAAAAATTACTTAACATTAAAAATACAAATCTTCAATTAATTCCAAGGACATCTTTAACTTCAATGATCTGCTTCTACATAGCAAGGAATAAGAACTGTGAAACTTGTTAATTCTCAGTCTTATCCAGAAATATATACATATCATCACATTTTGACTTCATCGTATGTTTTTGTCTGTGATACCTAACTCTCTAATGCTAATAAATGAGGAAGTTTATTATTTAAATTATTGAATGGTAGTTTTACTGCTTCTGAGTAACTTCTTTATTATTTACTCACCTGATAAAAACTTGTACAGATTTTCTTGGAAATATTATTGAATCTTTTAAGGGCTTGTAATATATGAACACAGTGGTGTAAATTAGGGTTCCTGAAAGTGGTCACTATTGACCCACAAGAATTGATGAGACTATCCAAGGGATCAAGTAAATGGCTGGGAGTCACAGTCAGTCAATGTCTCACAGTCAATAAATGGTAAATAAATGATGAAAGGTCAATTGGTGTCAATTAATTTTGAGAGTTCTATGTATTGCTCACCCTCAATCCCTAGTCCTGAAGGTGAGATGGCTAGCAGTAAGAGGTTGGTCTTGAGTTGTCATTATTGTAATAATTATTATGTTTGGTCACGCAGGCAGATGTTTAGACTGGACTTGACCTTTATTATTATTGCTATTATTATTGTTAAAGTGCTATTTATTAAATTATTTTCATATTTTAAAAATTTGGGAGTCAATGAATAATCTGAAACTTCATGAAGGTGAATTGGGGACCCCTAACAAAAATATTTGATTAGAGGGTCAAGTCTGCCTAAATTCTAGTCAATAGGGATGTTTCTTGACATCTATATTCTATTCTCAGAATGCATAATTATAAAAGGCAGTGAAACATGACCCATTAGAAGATGTTCCTGAAATGTCTGTTTGTCTGTCTGTCTGTCTGCCTGTCTATCTATCTATCTATCTATCTATCTATCTATCTATCTATCTATCTATCTCAAATTTATTGGCCACCCATCTTACTACAAAGTAACTGGGCAGTTCAAGAAAGCTTAGATTGCCCATCCCTTAGATAGTAGTTCCAAGGCTACTATTCCAAGGTAAAAGAAGGATACATCCTACATCATTCATTCATTCATTCCTTCATTCATATGCTGACCATTTAAGTCTGAAAGTGACTCTGCACATTGTAGACAGACTAAGCAGAATGGGTTCAATTTGTAATAATCTAGACAGCAGGGGATTTGTTTAAAAAATCATTCTGTTCAAATCCTCAATACATTCCTTTGAAAAAGTCATTTTCCTTGTTATGGCTCTTAAACAAAAATCCTCTAGATCACATCAACTAACTTCTCCACATCCGACAGTTAAGAACAGAACAGAGAAGCTCAAGCGAGTAATCTATCTGCACACACAAATGGCCAGAATCCAGATGCCTGGGCATGAACTACCAATATCACTATCACAATCTTGCTGTGAAAGAAAGTAGTGGTAATTGGAACAATGGTTCACTTTCTCTCTGGGGAAACTTGCTTGTTATTTTACATTCAGTGCCAAATCAGCTGATGATGAAGTTTAATAACATTCTGAACTGTAATGGATCCTAAAGCTTCCATGAAATTAATTGTGCATACTGTATCAGATGTATTGTGGGACTGAATAGATTTTTCTGGCTGCCGAAATAGTTGGAGGAAGGCATCCATCTCCTCTGAAAAGTTGGCTTTTGCAGAATTATGTATGGTTAATAATGTATGGTTCATATGAGTGGGCTTGGGTATTTTTTTTTCTTCTTGCATCTTGAATACTCCTATAGATTAAGATTAAGATTATGATATTGAATTCATTTTCCAATGAATGTATTTGTTACAGGTCAAAAAAATCCCCTTTTATTAATGCAAACATGATTCTACAGCATATCAGGTACATTTCAAGAAATAGTAACTTTGAGCCATGACCCAAGTGTATAGCTATCCCTTTCAAATAACATACTATTTTATATTTATTCTTGTTTTCTTCCCATTTTTAACAGGTGCATACAAATATATCCTTTCTCTAATGTTGATGTTTGACCTTTTCTAGAATGTAGGGCCCATTTGATTTCTGTTATGCCTCTAACACATTTTGCTATTCCAATCACAAAGTTAAATCAAGAATTTTTAAAAGTATTTTATGCCAAAAACTGTTTTTGAGATACAAGTTTTCAATGTAAGAAATGCCTGGGAAGATGATGGTAAAGATCTGTAGAAATTAAGATTAATTGACACACCATACATGAATAATATGAGCTATATTTACAGTACATTGGGTTGTACTGTAAATGGAGGGTGTGGTAGAGTCACCTCACAATTTGTCAGAAGGTTTCATCTGTGAAATCATGTATTTCTCCACATACATGTAGAAACTCGGGGCAGGCTGCAACAAGTGGATCTCTTGTGGAAGGGATATAATTATGACCTCCATTCTATGTATTTCTGAACTATGAGTAAACTTGGTTCCGAAGCAGATGCTACTATAGATGCCTTTGAAATCTATACCATTATTTGGGCTAGTAATTGGAAACAAATAATTATTTTCCTCTTCTTCCTGTTGCCATCTGTTTGATGAGTTAGGAGGTTAATACATCCATGGGATCTTTTGCTAGTTAACTTCATATTTTCTTCAACGTTCTTCCACACTAGCTTTTAAATTGGCCCCAGATGACATCATGTGAGGTAGTAATAACACCAGCACTTGTGCCCTTTTCCTTCCTATTTCAGGCATAAAACAACAGTTCTTGTGGAACACAGTCATATGTTTCTATGAAGACATATTAAGCTGATTAATCACATGTTGCTATGCAACTGGGGCTTCAATTCATAAAATTGAAGAGCAACATTAAACCAAAACTCTCATACCCTTTCATAATTCAGGAATACTGGTCAAAAGTCAACACTAGGTGTCATGCAAGAGCAAGGGATGAACCTCACTTAGACAATAATTTTTTCACCCTTCATCAGTTCCTCCAAATACAAAGATACAGATGTCTGCTAACAGCACACATTGATCTGTGTTTAAGCAGGCTATAAAGTATAAACTATGCCAAGGGTCTTCAAACGTGGCCCTTTTATGACTTGTGGATTTCAAATCCCAGAATTCCTCAGCTAGCATGCCTGGCTGAAGAATTCTGGGAGTTGAAGTCCACAAGTCATAAAAGGGCCAAGTTTGAAGACCCCTGAGCTATCCTGAGTTTAAGCTGCACTACCCAATATGTTCATCAAGTATTCCTTGTTTCTTCTTAAGCCTCCCAACTCTGCAGAACCTTCTAATTATCCACAGTATTACTGAATATATTTTTCTTTGGCCATTGAGACAGGAGACATTGGTCAGGACCTACGTAAGACAACTGAAAGCTCTGGGTCATCACATCAGGTTTTCTTTGATAATAAAATCAACTTCATGGCTTAAGTTGGTATAAATAATCAGAAGCAGAGCAATGAAGCAGTGTTCCTTCTCAGCGTAATGATACAATTGTTAGGTAAGTCATGTAGATTTTGAAGAAGGAACTGCTGATTTGGGGGGGGGGATGTCCTTGTTGGTGTTTTAAGTGTCTTTGAAGAATATATGTTTAAATGTACTGAGAAGCAAGATAAATATAACAGCATGTGCCGAATACCTTTATGCCAAAGTTCAAGAAGCCAACCAAACCAATATAGAGTGTTCTCAAAAGAATTATATGAACATTATTAACTTTTTAGACCACCACCACCACCCACTACCCGTATAAATTGTGGGACTTGGCAATTAACAAATGTAATGGCACTTTGCTGTTGCTGTTTGCTGTTCTGATGTTGATATTACTCATAATAAAAGTTAAGTAATAGTAACACCTTTTTGGCAGCAATCTCTGAAACAAGCAAAACACAAAGGTAGCAAAGAAAACAACAAAATACAGTGGCATTTTTGTTGGTTTTGTTTCTTTTGTGAAGGAAGGTTGTAAATGAAAAAAGTAAGCAGTACTGTTCTTGAACTTAGTAAGTAGGTGTGGTGCTTATGCCATGATAACTATTTGCCATCCAAACTACAAAAAAAAATGAGCTAAGTGGATTATTTCTAAATAGAATTGTGAAAACTTTTTTTTAAAATGGAGCATTGTGTCCTATCTTTTCTAATTGGAAAAAAAATCTCCTTAGCCAATTTTACTGAAAGTTGAGTGGCAGCTGGCTACTAGCGAGGACTATTTCACTGGTGGTCCTGAGATGAAAAGCAAAAGCACAAAAGCCTCTTTCTTTAATCTATCATTTCCTATGACTAAAACACGTGTAATATTTTTAATCCAGTTGCATCAAAACTTAAAAAAAAACCCTGAGCTTTCTTGAATATTTTTTCCCCATTGGAAGATAGTTAGCTCTGAATATTCAGATGGATCATTTTGAATGTGGCTCTTTTTTTTACAAGTTCAAGATAAAATGTGTTTTCTGTTGTGGGCACATACCTAATTCTAAACTGCAAAGGATAAAATTTTAATTTAATATTTAATGATATGCTGAGGCATACATTTTTCTTCCTTTGGATATTATCACAGATTAATCAACTCTTGTAACTAGTCTGCCTTTCCATGATTTGGCAAAGTTTTGCCAAAGTTAAACAGAAAAACAGAGAAGAGGAATTCATGCAATACGTTCACAAATAGAATGTAAAGGTAAAGGTAAAGGTTCCCCCACACATGCGTGCTAGTCGTTTCCAAGTCTAGGGGCCGGTGCTCATCTCTGTTTCAAAGCCAAAGAGCCAGCGCTTGTCTGAGAATGTCTCCATGGTCATGTGGCTGGCATGACTAGACGCCAAAGGCGCAAGGAACGCTGTTACCTTCCCACCGTCATGGTCCCTATTTTTCTACTTGCATTTTTACATGCTTTTGAACTGCTAGGTTGGCAGAAGCTGGGACAAGTAACAGGCGCTCACTCTGTTACACGGCACTCAGGATTCGACCTGCCAAACTGCCGACCTTCTGACCGACAAGCTCAGCGTCCTAACCCGTTGAGCCACCATGTCCTTGTACATGTACAACACAATTATTTGCAAAAATGTTGGCAATGAAATATGAAATAAACAATGATTATTTGGAAACAGTAGGTGTCACTGTAATCATTAAGGACAAAAGAACAAAAAAAATAAACATCTTCATACAATATGTAAGAAGCTTTTGTGTTCCAAATTATCTAAGTTGATTTAAGGAGACCATCAGTCTGCTTTGATTTAGGCATTAAATATACATTTCTTACTCACTTAGACCACACATCATAAGATGAAGACATCTTTATTCAAGGCAAGAGCTTGTATGATTTTCCTAAGGTGATAACATTGTGTTTGTTCTTTAGTTAATGTCATTTCTATTGTAACTGTTATAGTAGCGACTCCAGAAAAGAATAATATCATGGGATACAGAAAGAGAAAAGGTCATTTCTGGGAGAACAAGCTTGGTTTGAAACATATTTCTGAAAAAGAAACAACATATTTCAAATTAATGCTTCTTATCTTATTTTTCTTCTTTGCAGAAATGATTTATGCAAAATAACATCTTTCTATCAACAGAGAGAAGCCGCAAAAGAGCAAGTTATTTATTTTGGGAGATTGGTTGTCCCCTCTCTAGCATGGCCCATGGTCTTCCAAATTTTCCTTTTGCCTGGCACGATCAAGGCTGTCCATCATTACATTTGCACTTTTTCATTGTCCTCCTTCTGTATTTTTCAAATCAGTTTCCTCAGTCAAATAAAGGGGCAGATACATGTGTTTTCTGGGTAGCAGTTAGGACCTTCTCAATGCCCACTTCTCCGGGGAAACTGGCATTCTGAGCAAATGTTTTCATATCGCACCTATCAATGCTCTGACATTTAAGAAACCTCTTCTAATGTCCACTTATGTAGGCATGGGGTAGAACCTGGAGAGTGAAATCAGACTACTAATTTTACAGGTGTGCCTACAGATAGGTGCTTCTATTTAGCAGAGAGCTAATGACTCCACTACTGTTCCTGAGTTCCCACCATTATGCTATAAAGGTGCATGGCTATGAGTTTCTTAAGGGTAACCAGGGTAGGAGAAAAACTGGCAGAAACTGGGGGTGGAGTTAAAGGAAGGATCAGCCTAGGATCTCTAAAGGTGAAGGTAAAGGTTCCCCCGCACATGCGTGCTAGTCGTTTCCAACTCTAGGGACCGGTGCTCATCCCCGTTTCAAAGCTGAAGAGCCAGCGCTTGTCCGAGGACGTCTCCGTGGTCATGTGGCTGGCATGACTAGATGCCAAAGGCGCATGGAACGCTGTTACCTTCCCACTGTAGTGGTCCCTATTTTTCTACTTGCATTTTTACGTGCTTTTGAACTGCTAGGTTGGCAGAAGCTGGGACGAGTAACAGGCGCTCAGTCTGTTACGCGGCACTCGGGATTCAACCCACCAAACTGCCAACCTTCTGATCGACAAGCTCAGTGTCCTAACCCACTCTACATGGCCACAAATGAACTAAGTTCAACCTCCCTTGAATTCCACTGATTCTCATCTAACTCCAAGTAGGTGCTAACTTTTAGTTGAGAAGATTCCTGTGTATAGGCATGAGTAGCAATAAATCAGTTTAACTGAATTTTCACATGTGGGCCTGATCTTTCACACCTGACAATCAGGGTTTTATTGTGGCAGTTACTGTAATTCCTTGCCAGCCATCCCACAAACTGATTGAGGTTCCTGGAATACCTGAGGAATGATTTAAAGTTGACTCACCTCCCTGTTTGTTTTCTTTTTGCCATCTCCTGCTTCTTTCCATGCATATGCACCATCTTGACCTACATAGATTAAAAATGGTGAAGAAAATGTCACTGGTTTGCTCTTCTAGAAAAAAAAATGCATACTTTTTATTTTCACGTGAGAAACCTCCGATGTTGCCAAGGCATTGCTTTCCCAAATTCATCTGGAAGAGGAAATAAAATAGGGGTTCCATAAAGGACAAAAGTAAATAGAAAAATTTAACACTTTCAAAGGAAGCTGCTAGAGAAGAACTAGACACAGGTTCCCTTTCACTGCTGTGGGATTAATTCAGTAAGAAATTTGCTCTCAAATGGTTAAGTAGCTTGATTCCTTGCAAACCAGTTGGAGCAACTGTTTGCAAGGGATGCTGGTCAGAAGAGCCAACCTTAGGAGAACTGAAGGGGAAAATCAAAAGTATCTCTATCATAGGGAATCCGCTTACCATAAGTGTACCTCTTAGCAAAGCAAGGGACAAATGTCATTCCTTTGTGGGGGCACCTTAATAAAAGCTGCCTCTAGAGCAGGAGTGTCAAACTCGCAATGTCACATGACGTGTCGCAACATATCACGACTTTTTCCCCATTGCCGGCAATGGGGTGGGCACGGTTTCAGCGTGACGCGTCCAGCCCGTGGGCCAGCAGTTTGACACCCCTGCTCTAGAGAATCAATGTCAGAAAATGCTGGCTGCTTCTCTCACCCCCAATTGTGCAATATATGTTTAACTTTTAAAAAAAAGCATTGTACCCAAGCAAAATTTCATAGGGCTTTGCCAGACCAACGCTGCAATTTTGTTAATGAAAAACATTGCCAGCAATCAAAACTAATAACAAATAGGGACACATTTTTTGTAATGTAGGTATGTTGGCAGCAAGTTTGTAAAAGAGAAGAAGGTCAAGCAATGGAAACTCCTAACCAAGAAGTTGTGTAAAACACCTAAATGAGATCTGCAAGAAGGAAGTAAAGAAATATTTTTCTGATATTGCAAAATAAAAGAGAAATTTTCTTAATTGCAATCCTTCATCTAGTACCTTGAGCACCATCTATAGTTTAACTCTAAATGGAATTGTAGGGTTCTCCTATTAGTATCTGAATTTTGCTGGTGGTTAAAATTCTTTCCAATATGAAAAATAACTACACCAAAGGGAGATAAATCCCAAGTTCACAAGAGGTAATAGAGCATATAGAGCAAGATACAATCATGATAGTAACAACTGGTTTTTTGATAATCAGTCAATACAGGCAGTCCTCTACATTACAACAGTTCATTTAATGACCATTCAAAGTTACAACTTTAATAAGAGAAGTGACTTATGACCATTTTTCACACTTACAACCATTGCAGCATGGTCATGTGATCAAAATACAGAAAGTTAGAAACCGACTCATATTTATGACAGTTGCAGCATCCTAGCGTCATCCCCTTTTGCGACATTCGGACAAGCAAAGTCAATGGAGAAGCCAGGTTCACTTAACAATTGTGTTACTAACTTAACAACTGCAGTGATTCACTTAACAAATGTGGCAAGAAAGGTCGTAAAGTGAGGTAGAACTCACATAACAAATGTTTCGCTTAGCAACAAAAATTTTGGGCTCAGTTGTGGTCGTATGTCGAGGACTACCTGTAACACTTAAAGGCTGTTACTCAAATTATTTGTATTCTATGCAAGTAATAGGAATGACTACATTTAGAGGTAATCATGAGTTAACAAGTTAGTGCATGCTTTCTGAATGTATTGGTTTAGCAATTCCCACCTATATGATTGGTTATGAAATTAG
Source organism: Vipera ursinii (assembly GCF_947247035.1). NCBI lineage: Eukaryota > Metazoa > Chordata > Lepidosauria > Squamata > Viperidae > Vipera > Vipera ursinii. The sequence continues at coordinate 218,949,444 of NC_139513.1, read as the reverse complement.
AAAAAAATTGTCCACGTTTAAAGATGCCAAGTTCATTTCCTTCCTTCTGACCAAAGGTTACCAGGAGTGGGAAACCGTCCAATAATCACTCCTATTATGTGGGGATGTGGCTGGGAATAGGGGAAGAAGGAGGTTTAATCATCTCTAAAATATTGCTTTGGTTTTGCATGAGCAAGTTCAGGGGCCAGAGCAACAGCTGCTACCAGCTGATAGTTGGGTTTCTTTTGGATATAGGTAGAATTATTTCAGTAAAATACTGACCACGTATACAAAATCAGCCCCAAAATATAAAGATATGGGGAAAGCTGCCACTGTGAAGCAGCAAAAAAGAGAGCCGTGCCTTTCCCACACAACACTTTCACCTCTCCATCCACCACAACTGGTCAGCTGCTATTCAAGTGTTTGTTGGCTAGGGATCACTCAGAAATCTAGCAGGGAATAAACTTGAAGGGAACAGACCTTTTCAGTTCCCTAACTATCCTTTGGAAGGCAGTACCTCGGGACCAGAAAGAAGGATGAGCCATCCCAGCCCAGATTTTAAGCTGATCCAACTCCTTAGGAATCCACAGACTGCATTGCCAATAGAGTGTCTGGCAAAGCACATCAGATTCTACCCATTATAAAACCTGTGATTGAGTAAGAAGGAAAACACTACAGTATTTTCCGGCGTATAAGACGACTGGGCGTATAAGACGACCCCCTACATTTCCTGTTAAATTATAGGGTTTGGGCTATACTTGCCGTATAAGACTACCCCTCTTCCAACGCACACCAAATAAAAATTAAAAAACATCAGATTTGATTTTAATATGATAATTTTAATTCAAATGCTTATGACATGCAGGTACTTAGTAGGAAAACTGTCACTTATAAACATAAGGCTGTTTGTCATCAAACATGTAAACATAAAACAGTGCAAGTGGATTAAACATAATAATAATAATAATAATAATAATAATAATAATAATAATAATAATAACAACAACAATAATAATAATAATGAGGAGGAGGAGGAGGAGAAGGAGAAGGAGAAGGAGAAGGAGAAGGAGAAGTTGGAAGGGACCTTGGAGGTCATCTAGTCCAACCCCCTGCTAAGGCAGGAAACCCTATACCATTTCAGACAAATGGCTGTCCAGCATCTTCTTAAAAATTTCCAGTGTTGGAGCATTCACAGTGTCTGGAGGCAGGTTGTTCCACTGGTTAATTGTTCTAACTGTCAGGAAGTTTCTCCTTAGTTCTAGGTTGCTTCTCTCCTTGACTAGTTTCCATCCATTGCTTCTTGTTCTGCTTTCAGGTGCTTTGGAGAATAGCTTGGCTCCCTCTTCTTTGTGGCAGCCCCTGAGATATTGGATCACTGCTATCATGTCACCCCTCACCCTTCTCTTCGTTAAACTACACATACCCAATTCCAGCAACCGTTTCCTATTTTCCTAATTCACTTTTTCACTTTTCGTAATTCACTCTAAAGCTTTCCCTGCACAAAGCCTTAAGTAACACCAGCTGCCTGCAATTAGTGCAGGTTCTCATCCCACCAGGCTCAAGGTTGAGTCAGCCTTCCATCCTTCCGAGGTAGGTAAAATGAGGACTCAGATTGTTGGGAGCAATAAGCTGACTTTGTAATAATGCTGCTTGGGGGGGGGGGAGGTGAAAGCTCTAATAAGCAGGCATATACATAGAATGAAGGCTATTGCTAAGCACAGTGATTTGTGCTTTAAATTGTAAGCCACCCTGAGTCTTCGGAGAAGGGCGGGATATAAATGGGATAAAAAAAAAGACCAAATGGGAGATCCGCTCCAGGTTTTCCAGCCAGCCTGCCCAGTTCCTGAGTCAAATGTGTCCTTAGAGCTAAGCAGCTGCTCTGGCTACAGCATTCCCCACCTGCCTTTCAAGTTGCTCTTGCATTCCCCACCTGCCTACAGCTGCTCTTCAACTTTAGAAGGAAAGACGCCCAGACCCCAGCCTGTAAAAAATCACAGACTGCAGCTTCTACTCCAATTGGTCCCGCTTTCCCTGCGCAGACTAAATGGAAGATCCGCTCCAGGTTTTCCAGCCAGCCCTGTCCCTAAAGTTTCAGCACCTGGCGTATAAGACGACCCCTGACTTTTGAGAAGATTTTCATGGGTTAAAAAGTCGTCTTTAAATAATCATCAAATTAAGAACCACTTAAAGCTGGTCAATGAATAGGCTGGGAAGGCTATGAAGACAATTCCATATGACAACAGAAAAAGGAAGCTGCAAAGGCATATGTGTGCCACCAATGAAAGTGAAGAAAAATTCTAAGCCATTAACTAACTAAGGTAGAAAGATAAGTCAGAATTACAAAGTTCTAAAGAAGTAAAAAAAGAACTAATCAATATCTTATTTCTAAATACTGTACATCATTAAACTTATGCCCGTTCTTTGTGCATGTGAAATCTCTCTCTCCTTTCTTACACAATAAAAGGTAAAGGTAAAGGTTCCCCCGCACATGCGTGCTAGTCGTTTCCAACTCTAGGGGCCGGTGCTCATCTCCATTTCAAAGCCGAAGAGCCAGCGCTTGTCTGAGGACGTCTCCGTGGTCATGTGGTCGGCATGACTATAGACGCCAAAGGCGCACAGAATGCTGTTACCTTCCCACTGTAGTGGTCCCTATTTTTCTGCTTGCATTTTTTACGTGCTTTCGAACTGCTAGGTTGGCAGAAGCTGGGACGAGTAACAGGTGCTCACTCTGTTACGCGTCACTCGGGATTCGACCCGCCAAACTGCCGACCTTCTGATCAACAAGCTCAGCGTCCTAACCCACTGAGCCACCGCGTCCCTACATTCTTACACAATAGTGAGAGCAAATTGTGAAAAAGTAAAACTATTGGCAATGAAGTCCAGTTTATAGCTCCATGAAACAGGTCCAGGGTTTGTTTGTTTGTTTTTCCTGCAGGTGGGATAGGCAAAGCTTTTGCCCAAAGAAAGCAGAAACATCACCTCTGTCTTTGTCAGCAGATGGTGAATTTAGGACCAAATTAGGAAAATATGCTGCTTTGAGGGCCCATTTCTTATCTGAGAAGCGTTGGAAAGAAAGCACTGCTACTGCTTTACTCTGCTTGCTTTTTTTTTCCTGGTGAAAAGCAAATTGGGAAAATGGAATTCTAATAAATTATAGTATGAGAATCTGAGTGCAGACCGCACAAGTTGTCTCTAAATATACCTTTACCAAGCAGCTTAGGTACACACACATGCTAAACGTGGTCTTTTTTTCTTAGGGAAGAAAAATAAAAACAAGAACAAAATGAATTGGCCAGAAGCAAAGCAAGAAAAACACCACCCCTTTCCTTCTGTCTTGAAAAAGGGAAGTGTTTGAACTGAATCATGACTAAAATCCCAAGCAGCCAGCAACACTGAGGAGGCAGACATAAAACAAGGGTAAAGGGGGACTATTTTTTCCCCCTCGTTCTACACGCTGAGATTCAGCTTTAGCCAACTTGCTCCAGCTCTGACTTTGGTCAACCAGACCCCTTCCAATTAGAACAACAACAACAACAAAACCCCTGATGTTGCCTGAGAGACTCTCTGCAGGCATCTCATTTCAGTCCTGTCCAGGAGAGCGCCCATCAATCAGTCTTCGAGTGTCCTCTCATTTGTGCTGACTCGAACAAATGCTCAGCAGAGCCTCTTGGATAATGGGCTTCCCTCCAGCTGTAAGCATGACTCACTGGTGACACGTCTCCAACATCTTTGAAAAGGAACCTCGCATGAAGTGCAGTGCGGTTAACCAAATCTATTTCTGGTGTACCTCTTCAGTTTTAGGCTTAGCCATACATCCTGAGTTTAAACTTGTTGCTCAGACATAAATCCTACTGAAATCCCCAGGGCTTAGTTCCAATCTATATAGGGTTTGAGATGTGTCAATTTAGCTCCCTCAGAAAGAAAGAAAGAAGAAGAAAGGAGTTAGAGATAGCAGTAAGCATTGTAAAAACTCACCCTTTGTTAACTGAACACTTACGATGGCACACAAGATCCAGATTTGAAAAGCAACATGTAAATCCCATGTACTCGACAGAAAGTAAAATCGGAACCTGAGACCTTTACTTCAGGAAAATCAGAAGATACAGCAAACAATAAAAAGTTCAACGTGGCTCATACAACCTCTTGAAAACAAGACCAGGAATAGGAATTCTATTATCCATTGCTTTTTTTCTGTGTTTATTGTTTTGATTCTGTTCTAATTTGACTCTGCAGCAAGTTTTAATAGTTGGTTTTACTGTACACCCCCCAGAGTCACTTCACGTGGGATGGCTGGCTACATAAATCTGACAAATCAAGATACTGTTATGAAAGAACTGCTGTCAAGGGTGCTCTGCTTTAATGCGATGTATAAATGATGCCTTAAAAGAATCGGACCGTTCATACATGTAATATAACATGGGTCTAAGTAGCAAGAGTTTTTTTTTGTTTTTTTAGGTTTTAGCAGCCTTACTTGAAGGCAATGGGGATTAAACCTGGGGTGTTCTGCACACAAAGTGAATTCTTTACTACTGATCTACAGTTCTTCCTCAAAATAGGATTGTGAATTACAGGCAACCTTTATACTTCCCGTACCCCAAAAACATTTCAGATTTCAGGTAAGGATTTCATAGGTAATTATCAATAGACTTAACCGGATCCCAAACAAGCTTGAAAACGGTTCTTAAATAGACTTTAAAATGTAACAGTCTCACCCTCAAAGCGTTTTATTAAAGCTAGAACCTCTTTCGCCAGGAAGGTTTGCAACTGGCAGATATGCTAAAATGGAACAAAATCATCTCTATACCATCCAAGCTAGATTTTCAATGGAAGCCTTATCCATTCCAGGACAGTTTGTACTCCAAATTGTGTTTTGGCTTCTCTTTTGACTAATAGAACTTCTGTCTTGTCTGGATTAAGACTTATTTTCTTCATTTACACACAGTTTCTCACCCTATCTAGGCTATTGTTCAGGACATCTGTTGAAAAGGAGACAAAAGTTGGGTGTTTATCAGCAGAATGATAAGATCCAACATCCAAATTCCAATTAACCTCCCCAAGTACCCTCCTGTAGCTATCAAAAAACGTAAAACATTAAAAAAAATATCCTGGAACTAAGATGCCATCATTTATGCACAAGAAAGAGAAAGATTACAAAATGGACTAAGCATTATACAGCATGGTTTTAAATCATATTTTAAAGGGTATTTTACCCTGTGGCAAGATCTTCAGTCTCTCTCTTGTTTAGAAAAACAAGACTGGGAGTTATATTCAAGACTCCACCTTATCAGCTACAGTCCCCGACAGCTTTTATAACTAAGGAGAGACACAAAGCCAAAAAGTGAGGGACTGACCTTGTCCCTTCAAAGGACTTGTCCAAATCTTTGGCTTAATGAAGAAAAAGTAATTAATCAGAATGGGACAAGTGCTCCAACCGTCTCTCCAGTGTCTATTCTCAAACCCGTTCCAGATGGCAGGCACCATGACAAAGAAAAATCCTTCATGTGCTATCTTTCAAAGTTATAATGGTGACTTTGAAATGCTATTTTTCACTACCTTTGTGATTTTAAAAACAAAATCTCTTTACCACTTGAAAGAAAGTTAGTAGACAATACTGTGCTTATGTGAACAAAGTCTTTACCATCATAGAAGAGGCCATAACATCAACTTAAGTGGAGATGGCCCATTTTTTTCCTCTAATATTTCCTTGCTTTGGGTCAAAGATGCACAGTCTGATGACCATGTATGCAGAGCTCTGCCTGAAATCCATGGGTACGGATTCAGCTTCAACCAAAATTTTAATGCTTAATGTGATAGAGGGAGAAATGATGAAATACAGGTAACCCTCAACTTACACCCGTTCATTTAGTGACCATTCAAAGTTACAACAGCACTGACCAAATGTGATTTATGACCATTTTTCACACTTGTAAACTTTGTAGCATCCCCATGCTCATGTGATCAAAATTCATCGCTGTGTCCCAAGGTCACGAGATCCCCTTTTGCAACCTTCTGACAAGCAAAGTCAATGGGGAAGCCAGATTCACTTAACAACCATGTTGCTAACTTATCAACTGCAGTGATTCACTTAAGAACTGTGGCAAGAAAGGTTGTAAAATGAGGCAAAACTCATGTAACAAATGTCTCATTTTAGAACAGAAATTTGGGCTGAATTGTGATCATAGGCTGAGGACTGTCCTATACATAAGGCTACTCATAGTAACATATTTAATTAATTTATCTCAATTAATTTTAAGGGAAATTCAAATCAAATACAATTTCTTTCCTGGTCCCACCTACTTAGAACGCAGCCTTTGACCTGCCACTCAAAAGATGTGCATTAACCTCTGAAAAAGTCAAGGAGTCTGTAAATTGGCCCTCCAATAGGATATTAAGCAAAAATTGCATCTGTTGTCTTGGCTGCTACCTACTTCATAGATTAAAAAGGGGTTTGAATCCCTTTTTTATTGCACTTAAAAATGCTTTAGAAATCTTGGCTACTCCATTCGAGCAAGAGGTTCTCATTGACTGAATTCTATTACAGCAAAATCTTGCGTTAACAAACCTCATTATAATGGATTTCTCATGCAATGCAGCAAATATCTACAGTGATGTATGTCATGTGCATCGTGATGCTGTTATGCAAATGCAAATAGTGGAATGCATGCCTGTGGTATAATCACATTGTTGCACAAATGATGTATCTTTGTATTTAACAGATAATCATGAATAACAGACACTGACTCCTCTCTGTCCATTAAAATGAGACTTCGCAGTATTGTTGCTGTTATCTATCCACAGTATTTTCTCAAATTCAAATATTGGGGGCTACCATTTTCAGAATGGCCTGCTAGCAGTAGCCTTCCTGGGCATAACATCTGTTAATTCTAGCCCAACATATCTAGGAAGTGATTAATTTCATTCATGATGTTACCACAATGCCATCCAGTGAACCTTCAGCTTCTCTGATAAATTTGTAGTTTATCTCACTTTTCAAAGCAAGTATCCTGGATAACAGTGAAGAGTCTTTGTTACCACTCATAAGGATGCTTCTATCTGATGGAGTTGCAAATTGAATCAATCTCAGTGGGTTAGGACACTGAGCTTGTCGATCAGATGGTTGGCAGTTTGGCAGGTCGAATCCCAAGTGCCGCATAACAGAGTGAGCGCCTGTTACTCATTCCAGCTTCTGCCAACCTAGCAGTTCAAAAGCACATAAAAATGCAAGTAGAAAAATAGGGACCATTACAGTGGGAAGGTAACAGCGTACTGTGCGCCTTTGGCGTCTAGTCATGCCGGCCACATGACCACAGAGACGTCCTCGGACAAGCGCTGGCTCTTCGGCTTTGAAACGGAGATGAGCACTGGCCCCTAGAGCCGGAAACGACTAGCATGCATGTGCGGGGGAACCTTTACCTCTACCTTTATACATATCCCAGCTAATTGTAGAGCAGGAGTCCCCAGCCCCCAGGCCACAGTCATTTTGTAACCAGGCCCTGGAAGTGGTGGGCATGTGTGTGCAAATGCAGGTTCACTTGTGTGAACAGTGAGCATGCCTGTGCATGAAGCTCCATTTGTGTAATTGGTGGGCACAAACAGAGCCCCTCACACACACCTGCCTGCCACTTGCACAGAACCATCCCCACTCTCCCTCCCCCCCTTGCCAGTCCTCAAAGCTGGAAAGGTTGGGGACTGCTGTTGTAGAGGAATCCATTTTTATTGGGTAACAAAAACATGAATAGAAGTGATACCAAAAAATCTCGGTGACAACAAAGTCTCTTTGAACAGGCAACTTTCATTTCCATTGATATCAGGTGAATTGGGAGATAGTCCCATGATGCCATCCGATGATCAAAAATACTTTTAAGTATGTATAGAATTGTATATTGGTGCAATTGGACTCTATCTTTCTTTACAGATTGTTCTCTTTCTTTATAATTTTTCCATTACTTATGACCATTGTTTGTTCTTTGTTCTTCAGCTAGAACTGGATTTGGTTTGTGGCTGTATGAATGAGTACCAGGAAGCCTCATGTATATAGACCAGACTAGGAAGTTAAAAGGAAAGAAAACAGCCCAGAAGAAATTTTGTCCAACCACTTCTGTAAAGTTGCCAAGAAAACATGGGCCAATGTAACGATAGTAATCAATAGCAATAGCGCTTAGGCTTAAATATCGCTTCACAGTACTTCATAGTCCTCTCTAACTGGTTCAGAGAGTCAAAATATTGGCCCCAACAATCTGGGTCCTCATTTTACTGACCTCAAAAGGATGGAAGGCTGAGTCAACCTCAAAACAGTCAGGATCAAACTCCTGGCAGTCAGCAGAATTAGCCTGCAATACTGCATTCTAACCACTGCACCACCACAGCTCTTATAATCAAATATTTCATTATATATTTAATATCATTATGATATAATCAAATATATCATTACATTCCATCTCCCTCTCTTTCTCTCTCTCCATCGATATTCCTATACTCATCTCTTTAGCACGGCAGTACCGTATAATATATAGCTCAAAATGTTTTAGTTTTTTTGACACCTTAATCAACTGTCCTTCAACAGCTAAACTTCCTCAGCTACTTTTATAGCATGGGAATGATACCATAGTATAATGGTGTTATTAGAAGAAAAACCATGGAAAAATTATGGGTATGAATAATGTGCTGGAGAGTTCATGTTTGCCCCTATGTAGCCTTGCCAATGAAGTGAGCAAAAAAATTGTGGGGTGACCATTTTCATTAGGAAAATTATTTTTCATGGAATCAAAAAGTATATGAAAAGCATTTACCTTAGGAACAACTAAACCGCTGCTGGCCTTCTCCCGTCTATTGATCTTTATCTGCTGCTGCTCAGGCTCCATTTTTAACTGAAATATTTTCTTCATCTTGGTTGGTTGGGATCACTATTTGATGTCACAGCCCCTTTGCAGCCAATCAGACTGACTGTGTGACGAGGTCACTGAAGATATACAAAATCCTCCCATTGTTCTTGAACTCAGGGGGTGCTGGAGGAAAGGCTTAATTATTGCCTGGGTAACTCAGATAAACACCTACCTCTCTCAACTCTGCTGTATGATTCTTGATAACAGCAAAAGCAAGTACCAATAATTTTAAAAGTAAATAATGAAAAATAAGAATTTTTTTTTAAAAAACCTCCTATTTTAGGTAGTCAGGATGCTCAAAACAATTACACATAGGTGAGTGAAGATATTTAGCACTGATAAAAATCACAGTGTGTTGCACATCAAACTCCCACGAAATGCGATAGGGTGCCTCAGGAGAGACAGGTCCAAGGTTCAGGGGATTAACATGGAATCAACATACAAACCCTAGTTTGTGCAAAATACACTGAATTCTGATACAAAAACTGAGGCAGTTAGCAGGCCTATTTAAAGAAAACAAGTGTGCCCTGATGCTTTAGTCCAGCTTATGGTTCCCTATTATTCTGGGTCTACCTAGAAAAACCTTGTTTCCTACAGATTTAAGATAAGATAAAATAATCTTTATTGTCATTTTTTTTACTGTGGGCACAAAGGCACACATCAAAAATGAAATTTAGTTGCCCGCTCTCAAAGTGAAACACATACATGACACACACCTAAAACATACTATAAACAACATATGTATAGACCCACACCCCTATATATACATAACAATAAAATATTAAATACTGTCCATCTTGAATATATAATGGAAGGAGGAAGCCTAAGAGTTCACAAAGTAAATGCCGTATGGAATGAAACTATGGTTGAATCTGGATGTTCTGCTACGGATACCACGAAGCCTCCTCCCGGAAGGTAACAAAGAAAACAGGTCGTGAAGAGGATGAGTAGTGTCCCAGATAATCTTACAGACCCTGTTCAAGCAATGCTTCTGTGCTATGTCCTGGATGGGAGGGAGGGAACTGCCAATGATCTTTTCGGCCATCCTTACCACTCTCTGCACCGCCTTCCTGTCTGAAGCAGTGATGCTTCCAAAGATTGTGATGCTGTATGACAGGATGCTCTCAATCGTCCCCCTGTAGAAAGTGGTCAGGACAGGGGAAGAAAGATGAGCTTTTCTCATGCGACGCAGAAATGCAGGCGCTGCTGTGCCCGCTTTACCAGTTTCTCGCTGTTGAGCGACCAAGCCAGCCTACTCATTAGCTGCACACCCAGGAATTTGATGCTGGTAACCATCTCCACAGGTGAATCATTAATGCACAGAGAAGTGTGGCTGTGCCTTAACTCCACTTCCCGTGATTTCCTAGAGTCTTCTGAGTTCTCTTCAGGGTCCCTCCATCTCTTTCATTCAACCAAATTAACTTCACTATTTGCCACAGGTTTAGGCACTTTTCTTTTCCAATGACTTGAAGATCTTCCATCCATATAGTCTTTCCAAGTGCTTGAGAAAACAGTTTTCCTGTATGCTCCTTCAGTGCCCAATGGGGACTGATTCCTCTGGTTTGTTTTGTTTTTTTCTGTTTTCTACATCTCCAGTCTCTCCATGTTCTACTTTTTATGGCTCTGTTTGCATTTGTCCCCATTTTTGCCTTGATAAAACAGTTTTAACCAGCAAGGATGAGGCTGGGAAGATTTTTTTGTTAGCTCCAAGACAGGTCCCCTGTCTTCCTGAGGCAAGGATTCCCAAACTACTAACGGTTCTTCTTTCTAGCCAAAAGAGGACTCGAAGACATCCTGCCAGCCAATATAACAAAATAATAGCAGAACTGGAAGAGCCCTTGGAGGTCTTCTAGTCCAACCCCCTGCTCAACCAGGAGACCCCATACCTTTCCAGACAAATGGCTGTCCAATCTCTTCTTTAAAACCTCAAGTGATGGAGCACCCCCAAACGTCCGAAGGAAAGTTGCTCCACTGATTAATTGTTCTCACTGTCAGGAAATTTCTCCTTATTTCTAGGTTGTTGTCTCCTTAAGAAGTTTCCATCTGTTGCTTCTGATGTATCATCAGATATTCTTTATTTGGGAAGGAAAGGTGCGGATTCCTCTGGCTGAAGCAGATTTATGAACTGGGTATATCTGGAATGAATGTGGGATCAGTGTCTGGCACTTTCTGGAATAAATAAGGTTTTGTTTGCCTACTCACTGCAACACTTTGTGAACAAAATGAAACCATACAATTTTAAAACTAGCAAGAATTTGCCCATAGAATAGTAGTCTTTAGCGCCCAGGAAAATCTAGGAGAATGGGATGACCTAATCTTCAAGAAGTCTGTAATTGGGGGTTGTCACAGAACAGGTTAACCCCATTTCCTAAAATATCTTAGGTAAGAAGATATGTTCCAGAGCATCTAATTAACCCATGGGTGATATACCAATCTGGAAACAACACACTTCAGTTCTCAAGAAATGGGATTTATTTTCTTTCTTTCTTTCTTTCTTTCTTTCTTTCTTTCTTTCTTTCTTTCTTTCTTTTTTTCTTCCTTCCTTCCTTCCTTCCTTTCTTCCTTTCTTCCTTCCTTCCTTCCTTCCTTCCTTCCTTTCTTTCTTTCTTTCTTTCTTTCTTTCTTTCTTTCTTTCTTTCTTTCTTTCTTTCTTTTTCCTTCCTTCCTTCCTTCCTTCCTTCCTTCCTTCCTTCCTTCCTTCCTTCCTTCCTTTCTTTCTTTCTTTCTTTCTTTCTTTCTTTCTTTCTTTCTTTCTTTCTTCCAATTATATGATGATGTTTTCACATTTTTTTTCCTATACTGCTTTTTCTTTGTGCTGTTTTATTCTTTTCTGTTTAATTCTTTTCTATCTGTCCAATGCATTTGTTATTGGGGAGTTTAAAAATACAGTAAATAAACTGATGAAGATTATTTATCTGCATGAAGACATTCTTCAACCACTGACAACTCAAAATTATATATAATGTTCACATAAAACCAGTGGTAGTATAAAATAAAATTACAAGATAAAAACTGAATACAAAATGTTCAGCATATTCAAAGTATAAAATGTCATTTAAAATCTTAAAAGCTGAACAAAACATGATTTTTATGTTTAAACATAATCTGAAAGGTATATTGATATTCCTAGAGAGGAAAAGAAAAGATCCATAGACACTTGCTTATATTTCAAATTAATAAGGAAAATGCTACTATTTAGAATTCTGCATCAAATTCTTTTTTGCTAATGAGCATTTCCATAAAATTAACAAAGAGAAATGGGCACTGTTTTTTTCTAATTTTCCCCCCAGTGGTAATTGTTTTAATTCTATAAAAATGAGTTGTTTTAAATTAAAACAAATAAACAATGGAAAATATTATTGGGGTCCAAGAAACCTCACAATGTGTATTACATATTATGAATCAGTTATGAAATGGCCAGCTATATAAATGTTTTTAATATATAAACCTCTGCTTTTGCAGAACATAGAATCAAGATCTCGTGAAATGTTAATACCACTTTACAATGCCTTGGTAAGGCCACACTTGGAATACTGCATCCAGTTTGGGTCACCACAATGTAAAAAAGATCTTGAGACTGTAGTAAGAGTACACAGAAGACCAGCAAAGATGGTCAGGGAACTGGAGGCTAAAACATAAAGAACGGTTGCTGGAATTGGATATGTCTATTTTAATGAACTTAAGGGACGTGGTGGCTCAGTGGGTTAGGATGCTGAGCTTGTTGATCAGATGGTCGGCAGTTTGGCAGGTCGAATCCCGAGTGACGCGTAACAGAGTGAGCACCTGTTACTCATCCCAGCTTCTGCCAACCTAGCAGTTCGAAAGCACGTAAAAATGCAAGTAGAAAAAATAGGGACCACTACAGTGGGAAGGTAACAGCGTTCTGTGTGCCTTTGGCATCTAGTCATGCCGACCACATGACCACAGAGACATCCTTGGACAAGCGCTGGCTCTTCGGCTTTGAAACAGAGATGAGCACCGGCCCCTAGAGTCGAAAACGACTAGCACACATATGCGGGGGAACCTTTACCTTTTATTTTAATGAAGAGAAGGGCGAGGGGTGACATGATAGCAGTGTTCCAATATCTCAGGGGTTGTCACAAAGAAGAGGGAGTCAAGCTATTCTCCAAAGCATCCGAAGGCAGGACAAGAAGCAACGGATGGAAACTAACCAAAGAGAGAAGCAACCTAGAACTATGGAGAAATTTTCTGACAGTTAGAACAATTAATCAGTGGAACAACCTGCCTCCAGACACTGTGAATGCTCCAACACTGGAAATTTTTAAGAAGAGACTAGACAGCCATTTGTCTGAAATGGTATAGGCTTTCCTGCCTGAATGGGGGGTTGGACTAGATCACCTCCAAGGTCCCTTCCAACATTATTATTATTGTTATTGTTATTGTTATTGTTATTGTTATTGTTATTGTTATTGTTATTGTTATTGTTATTTTCTTGGATTTATGTTGATTGAACAGTTTATACAACAAAGAAATGCAGAAAAAGACAATTTGAAGCGGCTGAACAATGATAAACCAGCATTAATTATGTATACTGTATGTTGTTGCTATAGAAGAGATTTTCACCTTTCTTAGAGTCTGTAGGTTTCTGGCTTCATCCCAGCTACAATTCGTCACGATCGCAAAAATGAGTTTTTTAAATAAGCAGAAAAGTAAATGATAATCTTTTTGTATATATTAAAATACTATAGATTTTGTTGCATAAGTAATGGGCTTGTTTATTTATATTCACAATACGTTTACAGGCATAAAAGAATTCCAGAAAAATAGTTCTTAAATCGTTTATATTACTGCAAAAGAGAAAAGCTTGCTCCTATCAAGGCATGCAGAATCAGGAGCATAAAGTAGACATGCAAATCCTAATAAATCCAAAAATTCTACCACGTATAGATGTTGGAATTAAATCTTTGCATTTTCCACTTCCCAAGCATATTGGAGTGACAAAAATATTCCTTAAAAAAGATTTTCGGAAGAACAGTGATTTTTAGAACTGCCAATAAAAGCCAAATATGTGACAGTTTTTTAAAAAAAATGCAAAGTACATTTCATGCAGAATAATATTGCTACAATAATAAATAATTATTCTGGCAGTACTTATAGCATTGTCAACTCTATTTTGTACTAAGCATTTGGCAGTGTGCTATGCATTACAAATTGTACTGTATTAAAATGATGGATTTCCGTCAGCATTTATAGACTAAGATATGCATTTTATACATTTTTGGATGAAAATGTATATGCAGAAACACTTTGCATTAAAACAATGTTCTTCACTAAGAACCTTCCAGATGTGCTAGGACTGCAGATGCCAACATCTTCATGTCACATACTCTGGGAATTCTGGTAACTGCAATCAACACAATTACCAACTGTCAATTTGGGGAAGTTTGCATTAACATCATCTTTTATCAAGCTATCAACCCCTATTAATTTCTTTTGTGTCTCTCAAATCTGTTAACCTTCCTGTAATCTCAGGCCAAACCTGATCATGCTGGAGTGCAACAAACAGATTGATACCATTAGATTTGACCCTAGAACCGGGGGGAGGTGGGGGACTGGAACTATGGCCTTTTTCTGACTTGTGGGCTTCAACTCCCAGAATTCTATGCTGGCTCACGAATTCTGGGAGTTGAAGTCCACAAATCATAAAGAGGATATGGTTCACCACCTTTACCTTAGACAAGGTGGTGTTTCAATTTTAAAGAATATTTTCAGCAGCCTTCTAACTGTGTACTATCTCTCCAGTGGGCAAGGGGTTTTATACCCCCCCCGACCCCCACAACGCCACAGTATAGCCTTGTAGCAGCACAGCTTCTAAGCTGCATAGGCTTCTGTGAGCAATTCAAAGTGTTGGTCACTACCTAGAAAATCCTTCATCATCCAGGAGACTTGCAGGACTGCTTATCTGTGCTGATTTTCTGCCTGTCCCATAAGATCTGGGAGCGTAATGTTGTTTCAAGTCCCTTTTCTGAAACAATGCCATCTGGCAAGACCCAACAGCCCTGGTTTCTCTGTCATGGCAGCTGCCCTATGGAACAGCTTATCATTCAGCATTCAGATGGCCCAATCCTGTTGGCTCTTCCTGAGGGTATTAGGACAGGGCACTGGGTGAAGCCATCTTGCATTGGTTTGGGAATATGAACATGACTGTGGTTAGCCTCAGTTGTACTATTTATGATGGGGGTTTTACTCTTGTTATGTTCTTTTTGCTCTCTCTTTTAATTCCATGGCAGCTGTCCATAATGACATTTGCAAGACAAGCAGCCCTATAAATCGTGTAACTAAATTAAATTTTGCTTCTTTTTTGACTTACTGTGAAATGTGAACCTACCATTGTGACTTAGCATTATGTGTGAATTGGATAGCTAAGGTTTATTAAATAAACCATAATTAAAATAATCTTGTTTAATATCCTCTGGGAATTTGGCTTTAACCACTCTTACTTATATGCTTGCTGATTTCAAATAGATTTCCTGTAAGTGCAGTATGATTTCAAACTCTGTGAGGTTCCTTAGGTGTGCGTGTGTGCGTGCACGCACCCAGAGGTCAGCCTATTGACTTCAATAGGATTTATTCCCAGGTAAATGGATGTTGGACTGCAGCCTTAATTTCTAGATCCAATTATCTGTTTGTGAATTTGAATACATTGAAATCTCAATTTAATGGACCTCCATTTAACAGCCTCAAATGCAACAGACCAAATCTATGTTTCAGCAACCTCTGAAATAAAAGACAAGCTAATTGTTCCCACAATCTGGTCAGAAATACTGTACATAATTGTCCACATGAAATAAAAACATCAATTACATATTTATGTAAATGGCATCAGTGGTATCAGACATAAATGGAGATTAACAGATTTTCTTTCCCCATAATTTTTAAAGTTATAGATTTTATTTAGATGGAAATATGACCCCAAAGAAGATTTCAGACAAAAATGTCAGGTTATCTGTTTATAGCAGAAGTGAAATATAATCATTTCAAGCCTTTCTGAGAAAAGAAAGGAAAAATAACATACCAGATTGAATCATTCTGCAATATAACTAATACAAGATCATACCAAGGGAAAAAAATTACTACCAAGAAATCTATTAAAAGAATGTTATAGTTGCAGCCTGAATGAAATACTAATTCATTTGAATCACTAAATGTAAAATACTCAGCATCTAGCCAAAAAGAAATTATGGAAATTAATTTTGCAATGGGTTAATTTGCTGAGGGGTAGTAGTTGGACTATACAGATAAGATATTTAGATATGACAAGGTATTGCTTGTACAAGATGTTCTAATTAACTGATTTTTTTCTAATTAAATGAGGTGCCACTTAGTAAATATTAAAGAAATATTAAATGTTGTCAGAAGAAATTCAGGGCTTTTTAAAATGCATTTTATAAGAAGGTGAGTTTATGGTACAACATACCTGTCAGTTTCTCTCCCTTCCAAATTACTAGAAGGCTATCACAACTTTGCAGAGATAGGCATAATCTCATTCATTTTATGAATACAAAAACATCCCACTTTCTTTCTGTGTCTCAAAGCAGACAGCAAAGTTTAAAGACCAAGTGAAAAATGAAAAATAATAATCCATCCATAAAATGAAATTATCAGAATTGCTAAAACCATTTAAACATCATTTAAATGAAAGGGGGGGGAATGTAGACATGAGTGTAATGTACTAGCCTTATATGCTGTAAGTGTTTGCTTAAGTTATGCTGCTTTGCTAATTGCTTAGTTCAAGTGTATGTTGTAAGGGTTGCTGGGCCGGCCTAGACTGGTTGTTTCCAGCCGGCTAAGTAGATCTTTGGGCAGGAAACCACTGCTTTAAACCTATTGGTCGCCGCCTATCGGCCAACCATATAAATAGCTGCGCAGTAGCTCCTATTTTGCTTCTGTTATGTTCTGACCTTCAATAAAGCCTGTTGCTGTTTGAACCTCCCGTCTCGCTCAATGCCTGCAAGAACCGGCTACACAACAACGAGAATCCAAAGTTTGTTTTGAAAGAAATATTTTTAGTTGCTATCAGAATGCACAAATGGAGAAAGAGAATTTTCTATGAACCAAAAGGCACAAATTTCTTTTCAAGCTGTATTCTGACATTGAATTTGGCAGGATAGATCAGAAAGGACAGCTTCCATTTCTGGTAGAGTCATACAGTATTTCCAGAAAGAACAAAACTTTTTGTTTTTTATAATGCTCACAGTAATATCTGACTGATGCTTTGTAAATTGGATATGTTTTAAGCATACGCTTCCAACATTTTGAACACATAGTTCAAAATGTGATTTAATGGAAGAAAGATATATGTACTTAACACCCTAATGAATATAGAGGATTTTTAAACTCTGGACACACCTGCTTCTGCTGAAATGCATGGCATCTGAGGTTGTGAGCAAGGACAAAGAAATGACCATCTGCCATAAACTGTGACAGCTCATTCACCACAGACTGTGTAAAGCTGCAGTCATCAAATAATCATCATGACTATAACCAGAGACAACCTATCAGAAACCCAGAATTGGCTAAAGATCTCAAACAAATGTAAACAGTTAATGGCAGCAGACATGTTCCACATATATAATCCATGGAATGTTTCTGAAACTTCCATTAAGCATTATTTACATTTCAAAGAAATGGAAGGCAGAACACCCAGCTTCTCTTAATGAATCCAATCCACAGAAGATCCATTTTTAGTAAAGAGCTGCCTTTAGATCAGGGTTGTCCAACTTTGGCAACTACAAGACTTGTGGACTTCAGCTCCCAGAATTCCGCAGCCAACCATGGGGAATTCTGGGAGTTGAAGTTCACAAGTCTTTAATTTGCCAAGTTTGGGCACCCCTGCTTTAGAGAGTTTCATTCTTCTTCCAAATGAAAATTTGTCTAATCAGGTCTAATGCCAGATCATCTTTAATCCCCTACCTGTTACCTGAAAGAAACAAGACTTAGCATCTCAGTACAGATAGACAGTCATAAGATCATCCTATTAAACTAAAGTCCAGAAGTGCAAAATATCACAGGTTCTTTCTTGCATGAAGAAACACAAACTTTTCCTTGACTTTTTTTTATAGCTGTTCATCAGCTTTGTTGGATAACCTCAAAAGATTATTTTTCTTTATATCTGTGATCAACTATTTGTAACACTCTCATCTCCTGATTTAGTATTTATAGGCCTCAGCTTGAGTCATCATAGCCTGAAACATGCCAGTACTTTTGTACATGGTGTGCTAGCCAACTATAGGTAAATGATATTCACTCATAATTTGGATCTCTTTGATACACCTACTAGCTTCCACCATATGTTTCTAAATTACTTTGTTGAATAACAGACTCCACTCAAATTGGTACGAATTTGAGCATTTGTCCCAAGAGCTTAATCATTGTCAGGCAGCCTTCTCTTAGGAAGGCTTCTGTTGTACTACATCAGATATCCCATTAAGTAAAGGTAAAGGTAAAGGTTTCCCCACACATGCGTGCTAATCGTTTCCAACTCTAGGGGCCGGTGCTCATCTCCGTTTCAAATCCGAAGAGCCAGCGCTTGTCCTAGGACGTCTCCGTGGTCATGTGGCTGGCATGACTAGACGCCAAAGACGCACGGAACGCTGTTACCTTCCCACCGTAATGGTCCCTATTTTTATACTTGCATTTTTAGGTGCTTTCGAACTGCTAGGTTGGCAGAAGTTGGGACAAGTAACAGGCACTCACTCTGTTACACGGCACTCGGGATTCGACCCGCCAAATTGCCGACCATCTGATCGACAAGCTCAGCATCCTAACCCACTGAGCCACCCCATCCCTTATCCATTAAGTAAAGACAGCCTCTATTTCCCCCCCATTCATTTAGCCCTACATTTAACAGAAATTTTGCTGGGGTCCTGTTTCAAGCGCCTTGCCAGGAAGCTCTAGTCTATGGAATACTGTTTTACCAAGTTACCATTTGGTTTGTTGATACTAATATGGTATAGATAGAAAGCTACCAAAAACCATTACTGATCCTGAACTGAACATGGAAAGTTAATAGTTATCACAGACAGAACTGTAGAGTATTGCCACAAAATCACTCACGGAGATAATCTTGATTAGGGTGGCCCACATATTGACAGAGAAAAAGACATTGGCTTTCAGTCCACAAACAAATACAGAATTTCCATTGCCTCTTCCTATTTTGGGAGGTGTGAGTTTGTAGCTGTCTAATCTCAGAAACTAAACATGTTTAGTCCTTGGATAAGGGGCAATTCTAAGACCCATACTTAGACTCGGCAATAATAAGTAAATAAACACAAGGCAGCAGTGGCAGACCACTCCTGTAGTACCATTAACAAAACAACATGACCATAATCACCAAGAATCAAGCTTAGCTAAAGGGCACATTTACCTTATAGCATGTGCACACATTTATTTATTTGTTTATAACACCTTTGTATACAGTCATAGGTTTCTTGCAGTTACATTCACAGGGAGGTTTCCAAGAAGGTTGGAATTAATGTTTTGCCTTGTGGTTAGAACCTATGCACACAAGACATGCTGGTCCCACTGCTTCGCTTCTGCAATTCACAGTATGTTTATTCTTGCAGCGGAAAACAAATGTACTCAATTAAAGAGAAAGAAGGAAAGAACTGTTATCGTGTTTTAATGTCTACTCCTGTAGCAATGCTGATTCCTCGTCTAGCTCTGAAGACCCCAAGATTGGCCCTCTGAAGAAAGGGAATGGGCACAGACAACATTGTTGGAAGAATTTTTTATTATTATTACAGGGAATTCTTGACTTACAACCCTCTGTTTTGTGACAGTTCAAAGTTACAACGGCAGAGAAAAAAGTGACTTATGACTGTTTTCCAAACCATGGTCATAACTGTAACCATGATCATCTGATCAAAATTTGGATGCTTGGCCACTGGCATGGATTTATGCAAGTTGCAGTGTCCTAATGATCACCTTTTACAATCTTATGATAAGCAAAGTCAATACGGAAGCCATATTTACTTAACAACCATGTTACTAACTTAACAGATGCAGTGATTCACTGAAACAACTGTGGCAAGAAAGATTATAAAATGGGGCAAAACTCACTTAACAACTGTTTTCCTTAGCAATAGAAATTTTGGGCTCAGTTGTGTCATTCTATTAATTCAGTGTATAGGGCAGGGGTAGGCAACCTCGGCTCTTTTATGACTCGTGGACTTCAACTCCCAGAATTCCTGAGCCAGCCATGCTGAGGGGAAAGGGAGAGTTTCCAAGGTGAGCCATGCCACCTCAGGAATTCTGGGAGTTGAAGTCCATGAATCATAAAAGAGCCAAGGTTGCCTAACCCTGAGGTAGGGTAACGATTTGTAAGGGGTGAGTAAATGTTATGCCAATAGAATTTCCTGTTGGGTGGATAGCATTTTAGCTTGCCTTTGAGGAAAGGATTCACTGCTGAAACAGCCTTGACTATCTCAACAAGCTCAAGAGAATATAGCTGGCTCAGGAATTCTGGGAGTTGAAGTCCACGAGTCATAAATGAGCCAAGGTTGCTTACCCTGACATTCAACTCGAGGCAGCATGGACAACCAAATGCCACACATAGCAACCAAAAAATAAAATATATTAAAATATATAGCACCTAGAGGCAATTCAAACAACCAGAACAATGAGCCTTGGTGGAGCAGTGGGCTAATGCCTCCTTAAGTAACACTAGCTGCCTGCAATTAGTGCAGGTTCGCATCCCACCAAACTCAAGGTTGACTTAGCCTTCCATCCTTCTGAGGTAGGTAAAATGAGGACCCAGATTGTTGGGGGCAATAAGCTGACTTTGTAATAATGCCGCTTGGGGGGGGGGCGAAAGCCCTAATAAGCAGGCATATACATAGAATGAAGGCTATTGCTAAGCACATTTAATTTGTGCTTAGATTGTAAGCCGCCCTGAGTCTTCGGAGAAGGGCGGGATATAAATGGGATTAAAATAAATAAATAAATAAATAAATTAGAATGGGCTCATAAAACTTCCTGATCCTTGTGTTCTTGTGAAGACTTAGGTTTTCATAGTCTTCCAAAAAGGAGGCAGAGCCACGTAGAACTCAGGGAAATTCTGTTTTCTGTTTAAAATGAATAACAAATAATGCTACAAAAAGGGATGTCAGAGCATTTTGTTTCACACTTTAAAGCAAAGTTGCCATCCCTAGCTCAAGAATTGCTTAAGCACATTTACAAATAGGCACAGTTGCACACAGGGAAAAAAATGCACTATTTCTAAATTGCAAAGCAATATCGATATTTGATAGAACAGACATGTCAAACACAAGGCCCGCGGGCCACAAACGGCCCGCCATATGATTGAATCCGGCCCGCACAACTCTCCCAGAAATTACAAAGGTCCGGCCCCCACCACCTTGGCGCCGGCCCGGCTGAGCACCTGCTCAGTAGGAGGCAAGTGCACGTGGGCTGGTGGAGCCCAGCAACATTTGCAGCTCGTTAGCCCCTCGACAGCTCATTGGCCAGAGCCCAGGCAGCCTCCTCCCAGTTCCAAAAAAAAAGTGGGACTAAAAAAATTCAATCGATCAATTCAAACTGCTCACAAAAAAAAAAACAACTCTCAAAGTTCGAATTGATTGAATGAACTTCTTTGGTTTGTGGGACTGCCAAACTTCTTTGCTTCTTTGGACTGCACGTGGAGTCAACGGAGGAAGAAACAGGAGGAGTGGAAAGGTGAGTGGGACCTTTTTCTACTTGCTGTCCGGGTGGGGGTGGACAGTCTCTGGTGAGGGGATGAGGCGCCCAGGAAGAAAGGCGGACTTGAGGAGGCCAGAGAAAGAGCTCTGTTACTTCTGCCGGCACGCTTTGGCGTTTCATCTCCTCGTTCGGGCGCTGCGGAGGGCGAGGAGAGGCGAGGCGCCCGGCCCGATCCTGCAGCGCCCCAGCCCAGACACGCCTGCGGGAGGGGAGCCGAGCTCAGCGGTTAATTTCCCCGTTTGGGCGCTGCGGAGGGCGAGGTGAGGCGCCTGGCCCGATCCTGCAGCGCCCCAGCCCAGACACGCCTGCGGGAGGGGAGCCGAGCTGAGCTGTTAATTTCCCCGTTCGGGCGCTGCGGAGGGCGAGGCGAGGCGCCGGGCCCGATCCTGCAGCGCCCCAGCCCAGACACGCCTGCGGGAGGGGAGCCGAGCTCAGCTGTTTCTTTCCCCGTTCGGGCGCTGCGGAGGGCGAGGCGAAGCGAGGCGCCCGGCCCGATCCTGCAGCGCCCCAGCCCAGACATGCCTGCGGGAGGGGAGCCGAGCTCAGCTGTTTCTTTCCCCGTTCGGGCGCTGCGGAGGGCGAGGCGAGGCGCCCGGCCCGATCCTGCAGCGCCCCAGCCCAGACACGCCTGCGGGAGGGGAGCCGAGCTGAGCTGTTAATTTCCCCGTTCGGGCGCTGCGGAGGGCGAGGTGAGGCACCGGGCCCAATCCTGCAGCGCCCCAGCCCAGACACGCCTGCGGGAGGGGAGCCGAGCTCAGCGGTTAATTTCCCCGTTCGGGCGCTGCGGAGGGCGAGGTGAGGCGAGGCGCCCGGCCCGATCCTGCAGCGCCCCAGCCCAGACACGCCTGCGGGAGGGGAGCCGAGCTCAGCGGTTAATTTCCCCGTTCGGGCGCTGCGGAGGGCGAGGTGAGGCGCCGGGCCCGATCCTGCAGCGCCCCAGCCCAGACACGCCTGCGGGAGGGGAGCCGAGCTCAGCTGTTTCTTTCCCCGTTTGGGCGCTGCGGAGGGCGAGGTGAGGCGAGGCGCCCGGCCCGATCCTGCAGCGTCCCAGCCCAGACACGCCTGCGGGAGGGGAGCCGAGCTCAGCGGTTAATTTCCCCGTTCGGGCGCTGCGGAGGGCGAGGTGAGGCGCCCGGCCCGATCCTGCAGCGCCCCAGCCCAGACACGCCTGCGGGAGGGGAGCCGAGCTGAGCTGTTAATTTCCCCGTTCGGGCGCTGCGGAGGGCGAGGTGAGGCACCGGGCCCAATCCTGCAGCGCCCCAGCCCAGACACGCCTGCGGGAGGGGAGCCGAGCTCAGCGGTTAATTTCCCCGTTCGGGCGCTGCGGAGGGCGAGGTGAGGCGAGGCGCCCGGCCCGATCCTGCAGCGCCCCAGCCCAGACACGCCTGCGGGAGGGGAGCCGAGCTCAGCGGTTAATTTCCCCGTTCGGGCGCTGCGGAGGGCGAGGTGAGGCGCCGGGCCCGATCCTGCAGCGCCCCAGCCCAGACACGCCTGCGGGAGGGGAGCCGAGCTCAGCTGTTTCTTTCCCCGTTTGGGCGCTGCGGAGGGCGAGGTGAGGCGAGGCGCCCGGCCCGATCCTGCAGCGTCCCAGCCCAGACACGCCTGCGGGAGGGGAGCCGAGCTCAGCGGTTAATTTCCCCGTTCGGGCGCTGCGGAGGGCGAGGTGAGGCGCCCGGCCCGATCCTGCAGCGCCCCAGCCCAGACACGCCTGCGGGAGGGGAGCCGAGCTGAGCTGTTAATTTCCCCGTTCGGGCGCTGCGGAGGGCGAGGTGAGGCACCGGGCCCGATCCTGCAGCACCCCAGCCCAGACACGCCTGCGGGAGGGGAGCCGAGCTCAGCTGTTTCTTTCCCCGTTTGGGCGCTGCGGAGGGCGAGGTGAGGCGAGGCGCCCGGCCCGATCCTGCAGCGTCCCAGCCCAGACACGCCTGCGGGAGGGGAGCCGAGCTCAGCGGTTAATTTCCCCGTTCGGGCGCTGCGGAGGGCGAGGCGAGGCGCCCGGCCCGATCCTGCAGCGCCCCAGCCCAGACACGCCTGCGGGAGGGGAGCTGAGCTGTTAATTTCTCCATTCGGGCGCTGCGGAGGGCGAGGCGAGGCGCCCGGCCCGATCCTGCAGCGCCCCAGCCCAGACGCGCGCGCCCCTAGGAGCGGAGCCACTTCTGCGGAGCCACAAGAGTGAAGCAGCAGCCGCCCTCCTGCAATCTTGGGCAGTGCCCAGACTGGCTCCATCCCTCTTTCCTGGAGTTGCTTCTCCCCCTCCCCTGCATGTTCCCAGCCTGAATCACATGTCACTGGCCTCCTTTTCCGCGGACCATCCCTGCCAGTGCCCCCATGAGCCCCATCCCCTTGCCCCCTGGGTCCCCAAACCTCATTATGCTCAGTCTCTTGGTGGAAAATAAGTTGAAATCAATGGAGGGGTGCTTTGGGTTTCCCCCAAAGGACAGACTGACAGACCTTGAGAGAACTAACCAGCATTGCTTGCAAAAGCTAAATTTTGGATAGATATTTCAGGGATTTTGAACTCTATTTCTGGGCTTCATGGACATAGGAGAGTTGTTGGGGAAAAATGGAGCAAGTGGTTCCTTGTTTCCTATTTGGGAAAGCTGGATGTGTCTTGATTCCCACCCCTTGCAAATATCAGAATCTGATCAGAAATGGAGGCTGAGTAGTCCTTGTGGCTGCTAGACCAGCTTCTGAGTGATGGTGGATTGCTGATTTTTTCCTCCATCCATACAGGATCTCTTGCATAAAACATATAATTTCAATTGTATCAAAGAGGGCTGCTTTCTTGCTTTCTCTCCACAGATGCTGTTATGTTGCTAAACCTACTCCAAACATCTGGACTTGCAGCATCTTAGGATACCTACCTAGTGTGCTCACAACTGCTTGCCTCACACAGTACCTGAGACTTTGAGCTTTCTGTCCAGTCTCATCCATAAATTTATCTGCAGGGAAGAAGACCTGCGTGCCAATATTTAAATCTCCCAAAATGGCCAAACGGAAAGTGGACTTTGAAAAAAGATGCTTTCAAAAGAGGTGGGAGCCAGAGTACCTGTTTGTTGACATTGAAGATAAGGCTGTGTGCCTTGTTTGTGGAGCTACTGTGGCTGTATTTAAAGAGTATAACTTGAGACGGCACTATGAGACGAAGCATCAGGACAAGTACAAAAACTTGAACATGGAGCAGAAAGCACAGAAGGTGGAAGAGTTGAAAAAGAGCCTGATGTCACGGCAGCATATGTTCAGAAAAGCAAAATCACAAAGTGAAGCTGCTGTGAAAGCTAGTTTTATAGTAGCAGAAGAGATAGCCAAATCAGCCCGGCCATTTACAGAGGGGGAGTTTTTGAAGCACTGCATGATTAAAGTGTGCGAAGTCATGTGTCCAGACCAAAAGCAAGCTTTTTCAAACATAAGCCTAAGCAGAAATACTGTTGTTGATCGGATATGTGAGCTTGCCACTGATTTGCAAGGACAATTGGTTGAAAAGGGAAAAGAATTTATTGCTTATTCCCTTGCTGTGGATGAGAGCACTGACGTCTCTGACACAGCACAGCTGACAATCTTCATCCGTGGAGTGGACTCAGGTTTATGCATTATGGAGGAGCTTCTGGATATAACATCACTGCATGGCACTACCACAGGGAAGGACATATTTGAAGCAGTATCCAAAAGTATACATGACATGAAACTACCCTGGGACAAACTTATAGGACTCACAACAGATGGAGCACCTTCAATGTGCGGGGAAAAGAGTGGACTAGTAGGAAGGATGCGAGACAAAATGAAGAGTGAGAATTGCACAGGTGAGCTGACAGCATATCACTGCATTATACATCAAGAAACACTATGTGGCAAAGCCCTGAAAATGGACCATGTAATGCACACTGTAACAAAGACAGTTAACTTTATAAGAGCCAAAGGTTTAAATCACCGTCAATTTAAGACTTTTCTTGAAGAAATAAATTCTGAACTTGGTGATCTCCCTTATCACACAGAGGTGCGATGGCTAAGTCGAGGGAAAGTGCTCAACAGATTTTTTGAATTACGCATGGAAATTTGTCAGTTTCTTGAAAGCAAAGGAAAAGACTGCACAGAATTGAAGGATGAAAAGTGGCTGTGTGAATTAGCATTTCTATGTGACATTACTAATTATCTCAGTGCACTAAACCTACAGCTTCAGGGACGGGACCGTGTGATCAGACATGTATGATGCTGTGAAAGCTTTTCAAGTAAAGCTGCGACTGTGGGAGACTCACATGCAGCAAGGAAACTTGAGTCACTTTCCCAGTTGCCAAACAATAAAAAACCAGGTCTCCACCACTGCCTTCTCAAATGCTGAGTTTGCTAATAAACTGAGCACACTTCAAATGGAGTTTACACGTCGCTTTGCTGATTTTGAAAAACAGAAATTCAGTTTTGGACTGCTCAGCAATCCATTTTCAGTTGAAGTGGAGAGTGCTCCTGTAAATATCCAGATGGAGTTGATAGAACTCCAATGTAACAGCACACTGAAGGGAAAGTACGATTCTGTAGGACCCGCACAGTTCACCAGGTTCATCCCTGAAACAATGCCCCAACTCCGCCTACAAGCTGCTCGAATGCTCTCCATGTTTGGGAGTACATACCTCTGTGAGCAACTTTTCTCTGTCATGAGGGTGAACAAAAGCGCACACAGAAGTCAGCTCACGGATGCACACCTCCACTCTATCCTGAGAGTATCCACCACTCAAAACCTATCCCCAAACGTGGATGAACTTGTAGCCAGGAAAAGATGCCAAACATCCAGTTCGGACAAAATGGCATGAGAACTAAAAAGCTTGTTTTTTTCTTTGTTTTAAATGTGTTTTTGCAGATTTATTTGAAATAAATAATTTATTTGTTCATATTTGAAATTTTATTCCTTTTTGCCCCACTCTTAGGCATAATACACTTCTGAACTAATATGATACAATGGTCCTACATGCAACTGGCCCTTTGAAGGCAACCATGATGCTTGATGTGGTGAAAGTTTCCAGGAAGCAGTTTCCTCCAACTTCTTCTGCCTTGAAAGATCTCTGGAGAGGAGCATGCAGGACTGGGAAGTGCTGCTCCCCTGCCTCCTCTTGCTCTCCAGAGATCTGTCAAGGCAGAAGAAGGAAACCCCCCCCCCACACACACACACAAACACACACACACACACACACACTTCAAGCTTGGAGACTAGGAGGCTATCTATATCTGAGCTAACAAACTACCAATCATGCCTGGGCTTGGGAAGAAGGCCCTTTCCATCCTCTGTGGATAAAAGCCCCTAAACGTGGAATATAGTGCGTGTGTATGTGCACATGCTTGGCTGCAGAAGTTTGGGGAGGTGAAGAGCTTGTGGGGCAATGACATGTCCCCACATCAAATTAGCCGGTGCAACTTGTTCTCTCCTGATCCAGGTATCTCGAGTCAGCTGCGCTGAGTGAGCAGCATTGAGATGGCCACGCCCACTTGGCCACGCCCACTTGGCCACACCCACTTGGTCACGCCCACTTGGTCACACCCACCCGGCCCCCCGAGGGCAGCCATAATGCTGATGTGGCCCTCGATGAAATTGAGTTTGACACCCCTGTGATAGAAGGTACTGCAACAAGGAACATGCAAAAGAGAAAAGGAGTCAATATGTACTGTATAGTTTGACTTTGACATTCCTTACCCTAATCTGGAAATTCAGTGTAAATTTATATTATGTTGAGAGATTAGGAACAAGGATTAAAACCATGAAAATATTATAGAAAACTAAAAATAAAAACCTGCTTTAATCATTGGGGTTTCCCCACCCCCACCCCATGATTTGTAATCAGCAAAATGAACCAAAAAAGAGAAGACAGGAAGAAATGTCACACACATTATTCACATCTGTTGGGATGTGCATTAGTGGAGAGAAAAGAGAAATTAAAATGTAATTCTCTTTAAGTTAATTTATTTCCTTTACTAAATGTCTCCTCCAGCTGTCCGTAAGAGTTTACGAAATAGCTGCATTGAAATTATTATCGTGGAAGAAAATCTCACAGCTTTTAAAAAGAGGTAGCAACTTTTCAATGGTGAAATTGAAGTGTATACGTAAGTAAGAAAGGGGGGGAAAAGTAACGCCAGAGCCAGAAACAATATTTCCATAATGAAAATCTGTAACTCACATTCCTGGTGTTCACAACAATGTGGAGAAAACTTAGCAACAACAGGTAATGTCCTGCCAGACTTGATGGGTGGTAAATCTTTGGTTGAGTTATGATCTAATATAAGAGTCTAGAGAGGAGAGAATATTGAATAAAAGTCAGTGGAAATGGAGTAACCATCACAGCTCCGATCATGAGCAACGTGCGTTCTTCAGAGCAGACAAAAAAATCAGTAGGCTACCCTACTGTCATAGTTTATGGTATGAGTGATTTACAAATAATACTTTTGTCCCAGCAACTGCTAAAAATGCTTTTCTGACTTCAGTCCTGGACACAGTGATTGTGGCTAATAGACAGGAGTCAGGCTGCTGCCTTAGCATTAGAGAAGTCACATTGTGACTTAAATTCTTATTTAAGTCTTCTTAATTGTAACTGTTTTTACATTTATCTTTGTACAATTTTGTAAGCCACCCAGAATTGATGGGCAGCATACAATGGATGGATGATCTGCTCCCCTTCTTC
The DNA here is from genome assembly GCF_947247035.1 of Vipera ursinii. Lineage (NCBI taxonomy): Eukaryota > Metazoa > Chordata > Lepidosauria > Squamata > Viperidae > Vipera > Vipera ursinii. Next base: position 218,921,204 of record NC_139513.1, on the reverse strand, counting down.
TTCTCCTCCTCCTCCTTTTTTACTGCTTTGAGTGTCGAGGGAGATACATAGTTCTGGCTCTTCTGGTGGATGGATGGATGGATGGATGGATGGATGGATGGATGGATGGATGGATGGATGGATAGGTAGACAGACAGACAGACAGAGATAGGTAGATAGGTATGTAGGTATGGAGAGAGAGAGAGAGAGAGAGAGAGAGAGAGACAGACAGACAGACAGACAGACAGACAGACAGACAGACAGACAGATAGATAGATAGATAATCTTTCAAATGATATCATTCCCAATATTTTTAAAATCATAAATGTGTGACTTACACTAGCTTCATTTGTGAGATTACGAAGAGTTTATTTTGACTGTCTCTATAATCTTGTTAATTTTTTTTAATTGTAAAATGAAAAATGGAATGAGGAATTCTGGATCTCTACCCAATCCAAAACCTTTACTTAGTGACAAGAGTTTAATAGCAAACATATGGACACTAAGAAATACTTTACAAATCACTTTCAGTAAAAAGGAAGGCTACAGTATTTCCCTACCCTTTCCTATTGAAATTTAGCAGATTCAAAACAAATCATTTCAGCTACCATATTGTTTTGTGATAATGGAATTAATCTGGGAAAATAATATCAATACAACATAGCTAAACTGTTTTAGGGAAGAGATTTCAATACTTAATGGCTACTGTAAGTATATTTGCCTTACGTAAATAGAAAGGGATACAATGAGGAACAAATTATTTTCTGAATACCAGTTTCCAATGGAAACTCCAAATGACGTACAGTACATATGCATGCATATACACAAATGTACAGACTTCCATATATCACCTGGTCTGATCCTCCATTAGATTTTTCCCCTTATTTTTATGTAACCATGTTCTAAGTAAGTAATATAAAACAGATAAATAATATAAAACAGAACAGTTCTGATGAGGTTTGAAGAAAGGGATAAGAATTAAGCGATTCTTTCTAATCTACAAGAATTTAAGCCAGGCTTCAAGAAGAGGTACCAAAGTCAGACCTATCTTACATTTAATTGATTACTTATTTATTTATTATTACTAGATCAAGTGGAGGTTTGATCAAATTCAGTATAAGGATTTATTTAATTATTACAGTGATGGGCAACCTTTCAGCAGTTAATAATCGCAGTTAATCTTTGGGGAAGCAGGACTGAGAGGTATAAAAGATCTGGAGTCTGGGTTTTAAGCAGTTTCTTAAGCAGGTTTAATTATCCTATGAGTCTTTTAAGGTTTACTCTAATTTTAAGGAGAATCCCGCTAAAAGATACAGGGTGAAAACTATGCAGTTTGCTTTCTTCACCCGTGCCTTTGTGCCCAATATTTTCTTAATTTTGCCTGTCATATGAAATCCACATATTTAATTTCCCTTCAGCTTGACATTTTTACAATAGGCATCTCTGAGATATAACCCTCTATATATTTCTAGATGATGAAGATCAAATATTTCTTTTATCTCACTCGATACGATTTATGTGATTCAGACAAAAGCAAAGCATTTTTTAAAAAAATTAAATTCCACATAAGGTCTAAGACAGGGGTGTCAAACTCAATTTCATCGAGGGCCACATCAGCATTATGGCTGCCCTCGGGGGGCCGGGTGGGTGTGACCAAGTGGGCGTGACCAAGTGGGTGTGGCCAAGTGGGCGTGGCCAAGTGGGCGTGGCCATCTCAATGCTGCTCACTCAGCGCAGCTGACTCGAGATACCTGGATCAGGAGAGAACAAGTTGCACCGGCTAATTTGATGTGGGGACATGTCATTGCCCCACAAGCTCTTCACCTCCCCAAACTTCTGCAGCCAAGCATGTGCACATACACACGCACTATATTCCACGTTTAGGGGCTTTTATCCACAGAGGATGGAAAGGGCCTTCTTCCCAAGCCCAGGCATGATTGGTAGTTTGTTAGCTCAGATATAGATAGCCTCCTAGTCTCCAAGCTTGAAGTGTGTGTGTGTGTGTGTGTGTTTGTGTGTGTGTGTGGGGGGGGGGTTTCCTTCTTCTGCCTTGACAGATCTCTGGAGAGCAAGAGGAGGCAGGGGAGCAGCACTTCCCAGTCCTGCATGCTCCTCTCCAGAGATCTTTCAAGGCAGAAGAAGTTGGAGGAAACTGCTTCCTGGAAACTTTCACCACATCAAGCATCATGGTTGCCTTCAAAGGGCCAGTTGCATGTAGGACCATTGTATCATATTAGTTCAGAAGTGTATTATGCCTAAGAGTGGGGCAAAAAGGAATAAAATTTCAAATATGAACAAATAAATTATTTATTTCAAATAAATCTGCAAAAACACATTTAAAACAAAGAAAAAAACAAGCTTTTTAGTTCTCATGCCATTTTGTCCGAACTGGATGTTTGGCATCTTTTCCTGGCTACAAGTTCATCCACGTTTGGGGATAGGTTTTGAGTGGTGGATACTCTCAGGATAGAGTGGAGGTGTGCATCCGTGAGCTGACTTCTGTGTGCGCTTTTGTTCACCCTCATGACAGAGAAAAGTTGCTCACAGAGGTATGTACTCCCAAACATGGAGAGCATTCGAGCAGCTTGTAGGCGGAGTTGGGGCATTGTTTCAGGGATGAACCTGGTGAACTGTGCGGGTCCTACAGAATCGTACTTTCCCTTCAGTGTGCTGTTACATTGGAGTTCTATCAACTCCATCTGGATATTTACAGGAGCACTCTCCACTTCAACTGAAAATGGATTGCTGAGCAGTCCAAAACTGAATTTCTGTTTTTCAAAATCAGCAAAGCGACGTGTAAACTCCATTTGAAGTGTGCTCAGTTTATTAGCAAACTCAGCATTTGAGAAGGCAGTGGTGGAGACCTGGTTTTTTATTGTTTGGCAACTGGGAAAGTGACTCAAGTTTCCTTGCTGCATGTGAGTCTCCCACAGTCGCAGCTTTACTTGAAAAGCTTTCACAGCATCATACATGTCTGATCACACGGTCCCGTCCCTGAAGCTGTAGGTTTAGTGCACTGAGATAATTAGTAATGTCACATAGAAATGCTAATTCACACAGCCACTTTTCATCCTTCAATTCTGTGCAGTCTTTTCCTTTGCTTTCAAGAAACTGACAAATTTCCATGCGTAATTCAAAAAATCTGTTGAGCACTTTCCCTCGACTTAGCCATCGCACCTCTGTGTGATAAGGGAGATCACCAAGTTCAGAATTTATTTCTTCAAGAAAAGTCTTAAATTGACGGTGATTTAAACCTTTGGCTCTTATAAAGTTAACTGTCTTTGTTACAGTGTGCATTACATGGTCCATTTTCAGGGCTTTGCCACATAGTGTTTCTTGATGTATAATGCAGTGATATGCTGTCAGCTCACCTGTGCAATTCTCACTCTTCATTTTGTCTCGCATCCTTCCTACTAGTCCACTCTTTTCCCCGCACATTGAAGGTGCTCCATCTGTTGTGAGTCCTATAAGTTTGTCCCAGGGTAGTTTCATGTCATGTATACTTTTGGATACTGCTTCAAATATGTCCTTCCCTGTGGTAGTGCCATGCAGTGATGTTATATCCAGAAGCTCCTCCATAATGCATAAACCTGAGTCCACTCCACGGATGAAGATTGTCAGCTGTGCTGTGTCAGAGACGTCAGTGCTCTCATCCACAGCAAGGGAATAAGCAATAAATTCTTTTCCCTTTTCAACCAATTGTCCTTGCAAATCAGTGGCAAGCTCACATATCCGATCAACAACAGTATTTCTGCTTAGGCTTATGTTTGAAAAAGCTTGCTTTTGGTCTGGACACATGACTTCGCACACTTTAATCATGCAGTGCTTCAAAAACTCCCCCTCTGTAAATGGCCGGGCTGATTTGGCTATCTCTTCTGCTACTATAAAACTAGCTTTCACAGCAGCTTCACTTTGTGATTTTGCTTTTCTGAACATATGCTGCCGTGACATCAGGCTCTTTTTCAACTCTTCCACCTTCTGTGCTTTCTGCTCCATGTTCAAGTTTTTGTACTTGTCCTGATGCTTCGTCTCATAGTGCCGTCTCAAGTTATACTCTTTAAATACAGCCACAGTAGCTCCACAAACAAGGCACACAGCCTTATCTTCAATGTCAACAAACAGGTACTCTGGCTCCCACCTCTTTTGAAAGCATCTTTTTTCAAAGTCCACTTTCCGTTTGGCCATTTTGGGAGATTTAAATATTGGCACGCAGGTCTTCTTCCCTGCAGATAAATTTATGGATGAGACTGGACAGAAAGCTCAAAGTCTCAGGTACTGTGTGAGGCAAGCAGTTGTGAGCACACTAGGTAGGTATCCTAAGATGCTGCAAGTCCAGATGTTTGGAGTAGGTTTAGCAACATAACAGCATCTGTGGAGAGAAAGCAAGAAAGCAGCCCTCTTTGATACAATTGAAATTATATGTTTTATGCAAGAGATCCTGTATGGATGGAGGAAAAAATCAGCAATCCACCATCACTCAGAAGCTGGTCTAGCAGCCACAAGGACTACTCAGCCTCCATTTCTGATCAGATTCTGATATTTGCAAGGGGTGGGAATCAAGACACATCCAGCTTTCCCAAATAGGAAACAAGGAACCACTTGCTCCATTTTTCCCCAACAACTCTCCTATGTCCATGAAGCCCAGAAATAGAGTTCAAAATCCCTGAAATATCTATCCAAAATTTAGCTTTTGCAAGCAATGCTGGTTAGTTCTCTCAAGGTCTGTCAGTCTGTCCTTTGGGGGAAACCCAAAGCACCCCTCCATTGATTTCAACTTATTTTCCACCAAGAGACTGAGCATAATGAGGTTTGGGGACCCAGGGGGCAAGGGGATGGGGCTCATGGGGGCACTGGCAGGGATGGTCCGCGGAAAAGGAGGCCAGTGACATGTGATTCAGGCTGGGAACATGCAGGGGAGGGGGAGAAGCAACTCCAGGAAAGAGGGATGGAGCCAGTCTGGGCACTGCCCAAGATTGCAGGAGGGCGGCTGCTGCTTCACTCTTGTGGCTCCGCAGAAGTGGCTCCGCTCCTAGGGGCGCGCGCGTCTGGGCTGGGGCGCTGCAGGATCGGGCCGGGCGCCTCGCCTCGCCCTCCGCAGCGCCCGAATGGAGAAATTAACAGCTCAGCTCCCCTCCCGCAGGCGTGTCTGGGCTGGGGCGCTGCAGGATCGGGCCGGGCGCCTCGCCTCGCCCTCCGCAGCGCCCGAACGGGGAAATTAACCGCTGAGCTCGGCTCCCCTCCCGCAGGCGTGTCTGGGCTGGGACGCTGCAGGATCGGGCCGGGCGCCTCGCCTCACCTCGCCCTCCGCAGCGCCCAAACGGGGAAAGAAACAGCTGAGCTCGGCTCCCCTCCCGCAGGCGTGTCTGGGCTGGGGTGCTGCAGGATCGGGCCCGGTGCCTCACCTCGCCCTCCGCAGCGCCCGAACGGGGAAATTAACAGCTCAGCTCGGCTCCCCTCCCGCAGGCGTGTCTGGGCTGGGGCGCTGCAGGATCGGGCCGGGCGCCTCACCTCGCCCTCCGCAGCGCCCGAACGGGGAAATTAACCGCTGAGCTCGGCTCCCCTCCCGCAGGCGTGTCTGGGCTGGGACGCTGCAGGATCGGGCCGGGCGCCTCGCCTCACCTCGCCCTCCGCAGCGCCCAAACGGGGAAAGAAACAGCTGAGCTCGGCTCCCCTCCCGCAGGCGTGTCTGGGCTGGGGCGCTGCAGGATCGGGCCCGGCGCCTCACCTCGCCCTCCGCAGCGCCCGAACGGGGAAATTAACCGCTGAGCTCGGCTCCCCTCCCGCAGGCGTGTCTGGGCTGGGGCGCTGCAGGATCGGGCCGGGCGCCTCGCCTCACCTCGCCCTCCGCAGCGCCCGAACGGGGAAATTAACCGCTGAGCTCGGCTCCCCTCCCGCAGGCGTGTCTGGGCTGGGGCGCTGCAGGATTGGGCCCGGTGCCTCACCTCGCCCTCCGCAGCGCCCGAACGGGGAAATTAACAGCTCAGCTCGGCTCCCCTCCCGCAGGCGTGTCTGGGCTGGGGCGCTGCAGGATCGGGCCGGGCGCCTCACCTCGCCCTCCGCAGCGCCCGAACGGGGAAATTAACCGCTGAGCTCGGCTCCCCTCCCGCAGGCGTGTCTGGGCTGGGACGCTGCAGGATCGGGCCGGGCGCCTCGCCTCACCTCGCCCTCCGCAGCGCCCAAACGGGGAAAGAAACAGCTGAGCTCGGCTCCCCTCCCGCAGGCGTGTCTGGGCTGGGGCGCTGCAGGATCGGGCCCGGCGCCTCACCTCGCCCTCCGCAGCGCCCGAACGGGGAAATTAACCGCTGAGCTCGGCTCCCCTCCCGCAGGCGTGTCTGGGCTGGGGCGCTGCAGGATCGGGCCGGGCGCCTCGCCTCACCTCGCCCTCCGCAGCGCCCGAACGGGGAAATTAACCGCTGAGCTCGGCTCCCCTCCCGCAGGCGTGTCTGGGCTGGGGCGCTGCAGGATTGGGCCCGGTGCCTCACCTCGCCCTCCGCAGCGCCCGAACGGGGAAATTAACAGCTCAGCTCGGCTCCCCTCCCGCAGGCGTGTCTGGGCTGGGGCGCTGCAGGATCGGGCCGGGCGCCTCGCCTCGCCCTCCGCAGCGCCCGAACGGGGAAAGAAACAGCTGAGCTCGGCTCCCCTCCCGCAGGCATGTCTGGGCTGGGGCGCTGCAGGATCGGGCCGGGCGCCTCGCTTCGCCTCGCCCTCCGCAGCGCCCGAACGGGGAAAGAAACAGCTGAGCTCGGCTCCCCTCCCGCAGGCGTGTCTGGGCTGGGGCGCTGCAGGATCGGGCCCGGCGCCTCGCCTCGCCCTCCGCAGCGCCCGAACGGGGAAATTAACAGCTCAGCTCGGCTCCCCTCCCGCAGGCGTGTCTGGGCTGGGGCGCTGCAGGATCGGGCCAGGCGCCTCACCTCGCCCTCCGCAGCGCCCAAACGGGGAAATTAACCGCTGAGCTCGGCTCCCCTCCCGCAGGCGTGTCTGGGCTGGGGCGCTGCAGGATCGGGCCGGGCGCCTCGCCTCTCCTCGCCCTCCGCAGCGCCCGAACGAGGAGATGAAACGCCAAAGCGTGCCGGCAGAAGTAACAGAGCTCTTTCTCTGGCCTCCTCAAGTCCGCCTTTCTTCCTGGGCGCCTCATCCCCTCACCAGAGACTGTCCACCCCCACCCGGACAGCAAGTAGAAAAAGGTCCCACTCACCTTTCCACTCCTCCTGTTTCTTCCTCCGTTGACTCCACGTGCAGTCCAAAGAAGCAAAGAAGTTTGGCAGTCCCACAAACCAAAGAAGTTCATTCAATCAATTCGAACTTTGAGAGTTGTTTTTTTTTTTGTGAGCAGTTTGAATTGATCGATTGAATTTTTTTAGTCCCACTTTTTTTTTGGAACTGGGAGGAGGCTGCCTGGGCTCTGGCCAATGAGCTGTCGAGGGGCTAACGAGCTGCAAATGTTGCTGGGCTCCACCAGCCCACGTGCACTTGCCTCCTACTGAGCAGGTGCTCAGCCGGGCCGGCGCCAAGGTGGTGGGGGCCGGACCTTTGTAATTTCTGGGAGAGTTGTGCGGGCCGGATTCAATCATATGGCGGGCCGTTTGTGGCCCGCGGGCCTTGTGTTTGACATGTCTGGTCTAAGACATATGTAGTAGCAACAAAGCAACCACTGGTAAGCATGACTTTACTAAGATATGGGCCTCTCTGCATATTCTGTAAACTGTAGCTCTGCTTGTCACAGATAGCATTCCCCTTTCTTATATTCCAGAACCCTCCAAATCTTTCTCTTCCCCACCACGTGGCCCCAAGGTCCAGTGCTGTCCATATCAGAGGACCAGCAAAGTATATTCTCCTCCATATCACTCATTATACTTGATAATCTCTGTTTTCTTTTCAACTAATGCCAATGTTGGCGGACTCACAGTTCTGGCCCCAGAAACTATCTGTTTAATCAAAGCAGGAGCATTGCCAAGGTGACTGAAGCATAAACAGTTAGGACCACCTGTAAGGGCAGGAATGTTTTTCATTTACCAGATGATTTTTCTGACAAGACCACCTGCAAAGCAAGAACCAATTGGTGCCAGATGTTAGGGTTTACTTCTGATCAGACCAGGGCAATAGTAACCTTTTATAACTTCATACCATTGTTAAACAGTCGTCAAATGGGACAAGCTTTTTGCTCGCTATATTGTCATATCTTAGGTGGGATCCAATTGTGTCAAACAAACAAAGGCCTCACAGCTCAGGATGAAGTGTCATTTGCATAGCAAATTATGGTTTTTATTTAGTAATAAAACCTTTTTTATTTGTTGCTTTGGCTGAGATCTTGCACCATCTTAAATGATTTCTTCATTCATCAAAGTTGAGTGGATAAGCAACAATTGACTGGATTTGTACAACAGGCTAAACTGAAACCAAACAAACCGCCTTCGAGTTTAGGGCAATATAAGAAGCCTTCCTTACCCTCTGGGAACAACGTGAGACTACGAATTCTTGAAATTTGGGACTAAAAAAGAAGTCTTATAGTTGACTTACACTAATGCTGAAACAAAAGTTTCAGAGAAATTTGGATCAATATTTGAGGAGGAAATAACTTTCAGAGAAGTAACAACAGACTGAAGACAGCCCTGCAGAGAGTGAAGCTTGCAGGCATAGCAGAAAGAGGAGCTGGTGAATGGATTGGCTCTTTGGAATTCCTTTCTGGAGCAAAGACAGGACCAGGATTGCCTACAGAGATTCCACACAAGAAAATCATAAGACACCAGTCTCTGGAACTATTATTGCTCTGGAAGCCAGGGGATAGTCATCTCACCTAATCTGCACTTTGGAGCTTTCAAGTGGACACTGGGTTTGCATACTTCCCTTCTTAATCACCTTAGAAAATTTCTTTGTTAATAGTTTTTTGATGTTAAGAATGTGTAAGGACCCGCCTCAAAACCTTTTCCCAAGAAAGCAGAGCTCTTGGAACGATTTCATCCCAAAAGGATCTTTTATTAGGAGAAGTTGACAACAGGCATAGAAGGCAGGATCTGAGGGTTTCCCACACAAAACAATAGGTTAAAAGAGCAAGAAGCAAACCCCACCCCAATAGTTCATCCGGTCAGTTCAAATGAGCCAATCCCCAGGTGATGAATCCACTGTGGGAATGGGGCTGACAAGGCACCATTCCCAAGGCTGTGAAGCAGTTGTTAGGTCTTCGCACCTAGTCTTCCACAGCAAGAGATAAGCCAGGTGGCTGGAGGCACATTCCTTTTTCACCCCCAGGTTGGCATCAAGGGGGAAACAGTTCAAAGAGCAAGCAGGTAGAGGAAGCAGAGAGGATACATTGTAGCGGTTGAAGCGAAGTGGAAAAAATACATTGTCATTCCCATAGTTCCCCTCTCCCCCCCAGGAGTATGGCAGAACCCGCAGGAAAAAAAAGGAGAAAAGACCTAATAGAGGAGCGAGCCCCCCTCCCAATATGTGGGTTCTGATAGAACATTCAGAAGGACAAGTTTCATTGCATCAAGTGAGTTCCTTTCTATCCTTGAAGAAAAGTTTAAAAAGCAAAAAAGCTTAATTTTAAACAAAAGGGTAACTAGAATGTTGATTCTGAAAAGTTATAAATATATTAAGGGGCCAGATGGTCTTGAATGCATATTTCTTGTGGGTTGTTTATAATTTATATACATATACATATACATACACATACACATACACATACACATACACATACATACATACATACACATACATACATACATACATACATACATATATATATATACAAAACACACTCCTACCCAATCAGAACACAGCCAAGCCTCCACCCACAGAACACACCCCCTCTGGCAGTTTAAAAAAGAGGAAAAAACAGCCACTATCACACACTTCTCCCAGAAGAACGAAGCTGAAGTCACCAGCCTGAGGATGATGGATGAGATTTCATCGAAATGTTGCCCTGATACCTCAAACCATGATCTACATACATACATACACACACACACACACACACACACACACACACACACACACATATATATATATATATACATATATATATATATATATATATATATATATATATATATATATATATATATATATATATATATGGATCTTTGGTTATTCGGGTTTTTCCCCGCGTAGAACTAAAGGTGTAGGGGCGACGTTTCAACGGAATCCCATCCGTCATCATCAGGCTGGTGGCTTCTGCTTCCTTCTTCTGGGAGAAGCATGTGGCTGTTTGTTCCTCTTTTTTAAACTGCCAGAGGGGGTGTGTTCTGTGGGTGGAGGTGTGCTCTGATTGGGTGGGGGAGTAAGTGTGTTCTGATTGGGTGGGAGTGTGTTTTGAATGGTGGGTGTGTTCTGATTGGGTGGGGGTGTGTTTTGAGTGGATGGGCTGGTCTCAGCTGCCAGCCTTAGACCTGAGCTGGTGAGTTGTGCTGCTTTTGTTCGGCTTTGTGTTTGTGGTGGTGCCATGTTTTTATAGTGGGTGTCAGTTTGCTTATTGTGTGGTTTGGAGGGGTTTAAAGTGGCTGATGTTGCAGCTGTAGTTAGGTTTCTGTTTTGTGGTTGTGCCTCGTTATCATTGTGGGTTCGGATTTGCTTTTTGAATGGTTGTGTGGTGGTGATGTCATGTGGTGTTATCATGACTTTGGGTCTATCATCAATGATAGAAGCCAGCTCATTATTTGTGCAAATTATTCAAATTGCTAATAAAGAATTTTGGGAGGCTGAGATGGCCATTTCGAACTCTTTATGTTCTCATCAGTCAGTCATACCCTTTATCTGAGATTCGAACCTGGGCTGATTGTATATTAGGCAGTTGTTTTAACTTGCTGAGCCACAGGTTCTTTCTCTCTTTTTATTAGCGAGAAGGCAAGGCAAATATATGTTAAGTATTTGTCAAGGCTTTTTTTTTTGAAAGCACCTTGCTAATTAACTCTTTCATTCCTGTTTTGGCCTGTCTCAAGGCTTATCTACAGGATATAGTCAACTATGACAGCTCATTATTTGTGCAAATTATTCAAATTGCTAATAATATGTATGTATACATAATATGTATGTATGTATGTCTTGGGGTATTCGGGTCTTTTCCCGTGTAAGATTGATAGATTGATAGTGTCTTAGTGATATATATATATATATATATATATATATATATATATATATATATATATATATATATATATATATATATATATATATATGGGAAAGTGTTATTGATTAGAAAAAATACACAATATGAGGGAAATTTGAAGCTTAACTAAGAGGGAACCTGAGTGAACTAAAGATGACAATTCAGGAAAAAGTGATCTGTTAATACAATGGAGGAATAATATTTGACTGTGGAAGAATTCAAGCATATGTGGGAACAATGCACTCAGAAATTATACTTATCTGCTATTATAAAAACAGATTTAAAAGACAGTACAGAAAAGGAACAGATTTTACTGGACAAAATAGAAACTGATTTGAATGAGGATCTGAAACTGGATTTAAAAATGCTAGACTACAAGAATGACATGGAAAAAGATATCACACTTACAAATGAAGTTGGCTGATGCTGACAAATTAAAAGGAACATACAAATAATAAATCAGAATAGTGAGCTGGATATCTTTCTTATCTTGGATTTATAAAAGAAATGTTTTAAACAAATGAAGGAATTTCTGGTAAGAGACAAAGAAAAAATGATAAGCAATCAACTTGTGGGTCATTATTTGAAGGAATCAAAAGTCAAGTGTTTTAAAAGTAAACAGAAGGAATATAAAATGGATTTACTTGATCAAGGTTAAAAATATGTTTTTGTTTTTCAAAGCATTTAATAGCCTTTTTTAAAACCAGGACAAAATCTCAAAGTTTTAAAGATTTGTTTATAAATAAATATAGGATAAGGGAAGAAATTTCTTTTGCTGTATTTTTAGAGAGTGATGTTACTGTACTAAAAGTAAAGGAAAGCAATATAAAACTGATTTACTTGGTTAAGGTCAAATTATATACTGTTATATTTTATATGAAGAATGAGATTTTATCATTTGTCTATTGTTAAGAGATGAGATAGAATAAGAGTTTTTTATTGAACTATCAGGAGGTGATAAGTTACTTTTTTATTTAGATATTTGTTGGTTAAATTTGTTTGCTACCCATCTTGTGCTTGTTTGAAAGGAGGAGGAGTCATTTCTTTATATATCTTTTTTATTTTTTAATTATTTTTGGACTTTTTTACTTCTTAAGTAAATTAATTTTTAATACTTGTATTTGCAAACTAACATAAATTATTGTAAAAACTTTGAAGAGGGCACATACAAATGTAGCAAGACTTCCTCCAAATTATTTTTTTTATGGAAATAGTTGTTCTTACTGCCATTTTTTTAAAATTTAGTTAATTAAAAAGTTACTGCCATTGTTTTTACAGCCATACTACCACAGCAAAATTGTCAGGAACACTAGCAGTGAGTTTACAGTATTTTGATGCATTATGTATATTTCCCTTGAAAATAATGCTACAGCAAATACAGTCTCATTCTCAAAAACAATCTAACAAGAAATAATAATGCTAGCCACCAGTTATTGGAATAGGCTCATTACTGCATCTAATAAAGTCTTGCCTTTCCCTATTTTGTGTTTCATTTTTGACCTATGATTATAACTTGAAAACTGCAATATCAGTTATGAATTGGAACCACAGATGAAGATGAGGGAGAAACTGTTCATATTATTGAACACATTGTCATCATCCATCCATCAAGTGTTCAGTGAAGAAGATAATAGAATTTACACTCATGAATTGTGTATAAGAAACTAAAATGGAAATTAAGCATAAGGGTAAGGCGTACACACATAGCTGTGAGATGGAACTTCATTTGAAGAGGACACCAAGCTTTCCGATCATCAACTGCTACCATCAAATAAATTTGATGCTGACAAGAAATAAATTTATTTCAGGTATTTCAAATTTATTTCCAGGAATGTTAATATAATATCTAGCTATATTTTGTCTTAGTTCATTGAAAACCTTGATATAAGGCCTTAGGTACTGTAAGAGTTGTGAACTGGAAAGTTGCTAATTCAAATTTCATTTGGTCACAAACTTACTGGGTGGTCCCATCTTAAGAAGAAAAATCATTTCTCCACAAATTTCTTTGGAAGCAAATGTGGGGAGGTTGCTTCCAGAAGAATCAAAAGCTGGACGAATGTGAGCATGACTAAATCATTTATCTTCTCAAGTTATTTACAACTCATTTTGAGTAGTCTGTTTCTTATATGACTCACTGTACTTCTATTCTCTTCCTAACTCATCCAGACTTAAAATAGAAAACAATAAGTTATCCAAATAGATGCCATATTTCTTTGCTAATAATAATAACACTGATCATTATTATATATCGTTCAATCTTTTATATATATATATATATATATATATATATATATATATATATATATGTATGTATGTATGTATGTATGTATGTATGTATGTATGTATGTATGTATGTATACTCATTGGTGGGATTCAAATATGGGAACAACCGGTTCTCGGTGTGGATGCCACTTCCAGAAGTCCATATCTGGGCCTGGGCAACAAAAAATTAGCTATCGGTTCTGCCGAACTGGTGCGAACTGGCTGAATCCCACCACTGTATATACTTGCAATCAGTTAATTTTTAGATATCTCCATCCAATTATTCTTCTGCTGAATGACACTGGGATAACTGATTTTCTTTCTTTCACTTGTGCCTCTCCTCAATGGTCTGAAAGATGACCCAAGGCCATGCGCTGAAATTTATGGTTGAGTAAGAATTAAATGCATGATAGAAGAAACACATGTTTCTTATTTGATTATGTTGGAGTGGTATTTTAAGAAGACTACCATAGCAACCAAGGTAAATATTGTGAATGATTTCTCTAGTAATTTGACGATTTCTGGAGATTTTGGATTTTTGACCAACATTTGTTAATGGTAGCATTAACAACAACAAAAAAACCCCACTAAGAAATAAGAAATTGCAATGTATCGGCCTGAGTTCTTGTTTTGAATTCCAGGTTTACAAAGAAAGGAATTTGCAGATTTGAATTCAAGGTTTCAAAAGTTGAGCAGGTAGTTAGTTTAATTTATGAATCAAGATGGGAAGAGGAAATAGAAAAATCCATTCCTATTATAAATTAAGATTTTATATTATTTGTGGGTGCAGAAAAGCAGTATAGCCCAGGAAATTATCTCTTTGTTTTAATTCTTTTTACTGTCATTGTTAGACCACTAAGATTCTGAGGTCTTGAAGCTGGAAATTATTTTAATTAGTATTTAGATATTTAATTAATTAGTATTTAAATATTGTATACTGTAAACTAATTCTCAAGACATTGAGGAGTCAGACCTCTGCAAAAAGAATGAAATAATAACAAGATGTTTACCTGAAATATCCCGATATGAATTTATAGTGAAGGACCCTAAAGCAAAAAAACAAAAAAATATTTTATTCCTTTTATAGTAATTTTATTAAAAATTACAATTAAAAAGTTACAAACTAAAAATACCAAAGAATAAAATAAAACATAGAAAGTGCAGAAAATAAAAAATAGGGAAAAATAAAAAAGAAAGAAAAAGGTAGTAAAAAACCACAAAAGAAATATATAAAGAAATGATTTTCCCCTGCGTAACAAGTATAAACAATTTTAGTAACTTATCACCTTTTCTTAAAGTACAACAAATGATTTTTCTTCCTATATTCCTCTTTTATCTATAAACAAATCCTTAAAGCCTCTTCATTCAGTTCTGATGAGCCATTAACAGATTACCTGAGATAATACAGATGGTCCTTGACTTACAACAGTTCATTTAGTGACCATCTGAAGTTACAATGGCACTGAAAAAGTGACTTATGACCATTTTTTCACAGTTACAATTGTAGCAGCCTCCCCACGGTCATGTGATCGAAATTCAGATGCTTGGCAATTGACTCATATTTTTGATGATTGCAGTGTTCTTGGGGGTCACGTGACCACCTTTTGTGACCTTCTGACAAGCGACGTTAATGGGAAAGCCAGAGTCATTTAACAACATGTTACTAATTTAACAACTGCAGTGTGGTTCACTTAACAACTGTGGCAAGAAAGGTTGGGGCAAAATTTACTTAACTCTTTTACTTAGCAACAGAAATTTTGGGCTCAATTGTGGTTGTAAGTCAAGGACTACCTATACAAAATATTCTGTAGTTGAAGCCAGTGAAAAAAGATCCCAAAGAAATCCTTGCTTAAATGTTGTTATCTTCTTTTTAAGGAAAATAACGACCATCTAACAAGGAGAACTGTGAGGACTCACCTCTGTAAAAAGAGCACCCCGAGAGCATCACTACAGGCTGTCATTCATTTGCCCCATTTCAAAATGTCCACAGTCATTATACTGATGGGAATGAATCCATGACCTTGAGTTCTCCTGGCATTAGCTACAAACATTTCTTCCATCAAGAAGATCAGGCTATATTTTACACGTTACTGGTTGAAATATATGCCATTGAACTCCATTAAATTAAACACATATTGGTTGTGTCAGCCATGCAAAGTTTAAATGGTACACTTAACTAATAGTGAAGCAGAAGCAAAATATCAATCACATTTAAAACCCGACATCCCTATAAAATATATGCATAATGACTGAGGAAAGGACATTTAATAGGTCAGTGCAACTCTTCACCTCATTTTACCTTGCTCTCCAAACGCGTTTGTGTTTCTCTGAAGGAAATATATGGGATTTGGAACATGCAACTGGAAGGCTTGCCGTCATTTCTCACTATCAGCTTCAAAATTCATTCCAGAAATTGAGACTCAAAATTTAATTTTTTCAAGAAAATGAGGAAGAGGGGAAAGAGGGAGAGAGGGACAGGGAGGGAAGGAGAGAGAGATTGTCTAAAGGGTTTTTTTAAAGGGCATTTTATGATGGAACACTTGATTTTTATTAACAGCAGAACTTGCTAGTAGCTGGGTAATTAGCTTTATGGATGAAGGTATCTGAGGAAAGTTAAGAGAGCTCTGCATAGTGAGAATCTCTATCCTTATTAAGAAAGTGTCTGGCACAGAATTATTTGGAGAAATTATCTGTGCATGTTTGATAATCAGTTCTTAATATTTATGTGAAGAAGGAAGGAAGGAAGGAAGGAAGGAAGGAAGGAAGGAAGGAAGGAAGGAAGGAAGGAGACACATGTATTGGAACTTACATTTGTATTAATTTATTATTAAAATTTATTTCATTTATTAAATTTATATGCCACCCCCTCTCACCTAATGTAAATCTCTATGTGGAGTAGTGGCTAAGATGCCGGAACAGAACTAGGAAAATACAGGTTCCTGTTTAAAAATAGTCACCTAACTACTTACAGGCTTGTTGCAATGAGCATAAAATGAAGAGAAATCTTAATTCATGTCAATTTGAATGGAAAGTTATTATAAATTGAAAGGTATAAAACTCTAACCAATGAGAAAAATAAATAAATAATATCTGTTGTCACTGCAGTCACTGTTGTCAATGGGCCTTCGGTGTCTGACATTAGTTATTTTGGTGTTCTTTGAGGCCTTTATCTGTTAATATATTTGCTGATTGGACTTGTATTGCTGTTGTGACATTGGTGCCAATCTGATAATATACAGATCATTAAAAATATTTTTAAAATCCACAAAAGAAAAATCATTAAGGAGAATTCTGGAATTGTCTGGACATGAATAAAGATGGACTGTGTAAAACTGACTCTACTGCCCTACTCAGTTACAGGTAACTTCTCCCACCCCCAAGTCCTTTCTTCTGCATCCTTTCTTGGAAAGAATGTGATAGTTACTGCAGTTTACCTTCTGCCCATTTTGCTTTAACTGCTACCTAATTTTGGGTGGACCACTCAGATGTGAGATTTTTGCAGTGTGTGCAAAAATAAATAACTAAATAAATAAATGCATGGGTCTTAGGTTGATTCAGCTGTGTGCTTAAGCTCATAAAATTTCATTTTACACAAATTAGTTGTCTTATCTGTTAGAGTCTGATAGGAATTCTTACTTAACGTTTTCTAAAATAGTGTGTACTACAATATGCAGCATGTGTACACAAAAGCAAACTCTCCAAAAGACTCAAGTCAGCCCATTTTGGTTTTTCATAAGTATTCTCCTGGGTAAAAAACAGGAAAACATCCAAGGAGAACTCATTAACTATAGTTTAAAACCCAACCTTGAAAGAAGCAAATGAATTGTTTTCCAGATTTTCTTTTTAAAAAAATGGAAGAAAGTTCCTTGAATCATAATCTGTATTAGTTCCAAGGAATGTGACCACATTAAAGTCATAATTAGTTCCTTAAGCGTGAATATTCATTCAATAGCATGCACTGAACATTGTCCTGATTATCAAAATCAATAATTGTAGCAAAATAGGTGACCCTTTTTTCTGGCTAGTAAGTAATATGAATCCAGCACAAAGTAATTCTGCAACAATCTCTTTGATTTTTCTTTTCCTGTTTGAGGTTTCCCTGCAGGATGAGGAGTCCAATTGTTTTACCAGTCATAAATAGCCACACATTGTCCCTCCAATTTATGATGTAATATCACTTCTAAAAAGGAAAAGGCCATCAGTATGAAAAAGAACATACATTATTTCTGTACTGTTGTGCATGTCTTATTATTAATTAATTTAATCACTGTGCTACTTTTCTGCTTCTCTATGACAGAATAACAGAGTTGGAAGGGACCCTAGAGATCTTCTAGTCCAACTTCCTGAGCAAGCAGGAGACCCTACACTATTTCAGACAAATGGTTGTCCAATCTCTTCTTAAAAACCTCCAGCATTGCAGCATCCATAACTCGGGAGGCAGGTTGCTCCACTGGTTAATTGTTCTCACCATCAGAAATTATCTCCTTACTTCTAGGTTGGTTCCCTCCATTATTAATTTCCATCCATTGCTTCTTGTCTTGCCTTCATATGCTTTGCAGAATAGCCTGACTCCCTCTTCTTTGTGGCAACTCCTCAAATATTGGAAGACTGCTCTCATGTCCCCCCAGTCACTAGACTAGACATACCCAATCCCTGCAACTGTCCTTCATCTGTTTTAGCTTCCAGTCCCCTAATTATCTTTGTAGTAGCATACTACATTTTGGTCAATAACATACCTTCCCTGCCTGAATGAGCGGGACAGGCTGATGTGATGGGGTGAAGCTGGTTCCATAAGTAGCTTGGCCATATGCCATGTAGGGCTTTATAGATAATAACCAGTGCTTTTTTTGTAAAAGAAAAAGGTGCCGGGACTCACACATGTCATACAACCTGCCTTGCCTACCCTACAAGGTTCTGGGCGTTCTATGAGGGAAAAAGCCCTGATAATAACCAAGAGCTTCCTAGTCACGGCGTGCCTATCCCAAACACTTACTTTTTACTTACTTATTTAGATTTACTGTCTCAATGCTGCAAAAACAAAACACAGTACAAAATGATGAAGGATTAAATAGGATAGAACAAACAAAAACTACTGTAGCAAATTTTAAAAAGCCGATTGAAATCAGAAATGAACAACAAAAAGGTGAAAAGATAGCCTTCACTAATCCTTTGGTCTGAGATCCGATAGGGCTGAAGGTCTTCAGCATGGAACAGAAAAGAGAAAACTTCAGGTGGATTCCTTGAAGTTCTCTAGGTGCCCTTAAGCAGGTTGATACCAGTGGTGGGATTCAGCCAGTTCGCACCAGTTCGGCAGAACCGGTAGCTAATTTTTTGTTGCCCAGGCCCAGAACAGACTTCCGGAAGCAGCATCCACACTGAGAACCAGTTGATCACATATTTGAATCCCACCACTAGTTGATACAGTATATTATGGAGGGGCCTTTCAAATCAACTCTTCGTAAAGCATGTATTCTGTGATTCTATACTTCCTTACCTGAAGAATATTCTCACTTACCTAGAGAATCCATAACTGTACTATTATCATTACTATTAGCCAGTTGCCAGCCATCAAATCACCAATCAGCCAATAGGAAGGCACCACATAAATACAACTCACAGAATAGCCCAAAGCATTTATTCCAGTAGAGAGAAGCATGAGTCCAAAAGCTCTGAAAAGTAAAACTCTGGTTCCGGTGATTGACCCAGATTTGATCTTGCATCATTATTTTGGGATGTGTATATTTGCCTTCATCTGGGTACTATTAGGATTTTTACAGATAACAACTGGTACGTTGAATTGGAACATGAACTGGCAACAAGCACAAGCAGTACAGCAAAGGACTGGATATCAGATTGGACTGTTATAGGCAATTGTTTTATTTTCATTATAGATTAAAAAAAATAGCTCTTAGCCAGGGGTCCCCAACCCCCAGGCCATGGATCAGCACCGGGCCGCAGCATTCCAGAAACTAGGTAGCACAAACAAGTGAAGCACCATCGGTGGGATGCATACCTCTTCCGGTCTGTGGAAAAACGTTTCTCCACAGAACCAGTCCCTGGTGCCCAAAAGATTGGGGGCCACTGCTCTAAGCTACATTCCATTTTACTGGGAACAGGCTTCCTTAGAGCTTATGGGTTTTCATTCTAAATAGATGTATATAGAAGTTATTGATTGTTCAAAATTTTGATATCATTAGAAAATTTACTCTGATATCAGACCCAGCTACTTTCATCACATGGCTTTAATATTTTTTTATGTCATTAAATAATTTTAACCAAAATGTCTTTGCTGTGAGTAAGCAGCTTTTAGAATATGTAGGGACTCCTTCATTTCCCACCCCCACACCTTTTCTTTACTGTCTAGCTATCCTAAGTGAAATATATTTACATTATATTCAGTTGCTTCCAGCCTATTAATATACTATATTGATCTCCACTTCATCTGATTGTTCAGAAGTTAATGGTTTCCATTAGTCCTGCTTTCTAATTTCCAGAGGATCTGATCATAATAAATCTTCCTTAAGTCCATTTGCAAAGACTTCCAGATAGAACGGCCTGAATTGAGGATGATGGAGTTTTCTAGAAGACAAGATCAGGCCAATAATTTGATAACATAAAGGTGGGAGACTTGCAAAGAACCTGCATTTCTCAGAGCTCCGAAGCAGCTGAAGCTAAAATACTTTATCACTATCAAATGGAGTCAGTTCAAATTCTGTCATTTGGGGACTATTTTTAATAAGCCATGATCTGAATAAATCCCACAGACCTGCAAATATGTGTGGCTTTTCCTTTTTTCTCTGTGAGAAAGTAAATAGTCCACCTGTCTATAAACAATTTCTTAGAGGAGTAAATAACCTATTTAGTTCCAATGGAAGATTTAAGAGATAATATTGTAAGTCAGAAAAATGTCTTGTACATTTTCTACCGTATTTTGTATAGTTAGATAGATGATACAAACATATATTTCCACACACCTTCGTAATCCTTCCTTGTCCACTTTTGCTCTGAGTTAAAATGCTCCAGTTGCTGTAGTCTTTCTTGTTATGACAGGTACTCTACTCTAATCCTTAACTTTTGCCATTTTTGGCACTTTTTTCACATCCTATATCCAGTATTCCAAATGTGATCATATCATTGGTTTATTTATAGGACGGTAGCTTTATTTTTAATCCCTGATCTTGTCTAGGCTGGGAAACTAAGCTGGACCAGATCTGATTAGACTTGGATGAGACATCACCATCTCTATGTAAGGCAGACTGGAAACGTGGAAAAAAAAATCCAGACAAAATGAATGACAAACCATGTTTAATTATTCCTACCAATGACAGTATCTTTTTTTTAAAAAAAAACACTGCAGCAGTAGCACATTGAGAGGATCTTCGCATTGAACTATTCAATAAAACTCTAACATTGTTTTCTTCCTAAGCCACTTTATTTCCCAGATCCTATTAATGTACATTCCAAGTCTGAAGTGTTGTTGTTCCAATGTGCCTTACTTTGCAGTTAAAGTTTGCTAACTGAAGTCTGAGGTGCAATAGTCAGATTGTACAGAATAATTTAAAAAAAACCCTTCTCCTCCTTCTTCTCCTTCGTAAAACCTACTATCATTTGCCATTGGAGTGACATATTTATGGAAACTCTTTACCCTGTTTGATCCCACTTAGTTAAATGAAGATGGCTGTGTTTTTTAAATCTGCTAAGTGCTACTACGGTGCATTTTTCATTCATGCATACTGAGCATCTATGCAGTAGCAGGAAAATGAAGCCAAAAGAAAGAAAGCAGATCAGTTCCAGAAAAAGTGAAGCTAGAGAGATAAATATATATATATATATATATATATGCCCTGGGGCAGGATGAAGAATTCAAGAGGAAAGACTTCATATTAATTGAAGTCTTTCCCCTTGCATGAATTTGAATCTGCATGAATTTGCCAAGAAAATAAAAAAACAATATGGGAGAAATAAAGGCTCATCCTCAGGTAAATTCCAACATGAGTTTAAATCATTTTCCTGGCTTCAGTTAAATTTACCTAGATTCAAGCATCCAGCACTCTTCCGACTGTATTATTTTGTTCTATTATTCTGTTATTCTTTGTATGATCATATGTATCCATCCCATCAAGCCCAAACAAGCAGTGTTCCAATATCTGAGAGGCTGCCACAAAGAAGAGGGAGTCAAGCTATTCTCCAAAGCACCTGAAAGCAGGACAAGAAGCAATGGATGGAAACTAGCCAAGGAGAGAAGCAACCTAGAACTAAGGAGAAACTTCCTGACAACTAGAACAATTAACCAGTGGAACAACCTGCCTCCAGAAGCTGTGAATGCTCCAACACTGGAAGTTTTTAAGAAGAGACTGGACAGCCATTTGTCTTAAATGGTATAGGGTTTCCTGCCTGAGCAGGGGGTTGGACTAGAAGACCTCCAAGGTCCCTTCCAACATTATTATTATTATTATTATTATTATTATTATTATTATTATTATTATTATTATTATTATTATTATTATTGTTTATTCCAGGATGGTATACAGTAGTTGGACTAGGAGACCTCCAAGGTCCCTTCCAACTTTATTATTATTATTATTGTTGTTGTTGTTGTGGTTGTTGTTGTTATTGTTATTATTATTATTATTATTATTATTATTATTATTATTATTATTATTATTTATTCCAGGATGGTATACAGTAGTTGGACTAGGAGACCTCCAAGGTCCCTTCTAACCCTATTATTCTATGTTTTAAATAGATCATAGATTTACTTGAAAAGTTGTTCTTCCCAAGTAATTTCTCTCTATGTGCTTACTTATTTGTAACCACATGAAAAGAGAAAGAGATAATTTTTTAAGAAATTGGAAAATATGAATGAGCCATGTTTTGGACGGGGACGAGGACGCGACGGGATATCTTTGCTTATGGCTATTCTGTTGATGAGTGTTGGTCCATCATGTTCACTAGTCAAAATCTCAGACAGGTTTTTCTCAGCCCTGAGCTTGAATCTAATGAATATAAAATATTACAGATGTTCACAAAAGGATTTTCCAAATTGTAGTGCCAACATCCAATTATTGTGCTCCCATGACATGAAATGCTGTCTTTGTTTGTTTTGTTTTACTGCTTCTCATTCTCATAGTATTTCCATGCTCAAATCTAGTAATAAGAAAGACAAAAATCAAACAATAAAATATCTCTATTTAATAACTCTCAGTGTAGCTGGCAAAAAATAAAAATAAATCCTTGGCCACTTTAGAAGTGCCCTCAATTTTCAACGGGAGTACTCCACGCTGATACTATAATGTTCTCTACATATTTGATTATCTGGCAAATTAGTACCAATGTCAAGATGGCTCTTAGTCACGCATCTTCCTATATGTTCCGGGGAATATGCACATGTTTTTATATAAAAAAGGGAGAATCTTAGCTTATCAACCATATAAGATGAAGTAGTTAAGAATAGCAGCCATTCTTTATTGTGTTTATAGATAACATATAATTTTGAAAGATAAGGTATGAATAATGACAATTCTCTTTGCATAAAGGTAGAGATGACTGAAAGTAGAACTTGTGCAATTTGTAAACCACTGTGCAAAAACGAACTTGTCATTTGGACCCAGACTAAACGGTTTTATAAGGGCAGCACTTTTTTTCAGACATCTCCACTGACAACCACAGTTGAGCCTAAAATTTCCATTGCTAAACAAGACAGTTGCTAAGTAGTTTTGCCTCATTTTACAACCTACAGCTACAGGCATAAGTGAATCAATGCAGTTGTTAAGTTAGTAACCCAGATGTTAAGTGTATCTGGCCTACCCATTGACTTTGCTTCTCAGAAAGGTCGCAAAAGGTGATCACACGACCCCAGGATACTGCAAATCCTCATAAATACATGCCAGTTGCCAAGCATCCAAATTATGATCATGTGACCATGGGGATGCAGCAACAGTTGCACGAAAAATGGTCTGAAGTCAGTTTTTTCAGTGCCATTGAAAAACAGTCACTAAATGAATGGTTTATAAAACCAAAGACCATTGGTATAATTGTTAAAGCAGCCAGAATGTTTTTTTCAGTCTCTCACATATATTTTTTATAAAAAATAGACTGTTTTAATCAATAACAGGAAAGTGAAAGGAGTATGTTTTTAAAGTAAAAGTAAATGTTTCCCCTATCCAGTTGTGTCTGAGTCTAGGGCAGGGGTAGCCAACCTTGGCTCTTTTATGACTCGTGGACTTCAACTCCCAGAATTCCTGAGCCAGCCATGCTGAGGGGAAAGGGAGAGGTTTCCAAGCTGAGCCATGCTGGCTCAGGAATTCTGGGAGTTGAAGTCCATGAATCATAAAAGAGCCAAGGTTGCCCACCCCTGGTCTAGGGGGCGGTGCTTATGTCTGTTTCTTGCCCAAGGGAGCCAGCATTGTCCAAAGACATTTCTGCGGTCACTAGCCAGCATGGCTATATGCCATGGTGCCCGTAACACTGTTATCTCCCCACCAAAGTTGTACCTATTTATCTACTCGCATTTGCATGCTTTCAAACTGCTTGATAGGCAGGAGCTGGGGAAATAAATGGGAACTCATCCCATGGAACCCGGGCTGTCTGACAAGTTGAGCATCTTTAACCACTGAGCCATTGCTTCCCCTGTTTTTAAAGTAGGAATTTTAAAAGAAGGGTATCGATGAACCTTGGTGGAGCAGTGGGCTAATGCCTCCTTAAGTAACACCAGCTGCCTGCAATTAGTGCAGGTTCGAATCCCACCAGGCTCAAGGTTGACTCAGCCTTCCATCCTTCCGAGGTAGGTAAAATGAGGACCCAGATTGTTGGGGGCAATTAAGCTGACTTTGTAATAATGCCGCTGGGGTGTGTGTGAAAGCCCTAATAAGCAGGCATATACATAGAATAAAGGCTACTGCTAAGCTTGTAAGCCACCCTGAGTCTTCGGAGAAGGGCGGGATATAAATGGAATTAAAATTAAAAAAAAATAGATAAAATAAGAATTTCAAAAGATGGGTATCATTATTAAAGACACAGTGGTGAGAAATTTCAGTCCTACAAAAGATTAATTTCCATTCCATCTTAGATGCCAGTGTTGGGCCTGTTTGTACTCTGCTCCACTATCTGCTACTCAGAAAAGTATTTTGGAGGATCCTTAAATGGGGCCCATGGAATTTGGGATTTCTGGACCAGCCATGGTTAATGAACAACCAGAGTTTGATAATCTGTTTTCTGTTGCTTTCCATAAGCTTGGAAAATTGTTGACTATTTGGAATCCATATTATACAGTTTTGGACGGTGTTCAACTTCAGCGAAGGGGTCATATGTTTCACAGGCCTGGTCACCTGATAAAGGCTTTGTGAGTCAAAAACATTTTCGACAGCAACTTATAATATATTCTTTGATCCCGTTTACTCCTCTCGTTTTCCCCCATTTAAAAACTAAACCAAGATATGTGTTTGATTATTGATGGAGGAAGCCAAGAGAAGCCTAGACAGTTCTCAAACAAGCCATTTTGTTTTACCCAAACTTCAGAGTGTTGTGCGATTTAAAGCACTCAGCTCCTTGTTCTCAACAGCTGCTTTTATTTTTATTTTTTAGCATTTATAGACAGTAGAGGGAGCTGTTGGTATTAGTTTTGGCGCCCTGGTTGCCTGTTTTCCTTTGTCGTTTTAATTCAGTGTTTGAATTCAAGCCACAGTTTTAAATACAATGGCATTAATATGCAAAATGGAACATGGAAAAGGAGATAAGTTCCTCTAAACTTTCAACATTTCTTTCAGATTTCAGGAAGTATTTGTGGGACAATTTTATTTTTCATCTAAGTTCAGAAGTCAGTAGTATTGCCTATTCTAATTACAAGAAGCTCTTAGCAGATTTGCTCTGCAAAAAATGAGTAATATACACTTTTTAAAATAGAAGAAAATGAACTTAAGCTGTTTTGTCAGTTAGGAAATCATTTTTTTTCCCATTTCTGAAGAAGGATTAGAAGGAGCACAGGATTTTTTAGTTTTATTTTGGGGGTCTTTGGGGAATTATTAAAAAAAGTAAAATTTATGGCAGGTTCAAAACCACACTGGACTTTTCGTAAAGCCCACTTGCTCAATTTGTCACTGTCAATGGGCTGAGACCAATTTATACCCACTGAAAACATGCCATTTGAATCATATTACTTTGCTGAAATAATACAAGTAAATCTCACAGATGCATGCTATTTTCACATATTATTTTGGAAGGGGATATCAGGTTTAAAAGTAGCCAATTTTGCAGCACAGAAGTCTAATAAGCTGGTAGGTGGCCAGGAAGGACAGTGTTGAACAGCCATTGCTTCAAAACTAATGGGAAAAAAGGAGTGGGAAGCGACAGATTAACTTGCAGGGGATTTGACTTTTTAGCTGCTGTTGGTGGTGGTGCTTTTTTAGGTTTTGAAGAATTCTTCTCCTCTACTTCTCATCTAATATAACATGAATGGATAGGGGCCAAAGTTAGAAGAGCTTGCTGGCAAGGGGAACCATCTCCATTTATTTGACATTCCCACACAGATGCCCCTGGCCTAGGACATAGCAGAGACAAATGGCAGAACCCAAGTCTTATTTAGGTTAGCTTGATAAACCATTATGAGTCAAGCAAGATGATCTAGATAGTAAGGAAGATAGCCTAGAAAAAAAATATGCAATAATTTTTACCAAGGTTTGAAAAAAGCCTAAATTATTTAAGCTTCGAGAAACAAAATAATATTCAGAAGCATCTCGGGCAAATGCCTCATTGACTCACTGGGGTATAAGAGGAAAAATAAGGATAGCCTAATCGAACTTGCGAGATTTTGTCATTGTAGCTTATATCAATAAAGTACAGTTCTAGCCTTCCTAGCGGGACTGTCAGGCTGCTACAATCCCTACACAAAGAAAGCCACTGTACCTCCAATCGTGATTTTGGATCAAAGGAAGCACTTGGACACCTGCTAAATATTGCATCAGAGGCACAGAAACACTTTTTGGTGGGTTAATAATCTCACAGCAACAGTGAAGTGATTAAAGGCCGATAGTGACATATACGAGGACAATGATGTTCCTTATTTGCCAAAAAATCGAACACCAGTTATCTCCCTGAAAAGGACCCATGCAATCAGATTTGTTCATTCGTTCATTCATTCATTCATACATTCATTCATTCATTCATAATATGTGAAGCCTGCCATTTCATCTCAAATTTCCAGATTCATTTTAACCAAGACAAGACAAAGTTCCTGGGAAAACATCCATCTGTGCTGCTTGTTTGACATGGCCAAGGGACCACTCTTCAATTGGAAATGGAAACGATATGTATGGGTGTCATTTAGTACCTTTTATATTGCAGACCTGGGCATCTCAGATCACTGAAATTATTAATTGGGGTGTTTCTAGAGCCATAATTATTCCAACCGTCTTCCCAGACAAATCTCTTATACTACATTCTAGGATGATGCAGAAAATTGAAATCATCACTAGAGTCACCAAATAGTCAACTTTACAGAAAACACCAACCTCTAATTGGACCAACAATCCAGACCATGTGCTAGATTTAAAGATAAGAAATCAAAAGAAAGAACAGGAGAAACACTTAGCATCTGACTAGCAGACTTCATCTGCTCATTATCTTCCCCACCATGGTGGGAAATATTGCATTTTTATTCATTAATAATTATCTCCAAATTCGCAGCTTGGTCTATAGATCAACATATGTAACTGTTATATGAACATATAGCTAGAGAGCCATCGTGGCCTAGTGACTAAGGTGCTGGATTAAGAGCTGGGAAATCCAAATTCTACATTTCCATTAGCTGCAGAAGTCATCTAGATGACTTTGAGCAAGTTGTTCCCTCCTAGCCCTAAAGCAATAATAAGGCTATGCAACAGGTTGCCTGGAAAACAAAACCTTTTGTTGCATCATGCATTGATCAGAACTAGGCACGTACAAGGCACAACACAGGGCCTTCCAAACAGTGGGATAGATAGAAAGAAAAACAACATGTAAATATAGAACCTGTTTGTGCTCTTTGTTTTAGTGTGCTTTTGTCTCTGTGGGGAGGTTCAAGTGACTCTCATATCAATGATACATTCTTATATCTATGGAAAAGTGAAAGTGCATTCCATCATTTTTCCAATCAAAAGAGTGAGGGATATGCACCTACATTTTATGTACGTGCACGTTCATATATCTGCACCAGCGTACCCAGTGGTGGGATTCAGCCGGTTCGCATCACTTCGGCAGAACCGGTAGCTAATTTTTTGTTCCCCAGGCCCAGAATGGACTTCCGGAAGCGGCATCCACACAGAGAACCGGTTGTTCACCTATATGAATCCCACCACTGACCCAACCCATCTAACCATTAATGCACTTTAATGTAACTCATGTTACAGGAAGTCCTTAATTTATGACCACCACCGGGACCGGAATTTCTATTGTTAAGCAGGGCTGTTGTTAAGTGAATCATGACCACTTTGATGATTTTTTTGCCACAGTTGTTAAGCAAATCACTGCGGTTGTTAAGGAAATCCAGCTCCCCCCTCCCATTGACGTTGCTTGTTGGAAAGCAGCTGGGAAGGTCAAAAGGGCAATCACATGACCCCAGGATGCGGCAACTGTCATCAATCTATGCCAGTTGCCAATCCAATCCAGTAGCAAGCCACTTTTTCAGTGCCCTTTGTAACCTTGAATAGTTGCTAAACAAATGGTCGTAAATCGAGAACTACCTATATTTGGCTGAGCTGCTACAGGAAGCCCTCAATCTACGACCACAATTGAGCCCAAGATTTGTGTTGCCAAGGGAGACATTTGTTAAGTGTGTTTTGCCCCATTTTGCAACATGTCACCATTGTTAAGTGAATCACTGCAGTTGTTAAGTTAGTAATCCAGTTATTAAGTGAATCCGACTTCCCCATTGACTTTTCTTGTCAGAAGATCACAAAAGCTGATCACATGGGCCCGGGACGCAACCTCATAAATATGAACTGGTTGCCAAACGTCTGAATTTTGATCACATGACCATGGGGATGCTGCGAAGGGTGTAACTGTGAAAAACAGTAATTAAAGTCACCTTTTTCAGTGGCATTATAACTTTGAACAGTCCCTAAATGAACTACCTGTGTATAGTAAGTGGCTGGGTAAGTTTAACTGTTTTAATTAATACAATTGGATCCAATTAAAAATGTCTTAAACACGCTCGGGAAAACACGATTCACAAACGGCTCCTTTAAGAACAGAGACGGAAAACGTGAAGTGAACAAAACTTCATTTGTCTTATTTCACTGTGTTTATCTACAAATCTGGCTAGGAGGTACAGGAGATGAAAGTGCCCTACCTTTGAAAGAATGAGGTTGAGGAAGTCTCCTTCATCTACGTGCCGTGTTAAGCGTGCTGATTAATCCAACCAACTGCTCCGAATTCTTCTCTCCCACTATTGTTTAGAAGGCCCTCATTTACATCCTGAGTCTCCAAACCGAGGTAGTTTATACGTGGGGGCGTTGGAATATGATGACTTTGTTTCTCATTTCAAAACACAAAGCATTTGTCAGCAGTTAAAACAACAAAGAAATGCCGAAATCCTTGAAACCCTGAGTTGGTTGCGAGCCAAAAGGACGACGTTTCTGGAAGAGCTACATTTGGAGTTGGTGATTCCGTATCGAAAGAGAGCTAAAGAAGGGGAAAGCATTTGCTAATGATGCATGTTCTCAACTTACAACTGTTTGTTTAGTGACAATTCAAAGATACCACCGGTGGTGGGATTCAGCCGGTTTGCACCACTTCGGCAGAACCGGTAGCTAATTTTTTGTTGCCCAGGCCCAAATATGGACTTCCGGAAGCAGCATCCACACAGAGAACCAGTTGTTTACATATTTGAATCCCACCGCTGGATACCACAGCACTGAAAAAAAAGTAACTTACAATCAGTCTTTGCACTTAGGGCCCTCACAGTATCCCCACGATCATGTGATCAAAATTGGGCACTTGGCAATCGGCACGTATTTACAAAGATGGCAAGGTCCTAGGATCACCTGATTGCCTTCTGCTGTCTTCCCACCTGCCTTCTGGCAAGCCAACTCCCAGGCTTAATGACTGTGTGCTTCACTTAGCAACCAGAGAAAAGGGGCCATAAAAGCAGTTATGACGCTTCCTTAGCAGCAGAAATTCTGGTCCCAATTGTTGTCATAGGTGGAGGACTACCTGCACCCTTTATGTCTTAAGTTGAGAGAAAGAACTTACTGGTTGCATTATATACAATAAGCTAAACTCTACACCTAAATTAACAAAATGTGATTTCTGCGTTCTCAAAACATACTAAATCCAGAACAGAACAGAATAACAGAGTTGGAAGAGAGCTTGGCGATCTTTTATTTATTTATTTATTATTTATTTATTTTTGGGACTTATATGCCGCCCTATCTCCCAAAGGACTCAGGGCGGCTAACAACAATAAGTCCAACCCCTTGCTCAAGTCCAATTAGTCCAACCCCTTGCTCAAACAGAAAACCATTACAACATTTCAGACAAATGGCTGTCAATCTCTTCTTAAAAACCTCTAGTGATGGAGCACCCACAACAACTGGAGGCAAGCTGTTCACTGATTAATTGTTCTCATTGTCAGGAAATTTCTCCTTAGTTCTAGGCTGGTTCTCTCCTTGATTCATTTCCATCCATTGCCTCTTATTCTGCCTTCAGATGCTTTGGAAAATAGGTTGAGATATTGCAACACTGCTATCATGTCATCCCTAGTCCTTCTCTTCATTAAACTAGACATACCCAATTCCAGCAACATTTCTTCATATGTTTTAGCCCCAGTCCTTTAATCATCTTTGTTGCTCTTCTCTGCACTCTTTCTAGGGTCTCAACATCTTTTTTACATTGTGGTGACCAAAACTGGATGCAGTATTCCAAGTGTGGCCTTACCAAGGCATTGTAAAGTGATATTAACACTTCATGTGATCTTGATTCTATCCCTCTATTAATGCAGCCTAGCACTGTGTTGGCTTTTTTGGCAGCTGCCGCACACTGCTGGCTCATATTTAAGCGATTGTCCATTAGAATTCCAAGATCCCTCTCACAGTTTTTGCTCCCTATATACAGGTAAAATCTTTGGAAAAGTAAGCCTACAACCTATCCTGCTAAATTCTTGCTCCAAGGTCTGAAAAATCCAATGCTATGGCTTAACACAATGGCTTAGTTCACAGCCAAACACAATGCTTATGTTGTCACAACACACTGAACCACCAATCTTGTTTTACCCTACCCTGTTAGGTAGGGGTGGGCAACTATGGCTCCTTTGTGACCTGTGGACTTCAAGCCATAGAATTCTTGAGCCAGAAGGAATTCTGGGAGTTGAAGTCCACAGGTCATAAAGGGGCCATAATTGCCCACTTCTGCTATTGCCTACCCTACCTATGTTGTAGAGACCAGCTAGTGTTAACCATCAGCTCACTGCAAGATGTTACTATTTAACAATGGAATATTTTTCCCTTGTAACTACTCCTGTACCATATTTTGCAATTCCTACAAAAATTCTCTAGATGGTCAAAGGATCTCATAAATAACGAGGGATGAGATTTTGGTGGCTGTCAGCAGTGGCGTAGCGTGGGGGGTGCAGGGGGGGCTGGCTGCACCGGGCGCAACATCTGGGGGGGCGCGCTCGCACTGAGCTGCTCAGGGAGCCCCAAGGGCTGCACAGAGTCGGCTTGGCTCCGCTCTCGAGCTGCTCTTTCTTGCAAAGCGAAATGAGTCCGGCAGGTGAGATGGGCGGCCACATAAACTGAATAAAATAAATAGAAGTGCCCAACTCTCCGCCCAGGCTCAGGCCAACCGCAAGCGCCCCGCAGGCGCCCCGGCAGGCTTGGCCGAGTGAAGACAGACCCACCGGCCGGCCGGCCTAGCTTCGTGCACATGCGTGGCTTTATTTAGCGGGGCTCACGTGCGAGC
The DNA here is from genome assembly GCF_947247035.1 of Vipera ursinii. NCBI lineage: Eukaryota > Metazoa > Chordata > Lepidosauria > Squamata > Viperidae > Vipera > Vipera ursinii. The sequence goes on along the minus strand of NC_139513.1, from coordinate 218,889,928 downwards.
TTGAATGCAGCGGCTCTTGCAGGTCGGAGCCCCGCCCAGCTGCCCTCGAGAGGGACCCAGAAGCATCCCGCATGCGCGCGACTCTTCTTGGAAAGTCTACGCCGCTGCGGTGCGCGTCTTTTCGGCGGTGCCATGACATCACCGGGTTAGGGGGCGCAAATTGCCCCGGGTGCTGACAACCCACGCTACACCACTGGCTGTCAGTGGGAATAAGGAATACCAACTATTCTTTCTTTAAGCTTCAGTTAACCTTTTAGGATCCAAACTAATTGAGTGCAAATTTTGCATTCTCCAGCAGCCTCTGTGCCCCATTCCACATTCAAGACTCCTGTTCCTTCACAAAGGTTTCTGGACAAGGACAAGGAGAATAAAAATGTAGTCACTCCTCTTTAAATTTGCCCACTGCAAGATCCAAACCACTATAATAAGAATAAATTCCACTTCTATTGAAACATTCCTAATCTTAAAATAGCCAATCAATATGCATTTATAAAGCAACTCTAAAAAACAAATAAAACAGGAGAATAAAATAATATATAATACATCACAAAGGGAGAAAATGCATATAATTAAAATATGTAGCAATCGCCCCCCTGAAAAATCATTAAAATATTTTCCATAAAAATATGACTACTTTCAAAAATTTATCCAGAATTCTGTATTGGGACAATGCAGTTGTCTTCATCTGGTTCCTATGGAGTAAGAAATAACAGTCTTGGATTATTTCACCATTAGATATCACCACTAAGATGGATTGATGGCCTTAACCGGTGTGCCATCTAACTAACATCTGAAGACAATGGTAAAGGTCACAATAAATGGGCAGGTTCCTCAAACAGCTATCAGTACCTAGCAATTCACAAAACTATCAATAGCATAATACAGGTCTGCAGTTAACGCTGGACAGCTGCAATACATATTTTTCATTACAACATATTCATGATGTAGTGTTAGAGCAGAGCTAGGTATAAAATTAAATTACATGGATTAAAACAGGTTTGGCACCTGTCAAGAAGGCCACTGGGAGAGTAGATAGAAAACACTCAATAGAGGCCATTCTGTTGAACACCTCAAAAAAATCTGTTGAAGATCACAGAATTTAAAGAGTTAGGTAAAAATTCCTAGAGAATTCCTGAGAATCCCAGTAGGATGTTATAGTTGTATCTCCAATGTTGATTACATCAGGAATGGGCACAAAAAATATTTAAGAAGAGCAATGGAAGGCAAATGACTGCATTATTTCCAGAATATAATAATCATTGGAGCGTGAGATTGTGTATGACAGATAAGATGTTTGTATGTGTGAAGGGGTGTGTGATAAGATGATGATAAGATAAGATAAGATAAGATAAGATAAGATAAGATAAGATAAGATAAGATAAGATAAGATAAGATAAGATAAGATAAGATATAAAGCAGGTAGGTTAGTATATAGGAGAAAGCATATTGAGAGCTATATACCCTGGGATATCTCTGCCCAGTTGTGTTTACTTTAGCCACACCCATTTTGGTCTACAAAAGGCATGTCAAACCGTCAGCACGCAGGCCAGATGCATCACGCTGAAACCGCGCCCACCCCATTGCCGACAATGGGGAAAAAGTCACAATACGTAGCTGGCGCACCTGTTTAGAATCAATTTGTGATTTATCTCAGAATAGGTTCATTACCCCCACCCCTGCTGTATGTTTCTGTAAGACCTTGGTTTTTAGCTTTTCCTACCATATTAAATGGATTATTATTATTATTATTATTATTATTATTATTATTATTATTATTATTATTATTAAATGGATTATTATTATTATTATTACTATTACAATCTGTACTATAGTGTATTGTACTATGTCTAAATGAAATTAAGCTAAATAAATGTCTCTAGGTATAAGTATCAAAATAGAAGTGTATGCTGTTGTTCATAGTGGTATGATACACTTTGTTCTGTACCAGCCTGCTACCGGCCTTGCAGAAAGGCAACCCCTGTACAAACGGTAGAGACTGGAAAACAACTGAGGCTGGAAGGCGTCTGCCAAGTTTAATTCACAAGCAAAACAACAGAACAAGAAACAAAATACCGGAACTTTGATCCTCAAACGGAGCGGTTGCTTTCAGCAACCAGCCCTTCCCCAAACACTCCCTTTATTAGAGTTCAGGGCGTGGCCTCCCTGTGCCTCCTTCCGAGGAGTCCCACAGCCTTTCTCTGCTTGTTCCTGCTTGACTGCCTCCTGCGTCGGGCGTCCTTGAACAGGGCCAGCTGTGGGTCATCATCATCCGCACTGTCGGGCTCGCGCAGCTGAGAAGAGGGCCCTGGCTGGGGGCTCTGCGAAGCCTCCAAGCCATCATCAGCAAGTTCGTCTTCAACACCCTCCTCCTCCCCCTCGTCTGAGTCATCCGAGACATCCGAGCCGGCTGCCGGACCCACAGGCTGGCCCTGAATCACAACACACTTTAAGGCAGGGGTGTCCAACCTTGGCAACTTCAAGACTTGTGGACTTCAACTCCCAGAATTCCCCAGCCAGCCATGGAAAGCTCTGGGACTTGAAGTCCACAAGTCTTAAAGTTACCAAAGCAAGACATCCCTGGTTTAAGGTATACAACCATTCACATCTTCTGAAGGTTATCTCTATTAGAAACTAGAAATGTTGAGGCAATCGTCTTACATTATTGAGCTGGATTAAGATGTGCAAAACATTTATGATTTGGGTTTAAGATTTATTTCACCTGCAACATTAATTTCCATGGGAACTTCTAATTTAAGCTCTTTTTGAATTACAATATCTAATTAAATTTTAATTGTAAATCATGTCCAGACATTGGTTGTTTCCTGGCTCAAATTCTTTAGCACATATGGTGCTAGTATAAACTTGTGCCAGCCTGCCTACTCTGTGTAATTTTGCATGCAAATAGTTTAGTGTCTCTATTGAGGTGCTAGAACATGTTTAGTACACTTGAAAATATTTGCATTGCAAAAGAAGAGTCAAATCTCTTGAGGAAAACCAATTTTGTTATTTTTTTTATTAGGAGATGACACTGGGCACAGTGTTAAGAACTATTCTATGAAAAATTAAGTGGATGGTGAAGCTGACATTTTAAATAAAGCTACACAGAAGGAAGACACGCCAATGTTTTGTCAAGCTTCACAGCTACTAAGAAATAATTCCATGCTTTTTCATTACATGCCATTCCCTACTTTGTCAGGGTAAGTTCTTGGAATATGGAATATGTTTTTAGACATATCCATGAGTACCATAAATGTACATCACTTTTATTCTGGTTTAACTCTTATAGTTACTATAAATGGTTGGTAGAAATTATGACTAGGACGTTTGTTTAAATTTTCCATGAACGTTTACAGAATTGCACACTGCTCAGGGAACAGAGAAAGGAAAAGAATTGTTAGGCCATTTGATGTCCACAGTTGAAGAGATGCCTGCTTCAAAAGTTTAATACCGGTAGTCCTTGACTTACAACAGTTCATTTGCTGACCATTCAAAGTTACAGCACTGAATAAACGTTATGACCATTTTTCACAGTCACAACCTCCCCATGATCATGTGACCAAAATTCAGATGCTTGGTAACTGGTTCATATTTATGACCATTACTGTGAACATCTTTTGCAACCTTTTGACAAGCAAAATCAATGGGGAAGCCAGATTCTCACTTAAACTCACTTAACAAATGTCTCACTTAACAACAGAAATTTTGGGCTCAATTGTGGTCATAAATCGAGGACTACCTATAGTTGGGGCAGGAGATCTTGATTGGAAAAAGGGAAGAAGATATGGGCACCACAATCTTAGTCCCTCTGCATTCTCAAAATATCTAGCGCAACAGCAGAAAGTTCAAGAAGACACAGTCCATAGTTTCAAGCTGTCTTCATCCTTGTTTAAGACCTGAAATTGGCAGGCTAGTGAACCACTTAATATTAAAGCAAAAATCTGACTCAGATCAACATTTCTGCTCTCCTAGTGCCAAGAAAAATAATTTTTCCATTTTTTTGGATATATATTTAACTTAGGGAGAGATTTCTTAAAATATGTATCTAATCTATACCATAAATCTTCATAGATCTGTGTAGCTTGTGGAGCTGGCATATTGAACTTTTCCTTGCATATCATCTGAACACCAATTGTTAATTTTTTTCCGCATAATTTATATCCTGTCAGCCATGTTTTGTCTCCTGGATTCTATACAAAGTGTCTTATCATTGTGTTTTCTCCTTCCTAGTAAAAGTATAGTATATTTTACTATTAATTCATCAATACGCAAATAACTTCCCCGGAATATGTCAAGTTGCTCTATAAAATGTTTCAGAGATAAGCCTGATGTCAAATGGTATTGCCTTGAGCTAAGTTATGTGGGCCAAAATAATCTTATATCACCTTTCAAAAAGTATTTCTTTAATATAATACACTGTAATATAATGGATGCTTTTGTGTCTTGGAACTGAGAAGTTTCTTTGGATTGTATTTGTTAGGTACAAAACCAACATTAAAGTGAGCTGCTGCTTTATAAGAATTTCCACAAGAAGCAAAATTGGCATCTACTGTACTTTTTTAACCGTGCTAATTCTTATTTCACAAAGAGGCTCTGCAGGAATTTAAGGAATGCTAGGCCCAATATATACGTGGAAGTGGAAGTGGAAGTGCACTTCCATGTGATAATCACAACAGATGAGACATATAGTGCACTCACTTCTGATTTTACACTGGCTAGACTTAATTCTAGTTTAGATTTCATGTTTATCTCTTTTCCCCTCTTTGCCACACAAAGTAGAAACAAATACAGGTATTCCTTGTCTTACAATCATTTCGTTAATGGCTGTTCAAAGTTACAACAGCACTGAAAAAAGTAACTTATGGTCAGTTTTCACACTTAATGTCCATTGCAGCATCCCTTGCAGACAGATTCATTTTACAGCCGTGTTACTTACTTAACAACTGCAGTGATTCACTTAACAGCTATGGCAAGAAAGATTGTAAAATGGAGCAAAACTCACTTAACAACTGCCTTGCTTAACAGTGGAAATTTTAGGCACAATTGTCACACACTGAGCACTACCTGTACAGTATAACAACTTATTACCTCCTTTTAAAATGTAAGAAACAATCTCTTCAGCCCATATCTCATCTGTTATCTATAAAGGATAATTAAAACTTCATTATTCAGTCCTGGTCAGCAAGCATCCATTAAAGGGTTCCCAGAAATAATACTATATTGAGTGCAACCTTGATCAAATAAACCTACTTTATATTCTTTTTTAAAAAAAACTCTCTTAATCTCTAATCCCTTCTAATAATATCCCAAAGATCATGTCTCTTCTCACAAAATCATTCTGAACTTTAACTAGTCTCTTTGGTAAATCCAATAGAAGGGAATTATCCAAATCGCTCTTTTGGTTTCTCCTTTTTATTCCTTTTAATTATTAAGTCATCAGCCTGTTTCATTTGTATATCCAGTGTAGATCTTTTTCCATATCATTCTTATATTTTGTCATTTTCATATACGGTCTTGTCTGTTAAATTTGCTCTTCTTTCAAAACATCTTTTAAAGGCAGTCTATCTATAATGGCTGACAGTGTTAAGATAAACTTCTGGATCCATTATACAAATATCGCTCAATAGATTCAATGTTAAAAGTATTTTGCTCCATTTTGAGCAGCCAAATTTAAGTGTTCTTCTCTCTTAGTTGTAATCTTTAGTTCCATCTGTTGACCAATGTTCACATTCCCATCTTATCATGTTCTTTTATACGAATTCAAACCAACAGCATTTTCCCACAGGAAGGATAATTTTGAATAATTTCAAAACCCTACTTCAAATTCATCTGGACCCTTAGTCTGTTTATAACTTTCAAAAATCAATGTTCTAGTCACTCTTTTACTGTTTATCCCCCCCCCCCAGAGGAGGCTGGTTTTTTATGTCTTTAAACTTACATTTGAAACTTCTTTTGCTAAGGTTTAAAATAGATTCTCCTGGCACATATTATCAAACTAGTCAATGAAAAGGTTCTTAATAGCTGAAGTGTAATTAAAAATCAATTTCTAAAAAAAGAAATGAGTTTTAACAGATTTTTGTATCTGTATGGCTGCATTATGACTGTGAGCTTGCTGGAAATCCCTCATTTCCCAACCTCTCTACTCAAAAGCTGCAGAAACCTTAACACTTGTTGTTTACTCATGAGGAGCAGCTGTGCAGAGTGCTAGTGGAAAAAATCTCATAATCTCTCCTTTACCCAGAGAGGCTTGGCTGGCCAGAAAACACTGATCTCCCCACAATATCATCTCCACTCCTTCAGAATTGTCTAGTTTGTCATGAATCCTCACTGGAAGTCCACACAACAAAGGAACGTTTTTGGGTATATGCCAAGGATATTTTTAGGCAAGGCAGTTGATTCATCAAAAGTCCAAAAGCACATCAGTAGATAGGAGAAAATATTAGAATGCTTATGTAAAGCAGCACATACATCTCTAGAATAGAATAGAATAGAATAGAATAGAATAGAATAGAATAGAATAGAATAGAATAGAATAGAATAGAATAGAATAGAATAGAATAGAATAGAATAGAATAGAATAGAATAGAATAGAATAGAATCTGGAAGAGACCTTGGAGGTCTTCTAGTCAAGCCCCCTGCTCAAGTAGGAGAACCTCTACCATTTCAGACAAGTCACTGTCCAGTCTCTTCTTAAAAAACTCCAGTGATGGAGCACCCATGATTTCTGAAGGCAAGCTGTTCACTGGTTAATTGTCCTCACTGTTAGGAAGTTTCTCCTTAATCCCAGGTTGCTTCTCTCTGATCAGTTTCCAACCATTGTTTCTTGTCTTGCTCTCTGGTGCTTTGGAGAATAATTTGACCCCCTCTTCTTTGTGGCAGCCCCTCTAATACTGGAATACTGCTGTCCTGTCACCCCTATTTCTTCTTTTCTTTAGACTAGCCAAATCCAAAAGCCAGGAAAAGCAGGAAAAGGAGATTTTTTTCATTGCAGAAGCTGCAGGCCTTGCTGCTAGAGAGATGCCAGTTGGCTAACATGGAGTGGAATATAGGATTAGTTGACATTGGGCAAAAAGAGGATATGTCTTTTTTTTTTTGTCTTCATGTCCTTTGTCCAGTAAGCATAGTCTTAAAATCAACTATTGTCTAGTCTTATGTAGGAGAAGGACTGGCAGAGCCAGGGGAGGGGTGAAAAGAGTGATCAGTCTAAAATCACTATGTAGTCACAAACAAGCTATGTCTAACCCCCCACACCTTTGATTGTTGTTGACCTTTATCAAACTCTAACCAGGTGCTAACCATTAGCTAAGAAGATTCCTATACATAGGATTTTACCAATGAATCACTTAAATTAAACCTTCACAAATGGACCTGGTCTTTCATGGCTGACTCTTTTTGAATATCTTGGACTTTTTCTTTTTATTGTTTTCACAACAGAAGTCATTGAAACTTTCAGGTATTTTGACACTGCCTGTTTCTTTCTTTCCCTCATCCATCAATAATCTTGACAGCCAAGATTTACATTATTTAATTTATTTCTTAATTCCAGCTATCAGTTTGAATCCAGCCCCTTTAAATCTATAATAACAGTAGTCTGGAGATTACAGGACTCATCACACATTTCTATGGTGAAATTTGAAAAACATGTTGTTATTGATTCTATTTTCATATACATATGTTCTTGAAAATAAAGATTTGTTAGAAAAATATTGCAATTGAAAAAAAAGTCTTTCTGATGCTGGAAAAAAGTTTCGTGTGTGTGTGTGTGTGTGTGTGTGTGTGTGTGTGTGTGTGTGTATACAGTGCTTTTTTTGTAAAAGAAAAAGGTGCCGGAACTCACACATGTCATACAACCTTGCCTACCCTACAAGGTTCCATCCAGATTCTATTGCTATAGCATTTCAGTTGTAAATGTAAGAAAGGAAACAAACAAAAAAAGGGAGTATTTCTAGGACTACCTCCCACAAGCCTATTAATTTCCACATTTGAAGCAATATGCATAGATATATGGATCCATTCACAATCTACAACCCCACCCAACTTTACTACTTCCAGTAATTCTTAGTCATGTTTAACTAGAATTTCTGAGAGGCAGGACAATGTTACTTCCTCTCTTGTCCCAACAAGTTTGCTCAGGATGACTGAGTTTCTACCAACTAGTCATCCACTTACCAGCTAATCCACAGCTTGCTGCAGAATGTATGTCATTATGCTGAAGAGTTTCAGGGATACGATAATGCTCCCGTTTAATCAGTTGCGGAGGTTGGGACCATAAATAATCACAGCACCAACAACAAGCAGCAAAAGCAGTGTCTGAAGGTTGCAAGCAGTCCACAGGCCATCTTCCCCTTTCCTTTAAGTTATTTAATTACTTTATTATGAAATTTATTTTCCCGCCGGTCTTGTATCCAATGACTGTTTCAGACTTTTACTCATACCCTTAAGCTGGGAATCAAAATAACCACTCCTTTTTCACCACCTGTGAATCGGGATTGTAAAAAGAGTGTAATTATTCCAGTTCTCACTAAATGCACACACTGCATATGCCTAATGCAAATAATTATTATAACTGAATGCTTTTGTAGGTAAAGGCCATTAGGATTACGATACAGCCAACATATAAAGAAACTCAAAGTAATTTGGAAATGTACCTTTCCAGAGTCCCTGGGATTTAAATGGTCTTGATACAGCAGTAAAAATATCAGAGAAAGAAGGAGTGAAACTTTCAAGATCAGGTTAAATGTGAACTAGAACCAGGTTAGACTGAAATAAGGTAAAGGAGAACGTGAGGCAGCTAAACACTTTGACCACCTTCCAAGTCATGTCAGTGTAAACTGAGATAATCTCTCTGGTTGCCAGATATTATTTGAGCATAATGAACTTTTGTATAACGTGTGAGATTCTTTGGATTCTCACATGCGTGTTGTCACCAACACACCCTTAATTTGGAAACACGATAGCTGTCCACATTGTCCAAGCAAAAGGGTAAGCAAAAGAATGTCTTGCCTGGCTGAGAGAAGATGGATTATCTGTGCTTTGTTGTCCTTCTCTGGACCAAAGTAAGAAATCAAAGTAAGCTATGATATCTAAAGGATGGTGCCACTTGGAGAAGTAGAGTGTACTTGAAGAGAAGATGACTTAGTTTTGCTGTAGTAAATGAGAAACAATGCTGAGAAAGAGTGAAGCCTACTACCTTCTAAATCCAGTCCATATCCTGCTATGGCTGGAGGTTAATTTTCTTTGCAGTGACATGAGAAAGCTAGAGGAACATGGTGGCTTTGCTGCTCCCAAGCAGTCGACAGAGTACCATAGATAATGCTGCTGCTGTGCAACAAAGAAGAGGGTGTAGGACAAAGGAAGGATTACAAATAGAAGAATTCCAAAGAACATTTAAGAATGTAGAAACTCTATAAGAAAGCAAACTTCTAACACTGTTGGTTAGCTTGCCTGATTGAGCCTGTGTCAAAGGAATACAAGAAGGCTGATTGAGATGGCTCTGGAGCAAAAAAACAAACAAAACCCCAGATCACGTAGTCATCCTTCTGAGAAGAGTAGGTCCTATAATAAGTTCCTACATGTATGTGTGCCCTGAACTGAACCTTTGGTGGTGCCCCACTCCTCTACAACCACCTCTCCGATATCAGGCATGACGTACAATTCTATGTATTTAGGTGGAGAAGATTGCAACATCTGATTTCAAGTTTGTGCCTGAACATCTCTTTCTGCGTTCCCACCTGGTAGGCATGTTACAGAATGTAGATAGGCCTATTATCTGTAATAAAATCTATCTATCTTCTAAAACACTGCTGATCTTTGATTGTGAGGTTACCTCTTTCAGTACTGATATGGACACAAAAGCTGAGTTCCCAGGGCTTCAGGTGGCCTCAAGAAACTCTCTGGAATGTATAAATTAGAATTTTAAATGTGGTAGAAGGAAAACATCTATTAATAACATGGGTAGCAATTTTTATAGCTACATTTAATTGCCTTGTTTTGAATTACATTGGAATCAAACTAAATTGTTTTTGTCTTGTCCCACCTAGATTTTGGAATCTTACATACCATGCCATGAGCTCCATCCTCCACCTCTGGGTAGACATCCCATCACGTTATAGAAAGTAGGTAGAAGCTACTGTAGTAACTAGATAAAGTTTAATTCCCCCATCCTGCAGAAACAGGAAGAAGAAAATCTGCAGGGATCCTATTAGTGAAATACACTGCTTCAGAAGTAAAACAGCCAAGGATTTGCGTACATGCCATATTTCTGAAGCATTGATTCAGGATCAAAGAATAATCAGTTGTCACAATCTGAAGTGTATGAGACAGTTATAAATCATGAATAGTTTCTCTTTATATATTATATAAAGCAGCCAACGAAATCTTGAAATTTGCAAGCCAGACGTTTTCTATTTTACCTTTTTAATTTAACCCGTGTAAAGGAGCTGAGGACCCTGTCTCTCTCTCTCAGTCTCTCTGTCTGTCTTTCTGTCCATCAGCAGGACACGTGTCTGAAAACAAAACTCAACAGAGTTGGGATGGTGGGGGTGGGGGGGAGCTAATGGAGAACAGATTGAATTTAAAAATCCAGAGCTCAAATCCCTCATAACTTCCTGTTATGTATATATGTATATAGGAGATGTTCACAGAGATAGCCACTGACACCACCAGGTGGCAGGGTGCCCTGTCAGGATTGGCAGGGCAGTCTTTGGCGGGAAATCCGGACAATGGGATTGGTTCCAAGTATACCTGGCTAGGTATATAAGAAGGGCAGTTGCCCCTTTGTTTGCCAAGTCTGTGCTACATCAGTAAAGAATGTTATGCTGAACCCTGTTGTCCTGCGTCGTCCATCTTGGCCATGCGGTCCAGAGCTCACGATCTAACACTTCCTATCAGAAAAGCAATCGGGCAGAGGTTCAGAAGGCTGTTCAATTCCAAAATGGGGTTTACATGGTTTCCCTTCATTTACTGCTATAGCATGAAACCTATGAATAATCACCATAGAATTTCTGATACACACAGAGACCGACTCCATGTTATCTTTAACACACTTTCAGAGCAACAGAATAGCAGAGTTGGAAGGGACCTTGGAGGCCTTCTAATCCAGGGGTGTCAAACTCAATTTCATTGAGGGCCACATCAGCATTGCGGTTGCCCTCAGGGGGCCAGGCGGGTATGGCCAGGGTGGGTGTGGCCTACTAGGTTGGTGTGGCTAGAGTGTGTATGGCCTACTGGGTGGGTGTGGCCAGCTCTACATCATTCGCATCAAGGGTGCCTATGGGGGCCTGGGCAGGAGTGGGACAGATCTGAGGGTCTCTGGCAGAAGGAGGGTCTCTGGGCCAGGGCCAAGGCAGTGGGGGCCGTTCCCTCACTGTTTCCAGGATGGCTTCGTGGGCCACATGAAACCACTTCGCGGGCTGGATCCGGCCCCCGGGCCTTGTGTTTGACATGTCTGTTCTAATCTAACCCCCTACTAAAGCAGGAGACCCCATACCATTTCAGATAAATGGCTGTCCAGTCTCTCTTTAAAAGCCTCCACCTCTTGGAGCAATGAAGCAAATACTGATGTCTAGGGCATGTCAAGAACAACCACCACATTTACTCTGAAAGGGGTAACCAGCCAAACCGCTCCCTAGAATGCAGGTGCTCTACCCAATTTTGATACGGAGTTTTCTTCCTCCTACCTTAAAGGGTTTTCACCTGTTACTTTCAGAGATCATTGTTTTGTATGGGTGAATCAGGAAAAACCCTAAGCAGGAAATGTATCCTTATGCATAGAGCCTTGATAGGAGCTTTCAACTTTTCAATAGATGCAATGGGTTGATAGTGCCAAATGTTAATTATGTAGATGATTTATAGATTTTTCTTCCCATAAATTGGCACTGGGCTTGCCTTGATTACAGAACCACTGATAATCAATCTTGCTCTTAATGAAACACCAGAGAATAGCATATCACATTTACTCTTTTCTGAGTAAGACAAGTATTGAACGAAGGATTTTATGTCATTGCTTTTTGTTGTTGTTGTTTTTACTGTATATTACCAGATGGTAAACCAGGTTAGGACCATATCATGGGATCAGGGAGATATTTACATTTTGCCCTGACTCACCATGCTTTAATTCCAAATTAGCACATTATGCCTGCATTTGCACTGGCAAAAATACTTTGTTGGTCTCAATGGATCATTTGCAGCAAGGCTAACTTGGAGGTCCAATCTAGAAGACAGAGCGGGAAAAATTAAAGTGCCTGCTATGCAACCACTAAGATCACAGCCCAGTTGAGGTGCATAAACTAGAAATCTTGGAGGCCCCTAAATAAAGCAAGGATTTTATGGAAAAAGGTAGCATGTAGGATAAATTGTACACACAATGTGGAATTTAGGCCACCTGATTACAGAGAGAGCAATTTCAACAGAGTCCAAAACGTTGGTTTATTTTTCTCTGTGCTATGTTCCCAACCCAAATGACATACTTATGACCTTGAAAGTATTATTGCAAGGAAAAATAGACTTAGGAAATATCTGCACTCCTGGGTTGCCCCATTGCAAGTATGCGAAACCAGCCCACCCAAATGTCTGGAGGGCAGGAGAAAATGCTGTAATTCTTTCATTGATCCTGGCATACTGTAAATGTCAGTCTGTGTCTGTAATTTCCTATTCCAAGCTGAAAGTAAAGTATTTTCTGGTTTTTATCGCCTCAAGTGTTGCTATATAGTTTTCATGCTGTTTCGCTTTCTTCAAAGAAACTCCCTGCACTTTTATTAGCTACCTTGCAGAGGCGAAAATGACCCCTCACTTATTTTTTTCCAGCTTTACTTCAATAGGATCTGTTTACATATCTTCCTTAGTAGCACAGTGACTATAACACATGCCAGCATGCAGAATATCCCTTGTTCAAAATCTAGTAGAAAATTGATAATGGTGATGCAATCAACATTCCCCCCCAAAAATAAATAGATAGATAGATAGATAGATAGATAGATAGATAGATAGATAGATAGATAGATAGATAATAGATAGATAGATAGATAGATAGATAGATAGATAGATAGATAGATAGATAGATCAATCCACCAATAGACCATTTAACCATTTTGGGTTCACTGGAAGTAGAAGGGTGACTTGAATAACTCTGAAATGGCATGCTAGTGGACTTCTTTAAGAAAAGAAAAAGAGGCACAGTGGATAACTCAGGAATTTAAAAAATAGTAAAATTAAAACTGTTCTTGCTAGGTTTCAATCCAGTAAAGCTCAAGATTCCAGCTAAGTGTGTAATCCCTACACTGCTGGCAAAGATGCAATACACATGGCAGCAGCAGTTATTTAGTCTTAACTAGACTTCCATAACTTTAAATATTTTCTCTCTTTTTTCTCCAATTTCTTTCTTCCCCTCCCTCCTTTTTTCCTTTCCTCTTCTCCTTTTAAATATGCATATACCACACTGTGCTTTATTTTGATATTTCTTTGTTATAATTGGCTGAAACGTATCAGTCTTAATTCCAACAATCCTAGGAGGGCTTCAGCAAATGTTAGATATAAGAATTTAGTATAGTCTTACATTCTTGCAGTACTTTATAGATTCTAATATTATTTATGGCCTTTTTATAGCTATCTGTCCTAGTTATTTATAGAAGTGAGGCTATTCCTTGTTAAATTAATTGTAATTTTCTAGGATTCTTTTGTGCTTTAATACCATTATTCTGTAATTAATAATTGTATCTTTACCTTATTCTATCAAACTTTTTATTTTTATTTCTATTTTAGCAAAATTGTTATGATATTTGTATTAAGCTGGTCTGTGACCAAAATAAAATTGATTGATCAATACAAGCTGCAGCAGGCCTTATTAAGGAAAATTGAGAAAATGCAAGGAAGGAATTTCATTCTGATGCTGGCTGTTATGGATTATATGTGAATGTTCATGCTCTAACTTCATATTTAGGTATTTTATTTCACTTTGTATACATATATTTGTTTGTTTATCTTATAAAGTATATCATATAAATGCATATATACATCTCGAAAGATCTGGCCACAGAAAGAAAAGTTCCAGCAATTGCTTTCCTGGCACAGAAATTTGGAAGGGCACAGCTGTGTGGGAATTGTCTAAGACATTGTTTCTCAACCTCAACAACTTTAAAATGTATTTCTCAACCTCAGCAATTTTAAGAATTCTGGGATATGAAGTCCAGATTGAGAAACTGTTGGAGAGAGGCTGTCCCATTTGGGAGAAGTAGTCAAGCCAGGGATAGTCTGGAATTGTACGTAGACACAAGAGGACAAGGCCAGACCCACCTTAAATGTCCTTGAACCTTATCTAGTCTTTCTCAGGGACAAATTGCCAGTCTGGGAAAATGTCTGTGAAATAGGCAATAGAACAATAAAGTAGCTAGTTTAAATTCTTCACATGTGGGTGGTCTGGTTGTTCACGCCTAACAGAAAAACCGATGTAAGGGGCCAAAGTGACCGTATCCTGGACTAAACCCTTGGCAATCATCTGTCAAACCATCCTCCCGTTTCTGTCTGAAAAACATTTTATTAAGCTGGTGTAGAACCCAGCTAGCATCAACACGGGATAGGAGCAGTTAAAGGACACAATGTGATAAGCCCCGAGTCACTTTGATAGTGAAAGAAAGAAAGAAAGAAAGAAAGAAAGAAAGAAAGGAAGGAAGGAAGGAAGGAAGGAAGGAAGGAAGGAAGGAAGGAAGAAAGAAAGAAAGAAAGAAAGAAAGAAAGAAAGAAAGAAAGAAAGAAAGAAAGAAAGAAAGAAAGAAAGAAAGAAAGAAAGAAAGAAAGAACTGGTGAGTAAGCCTGTCCTTTTTCCTCTGCCATAGCTAAGAATATTTTCAAGAGATAAATCCAGAAACAGGACACTTATCCGAAGTGCTTTCCTCTTGGCATCCCCTTCCAAAATTGGCAGCAGTTGTATATCCATAAATCTAGCAAGGGACACACAGGGCAGCCTACCCATATTTACAGACTAGATCCCATAATCTTTGGTAATATTCCATAATATTCAATACTTCCTCAAAGGAAAGCATAAGACTGCAAAATTACATATAACTCTATGGACATTTACTCAGAATGAAACCTTGTAGTAGATGTAACTTATTCATTGTGCTTAATGTTGAATTGAGTTCTTAATTTTCTATCCCTTTTTGAGGCTAACAGAAGCTTCTGGGAAAATGTGATTTAAAAAAGGGAATCACTACAGATTGAAGGGTAAGCTTCCTTTCCAGCAATCTGTACCACACCACCTTCATCATCACCACCATCCTCAGCACGTTACCAGTTGAACAGATATTAGGGTTTATAAGACTACGCTGAGGCTGCCATATACAAGTATAAAGGTGAAGCTGGCACGTAAGCAGGGTAGTCAAAGAGCCAGGAATTTTATCTAGAACAGGGGTGTCAAACTGCCGGCCCGCGGGCTGGATGCCGCATAGCGAAACCGCGCCCACCCCATTGCCAGCAATGGCAAAAAAGTTGCGATACGTTGTGACACGTCATGTGATGTTATGAGTTTGACACCCCTGATCTAGAGCATGCCTTCAGGAGATAGAAAAGAAGAACCAAGTCATTAAGGAACAAAGGAAAAATGTCACCTGAATCAGACAAAAGAAGTTGGGCCTGAGCACAAGAGAAAGCCCTCCGCAAACCCCATCAACAGCTACCAGAATTTTGCATTAAGAAGGAAGGAGTAGCTGCCAGCATTGTCAATCAACAAAGCAAAGCAAGCAAGGACTTTGGGGGGGGTAAAAGGGGTTCTGAAGCCCTCCCACTCTTTGGATCATCTTTAGATCTGGATTGACAGCTTCCACCCCTCTGGCTAGTGCCTGCCAGCCTAGCTGAGAAGGACATAGATAGGTGTGTATGTCTCAGGAGGGGGGGTATGTGTGCAAGTGCAGAAGTGTGAGAAAGAGCAAATGTATATTTAACCAGTAAAGTTTTGCTGTTCCTGGGTCTCCGTGCATAGGTTGTACCTCAGTGGTCAATTGAAAGCAATTTGAGTGTGGCTGATTTCCAGAGATGTAAATGTGTGAGTGAGTGGTCATAAGCTGAACCTGGCAGTGGGTGTGTAATAGGTGTTTAATCAGAATGCTTGCACACCAGATATAATTTAATGCTAATCTGGAAGAAGGAAAATTCTCACAACTTAAGCCACTTGCTTAGACAGGTAGTTATGCAAGCCCCCTCAGCTTAAAAAAGCCCATCGTATTTTATATGATTGTTGGCAGGATTGTATATGTAGAATGCTTTAAAAGCACCACAAATGTTAATTACCCCAATGATAAATTATCTAATTATAAATTACCTGTATGAAAATCTGCCAATGCCCCTTGAGGTAATGATCAAAAGTTTAAAATTTAGTGCTTGAAAAAATGAGTATGCCAAAGTAAAATGAGAAACTTATCGCAGTGCGTAGTTCACAAACTTGCAGTACTAGTAGTAGCTAGTGAGACAAGCACTCTTACAACTATTTATATATTGCAAATCCTTCCTTCGGTTAAAAACAAAAGTACGATGTTCAATAAATACGTGGACTACGGAGCAGAAATGCTCAACAGCTCTTAAATTACAATAACAAAACGTGCTATTGAATTACAGTCAATGGGTCCTGTTTTGGCAAGTGGCTGGAGGATATTCCAAATATCAAGAAACTGAGAAGTTTGTAGAAATGTTTATTTAAGGTTATGTTGACCTTGGTTATGCATAGGCCGTGCTGAGGTCCTGATAATGGGGTTGGAATAATACAAGTGGTTATTTGATCAGTCTCCTTTACAATTAAGCCCCAAAGGGATTGGTCTTGGAATTAACTCCTTCCCTAGAAGTTCGTAGTTACTTTATCTGGTCATTATTCCAATCAGTCAAATTTGACTCTATCCTATCTAGTGGGGGGGGAGGGGAGGTCCAAAAGATTTCAGTCAGCATTTGGCAACAAATTTTCTGCCAGCATACAGCCTGCAACATTCAGCTGTAAACCTTGTTTTTATGAGATCTTGCAAGCCTTCCATCTCGGCTCATTCCAAAGATAATCAGTTTGTGGTGTATATCAGTGGCTCTACTCATCTTATTATATCAGATGTGACTTTAGCAAAAGAATGGTTAATTTAATCAGGTTCAGTCTTGACAGTCTGGAACTCCCAAGGATGATAATTTGCTTTGGCACTAATTTTTCTATTTTGTCTTTGTCATCTTTATTTCAGCAATGAACACAGACTCTGGACAATTTTTAACATGATCATGGTCAAAATGATCAAGCATCTTTCAGTAGACCTGGGTTTAAAGTAATGTGGACTCCAGAAGCTCACTGAACAGCCTTGGATTGACCAATAATACTTGTCCTAAAGCTGTTTTGTAGGGTTGCTGTGAGTGCGCCCATGGGCGCATGGATTGGCCACCAGGAGGCATGACTAATTGTTCCATGCAGCGAATCAGCCAGGGACAAATATGTCTTGGTGAATTGCCTGGGATAAGGGGGCAGGGGAGGAGTGATGGGGGCCAGTGGTGGAGGAGGAGCACCGGCAAACGGGAAGCTTAGGATGAACGCTCATGGTGAGTCGGCTGAGGTGGGGAGACTAGGGTGAAGTGGCCGTGGCCAGGTGGCTACAGTCAATTGTCCCATTCCCAGTTTAATAAGGGGTTAATTCAGATACATATCTGCCTAAGGTCCTTGCATGCCACAATGGGAATGCAAGTATGGAAACCAACAGCTCGGCATGAATTAAACTCACAAGAGGTTTTGTACTCTACAGCAAGGGAGAATATAAATTAGCATTACAACAAATACAGGCAAGTACAACATGAATCAAAACAAAAATCCATTTTTGTTTATTGGTCCTCCTTTAGAACCAGAAATATCAAGATTGGCAGTTTATAATTTCTCCAAGGACTGAGTCCATTGACTCAGACATTCTGATGAAAGCCTTTGAAGATATTGGTAGGATTTTTGAAGGTAATAGGCCAGGTAATATTCATGCATAAAATATGGTGAAGGGGAGTCATCAAAGAAATAGCAACAATAAAAAGGAGCACTGACTACTGGCCAGCCCACGTTTGATTGGTCAGTCTATTATTGCAGCTTGCAGCTCCTGACTTCTCTTGACTTCCTGTTGCCTAACATGTTCTTTGTCCATCTGCTGATCCTGATATGCTAGGAGCCCATCTGCAGGTCTTTTAAATTACTTCGACTCAGCCCCGTGAGCCTCAACTCTAATTTCTCTCCACTTTCTTTCTTCTTTTTTTAAAATTGTATTGATTTTCTAATTTTACATTTAAATATTTGAAAAGCAACGTGGCGGCTGAGTTAGTCAACAATTCAATAACATACAGTTATCTTTAGTACAAATCTCAGACTATTACATTAAATGTTTCCTCTCTTTTCCCCCTTAGTATGTACTGTCTCATATTTAAATTAATACAATTCGTATCATATCAATTAAACAAACCCTAATTTCTCTCCACTTTCATTTGCCACCATTGCCGGTCCTGATTTTGCTGTCAAAACTCCAGCAAAAGTCTCCCCCACCCCCACCTGCGAGGAATGCATAATAAGAAATTCGCAAAAGTTTGTACTAAAGAGATTTAGTTGCTGCAAATTAAATAACCTTGTGGCTAAAGTTTTCTTCGTGCTGCTCAAAACGGCTGCCTTAGAGATTATAAATAAACAAACAGGACCATGAAAATGAATCCACCAGATATTCACAAAGCACTCGCAACATTTCTGTGCCCAGAAGCCTCCAACCTCACAACAATAATTTAACTCTCTTCTAGTGGCATGGCTCCAGTTCAAAATTAAAATGGGCTGCATAGCCATCTACAGCAAGAGTTAATCTAAGGCTGCCATTTTAGTAAATTAGATTGTGGACCTCTCCGCCTGCACGTCTCTCATCTGCAGATAAATGATACCAGATGGAATTGTAATAACTCTCATTGTTGTGGAAAAGCTCTATTAGATTCAGAAAAGAGCTTTCTAAGAGAACCGCTTAGACAAGGTGCCTATGTGGCTTGAAAAATTATTGCCTGATTTCCAGATTTATTTTTAAATTCCCTATTTATTGTTATTATCTCTATTAATTGTTATGAATGTGATCATCATTGTGGTGAATACCCTAGCTAGCCATGGACGTGGACTAGGTCTGCTTTGGTAAAAACGCCTTATAAGCCAAGAATCAAAGATGGGAAATGGAAGCAAACAGCAGGACAAACTGTTTTTTCTTTGATACCCAAATTTCTCCCCTGCTCCTCTTCATTTGCATGCTGCTTGGAGGAAAGGGAAGTGATCCCTGCAGTACATTTCCTTTTGCGCAGTGGGTGGGCAAAACAGCTGCCTCCACAGCTGATGCCACTGTTAACTCCCTGGGTTTGCTTCACTTGCCCAAAGAATGAGCAATAAGTCCCTGGATGGTGTACAAGATTGTGCCTCTAGCTGAGTGCCAAGGTTTCCTGGTGCCTTGAGCCATGGTGCTATTGCCACCAGACATAATAGGCATATAAAATGAGTCTTATGAATAATTCATCCTCAGGGTAGCACAAAACAAAGACAGACTATAAGTGTTGGCTGATCACACCAACGCTGTGGTTTTCAGATACAGCAGGAGGTGAAGTCAGCATCAATCTCCTGTGGTCCCTGGCTGCTCTTGTTAACGAAGAGAAAGTGATGTGTTCTCATAATTGCTGATTCTTCTCTAAAGCTATAGCAAGCTTCCACACATACCTTCTCTAGGTACATAGAGATTGCAGATGTAAGAATTCTTAGCCAACATGGTCTTTTTGGAATGACAGATTCAACCCCTGGAAAAGGCATCATCAGGTTGAGGGACACTAGTGCTTCGTTCCTTACCATTGCTCTTCCCAACCTGACCTTTACAGTATATTGGCTAGGACCTCTGAGAGTTGTAACAGCAACATATTTGGAAGGCACCAGCTTGGAAAATAGAATTCCAGACAGAGAGCATGAATTGTACTTCTTATGGAAATTGACTCTATCATGAGTGACTACCAATCAAGGTTTCACAGTGATGTCACCCCACCAGTGACTTACAGCAATACCCACCCACTACTGTGGTGCTATAAACCCTGTCTTCATTAGTGACTCAGTATGAAAACGAGAGCAAATGCATACATTGCCAATGCATAAATGATACAGGAACCCACACATGTCATTTCATATGATAGGTGCATTTACCTATTGTGTGCGTGCTACTCACAAATGCAAATACATAATTACAGTGTAAAGCATTTCATTTTCTTACTATAGTGGAGCGTGGAGTAAAATTGTCTACAAACCTGTTATAAAGTCCAGGTGGGATGGAGAGACAGAAATGGCTTTGTAAGACAACTTAACTATGAAGAAGTGTTCGCAATAGATGGGCTGAAAGGCTTATATCACCTTTTCATGTGAATAGGCATATTAATATTAATGTAAATAATAATATTTAATTAATATTTACACATTTGAAAAGATCTGTTCAAGTATAACTTTTAGTCAAAATTAAGTGACTGAACTATCCCTTCCATAATAATTATCTGGAACAAAAGTATTTACATCAATAAAGTAAATGTCATAATATATGGACAAACCTATGAGCACCCAATATTGTACATACCACTGTATACTGGACCAATTGTAACTTCTGAGTGGTCTTCAAGGGCAGCCTCGTATAAAGCGCCTTGCAAAAATTGAACCAAGAAGTGATTAAAATGTGAATGACTGTAAGGAAATCCACTAGTTCAGGAAAAGTCATCATTGCTGCATCAGACAAATCTGTGCAAAGACCTCCCCAGCCACCCACCACCCACCCCCAGTCATCAAACAGAAGCCTTGAGTCCAGGAGGACCTCAGTCCATGAGAATGCAACTTCGTCAAAAATGACAAATCATCAGACCCTGGAGGGTTAAAAATTCAAAGCTACTCTGTCCTACCAGGATTGAACCGAAGTTAGTTCATCGCTATCCAGACCCTTACAGCTTCCAAGCAGTTGGGCAGCAAGTTCAGTTGAGGTTCTGCTTGAAACGCCTTTCACAGTCTTGTCTACCTTGTATGGAGAGAGGACTTGTACGGAGAGTATGGATTGTTTCACCAATATTTAGGCAAGTGTGTGTGTGTGGGGGAAATCACACCTTTTTTGCCAACATTTTAATCATGATTGTTTTTTTCATTGCAACAATTTTAATGCTGCGTTTTTATTTTAAATATTATAACACATTTTTGAGGTTTTAACCACAGATTGGTAGGATATCAATTTAATAAATAAATAAATGTTAACTGTGGTTGCAGTCTTACATTATTGCTGTCTGATGCTCTATAGCTCAATCGGAAAATCTACTGAGGGAGGAGGAGGAGGAGGAGGAGGAGGACGAAGAGGAGGAGGAGTACGAAGAGGATAAGAAAGAGGGAAGAGAAGGCATTAAGAATCTAGTTCTAATCCTAGGAACACTGTAGTGTTTAATCCAAGACTTTTAAAAACTTACCTAATTGGATTTTTCAGATATATGCAGGATATTTCTATATACACTGCCATGAATCCCACTATATTTAATATTCCTGAGTAAGTTTTAATTGAAATTAGTTGGCATCCTGTTAAAGACACTTGCAAATAATATGGCATCAGAAAAACAAACTAGAGATGACACACCAAACTGTTAAAATTCAAAAAGAACTGATGGTTTGGTAAATAGGGCCCTAAATGTTTTAGTAACACTTAAATAACCACCAATTTAAACACAAGTTAAATTGGCAATCAAAACACCCCCAACTGTTTTGAGCTGTCATCTTATTTATATATAAAAAAGCTTCAAGGCTTGGTATTAGTCCTGCTAAGAAATGACACACGGATGGAAGCAACGGTGCATACTCATTCGTTTATTCTTCAAATATGTTACAAGTCAACTCAAACCAACTTTAATCATTATTTTTATTTTAAAATATGCTTTGCTGACTCTGAAAACATGCACAGGAGACAGGACTTCCCACTGCTTTTTTCCAAACTCAGTTTTCATTTGCACCTTCGAGCTCACCCTTATCTATTGCCAAATTTTAATTAGTAGACCTTCTTCAGTTATTTATTCAGATTGTGTTTTTTTGAAACATACACTGACATTGTCTAGCTTAAAAAGCAAACCCATGATTCCGGGACAAGAGACTGGAGGAAAAGGTTTTGGTCTTGTTATAAATCTTTTTTGGGTGAGATTTTTAAAGCAATTTTTTTGGCTTTCCTTTTGCCCCTTCTCTAGAAAAGAATGTGAACTGATCTTCTTTGCAGACATCTCTAATTCATATCTACGGAAGTTATGAACTTAAGAACAGTTCTTAAACAAAAGTGCTGTCTTTTTTCTGTTTTCAAGCTCCTTTCAATTAATATAATTGAAATTATAATACAATGCAATGCAGTGCAGCGCAATGCAGTGCAATGCAATGCAATGCAATGCAATGCAGTGCAATGCAGTGCAGTGCAGTGCGATGCAGTGCGATGCAGTGTGATGCAATTGATGCTTAGCCCTAATGTTTTGAGATGTGGAAAACCTCTTACTATCCACTTATTCCATATCATGCATGATTTTGTATATTTCAATCATCTCATACTTTTCAAGCTAAAATGCCCCACACATTCTTTTTCTTTTTTAGAATGTATTTCAACCACTGATCATTATGATTACCCTCTTCTGCATTTTTAAAGCTGTATTATAGGTAGTTCTCAACTTACAACCACATTTGAGATCGAAATTTCTATTGCTAAGCAAGTCAGTTGTTAAGTGAATTGCACAATTCTATGACTTTTGCCACGGTTGTTAAGCAAATCACCGCAGTTGTTAAGTAAATGAAGTAATCATTAAGCACATCTGGCTTCCCCCATTGACTTTGCTTGTCAGAAGCCATCTGGGAAGGTCAGAAATGGCAATCACATGACACTGGGATGTTGCAACCCCCATGAATACATGCCGGTTGCCAAGTGCCCAAATTTTGATCATGTGACTGTGGATATGCTGTAACAGTCGTAAGAGCAAGGACCCCATCATTTTTTTCGGTTCCATTGTGACTTCGAATGGCTGCTAAATGATTGGTTTCTAAGTCAAGGACTACCTCAATATTTTTCCAATGCAGTGATGGAACTGTAATTGTGGTCCAAATGTTTACCTACCACATATTTGTGTAACAGTATTGCATCTATGGCATTTTTATTTTTTAGTCCTTTTCTTAATGATACCTAGCATAGAATTTCCCCTTTTTCAAAGCTGTCACAAACCGACACGGCAACTTTGTTGAGTTAACAACCCAGACTTTCAAGAACTTTTAGATGAAAACCCTCTTAAAAGCTGGCAATACAGTATTCACCTTGATGGAATTCATACTGATTGTCCTTCAGCAAAACTTGTTCCTCTCTATGCCTAGATTTACATTCTTTGATTACCCTTTCCACTTATTTGCCTGAAACATGTTAAGCTGATCTGTCCTATTTCCCAAAGAGCTCCTGGGTTACTTTAAAAAAAGAAAAGAAAAGAACGATGTTATACTAGATATCTTCTAGCCTTCAGGCATGGAGCTCAGTAACTTTTTATTGAGTTAAGAGCTCTTGGGTGAATGTCATCAGGTCTCAGAGATTTGTGACAGTGTACTCTCAAGATATCTTGGAATGTATTCTCATTGTCTCAGTTTTTACTTTAGATGTTCCAATTTCCTTCCTAATATAGGTAATAAAGGCTTAGGCATCCACTGTAATTTTTATTTTATTTTTTTTGCTCTAATGACAGATACAAAATATTCCTTCTATTTTTTCCACAATCTCCCTATCTTAGTGGAACATGCCTTTCCTTCCTTTGCTGTTTAATGGTCCGAGCGAGAATGTTCTGCTTCAAATGTATTTAAATAACCTTGTGTTGCCTTTTTTTATATTTTTACCATATGGCTTCCACATTATTTTTAAATATTCTTTATTATCATTTTCATGATTTTGCAACCTTATGATCCTTTTTTGTTCTTTTTTGTTAGGACAGGTTTTCCACTTCCTGAAGGAAACCTTCTTAATGTTGACAGTTTCCTGGACCCTGCTAGAAAGCCACGCTGGGTGTCTTCCTGGATTTGGAAAACACTAGACAAATTGTGACCTGCTGGATCATCCTTTCACATATATTTACTTAGCTAAACAGAGAATGCAGGTCAAAAGTCGCTGCCGAGCTCCCGCCATCAGCTGCGGTCATGTGACCTCCAGAGACTTTTTTCCCTCCAAGTTTCCCAGGTTTGTCCACTAACTTGTGGGAAAGCATCAGGGGAACCTGTAAATGAGGTTCATGTGACCGCAACAGCACGTTGACGGTGTTGGAGGCAACAGCACAACAGCACACATAGGACCCATTATTCCTACGAGAATAATGGGTCCTGATATTCTGTAAGTTACTCCATTTGAAGGAACCTTGGTTGGAAAGGTGTTGTTGTATGATGCACAGTTTTGCCCAGTTAAAAGTCACAGACAGGGCAGTTTTAGTAGTATATAGATTCTAGGTGGCCCACAATTATTGTGATTTTAAATAACCTCCAGGCACTACCTGTGTTTCCCTGAGAATCCAGTTTTCTGGTTAGGTCTTATTTTGGGGAAAATATAATACTAAATGCATCCATCTGATTGACAATCTTAATTGGGACTTATTTTGGGGGTGGGACTTATATTACAAGCATCCTGAAAAACCATGCTAGGGCTTATTTTCCAGTTAGGTCTTATTTTCGTGGAAATGTGGTATAAAAAGACTTGGTGGAGCAGTGGGCTAATGCCTCCTTAAGTAACACCAGCTGCCTGCAATTAGTGCAGGTTCGCATCCCACCAGGCTGAAGGTTGACTCAGTCTTCCATCCTTCCGAGGTAGGTAAAATGAGGACCCAGATTGTTGGAGGCAATAAGCTGACTTTGTAATAATGCCGCTGGGGGGGGGGGCGAAAGCCCTAATAAGCAGGCATATACATAGAATGAAGGCTATTGCTAAGCACATTGGTTTGTGCTTAAATTGTAAGCTGCCCTGAGCCTTCGGAGAAGGGCAGGATATAAATGGGATTAAAATTTAAAAAAAATAAAAAAAAAGACTTGGCCCTCTTTTCTTTTCAGTCTCTTTCTCACTAGTCTGTTTTTTTAAAAAAAAAATCTCCTTTGGGAATTAAATGCATATTGCTTGGATTCTGCTAGCAGTTTTGCCTTTATAGGTTTGTTAAATGTCACTGTTTAACAACAGTGACACCTTGCACCAAATCATGACTGTTACTAAGTCTCCTCAGGTCCAATTATTAGGCATAATAGGTTATCTCCAATTTTAGTTTCTTTGTCTTGGCATGAAAATACTTGTACTTAGTCTATGAGAAGATAAAAGATTTCCATAATTTTTTTTAATCCCATTTATATCCCGCCCTTCTCTGAAGACTCAGGGCGGCTTACAATCTAAAGCACAAATCAATGTGCTTAGCAATAGCCTTCATTCTATGTATATACCTGCTTATTAGGGCTTTTGACACCCCCCCCCCAAGCGGCATTATTACAAAGTTAGCTTATTGCCCCCAACAATCTGGGTCCTCATTTTACCTACCTCGGAAGGATGGAAGGCTGAGTCAACCTTGAGCCTGGTGGGACTCGAACCTGCACTAATTGCAGGCAGCTGGTGTTACTTAAGGAGGCATTAGCCCACTGCTCCACACAAGAGCTTCTCCTTGACGTGTTTCCCTAAATTCTTTCAACATCACAAGACTGTCCTAATATTTTGATCAGTGGACAATAGTGTGTTCTTAGAGCTAATTTACATCCATCACAAAATATTGATAGTTATAGTGGATCTATATAGATCTATGTAGAAGCCTAGCCTTCTGACATGTTGACCTCCCCCAACCCACCAATAAAAGAAAAACCTCTCCATCAGCGCATTCTTTCCAAGTTTTCCTATAAAGTTTGTACCTAAGAATTAGCATATTGTTCTGATTCATTTCACTAGGCCACAGGTCTGCCTCTTTCAGCCGTCTCTTGCGGCTCCCAGTCCTCTGCCATGTGCAGTCCAAAAAAAAAAAAAGTGGGACTAAAAAAGTTCAACCAATCAATTCAAATATGCAGGGTAGGTGCATATCTCGCCTTGGCTCCACTCTTCAGTCAAACCCTGTTCTGCGCATGCGCACATGTACGCGCATGTGCACACATTTTTTGCGGCTCCCAGTTTTTCCTTTTGTGAGGGAACCGGTTCCGAGTGGCTCTTTCACTGTTTCAGGTTGCTGACCCCTGCACTAGGCTTCCATTAGACTCATTATATTTACCTTCTAATTGACAAGTACTATAATTTTTCTTGCACTTTTGACATAGAGATTTCCTGTACTGGATATATAGATATAAACTTTTTAAACTGCTGGCTTGGGCCTTTTGTATGGCCTTCTTGTCTTCTGATTGACATTACCACCTATTTTTCCAACATTGGCCCCATACTTTATATTATTTCCTAAAGCCTGGAAATTATAAATATCAAAAGTTAAATTTGAATATTGATGGGAAACTAAACATTGGGAAAAAACCAATAACAGGACATTGATTGTCTATAAAGATTGAATGTAAAAGTAATTAAGATATGTATAAGCTAAAAAATTATTGATAAATGTAATAATGATGTTTTTACTTAGTTGATATAATGAGAACTGTATTAGGTTAAATACGAGATAGTAGATATTAAGGGAAAAAGGGAGGAAATATTTGATGTTGTAATTTGAGTTTTGTAGTAAAGATTTTTGTATATTATTGAACTATTGATTAACCCAGCCACCACATTGCTTTTTAAATACCTAAATGTAAAATTAAACTGCTGACTTGGGCCTTTTTTATGGCCTTCTTGTCTTCTTATTGACAATACCACCTATTTTTTTCCAACTTTGGTCCCATACTTTATATTATTTCCTGAAAATCCTACACTTGTCAGAACTCTGTGCTGTTTAGAACCTGTGAATTTTTCTCAGGATCAGTTTAAAAACTATTTTGCCACTTTTTGATTTTATGCAGTCTGGTTCCATTACAGTTCAAGTGGAGCCCATCTCTCTTTTATAATCAACTGTACCAAAATGTTGTCCAATAAAACGTCTAGACACATCTATCTGATATGACAATTTCATCCATGTATTAAGATTCCTCTGATCTACCTGTCCAGATGACCAATGCCACCTTGTACTGTACTTAGATGGTGCATGATTTCTGCAACCTTTGCCTCACTTACATATCCCTCGCAAACACATATGTTTCTAATGATCAAATCACCCAGGGAGAGAGAACTTCCCCCTCAAAGGATGCACAGCACAAAGGGAAATGGATCCATTACAAAAGGATTGGGTCCATCCTACAAGAACCTCTCTCTTACCCTCAGTGTGATGGCCTTTTTCTCAAAAATTTTCATTTGCCTTGATAGCAAAAGATACGTCATGTGGGAATGAAACGCAGATACTATATACTAGAAAGTCCTTGCTATGTTGTTGGGGTTTTTTTGGTTGTTTGAGCCTCTCCAGTTTGTCCACCTTGGTTTCAAAGGGATTAACGTCCTTTCTGAAAACTTTGCATTGACACACAAATACACAGAGAGAGGGAGGGAGGGAGGGAGGGGGAGAGGGAGGGAGGGAGAGGGAGAGGGAGAGGGAGAGGGAGAGGGAGAGAGAGAGAGAGAGAGAGAGAGAGAGAGAGAGAGAGAGAGAGAGAGAGAGAGAGAGAGAGAGAGAGAGAGAGAGAGAGAGAGAGATATTACACCTAACAAGCATATTTGACATTATGCAATAAACTGGAAAGCACACTGAATTTCTTCTTTTATGGTTATTTTTTATAACATTGCATTCTTGTACTTTTTTTTAATGGACCAATCTGACCTAAAAATGCTGTAGAGCTATTAGGAAACAGAATTAGATTTCTCTACGTGTCTTCACTAAGTATCTAAATTCACCTTGAGATATCTTATAGAGATAAGTGATAAGTGTGTTCCTCACCAGATTTTCCTGTCTTGTTCACTTCCCATAAAAAAAATCCCTTGATCCTATTTACTAACTCCGGTCACAGACTTCTAACTGCCGCTCTTCTCCTTTGATTCTTGGCATAATTGGAAACTACAACTAATCCACAGCAAAAGTACATAATTCGTAAGATAAGCACATAGGGCACCAAGAAAAATGGCGCTTCGTTGCATTATACAGTAACAGTTTAAAGAATATATTTCATTTTGTAAAGTCTCAGTATACTTTAGAACAGAGTTTCCTACCTCTACTCTTTTATGAGTTATTTTGTCACTAAGTACCAAATTAAATGTCACATATGTAGTTATGAGGCTTGCCTTTGCATGGTGCCTGTTTTGCTTGGCACAAAGGAGGGAATCTAGCTATACTGTGATCATGGGATATGAGAAAGAAGTAAAAACGTCTTTTTCCTAACATAGTACAATTCAGGTTCCCCCTCCCCAGCAACTATATACATGTACAACTTGTGTGTGTGTGTGTGTGTGTGTGTGTGTCCCAAAACCAAGAATGACACTTTGCAATGTTTCCAAGCTGACATCTTTATTGTTTCAAACCTATAGACAAAATTTTGCAACTAACACTAAAATAAGATGTGACTTGTCACTGCCTTCCCTTGACAGCTGGCTCAGGAATTCTGGGAGTTGAAGTCCACGAGTCATAAAAGAGCCAAGGTTGCCTACCCCTGTCCTAGGATTTCCACTGATCATCTTCATCTAAGAACTAACCAGGCCTGACTCCACTGAGATTTTTCAAGATAAAAAAGATCAAGCTATGTTCTGTCACCTACTTTGAGTGCAAAAAAGCTGCAGTAGAGATGCATTTACCTGTGCAGTTACATCAGGTTATAAATACATTGATGGAGGTCTGACAGTTCCAGTAAGCATTTCTATTTCTAGTTTTAATATTTTTTATTTTAAAATAACAAATTTTTAAAATTCTATATTTAACAGTGAAAATTTACAGCACTGTACATGAAACAATAATCAGAAACTAGTTTTATTCAACAACATTCTTTTAGCTTAGCAAATAATCTATTAGAATTTTACTAGAAACTAATTTTCCAAATAAATATTATTTTCCATCGATAAATATACATATGTTATTATATCGGCCAATATGTCGATGTGTGGGATTCAGCTTGAGATAAACTTCACTTTAATGCTTCTTGTGAAGAGTTTTTTTAAATAAAAAATCCACAACTTTAGAAAAACAGATCATGACAGTTGAACTGTGCTTTGATCACCAAATTAACACAATCGCAACAAACATTTTGCTTCCATTTGATCCAGAATGAAACAGCCAAGAAGTTGCTATCATGGGTCTTCTGGTTTCTGCATTTTCTTCCCACAGCTGTGCTTTTACCACAATATACAAGGTTTTAGAAAAGTGTAGAATGACATGCCACATAATAACGCTATTGTAAAAAGAAGAAAATCTCCGCTTACATTCACCAAAAGTAGCATTTCAGTTACAAATATAGACAGGAATAAAATTATATGCCATGTCAAAACATATGATTTCCAAGGCTGTTTGTCTCTTTAGTCAATCTTTTAAAACCAAAATAAAAAAATGAACCTTTGAGGATACACAGTTATCAGGATGCCTGGCATGGCCATCATATCATGGTCATCAATGATGGCTCAAGAGAATATGGCAGCCCGGGACACACTGACAAATCTTCACGTTAACACACATTCCCACCAATGTGAAGCTTTGCATGTTTTGCCTTTATTTTCAAATGGATAAATAGCATTTGTGGCTCTTAAAACTTTGGTGCCAATACCTTCTCACCCAGTCCTGATAATCATAATTTATATCCTCCTCAAACAATCATATTGTCCACCCTCAGGTCTTCAGCTCTAGGGCTGATCTACTCTGCAGCACAATAGTGTGCCCCTCTATGGCTTAACAGCTGCCATATGGGCAAGTTAGACGCCAGACTCAACAATACTATAAGGATTATAAGCGGATGTATTAAAACCACTCTGACTTGGCTTCCTGTTCTGAGCCATATAAGCACTGCCAGCTTTCTCAAGGCAAGATGCACTAGTGAGAGAATACAGAAAAATTATATGAACAATTCACTTCTAAGGTGCATGCCAACCTTCCTCATTTATCAGCCAGAAGAATCAAATCCAGGAAACCCCCAACTGGCACTTGCACATCTGCCCAAAAACTTTAACATCAGTTCCCAATGGAAAGGCCAAATGGGTTACTGAATGTCCGGACATAGGAAGACATATAAATGACAGCATAAAAGAAGATGCCAGGCTATCCACACCAGCAATGGACCATCTTGAATAGGATTTGCACTTCACATGACATTTGCCGGGACTCTCTGTATAAATGGGGCATAGTATCCTCCCCTCAGTGTGACTGCAGGGTTCCACGTCAAACTGATCACATCATGACCGGCTGTGAGCTGAGGAATATATCAGTCCAGATATTTTTAATATAATATATGATGCTGGGGGATGGCTTAGTGACCATAACTGAGACCAGCAATGGTCATTAAGTGAATCATCACATGATCACAACTTATGACTTTACTTCTGCCTTCTCTACTATCTCTGCTTGTCTCAAGCCAATTGTGAAGCACACAAATAGCCAATCACATGACATGGAATGCCGCAATAGTTGCAAATGCATGCCGGTTACAAAGCACCTGATTGGCTATTCAGTGATTGTGGGATGCTGCAATAGTCATAAATGTGAGGATTTGTCACGAAGCTATTTTGTTTACACCATTGTATCTTCAAGTAGTCCGCTACTAAATGTGTCAGTTGGCAATCGAGGACTACCCGTATTGAGCTGAAAAACTGACAGAAAAACAAAAGAACTGAAATGTTGTGAAGACAAAAAATTTTTTTAAAAAAGGAGCCAAGAAAGTGATTAAAAATGCAGACCTGCAGAATGTCACCTTTGTTCAAAATCTAATGAACAGAAAAAACTACCTATATGTTTCTTTTATTAACTGATTTGTTAAATTTGTTTGCCCCCTATCTCACCATGCGGCAATGTTAGGTGGCTATATTTATATATTTATTATATATATTTATATTTATATTAGTTATTTTATTGGTTTCCTATTATATTCAGTTCCTAGGGAAATGTAACACACTGAGAGAAATCTACAAACCAAGCTGTGTACCAAAAATACAAAAAAATAATAATAGGATCTCAATTGTAATCTTCATGAAGATTTGTATCATTTTTCCAATAATCCTTGACTCTTGTTCAGGCTTCAAGGCTAAAATAAGAAAGCTGAAGACGCTGCAGAAGTATTTTCTTATGAGCGAAAATCCTTTTTTGCTTTAGCTTCCAAATCACATACAAAAAAGTTCTTCAGACTTGATAATCTTATTCACCATAGTGCTATCCTTCCTAACCTAAATATTTTTAATTTGATGTTCCAGTGGGTCCAACTGGAAAGAATGCAATCCTATATAACACTGGATGTTGTTTATTAAATAAGTGTAACACTTTTTCCATAAGCATTTGAGACTTGTTAACTATTATCTTTGGAAGTAACTTTCAGCCAGAGAAGCTCCTTTTACAACATACTCTTCTGACTTTAAGCAGTGGTGAAGTGATTAGTAGGGAGAAAATCAGTAGTGACTCCCTTTTTTTCTCTTTTTCCTTTCTAAAGCTATTTTTGATTGTGTACCTGCACAACTATATAGCTGTGAATAATCACACAATCATTTTTTAAAAAGCTTTATTAATTTTTAAGAATTACAATCTTTAGAACTTAGTAAACAACATGTTGCCTGGGTTCACATATTTAACATTAACTTCTTCAGTATAAGTCTACTCAGTAGTGCACAATCCAGTATTTTTTTCCTGACCCTCCTTTCTTCCCCATATTTTTTCCATTTTCCTCTCATTAGTAAAGGTAAGGTAAAGGTTCCCCTGCACATGCGTGCTAGTCCGAGGACATCTCCATGGTCATGTGGCCGGCATGACTAGATGCCAAAGGCACACAGAATGCTGTTACCTTCCCACCGTAGTGGTCCCTATTTTTCTACTTGCATTTTTACGTGCTTTTGAACTGCTAGGTTGGCAGAAGCTGGGACGAGTAACAGGCGCTCACTCTGTTACGCGGCACTCGGGATTCGACCCACCTAACTGCCGACCTTCTGATCGACATGCTCAGCGTCCTAACCCACTGAGCCACCACGTCCCTATTTCCTCTCATTACACAATTGCAATTCTTGGTACTATTGATGTATACAGTGTTAGCTATAAACATCTTCATCATATTTTATTAATATTATACAAATAACAATAATATCAATTCATTAATCAATATCCTGTTTTTTGTGCTCTTGTTAAGGTTTAATTTCCCATCACTATTTAAAGTATCTTTGTCAGTTATGATTTTCTCAATATTAATTACATTATATAGCTAAAAATTTTATTCATACCAATTGTCCTCTTTTCATATTTCCCATATCAAAAGAAGAGGAAAAAATGCTATTTTAATTCTAAATCATATCTTTCCTTATAAAAGTCTAATTATATCTAAGGGTCATCTATTCTTTTAACCATATTCAAACAAGTACTTAAACATATGATGCCCCTTCTAATAGGTCAAATCTTCTATTTTTTAATTCTCACTTTCTTTCTTTGCCAAGTAGCTTTCCAAACCAAGGCAATTAAATCGCCCAGGAATTTTCTTTCTATTTTTATGAAAGTAGCTTGGCATGAGGAAGACAGTTTAGTTAGGGTATTTTTGAGGGGGAATTCCAACCATTTATGTTCCTTAAGCAACTCCCACTTTCCTTCTCCATCAATTTCTTCCCTCATCTTTTGTATCCCAAATTGTAACATTTCCCCTGACAGCTCTATGTTCCTTTCCCCAAAATCTTCTTCCTTTTCATCAGGTGCATCTTGCAAGCTTAAAGGGTAAAGCATCCTTTGCAATTTCATTATTATGGGTAAATCTTGTAGTATTTTATTTGTGTATGGTAGTTTATATTTCCTTTCTTTCATCTCTTCTGTCTCTAGATCCATTTCCTCTGCTTCATCTTCTGATCTCTGGTATATTGGTTCATACTTTGTAGTCGTTGTCTGGGAACTTTCTAGTTGTAGATTTAATTTGGAAATCTGCTCATTTATATTATCTAAATTATTTTTAGTCTCATTGTGGTTTCTTTTTATGTTCTCTTTGTATGCAACAATTGTTTGGTGAATTAGTTGTAATGTAGAGTATATTTCCTTCTGAAATGTATTTGTTTTTTCTTGAGGCATCATTCCTGCAGTTCCTCTAATATCATCAGTCTCAATAAGGGTAGAACAAAATTTCCTCTAGCTTTCTGGTCTTTATATGCAGCCTTTATAATCCAATAGATTTTAGAATACAGGTCCAGTTCTAAAAGCAATATTTTATAGTGATCCTTTGTCTCAGGCATCCAAAAATAATCAGGCAAGGTTATAATCTACAATGTTCAAAGTGTTCAACCTCCCTGAAAGCAGCTTGAAAGTCTTTCCCAGACAGACATAACCAAAGATCAAGTTTTTCTTTCTCTTCCACTAGCTTTTGAGATTAAAAGTCCAAGCTCAGTGAGTGTTTATAGTCCAACAAGATCAGGGTGATAAGTATGCCAAAATATTTTCCTTTATTGCCAGCTGTTCTCCCTTACACTAGGAATCACCAAGCAGGCAGGAAGCTAGTTATAGTGCTGTACTCAGATCCACCACTAGATGTCATTCAAATCCACTTTCCATTCTTAAAAAAAGGATTGATTTCTTATGTTTCACCTCAATTTTTTTTCAAAGAGAAAATCTTAACAATTATCTCAGTTCTCAAATTTCAAAACTGTAGCTTTATGTCACTTCCACTTCAATATTGTGTATCTCTGTCCTCCGTAGAAATTAAAACATCGCTTCTGTTCACATTCGGAGGGTTTTAGCTTCTTAGGAGCCTTTCCCAGGAAATTCAGTTGCAAAATAGTAAAGAAAAGATCAATATTCTCACCCAGTTCCAAACATGCTGTTTACAATGTGTTAACTGGTGCTTTTCTTCTTCGGTTGTCAGCAGTTAATGGTTGGCCATAGGAATGTAGCCAGTCTTTCCCCTGCCAGTTTGGAGGACTTTGCTTAGATCGAATGGAAAGACTGCCATCTCTCCGTGATTGACGAGAGACCCCTCCTTCTTCACTGCCTCTTCAGGGTGACTTTAGGTGCTTTTTAGAGCCACCAGCAGGGTGAAATCAGGCGCGGAAGGCAGAGTCCTGCCTTCCTGCATCCATCTCACCATGACGCAAAACCGGAAATCACACAATCATTATTTTAAACTCTGCCTTTATGCATAGCTGCCAAAACGTGCTAGCAGTTAAAACAAAGCAAAACGAAACTAACAACCTGACGCGGCCATATAATGGCATAGAAAAGAAGCTAAAACAATGAACTCATTAAGCATTATCAGAAGTTTCATTTCTTAGAGGAGAAAGCTAACTTGAAAGGCAACTGCATCAGTGTTGTTGAGTTCTGATCCAAAAAATAAGACATGTACAGGTAGTCCTCAACTTACAACAGTTCATTTAATGACCGATTGAAGTTACAATGGCATTAAAAAGTGACTTATGACCATTTTTCACACTTATGACAGTTGCATGGTCACATGATCAAAATTCAGACCCTTGGCAACTGACTTATGTTTATGACGGATGCAGTGTGCCAGGATCCCCCTTTGCCACCTTCTGACAAGCAAAGTTAATGGGGAAGCCAGATTCACTTAACCACCGGGTTCCTAACTTAACAACTGCAGCGATTCACTTAACAACTGTGGCAAGCAAGGTCGCAAAATGGAACAAAACTCACTGAACAAATGTCTCACTTAGCCACAGAAATTTTGGGCTCAATTGTGGTCACAGCTTTCCAATTCTACCTACTATGTCTTCAGAATGAGAAAAGCAGGCATTGGTGTGTGGTATAAAGATGGGGATGATGGGCTTGTGGGAGATGAAATGTTTTAATATTTGCTCATTGAGCAGTAATTATGCTTACTGATTGTAGGGCACAGAAATTCTGTGGGAAAGAATCCAAAGTAAATCCAAACCTGGATGAGAAACAGAGGTAGGTCATCTCTACTCTTCTACCTCAGTATATTCTCTGATTTTCAGAGCTGCTTTTGCTTGTCAAAAATTTATATCCAAAGACTTATTCCCCCTCCCTACCTCAAATCTTTGAGTGTGAATATTAATATCCAACCTAAAGAAGCTGCCTTCAACTGGTTCTTGTGTCAGTCACGCCTAGATCATGCATAGAAGTATATATAATTCCTGCTGGTGTCTCATTTTAATCCCAAAGCCATAAAAACCTAAACCACATTGAACTCATTGGTCAAGAATCAAAGAAGCATGCAGTTCTTTCTGTATTCCCAAGAGCTTTTGGTTTCTCAAACAAGAGGCCATTATATCTTCAGTCATCCTGTTTCGGAACAGAGGAAATCCGCGGTTCTGCCCTAATGGATAATGAAAAGTAATGTTTTGCATATAGCAGAAAGAAGTTGTAAAACAGATATTTTAACTTATCCATTGCATATATAGTTTTAAAATATTACTTCATTTATTTATAAACGAGTGCCAAGTTCTAAAAAGTAGGTTTAAAGAAAAAAGATATATATATGTTCCATTAGTTCGCTCGGATCTATTTTTTTTTTCCCTGTCTAAAATTTCTTCCTCTGAATTTTGCAATTCAGTATTGCAGACTTTCTTGACCTACCACAAATGATAGAAGACATCATTGTACCACATCTGTAAGATACCACACTGGACAAGAATACTGCCCTAGAGTCAGCTGCACTTGGAATGATTTTTTTTGTCTCTCTAAATTTTTAAGGGATTGCCAGAGTGCCTGCTTCTCTAACCCGCAAGTTAGAATGTTTAACAACTTCTAGATTTTGCCTTTTATTATTACAAGTTACCCAAGGATGCAACATAAATTTTAAAAGGGTGGGGGTTTCAATTGCATGGTTGTAGCTTCCATCCTGCCTTTTTTTGATTTCCATTGAAGCTGCCTTAACATGAATTGCAAAATACAACTATCAGCCAATAGTTTGCAAATGCCTTAAGACGAGATAGGCTTGATCAACCCTTTTGAACAGGAAGTAATTGAAAGTCTTGTAAAGCAGAAGGTTATGCAAGTAGTCCTCCACTTACAACAACTAAAGTTACAGCAATGAAAAGAGTGACATACAGCCAGTCCTTGTACTTATAAACATTGTAGCATCCCGAAGGTAATATGATCACCATTTTCAATCTTCCCAGGGGGAATTCCAATAAGCAAATGAATGGAGCAAACCACAGTTGCTTAACAACAAAACCAGATTTGTTAACTCATAGTGAATGAGATTTTAAAAAGTCATAAAAATTGGATGTGACTCGTGTATTTCTTAATGACAGAACTTCAGGTCCCAATTGTGGTTGTATGTAACAAATGATTTTAAAAATAAACTGGATATGACTGGATAATCAGCCTCTCATGACTTGAGACCAGTAACTCCCAACAAGAATAGTGATGAAGTCATAGCCCATTTCTTTCCATGATAAATGTGGCAATTCTTGGAGATACTATGCTCTGGCTCCAAAGGGTCTACAAAGCTGGAATCTGATCCTCACAAACTTCCCTTCACATCGTGTTCCTGGGAGATTTCAGCTCCTGTAGTTGAGGATTCCAAATTGTAGATTCCAACTTCTCCTGTAGTAGTTTCCATTTCAACCAAGTAGTTTTAAGTAGAAAGTGTTTACTTCATTTGGCTTGCTGCTCCTTCTCCTAAAGAAATGGAAGGGAAATCAGCCAATTGTCCTGAATCCAAGAAGGAACCCAGAGCTATGGTCATAAAGATTTAAAAACTGGCTTTTTTCCAATTTAGAGAGGGGATATATTGAACCCCGTGGAGTTGCTTTAAGGCTAGAGGGTGGATGGACAGCATATTCTGGCTTCTTCCATCAGCCAGGGGATCAAGGGCATGGAATTGCTATTTAAGAACTCTGGCAAGAGAAGACTGGTTTGGCCCAAACTAATATAAATGTCAACATAGGGCTCATCAATTTATTCTGGCTTTGAAGAATTGATTTTCCTTCTTTTCTGTTCTTTTCCATTCCACATTTCTTACGTATCTTCTCTTTTTTAGGCTGTAAACCCAAGGACAACAGTTTCTTATATTGAAATAAGTTGATTTCAGAAAGGACAGAGATATAGATAAAATACAGATCAGAGGCATAGATAAAATATGCAATGTTGCGTGGTTGTACGGAGAGGCAGACACTTGAGCTGGGTAGTATTTCTTTATTGAGTCAGAAATGAAGCTGAAGCAAAGGGGTTACCTGGCGTCTCTTTATACCTGCCCAGGTGAATGGCGGCCAATAGATTTAAACCTGGGCTTCCCGCCAGTGCAGGTGGCCAATGGATTTAAACCCTGGCTTCCCGCCAGAGCTGACCATGCCCTGGGGCTGTCAACGACTCGCTCTATTCAGACTTTCCCGCCAAAAGTGGTTATAGCCTGGAGCTGTCCAGCCCCCTGCTGTGCTTGACATTTCCGTGTATGCTTTAAGGGCATACACTACACCCCTTCCCCCATAGTGAGGAATTACCCTCTGTCATCCTGTCTCCAAACTATATACACTTATTTACACTATACACAAATTTTACATACGCAAGAATTTACATTTGTTATTCCTTGGTTGCTTCTCCACCCCCCTAAGAATGCACATAGTCCGCGAGGTAGCTTGGAGCCTTGTGCAGCCTGCTTGATCTTCTTGGGACTGGTTCACGTGGTGGTGTGGTGCTGTGTCTAGGCTCTCTTCCTTGTTGTAAATGTTGTGGTGGATTGTGGTGTGTGTGTGTGTGTGTGTGTGTGTGTGTGTGTGTGTTGCGGTGCCCGGGTTTTGTGTTCTGCTGGGTTCTGGTGACTGCCTGGTTTCTCTGTCAGTCTCCTGCCTGGGGTGGGGTTGCCACTGTGCCCCTCTGGTAACCCTCCTGGGTGTTTGTGTTTGTGTTGGCTCTTCCTCCTCAGCCCCCAGTGTGTCCTCTATAACCCTTTCAGGAGCCCTTTCCCTCAGCTGATTCAGGTGCCTTTTCCAAAGGAGTCCCCCCTCCACCCTTACTCTGTAGGAAAGGGGTCCTGTTTGCTCTAATATCTCCCCTGGCACCCATGGGTGACCTGTGCTATAGTTCCTAGCCCAGATAAGGTCTCCTGTGTTGAAACTTGTTTTGATGTTGGGGGTCCCGGCGTCTGCTGCTACCCTGTCTGGGTGAAGCCTGTCCAGTGTTGTTATGAGGTGTCTGCCCCATCTGAATTCTGCTGGGCTTTTGCCTGTGGTGGTGCAGGGTGTTGCATGTTGGTGTAGGAGGAATGTGGCCAGTCTTTGCTTCCAATTTCTCTGTACTATACGCTTGAGGGCATCCTTTGTTGTCCGCATGAATCGTTCTGCCAATCCATTACTGGCAGGGTGGAAGGGAGCCGAGGTGGCATGCCTAATCCCCAAGGTCCTCAGGAACACCTGGAAATCCGAGGAGGTAAATTGTGTTCCATTATCTGACATGATCACATCAGGCAGACCATGTGTAGCAAACATCCCCCTCAATGCTTGAATGGTTCCTGCTGAGGTCATGTTGCCCACAGGCACCACCTCCAGCCATTTAGAATGGCTGTCTACTGCTACCAGAAATGTGTGTCCTTGGAATGGGCCTGCGTAGTCTATGTGCACCCTGGACCAAGGTGAGTGTGTTTCCTCCCACTTGTGAACTGGTGCATGTGGTTGTTCTGGCCGTGTCCTCTGGCATGTGTAACACCCCGCTACTAGTTCCTCTATCTCCACAGGTAGCTCCTTGCCAGGGCCTTCATTCTTACTACTCCTGGGTGGCCCTCATGTAATGACTGGAGGACTCTTTCCCTGAGCCTTGTGGGGATGATGACTCTACTTCCCCACAAGAGACATCCCTTGTGTGTGGACAGTTCATGCCTTCTGGAGAAGTAAGCAATGAACTCTTGCCCTGGTGATTTGTCCTGCCACCCACTGCTCTCCCATGATTGTACCCTGCTCAGAACCTTGTCCTTGGGGGTCTCTGTGGCTATGTCCCTTGCATTGAGGGGGCATTCTGGCAGTTCCTGTATTGCCAGTATTTGGACAGCCGGTGCTGGGTCCGGCTCAGTATCCCTTAGGGGAAGTCTGCTGAGGCCATCGGCGTGCCCCATCTCTTTGCCCAGCCTGTGTACCAGTTTGCATGCGTATGCAGAGAGAAATATGGACCAACGTAACATCCAGGATGACAGGATCTGTGGTGTCTGCTTCTCTGTTGTAAATAACCCTAATAATGGCTTATGGTCTGTATAAATTAGAAATTCCCTACCATAAAGTTAGTCATGAAATTTCTTTACTCCTGCAACCACTGCCAGTGCCTCTTTGTCTATCTGGGCATAATTCCGCTCTACAACTGACAGGGTCCTGGAGTAGTAGGCGATGGGGGCCTGAGTTCCATTCTCCCTTAAATGGCTGAGAACTGCCCCAATCCCATAAGGGGATGCATCGCAAGCAAGGCAGATTGGCTGGTCCTCCCTGAGGTGGGTGACTGTGGCATTGCCTGCTAACAGGTTCTTCAGTGTTTTGAATGCGTTAGCGTGTTTGTCAGTCCAGTCCCAGGATGCTTGCTTGTCAAGCAACCTGTGTAGGGGTTCTGCAATTGGAGCCTTGTGTGGCAGGAATGCGTGATAAAAATTGAGGAGGCCCAGGAATGCCTGCAAATCAGACTTGTTTTTGGGAGTAGGGGCTTCTTTGATTGCCCTGACTTTGGATGCAGATGGGTGGATGCCTTGAGCATCAATACTGAACCCCAGGAACTCTGTCTCAGTTACCCCAATCTTGCATTTCTCCCTTTTGAGCTTCAACCCTGCACCCCTGAACCTCTCAAGTACTGCCTTCAATCGGACTGCCTGTTCTGAACCAGCCCTCTTCTAACAAACCCCTTATCAGAAAGAAGAGACTGGAGAGCGTCCAAGGCTAAAAGGCTTCTGCCAAGATTTAATTACGCAGTTAACAAAAACACTAGAGCTTGTCTTCTCAAGCGGAAAAGTTGCTTTCAGCAACCAGCCCCTCCCCAAACACTCCTTTTATAGAGAGCTCAGGGCGTGGTCTCCCTGTGCCTCCTCCCGAGGAGTCCCATAGCCTTTCTTTGTTTGTTCCTGCTCGACTGCCTCCTGCGTCGGGCGTCCTTGAACAGGGCCAGCTGTGGGTCATCATCCTCCGCACTCTCGGGCTCACGCAGCTGAGAAGAGGTCCCCGGCTGAGGACTCTGCAAAGCCTCCAAACCATCATCAGCCGGTTCGTCTCCCTCCTCCCCCTCATCTGAGTCCTCCGATACGTCGGAGCCGGCTGTCGGACCCACAGGCTGGCCCTGAGTCACAACACTATCCCGCACCGCAGGGCCCTTCCCCCGGGTCTGCCGATCCGGATGCAGTCGGGATGGGAACTGTTCGTGAAAAGCAGTCACCAACGCAGGGGCATGAACGGCGGTCGCGTCTTCCCATGTGAAGTCCTCCGGCCCGTACCCTTTCCACTCGATCAGGTACTGGAAGCGACCTTTCAGCCAGCGGGAATCCCTGATGCTGGCGACCTCGTACTCGGGGGTGCTGCCTCCATCACGAGTTCCTGATGGGGGAGGTTCCGCTTGGCGAAGTGGACAGGCCGGTTGTTCGGGGACCAACAAGGACCGATGGAAGACGGGGTGCACGCGCAGGGAACGTGGCAGAGTTAAACGATAGGCGACCGGATTGATGACGGCCTCGACTGGGAACGGTCCAAGGTAACGGTGGTCCAGCTTCCTCGCTGGCCGAGTGGATGGTAGGTTCCTGGTGGACAGCCAGACCCGATCCCCCACCGATAGTGGAGGCGTATCCCTTCTCGACCGATCGGCGAACCTCTTGTAGTCGGCCTTGGCCTTCTCCAGCTGCCGTCGCACCAACCAATGGATCGCCTGTAACTCCGTCATAAATTCGTTCGCTGCCGGCTCCGATGAGTCCACGGGAGAAAGGGGGAAAAACCGGGGGTGATAAACCCACGTTGGCCAAGAACGGTGTCATCTGCGTGGAGGTGTGCTGCGAGTTGTTAAAGGCAAACTCGGCTATGGCCAAATAGTCCACCCAATTGTCCTGCTGCAGGTTAACGTAGCAGCGCAGATACTGCTCTAAGATGCCGATGACCTTCTCGGTACCCCCGTCGGTTTGTGGATGATGCGCGGACGAGAGGCAAACCTTAATGTCCAACGCCCGCATCAACTCCTGCCAGAAGCGGGCTGTAAACTGGGCCCCCCTATCGGAGACGACTCTATCGGGAAGGCCGTGCAGCCGGAACACCTGTTGGATGAACATGCGACTAGTGGCGCGAGCTGACGGTAAGCCGCGACAAGGGATGAAGTGCGCCATCTTGGTCAGCATGTCCACCACCACAAACACTGTCGTGAAGCCGGAGGATGGGGGTAGATCCGTCAGAAAGTCCATGGACACAGCCCCCCAGGGTCTCTTGGGTGTTGGCAAGGGCTGCAGTAAACCAGGCGGGGCCCCTGTCGCTGACTTGGCCTGCCTGCAAGGAATGCAGGAGGTGACATAAGACTGGACATCGTGTCGGACTCGGGGCCACCAAAAAGTACGGGAGACCAAGTTCAGAGTCTTGAACAGGCCAAAATGCCCCGCAGCCGGGTTATCATGACACTGGCTGAGGACGAGTCCCCTGAGTGGCCCTCCTGGAACATAGAGCCGGTCACGATAATACAGGAGTCCATCCGCGACCGACCAAGGCGAATCTGGCCCCACCTCTTCCTTCCGCTGAGCCACCCACGCCTCCTGCTGCTGCGCCTCCCGGATCCGAGCCCGTATATCCACCGGCTCCCGCACCGCAGCAAAAGACTCGACGGGGATCACTGTCCTGGGCGGAAGCTTGTCTTCCGCTCGGGTGTATTCGGGCTTTCTGGACAGAGCATCCGCTCTCTGGTTGTGCCCGCTTGGTATGTACCGCACCCGGAAGTCAAACCTCGCAAAGAAGAGGGACCACCGGATCTGGCGTTGATTCAAATTCCGAGCGGTCTGCAGGCTTTCCAGATTCTTGTGGTCCGTCCGGACCTCGATCTGATGCCGCGCCCCCTCCAGATGATGCCTCCAAGCCTCGAACGCCGCCTTGATGGCCAGCAGCTCCTTCTCCCAGATGGTATAGTTGCGCTCCGAGGGGTTCAATTTCCGAGAGTGATACGCGCAAGGGAAAAGGGTACCGCTGGGCGTCGTCGCCTGGAGTAACACGGCCCCAATGGCAATGTCGGAGGCGTCCGCCTCCACGACAAACGGCCATTGCGGGTCGGGATGTTTCAAGATGGGCTCCTTCATGAAGGCGTCCTTCAAAGCCTGGAACGCCTGTTGTTCGGGGGCGTTCCACTGGAACCGAGTCTTCTTCTGCAGGAGCCGGGTGAGGGG
Source organism: Vipera ursinii (assembly GCF_947247035.1). Taxonomy (NCBI): domain Eukaryota; kingdom Metazoa; phylum Chordata; class Lepidosauria; order Squamata; family Viperidae; genus Vipera; species Vipera ursinii. Next base: position 218,847,477 of record NC_139513.1, on the reverse strand, counting down.
GGCTGTCAAGGCAGCAAAGCCAGGGATGAATGTCCGATAGTAGTTGGCAAATCCAAGGAGTCGCTGAACGTCCTTCACGCGACGCGGGGGTTGCCAACTCTGCAACGACTCGACTTTACTCGGCTCCATGGCGATGCCCTCAGGAGAAATGCGGTGACCCAGGAAATCGATGGTCACCTGGTAGAACTGGCACTTCTCCAACTTGGCAAACAGCCGATGTTCCCGGAGGCGCTGCAGGACCTGACGGAGATGCTGATGATGCGCTTCACGCGACGGGGAGTAAATCAGGATGTCGTCCAGGTAAATCACGACAAACTGGTCCAACAGATCCCGAAAGATATCGTTCATAAAATGCTGAAACACAGCGGGGGCGTTGGTCAAGCCAAACGGCATCACCGTGTACTCGAAATGTCCATAGCGAGTACCAAACGCCGTCTTCCACTCATCACCCGGCCGAACCCTGACGAGGTTGTAAGCTCCACGCAGGTCCAGTTTCGTGAAGATCTTAGCCTCCCGGAGTCGGTCCAAGAGCTCGGGGATGAGGGGCAGCGGGTAGCGGTTACGCACCGTGATGGCGTTGAGTTTCCGGTAGTCACAGCAAAGCCGTAACTCGCCCGACTTCTTTTTGACGAAGAGCACGGGCGCAGACACTGGCGAGGACGAGGGCCGGATGAAACCACGAGCCAAATTCTTTGTCAGGAATTCCCGCAATGCAGCCAACTCGGGCTCCGACATGGAGTACAAACGCCCCACTGGGAGAGGCGCATCAGGGACTAGGTCAATGGAGCAGTCGTAGGGCCTGTGCGGGGGTAATTGGTCCGCCTCTGACTCGCTGAACACGTCAGCAAAGTCGGACAGTTCGGGAGGCAAGGAAACCCCTGGGGAACCCTCCACCTGGCCGGCACAGATATGGCGGGTGTGGTCCACGCACTGCAAACTTGGGAAGGTGACCAAGTTCTGAGACCAATAGATCTGTGGATCATGCGCCCGGAGCCACGCCAGTCCCAAGACCACGGGGAAGTGCAGATCCGAAGTGACGTAGAACTGAATGGCCTCCACATGGGTACTGATGGCCATACACACGGGTTGCGTGGCGGCCGTAATAGGCCCGGACAGGAGCACTCGACCATCGATGGTCTCCACAAGCATGGGCGGATCCACTGGACACTGGGGAACAGCCCATTTGGCCACAAAGGCCGAATCCATAAAGTTAGTGGTAGCCCCAGAGTCAATTAAGGCATGGACCGGAATCCCCTCTGGCTTGCCAGGAAGGATCAGACGTGCCTCCAGAATCAAATGCCGTGGAGGTTCACAGGCACCGTCGGAACGGCGTCGCTCGGCGTGGTCGTTGTGGGTCGCCCGATCTTTCACACCGTCTAGATCGGGCTCGGGCCGTTTCCCGACAGCAAAGCAGGGGACTTTCTCGGGGCAGGCTTGATCACTGACGCCCGCTGACGCTTCTTCGGGCAAGAAGCAGCCAAATGTCCAGGGTCCCCACAGTAAAAACACAACCCCCCCGATCGTCGTCTGTCCATTTCCGTCTCCGATAGACGGGACCTGGCGGCACCCAGCTCCATTGGCTCCTCCCTCTGGACTGGGGGCTCACGCACAACAGGAGCGGCAGGGGTCTGTGGGGTGGCACGGCGACTCTTTCGCTGCTGCAGCCGGGCATCGATCCGCAGACAAAGATGGATCAGCCCATTCAGGTCTGAGGGAATGTCCACGCGGGCCAGCTCATCCAACATCTCCTCCGACAAGCCATCCTGGAAGGCATCCACGAGCGCAGCCTCATTCCAGGCGGAATCCTGGCTAAGCAGCCAGAAATCGCTGATGTAGGCCTGTAGGGGGCGCTGACCCTGCCTCAAAGCTTTCAGGCGTCGGGTGGCCGTCTGCGCCTTAATTGGGTCCTCATACATGAGGCGCATATGGTCACAAAACCCCCCAAAGTTATCCAACAAAGGGCTAGGCTGTGCCAACAGAGGCGTGCCCCAACGAGCTGCATCTCCCGACAGAAGGCTCAACACGAAACCCACCTTATCTCGGTCAGTGGGGAAATCAGCTGCTCTCACGCTGATAAAAAGCTGGCATTGTCCCAGGAAGGCAGGAAACAGTTCTGGATTGCCAGCAAATTTATCCGGCATAGCTATCTGACATTTCCTCCTGGGTGGGGGTGCAGCATGTACCTGGGCTTGTAGTTGCCCCACTTGAGCTGCCAGCAAAGTGAGTTGCTGGGTGAGCTGAGCATTCTCGCCAAGAAGCTGCTCCATCGTAGTTGTAAGGGGTGGGAGGCTGAAAGCAAACTGTTCTGAACCAGCCCTCTTCTAACAAACCCCTTATCAGAAAGAAGAGACTGGAGAGCGTCCAAGGCTAAAAGGCTTCTGCCAAGATTTAATTACGCAGTTAACAAAAACACTAGAGCTTGTCTTCTCAAGCGAAAAAGTTGCTTTCAGCAACCAGCCCCTCCCCAAACACTCCTTTTATAGAGAGCTCAGGGCGTGGTCTCCCTGTGCCTCCTCCCGAGGAGTCCCATAGCCTTTCTTTGTTTGTTCCTGCTCGACTGCCTCCTGCGTCGGGCGTCCTTGAACAGGGCCAGCTGTGGGTCATCATCCTCCGCACTCTCGGGCTCACGCAGCTGAGAAGAGGTCCCCGGCTGAGGACTCTGCAAAGCCTCCAAACCATCATCAGCCGGTTCGTCTCCCTCCTCCCCCTCATCTGAGTCCTCCGATACGTCGGAGCCGGCTGTCGGACCCACAGGCTGGCCCTGAGTCACAACACTGCCAGAACGTCCTGGCTGCGATCAGGACGTCGTCGAAATAAGGGCAAACCCCTGGTATTCCCTTGAGAGTTCTTTCCATCACCTCCTGGAATATTCCAGGAGCCACGCTGACCCCGAACTGCAACCGGTCTACCCGGAACACCCCTTTGTGTGTGATTATTGTTTGTGCTCTAGCAGCCCCTGGGTCTACCGGCAGCTGCTGATAAGCTTGGGCAAGATCCAGTTTAGCAAACACCGACCCGCCTTGCAGGGACGCCAGAATGCTGTTTACCGCAGGAACTGGGTATGAATGAGCGCTCAGAGCCCGGTTGATTGTCCCCTTATAGTCGGCGCAAATTCTAATTTCGCCATTTGCCTTGAGCGGTGTTACGATGGTGGTTTCCCATTCCGCTCCATCGACTGGCGTTAGCACCCCCTGGTCTACCAGCTTATCCAATTCCCGCCCTATCTTATGATTTAGCGTAAACGGAACCCTCCTAGCCTTCATTCTTATGGGTTGCACCTGGGGGTCTAACTTAAATGAGATTGGGGGACCTGTGTACCTTCCCAGCTGCCCGTTGAACACGTCCGCAAAATCCTTCCTTTCAAGGGAAAGGCAGCTCCTCGTCTGGTGAATCCCCGTGATTCCGATGCCCAGCGCGTTGAACCACCCTAACCCCACGAGGCTGGTCCGCTGGCCTTCGACGACCAGTACACTTAATTTCCCCTCGAACCCTTTGTACTGAACCCTCACCAACGCCTCCCCCCGGACGTTAATGGGTGAATTTTGAAAGTCAGAGAGGGTCAGTCTGGATGGCCTCAAGGGAACCCGTTGGCCGCTCCGCTTGCAAATCTCCTTAAATGTTCTGGCGGAGATGATGGACACGGCTGACCCTGAGTCCAGCTCCATCGTGCAGGGGACCCCTTGCAGCTTCACCCTCAATTTTATTTTTGGGGTTAGCGCCGCAGGGGCCCCTGTTAGACAAACGTCCGGCCGTCCCGCTGTGGGGCTGACTGTCAGTCCCGGCAACCGCTCCCCGGTACCTGTAGCAAACTGGAACTCTGCCTCCACCTCGTGCAGGCTATCCCGCTGCTTGCTCCTGCAGACCGCTGCGATGTGCCTAGTTTTCCCGCATGCCCAACACTTGGCCGACTTGAAATGGCAGGTAGACCGGGGATGCTGTCTTCCGCAGCTGGTGCAATGGGTAGACCGGGAGCTGTTCATGCCACAGCCGGAACACTGGGTAGACCAGGGTTGTCTGCAGCCGCTGTGCTGGGTAGACTGGGGGCCACAACCACAATGCTGGGTAGACCGGGGCCGATTCACGCTGTAACCGTGGAGTTGGGTAGACCGGGGGCCATTCGCTTTGCACCTGCACTCCTGGCATCTTGCGTCCGCCGCGGCTGGTCTTGGCTCCCTCACGTTGTCTCGGTTGGAGGTGACGGGTCGCTGTTGTCGGTGGATGGCGTCCACTTCCAACTCTGCCCCGTCCACATCGCTGCAACCGCTCAACTGGTGGATGGATCCGCCTTCCCTCGCGTCGGACACCTTGGCCGCATCCCAGGCTAGGAATTCCTCTTGGACATCCCTCAGCTTCTGCTTTGTGAAGATTTTCTGGCACAGCTTCCTGTCCCTCAACCCACAGACAATCCGATCCCGCAGCCGGATCTCCAAATTTTCAAAATTACAGAGGCGAGCTGCCTGCCTCAGGGCGGCCATGTATTGCTTGGCAGACTCACCCGGCTGCTGGTCCCGTTTCTCGAAGTGATACCGCCAGGCGATCTCGGACGTCTCGGGCTTGAAGTGCTCGGTCAGCTTCGCCAGCAACTCGTTGTACCCGACGGAGTGGATGTCATCGTGTGCGCAGAGACCGACTGCCAGCTGGTACGTTTCCATGCCACAGCTGCAGAGTAGTGCCGCCGCTCTCTGCCGGTCATCTTTCACCCCGTTTGCCCGCAGGTAGCACTCGAGCTGCCCCATGAATGCTTCCCACTCCTCTGGGCGGTTGCTATTGAAAAGGGGATACTGACCCAGTTGTGCCATTCCGCCGTCTCGGTTGTCCTGCATCTAGGTCCGGGGCTGCTGATTGGATTCCGTCCGCGGCTAGCATTGTCCGGTGCAGGATCCCATCCTCGTCACCAGTGCAATGTTGCATGGTTGTACGCAGAGGTGGACACTTGAGCTGGGTAGTATTTCTTTATTGAGTCAGAAATGAAGCTGAAGCAAAGGGGTTAGCTGGCGTCTCTTTATACCTGCCCAGGTGAATGGCGGCCAATAGATTTAAACCTGGGCTTCCCGCCAGTGCAGGTGGCCAATGGATTTAAACCCTGGCTTCCCGCCAGAGCTGACCATGCCCTGGGGCTGTCAACCACTCGCTCTATTCAGACTTTCCTGCCAAAAGCGGTTATAGCCTGGAGCTGTCCAGCCCCCTGCTGTGCTGACATTTCCGTGTATGCTTTAAGGGCATACACTACAAAATAAAAATATGAATATTAATAATATTGTATTAAAAGAGAAATGGAAGAAAATTACTAGAGAAAAAAGGAACCCAATTTACACAATATTCAAGAACAAAGGCAGTTCTGTCTCAGACTCTTATAGTGAAATCTCATAAGACTGATTGATTGATTAATTGATTAATTGTAAAGGCATGCTGAAAAGTTCAAGGGGATTATTATGGTGTAGGCTTTTTGTTTTGGTTGCTGTGGAGATACCAAGATACAAGAGGCAAATATCCTGTATACGACTTGTAGATCATTAGTGTTAAAACATTGAGCCTTCCCACCATTATCAATCTTCCATTGTTTACTGCTAGTCTTCACCAAAGTAAAGTTTTTTGAAGTCCTCTGAGTACCTCAGCATTAATCCTCCAGAGATGTAATCTATACATAACAACACTTAAATCAGCATGACATTTACAACACATATTAAGTGGTTTGTTATTTATTTCAAGACTTTAATTGGCACAATATATTAGCAGTGTTGTTGCCATTCCACTTAACAGCTTCTTTTCCCAGCTTGTAATAGTTGGACCATCTTTTCCCTCTTTAAGAATCTTCTATTTTTCCACTTTTGTTGCTATCCCGAGGGGGGAAATTCATTAAATATTATGAAGCAAACAGCATAATTATACATAACAATCTCTGCCAATGAGCAACATGTACAGAAATGTAGATACCGGTACAATCACACATACACTGTATATATTCCCATACACATAAACTAACCCATTTTACTTAGATTTTATTTTTTGTTGCAACACATATTTTAAAAAGTATTTTGTCTATAGCTATGTGTAATGCAATAATTAACCCACAGAGGTTATACAGAACCGCTGTTGTCATTGTGTTGAATCTGCAGTTGTCTTATGCCAACCATTCATTGTTTAGATTCCAGTTTGCATTGAGGCTGCATCTGATATCTGTTAAATATGCCTCTCTTCTTTCATTTGAAAGAAAATCTCACTTTTTACAAGACTAGCAAAAACAATAATATATTCACTGCATTGTAACCTAGATACAAACCAGGGATAAAATCAGGGAAGGAGATGTCATGCAAAGAGGATGGTGAAAATAAATTCTGCTCCAGAAGGACAAGGTGTAGTGAAAAAGAAGACTCCTCCCCACCATCATTTACAGCTAAGTTCTTCCCCCAAAACTATATTCTAGATCAGGGGTCTTCAAACTTGGCCTTTTTATGACTTGTGGACTTCAAATCCCAGAATTCCTCAGCCAGCATGCCTGGCTGAGGAATTCTGGGAGTTGAAGTCCACAAGTCATAAAAGGGCCACGTTTGTCGACCCCTGTTCTAGATCAGGAGTGTACAACCTTGGCAGTTTTAAGACCTGTAGACTTCAACTCCAGAATTCCTCAGACAGCATATCTGGCTGAGGAATTCTGGGAGTTGAAGTCCACAGGTCTTAAAGTTGCCAAGGTTGGATAGCACCCCTGTTCTAGATATACTGTCTTAAGCAGTGCTTTTTTTGTAAAAGGAAAAGGTGCCGGAACTCACACATGTCATACAACTCGCCTTACCTACCCTTTAAGGTTCTATCCAAAAAAGGTGCCGGAACTCCGTTCTGAGCGTTCTATGACAAAAAAAGCCCTGGTCTTAAGGAAGTAAGAACAAAGGAACATTTTTGTGGTCATAACCAGTTTGAAAGTTTCCCCTTTTTCTTAACTTGCACCACTTGTACAGAAAGAGAAAAGGCAAACCTCTTAGCTTTTACTTATGCTGCTACTGATCGGAATGAACTCCAGTGGAATAAAGCACAACAAGGAAAGAATGTTTTAAGAAGCAGAAAGAGCATAATTCAAGACTTAATTTGGCAACTTTTGAGCAGATTAAAAAAATGTCACTAGGGCCTGCTCAAGGCACATTTCCCTAATCAGCACCAACCAGTACACAATGACATTTAGCTGCCACACATTTTTCAATTTACTGGGTTTTTTTTTTCTTCTCCGAGCTTTTCAGTTTTATTGGCTGTTGCTTTAACATTTTGTTTTATTTAATAACCAACCTTTTAAAAAAAAAAGGCATAACACCCTTAATCATTAGGCTGTGATCCAAAGAGGACAGCAGCAGCAACAACAGCAGCAACAAAACAACAAATTCACTATAAGAATGTTTCCTGTTAATTTAAAAAAATCAATCGGTGACTTCCAAAGAATAAATGTTATTGACTTTCAGTAGTATTATGTAGATAAATCTTATTGCTTTATCTGATGGCATCATACCTCATATGGAGACTTCCCCCCCCACACACACACACATACAAGCAACACTTTGGATTACTAAGAAGTACTATATAATATGTCAGGTAACATTCCAGATGGTCCAGTGATCCAGGAAACAAGAATGAGAAAAACAAATGTTTGTGTGTTTTTCATTTGGAAAGTAAAAGAGAGTGGTTCCCATGGAATTGAAAATATTCTTTATCACTCTATCTGTTCTACAGTAATCAGTTCATCTCTGTGTGTCATATCTGAAACCAATCATTGCCTGTGGGTAACTTTCAGTATCTGTACTTCATATATTTCATGCAACCATGACTACTTTTTTTTTACTTTTCTACCCCTGCCCTAGTACTATAAACATGTAGTTAATAGCCTTCTCTAAGTACAATAGAATGTGTCCTGCTGAAGTGCATAATATCCACAGAAGCCTATTCCACAATAAATGTTTTAGATGTCAGAATACTACAAGATCCTTGATGCTTTTTTTTACAAAACTACCCTTCACGAAAGAGTGATTCACTGGATCTCTATACAGTATGAGTAATAAAAGCAATGCAGTAGAGAGTAAATCCTTTCAATATGTGTACAATATGTGTACAAAAGGCATACACAAACACACACATAGCACACTTTGTTCCTGCTATTGTACCACAGTGATATAACTAAGATTCACATAATTTTGTGGTTGGAATAAGGTATTTTTAGACATGTATTCTCTTTCTCTTTCAACCTCTTTCTTGTAACCACCCAAAAGCTGCAGTATGAACAGTTTGCCAAGAATCTGACATACACCTACCCTCTCATTTAAAGCTGCTTGTCATTTCAGTTTTTTAAAAATAAAATCCAGCTCAAAATAATTTGGATCCGAGAACAACCAATACAAGCGATATTTTGCCATTCTGGTTTAAGCTTTGCACATTCCTATGTTGTTGTTGCTTCCACTGTAGCAAATGCTAACCTTTGGGAAGTCTTTGGGAAACTGGACCGTTCCCAGTTTTTTCTCATTTGTTTGACAGTGGTTTATAGCCATTTTGGTCTATGATTGCTACCACCTATACTTTACTTTTACAAAAAGTTTGTGGAATAAAAAAGAGAAACCTACAGGTAATCTTGCGTACCCCACCACCATTCCATCAATCACATGTCTCCAAAACAGTTTTAAAAAGCTAAATGGGGGAGATAAGGGGAAAAGTATTTTCCATTATTCATAATCATGTTTTTAGAAACAAACCTTGCAGCTCTGACTTAAGTGATTTGGTATTTTTCAGCCAAATCCAAATTTCAAACTATTTTTTTATTAAAAAAAAACTCCCATCACCTACTTTCTTAAACATCATTGATTTGGTTGGATTAATTTTGAGCCTTCAGATTTTTTCTTTTATATAACTGATTTCTCCCACCTATCCGATATTAAAAAAACCAAATGTAGAGTAACACAAAAATAAAGGAAAATGTTGCCATGTTATGGATAGAAGCCTATAGATTGATGCCTGATTCAGAGAACTTAAGGGTCTCTTGTGGAACCATGCATACCTGGAAGATTATGTTGTGCTAAGAGAAGAACTCTATTCCCACACTGAAACAGATAATTGCATCAGGAGGACTAATGCACACTTGACAAAAAGCTGACTACATTAGCCTCCATCTCCCTCCAAAATGTATAGTCTAGAGCAGGGCTTTTTTTTCTCATAGAATGCTCAGAACAGAGTTCCAGCACCTTTTTTGGATGGAACCTTGTAGAGTAGGCAAGGCAGGTTGTATGACATGTGTGAGTTCCGGCACCTTTTTCTTTTACAAAAAAAGCACTGGTCTAGAGTCTAGACCTGTCTCTGTAGCTCCCCAAAGAGCAAAATGGTTTTGGCTATGCTATGAGCAGCTATGGCAAACACTGCAAATCCGCCCATGTGGTTTTCCTTTGTGCTTTCATGCAATTCTTTTGGATTGCGGCCTAACATCTCCTTCTGCTTGCCTTCCATTCCATCCACTAAAAGCATAAGAATATTTCGCTGTATACTCTGAACTTCAGGCATAGTCTCTTTGTATCAGTGGTGATATGCCGCTGATGACCATTTTTCTGAGGAAAGATTCATTGGCCCATGAAGTACAGAGGCTCCCTGACTGCTATTTTCTAACCTCGTTACATCACTGTGTAGGCCTGCAATAGGGAGAATCAAACTATCACACCACCAAAGTACGAGTGATAAAAACACTGTATGTGTCTAGACAGTAGTCCAAATGGATGAACTATCTTTTCCTGTAGTATAAAAGAACAGAGCCCTTACCTAATTTAACCCACTTGCAGTCACTGGCATTACAATACTGTATTCTTCACAGGCCCATTTCGAAGTCCTGCCGTTCAAAGTATAGCTGGGTTTGAAGGCCTTCTCTCCACCGTGAAACTCTACTTCCAATCCCTATTTGATAAACAAATATATGTGTGCAAGGATGGATTTCATTCAAAGAAAAACTATTGCTCATAATTCCTTCTCTCAGCCTGATCATAATTTTAAATCTTAGACTATTAGGCTTATAAAGCTGCCTTCTCTGTAAAAGTCCAAGTAGACATATTTTTTAATGTTTGTGAGTGTGTATCTATCTATTAAGGGACGCGGTGGCTCAGTGGGTTAGGACACTGAGCTTGTCGAGCAGAAGGTCAGCAGTTTGGTGGGTCGAATCCCGAGTGCTGTGTAACAGAGTGAGCGCCTGTTACTCGTCCCAGCTTCTGCCAACCTAGCAGTTCGAAAGCACGTAAAAATGCAAGTAGAAAAATAGGGACCACTACGGAGGGAAGGTAACAGCGTTCCGTGCGCCTTTGGCGTCTAGTCATGCCAGCCACATGACCACGGAGACGTCCTCGGACAAGCGCTGGCTCTTCGGCTTTGAAACGGAGATGAGCACCGGCCCCTAGAGTCGGAAACGACTAGCACACACGTGCGGGGGAAACTTTACCTTTACCTTTATCTATCTATTGGATTTAATTTTGTGACCTGTCTTGTTCGCAAAGGCTGCTTGTCCTTCTTTCACTACCCTGTTCTGATACTAAGCGATGGCTGAATGACAAATGTTATGTATCCATATCAGGGATATGTAAAATTTGGAGGCTGGTAGATACGTTTGGAATTTGGAGAGCATATTGTGAGTACAATTACAAAAAGGCTGGCATGGGTGAGATATTGTTTTCCTCCACCCAAAGTGGATGTTGCCCATCAGATTATGCCCATTGACCAGAAAGCAATGGATAAGAGTCGCCTTAGCATAAACAAACAAACAAACAAACAAACAAATCTGCTAGTTCAAATCTCTCCCAACCTTTTTTTCCCAGTGGGCAACCTCAGTAGACTTAGATACATGTTTTTGCTAAATAAATAAATGGCTATACAGGTGGTCCTCAACTTATAACAGTTCGTTTAGTGACCCTTCAAAGTTAAAATGGCATTGAAAAAAATGTTCACACTCACAATCATTGTGGCATCCCCATGGTCACATGATCAAAATTCAGACACTTGGCAACTGACTCATATTTATGACTGTTGCAGTGTTCCGGCTGGTGGTGGTCATGTAATCACTTTTTGCAACCTTCTGACAAGCAAAGTCAATGGGGAAGCCAGATTCACTTAACAACCACGTTCCTAACTTAACAACTGCAGTGATTCACTTAATAACTGTGGCAAGAAAGGTCGTAAAATGAGGCAAAACTTAAATGTCTCACTTAAGAACAAAAACTTTGGGCTCAGTTGTGCTTGTAAGCCTGTCCTTTCAAATAAAACACTGGGCTGCAATCGCACATCATTTTTATTTTCTCGGAACAGCTATGAAATCTGTGTTGAGCCAAAATATATTTTTAGACATAAAAGTGAGCTCCATCTTTTCTGCATTCCAATTTCTCATTACTATTTTTTTAATTTAAAAACAAGTTTGTAGTACTCATTTAAATATCAGGGAGCTTAAGGGGGAAAAATCAGTGGCTCCTCATAATTAAAAAGAATTCCACACTTACTGAGAGTGGATCATATTATTTCATTTTCACAGGAAGATGGGCGGCTAATAAATATGAAATATAAATAAAGAAAATAAAAAAAATCTGAAGAGTGGAGAAGGCAAGAGAGAAAAAGATAGGATTTGACTACTTTTTAAAATTTAGAACATAAATACAACCTCTCTCCATTTCTACACTGTACAATATTCTTTTAACAATAATTTAGGGGGAAAAAAGTCTGGTTGGAGATCCATTCCCCAAAGTAGGTAGTTAAATAGAAAGGGCCTACTCTGATCACCTCATCCCCAGCACTCAGAATGGAGACACTAGAAGCAGAGACTACTTTTCTAAAATAAAATTTCTTTTTAAAATGTCTCTGACCAGGGATAACCTCTATCCTAAAGTGAAAAACAGCATAGAGAGAGCTATTGACAATAAAACAACCTACCTTTGGGGCATAATTAAGTCTCAAAGCTTTTAATCTGGAGTATGGACTAAATTGCAAAATACTCTATGGGTGTGACCAGATTCCCTCAGAATCTATGTTAATAATATACTCCAGTGCTTTTTTTGTTAAAAAAAAACAGTGCTGGAACTCACACACACATCATACAACCTGCCTTGCCAGCCCTACAAGGTTCCATCCAAAAAAGGTGCCGGAACTCCATTCTGAGCATTCTATGTCAAAAAAAGCCCTGATATACTCCAATTGGACAAGCTGATATATTTATTTATTTATTTTTATTTAGTTATATTTATATACCGCCCTATTCCCTGAGGACTCAGGGCGGTTTACAGGGAATTAAAAATCCAAAATACAAAAATTAAGAACCAAATTAAAAAATATTAAATTGACCCTGTACTCAATTAAAAAGAACCCCAAATTAAAAATTTCTCCTCAGTCTGGGCCCGAGAGCTTGAAGAGCCAGGTCTTCAGGCCCCGGTGGAATGATCGGAGGTCGGGGGCAGTTCTCAGCTCCACCGGCAGCTGGTTCCAGAGGGCAGGCGCTCCCACCGAGAAGGCCCTATCCCTGGGTGTCACCCGCCGGCAATCTCTTACCGGCGGGACCCTGAGCAGACCCTCCCTGTGGGAGCGCACTGGGCGAAGGGCGTTTGATGCCGGCAGCAGGTGTTCCCTCAGATATCCCGGACCCAGACCATGTAGGGCTTTATAGGTGATAACCTATATCCTGACGGTTGAATTTTTCTTAGCTAGAGATGAAAAAATACCGAGGTAAGAGAATGAAACAGAAAGCTCTGCAGACTTCCCTGTTGTTTTCATATTATATGTCTATCTCATATGACAAAATCTTATACCACCAGCAAGCTGTAATACAGCAGATAATTTTCAGTTCAGTTTTAACTCGATGTGCTGGACGTGATGTGGCTACAAAACTGTGAAAAATCAGGTTAGAAGAGCAGATAATGTAAGGTAATAGATGTGTAGTCTTTTCTGTTTTCATTTTTTTTAAAAAAAAACCTGCCTTTCAGAATATACGCTTGCCACTTGGAAAAAAAATTGGTCAAGATCTTCTATAAACCCTAAGTTAGCAACCATTCATTCTAAAGAACAGTGGTAGCAAACTGAGTCACATTATCTGTATTCTATCTTTGGATTGTGTATTGCAGAAAATAGTTGGGGACGGACATGCGCTGCTATAGTAAATGATAAATTTTAATATTAAATATTAAAAATAAGTAAATTATTATAAAAAGTAGGTTTAAGAAAATAATCTACTAGACATGATAGCTTCAATATTTTTCTACCAGGCTGCAGCCCAAATTATAATTGTACACAATTAAGGAAAATTGTGTGCTATGAATTCATTTCGCAGTCCTAATGGTTATGTCATCTTCAAGGTTTCAAAAGGTATCTTCTGCGCGCTACAGAATTCAGCCGCAAGATGGAAGCCTGCATTTTGATCTGTGTTTTAGACTTTCCTTGCAGTTCTTTCTTCTCTACACAAAAGTTATGAGAACACCTTTTGAAAGATGTGAAGAACATGAAGGAAGCAATAATAGTTTCAAAGGGAATGTATTTTCAAAAGAAAGCACACTAAAGCTTTTTCAAATCAAAAGACTGCAATACAATCCTGTGATGGATAACTCAAAAGCAAGACCAGCTGTATTCAAGTGACTTTATAGTACCAAATGAGTGTACACAAGACTGCAGCTGTAAGAATATATATCTTTGTGTTGGAATATGGCCAAATTATGAAATATTTACTGCTTTCTTTTAGTGCTTGACTTAGGAAAACAAAAGAAAACCCAAGTAATACTCTTACAATAAATTTGTTATTCCACATAGTCTGTAATACATACTTCAAATAGTAGACATAATTCCATATTCTACTTCCATTGCAATCCTTTGATTACTATTGTTTACATAGTCAAAACAACACCCACACCCATTCAGGAAACAAGGTTAGTAGACAAATCAGGGAAACTTTAAGAACAAATCCTAAAGACAAGGAATGGAGCTCAAGATGACTGGTAAACCTATTGACAGTGAAATAGTGTTGGACGTCAAAGGGAATACAGTGATAAAAAGGAGCAGAATATTCAAAATATAGAACAGTAACATTCCATGTGTTGTCATCTGTAGTAACTGCAGTGTAATAATGATTGCAATTATCTAAGAAATTTTTCTTACTTATACCTAAATAAACACGTCCTGGCAATTGTTGTTCCCTGTGTCCTTAAGATGTTGCTTTCCTCTGGTCTCCAACTCATATGTGAGGTTCAAGGTCTTAGTTATGATCTTTAAGTCCTTACATGGCATGGGTCCGGGATACCTCGAGGCCCACCTGCTGCCGGCGTCAACTCCCCTCCGCCCTGTGCGTGCCCACAGAGAGGGCCTCCTCAGGGTGCCTCCAGTCAGGGAATGTCGACTGGTGGCCCCCAGGGGGAGGGCCTTCTCTGTGGGTGCCCTGGCACTATGGAACCAACTGCCGGTTGAGCTCCGGATGGCATCGGACCTCCGATCCTTCCGTCGTGGGTTGAAGACCCACTTGTTCGAGTTAGCTGGTCTGGCCTGAAGGGGAATATGGGTTTTTTTTAATTGGTTTTATTATTTTACTATTGCTGCATTTTAATTGGGCATGGTTTAATTTTCTTTTAATTTTTGTATATCTATTTATATATGCCCTGTGAACCGCCCTGAGTCCCTAGGGAGAAGGGCGGTATAGAAATCCCATAAATGAAATGAAATGAAATATGTGAGGCAGCCTTATGTTTATGTTTAGCTGTGCCAGTGTTAAAAATGTGTTTTCCTTTGTCAACACAGTTTTTGTTATGAATACAACATGATCTCCTTCACTGACCTTTCATGGGAGACAAGTAAAAAGAAAGCCATTTTTTTCCTCTGCCTTTTTTGCTGCATTGCCCCACCCACTCTCCATCAATCAACTGTTGGTTCAATGGCTTTTGAGGACAGGTTTAGCATCTTTTCAAGAGACCGATAAAACAGTGTGTAAAAAATGTTATCCTTGCAAGGCAGCCCAGACAAGAAGCACAACCAGGAATACTAACTCCGTCTTTATTGTAAGGTTACATTCACAGAATCTTGCAAGACTGAAAGGTTTCCTCCTTTCCTTTTGCTCTCTTGGTGAAAATGAGGAAGGGTCCCTCCTGGAACATTTCCCATTCACTCCACCCTTCTGTAGGCTGAAATACCTTTGGCACACCAGTTGTCCAGTCTGCTGATCTCCCGCCTGTCTTCCAAGGTCACCCCACATATCAATCATTACAAAGAGAGAGAGAGAGACCAATTAACTGCTAAATTGTGCAAGAGTTCTGTGATGCAGTGGGAGAGCCCTTTCCTCAGTACCAGCTGGTATTCCATAATGCCGATCAGCTGCTACTTTGCTTTGTATACAATTATAATGGTTTTATGAAGTGGCATTAAATCCATGTTCAGAAGAAGCTCAATTAGACCAGTGCTAGGAGGGATGAAGCAGCAGATGAAACTTAGCTGCCATTCTGCTCTTTCACTGTGCAGTCCTTTCCTTGCCATCAGTCAGCTGGTCTAGCCATTCATCAAAATTTCCATCTTCCTCCAGCCACAATACTAGCCTACATTAAGGAGAGGGAGGGGTAGATATTTCCTCAGTTGTTTTAGTGTCATTTGACAAAGGACATGAGCAAAGTCGGGGAAATAACCTAGCCTCGTTCCGTAAAGCAGCGGTAGGCAACTATGGCCACTTTACAACCTGTGGACTTCAAGTCCCAGAATTCCTGACCTGGAATGGCCAGCTCAGAAATTCTGGGAATTGAAGTCCATAGGTCATAAAGGACCCATACTGTAGTTGCCCATCCCTGCCTTAAAGTGTGCTGTAAACTTTAAATAAGGACAGTACAATTTAGAAGCAAACTTAAACAGCAAGGGCAGGATTAGGCAACCTCGGCTCTTTTATGACTCGTGGACTTCAACTCCCAGAATTCCTGAACCAGCCATGCTGAGGGGAAAGGGAGAGTTTCGAAGTTGAGCCATGCCTCCTCAAGAATTCTGGGAGTTGAAGTCCACAAGTCACAAAAGAGCCAAGGTTGCTTACCCCTGAGCTAGGGTAACGATTTGTAAGGGGTGAGTAAATGTTATGCCAATAGAATTTCCTGTTGGGTGAATAGCATTTTAGCTTGGCTATGAGGAAAGGATTCACTGCTGAAACAGCCTTGACTGTCTCAACAAGCTCAAGAGAATATAAAGGTTTGTAAGAAAATCCCTGAAGGGTGGCAGAAGTCCAGTGGCAACAGAATATGCTTGGTAGATGTGGGGAAAAAAACAAATGACCAGGTAGGAGTGGAAGAGGAATAATGTGGCTGGAGATATAACGAAAGACACTTGAACTGCAACATACCACTGCAGTATGCACTTAAAATGTTTATGGGTACGCTTCCAATGGGCATTTTAAAGTGTTGCGAAGCTTTACTTCGAAATGTTGTGCAGTTTTATTTCCAAATAAAACAATAGATATCAATTAAGCATAATCTATAAACAATGCTAAGGAAACCAGCAAAATTAAAGTGTTTTAGAGCAGGGGTGTCAAACTGCTGGCCCAAGGGCTGGATGTGTCATGCTGAAACTACGCCCATCCCATTGCCTGCAATGGAAAAAAAAGTCGCACTATGTCGTGACACATCACATGATATTGCAAGTTTGACACCCCTGTTTTAGAGACTCAACCTGTTGGGTTTTTTTGTAGCACCCAAAATATGAAGATAAGTGGCTCAGCTTCTTTGTGAAAGTGTTGTAGCTAACAGCCTTCCTTGGCTGTCCTTCATATCAGAAGGGTGCTAGAAATGGTACAAGCAGTTTAGATGGAAGTAGACACCCCCATCAAAAACCTTTAAGTAAGCACTACCATATTGAATTGGGACCTGAAGCTGGCAAATCACCACTGAAATGTTTGGGTTTTCTTCTTTCTTCAAAAACACACCAGTAAAATGTCTAGGAACTGTACTCTGCATGAATTAAAGCTTCTCAGACTTCATCAAAGCCAGTCATTAATATAACGTCAGCAGAACCAACAGAGAATTAGTATAGTCCAAAAATTAAACAAGTAAACCAAGTAAAATCAGTGACATACCACACCAATGAGCAATAAAGATGGAGTGGGAGGGGAAGGAAAGCCTTTCAAGGAAAGATTCAAACTCAATCCCCAGGCACAAATAGTCCAACCTAGTAGCTTTTTTTTGGTCATTTTTAGGTTTTGATCTATAGGTCCACACCTGGTTTACTGAATGCATGGATTGATTCAACACTTTAAAGGCCTTTTCAGAGTCAGATACCAAGGAGAAACAAATTGAGTCACCTTCACACTCCTGATGGCATTTCACTTCAAATCCACTGCTGCAGATTTTTTCAATCCCCTTTATGAGAAAGGCTAGCGCAGCATGAAGTGGATGACTAAAATCTCATCTCTAGCCATGAATTCACAAAGTAGCCTCTGTATTTTCCAGAACCTGAAACTAAAACTGATGTAAGGATGGGAAGTTAGCTGTCTCACAAAATGGCTTCTAGAGCGATTACTGGAATTATATAACACACAGCAAAATGGGGAGAAGGAATTGCTTTCTTTCACATCCTTCCCTCCCCAGATTGTTTCTTTTTCTCTGGGCATATTGGCACATTTCCAAACAAAGTGCTGGACTAAATAAAGATAATTCTTGCTTTTCAGTAGGCCAACTTATTTGTTCTTTATTTTTATTCTGCTTTTTTTGTTGTTTTATAAGTAACTCAAGGCAGCAAACATATCTAATACTCCTTCTTCCTCCTATTTTCCCCACAACCACAACTCTGAGTTGGGTTAGGCTGAGAAAAAGTGACTAGCCCAAAAACACTCAGCTAGCTTTCATGCTTAAGATGGCACTAGAACTTACAGTCTCCTGATTTATAGGCCATTAACCATTAACATTAACCACTACAACAAACTACACCAAAAAGCATCTTTTTAAAAAAGCTAAATATAGGAGGAGCAGGAGCTGATTGATCATCAGGGCACATTCGTGTGCAGGGAGAGTATGTTGCCTATGTTTTATTCTGCAGCTTTCAGTTGCAGTATGCCTGCCTACGAACAGAAATACTGATCAGTTTTGTAGGATTATTGAATTGTAAGCTAATGATCTCTGAAGGCATAAGATGAGCTACAGAAATGCTAAACATTAACCTTCATATCGTTGACTCCTCTAACTCTCTAAAAAGCATTGATACATGTAGATAATTTTAGGAAAACAACAGTTGTGTGCTTTTAACAATTAGCCTCCCTATTAAATGATTCATGAAAGTAAAAGGCTGAGCCTTCTAGGGCTAGGCTCTTGCAGTTCAAGGCTTTAAGATTTCCAGATTTCACAACAAGGAGACCCAAGGCTGTCAACAGCTTTGAAGAGCTAAACACACAGCACCGTAAGAGAATGCAGTTATTGTATGTAATTTGTTCATTTCCCACATCAAAACCATGTCACAGTGAGTAAGTTCCCTACCGCCAAAGGGAATTGATGTGGAAGTGGATAATGTTGGCATGATGCACTGAGCCACCGCATCAGATCTGTTAAAAGAAAGAAGAAGGAAAAAAAAAGAGGGGGGGGGAAATCACAGGAAAAGGGAAAGTGATAGCTAACTGATTCTGCTAGAAAGAGCCATTTCTTCCAGGGGTTGTACATCTGGAATCTACAGCTGCCAAGTTTATAGTGACTGACTGGTTCTAATCTGGAGCAATCAACAGCAAAGCGGAGAGCTGCCACACAACACAGCCAATGACATTTAAAAGGTACAAGCAAGGCTGTTTACTGCTGTGTTGTAAAGGCTCCAATCTGGCATGAAATTATGCACATGTGGGAGTGCACCTGTGTGGGAGAAAGAAAAGTGAACAGATTTTTTTTCCCTTTAAGAGACTAACACTGTGCACACTGGCATATTCTTGAGGAAAGCAGAATTCCTGCTTCAGGGCTAATGAGTTGGTCCCTATGCCCATTGTCTTAACCCTTTTTGAATTTAGTGAATTTAATTATTATGCAATGCTATTATACTGCTTTAAGTGACATACACTGAAATCAACATGCTTTCACTAAGTTAGTGCTTCGGAAAAAGTCGTAAGCGCTCATTGTGAACAGTGGAGTAGGTTTTGCATATTGCAGGTGATTCTCGGCGTACAACCATTTGTTTAGTGATTGTTCAAAGTTACAACAGCACTGATCAAAATTTGGACACTTGGCAACTGGCTATGTATCTATGACAGTGGCACTGTCCTGGGGTCATGTGATCATCATTTGTAACCTTCCCAACCAGTTTTTGAAAAGCAGTCAAAGGGACAAGCCAGATTCATTTAACAACTGCATGATTTGCTTAATAACTGCAGTGATTCACTTAACAATTGTGGCAAAAAAGTTCATAAAGTGGGATAAAACCCACTTAACAACTGCCTTGATTTGGAATGTAAATTTGGTATTCAATAAGTCATAAGTCAAGGACTACCTGTACATAAAATCTGGGCATTGGGATAAATTCATGTTTGCTTGATTTCAGCACAGCATTTCTGGAATGATAAACTGTAATTGCCACAAACTAATGCTGGGTCCCATACGTTGTGTTGCCTCTTCCCATTAAATGAAGGCTTCATTTTTCTGGTCCTCCATGATTTTCGCATCATACTTAAAATTGAGAACTGAAGTTGAGTATTAGGTTATTAATTAACCATGGTTTAGTTCTTGTTTTAAAAGATTCCAAAATATCTATTTAAATATGATGGTAAACTGTTGTTGATGAAGATCTGAATCAAAACGCTGCAGCCAACATCCAATGAAAGAAGACAAGGAAAAGAATGATGGGGATGTGTTGATTTAATACTCATTCACAGTTTATATGATCAGTGAACTCAGATCATCATGTAAATTTTGAAAATTTTCTTCAGGCAAGCTCAACTTCTGGACAGTTTGCACAGCTTAACTTTTGGACAGTTTGCACAAGTACGAAAGAAGCCATTGTCTTCTTTCAAGATATACTGTTGATTTCCTACTTTAGACTTTCACTTTGGGATATCCTGGTGATCTCACATGTTAGTACTAACCCAGTCTTACCCTGCTTAGCTTGTTTTAAGATCAAGCACGATGGACTAGGTGTGGTCATCTCCTGTGATTGAAGAAAACCATTAAATGGTACCTCAAGTCTTAATTGTCCCATTGGTCCAGGATTTTTCTTGAAAATTACATTAAGAAATGAGTGTAGCCAGTTCTATTCAATTTGATTGGGATGAGCAAATACGGTATATACAGGATTATGCCACTTGGGGTAATTCTTTTTCTAACTTTTATCTTGGAAATTCAAATGTTTATATGTTCACCAATAATCCTCATCAAGTAAGTGTAAGGGAAAAAAACCCTATAAACTGCAGTCCTAACAGGTCATGGCTGTGGCCAGCTAATCTAGAACAATGGTTTATCAGAAAACGCCCAAACCAAACCAAGCCATTGTTTTTCAAATTTGGCAACTTTCAGTCGTGTGAACTTCAGCTCTCAGAATTCCGTAGCCATTATAGTAGCCATGGAATTCTGGGAGTTGAAATCCACAAATCTTAAAGTTGCCAAGGTTGAAAAGCACTAGTCTAAACTTTTACATCAGTGTCTCATGTGGGTTTTTTTAACTGCCCTCCCCTCGTTTCTTTTTTAATATGGGTAATTATCAGCAGTTTCTGATCAAAAAAGTTGTTTGACACCATTGACATGGAGAGCTATTTTTCTTGCAAAATATCATGGAAGGAACATTGTGCATTTTTCTCTCATGATTTTCTTCCTTTTTCAGAATCTTCTACCTTGACTTATCAAAATAATGAAGAAGGTGTTAGATTTATTTTTCTAGCTTATTCTACATTTTTCTAATATATTTTAGCTGGTTAAAAAGTGTGGAAAAAGAGCTTCTTAAGATACCCACAAATTGCATAAATAATTCTGTAATGTTTTCTTTAGAAAACCATTATCCAAAGATTCCACAGTCAACTGGAATGAAACATCTGAGTCTGGGTGCTACATTTTGCTACCTAGTTTACCAATGTTGGCTGTTTTCAATCAGAGGTGAATGGATCTTTCTGTATTTCTCATCTTTAGACAATTCTCTATTTTCTGGCCCTACTATTTCATTGATTCCTTCCCACCCACCCCAAAGGATATCATGTTTGCACCTAAACCAAGATTTTACATTCAGAAGGCTTCAAAAAGGTTAATTTAAAGTATTTACGCTATAAGCAGACCTACAAAAGGGTTATATTGTAATCAGTTGTGTAATTGGATTGGATCTTATGCAATCCAATTTTTTTTTGCTTCCTGAAATATAAAAATGGGCTAAATGACAAAAAAGGTACTATTCAACCTTAGGAATTGACTTCATGTAAAAAAATTCAAGACACTTCATAAGTTTATGGCCTCTGGGTTCAAATCATCCCCTCCTTGCCTCACAGTTTGTTACATCTTATTATAAAGTCAAGAAACAATACCTACAGAAATGTAATACAGTTGTGACCATTTCTAGTACACACCCACAAAAGTAAAATCTTCATTACTTATTTATTTACTCTGCTAATTCCATGCAATAAATTATAAATATGGTATCTGAAGCTGCCATAAAAATGTTATTGTTTAAAATTACTACTTAGAGTTGCGATTCAATGTGTTTTAAGGAACCCACTATGTTTAAGATGAGGCCAAAGGTTTTTCTCATAAGGAAAGCTGGTTTACTTACATACATTGTTACTAACCAATCAAACATGCATTTAAACACTCTAGTTGTATAATATTTGAGAAACCCTTTAACAGACAAGACTGAAAGCCAGAGAAGCATCTTTTGGGCATAGTAAACAAATTTGGAATTTCCTATCCTGGCCTTGTTGTAAAATGCCATTCACCACAAAGAAAATGAAGGAACTAGCTTTATGATACCACTTATACTTCTATCATCCTAACCAATCTTATTCTGGGCAGGTGTCCAGTTTTTAAAACAAAAGACCAGATTGCAATGTATAGCATTATTACCTCCTTAGAATGCTTTTATAT
The DNA here is from genome assembly GCF_947247035.1 of Vipera ursinii. NCBI lineage: Eukaryota > Metazoa > Chordata > Lepidosauria > Squamata > Viperidae > Vipera > Vipera ursinii. Next base: position 218,825,473 of record NC_139513.1, on the reverse strand, counting down.
TGTAAATAAAGATCCTTATTTGCTTTAAGGTATATAAGCCTTTTTTTTAATAATTAAAATCAAGTAGCGAATGAAAGTCTAATAGAAGCCAAAAAAGTTCTCTGTGGGCACACTGGGAGTCACAGTCACCATCTTGTCTATCCCAGCTCATAATATGCTCTAAAATAGCATCATTCAGATATTGTCCAGAGGCCACTCATGGGGTAACAGCCAACAGGATTTTTTTTGTCCATCCTGTCTATATAGTCACTGAGGCAAACTTTGAAATGGGTCTTTAATGGCACCTTTGCTTGAATGTGTTCAAAGGGATCATTTAAATTTAGGAAAAACAAACATTCTTTATGAACATAAATCTCCTCTGTCCTGTCAAAAATAATTCCCCGGGGCTATTTTAGAAAGCATAAAACCTCTTCCATTGAAGTGAACATATATTAATAAATGTACATTAAAAAGAAAACCCCCCAAACCAGTTTGACTATTTATATAAGTAAATCCATCTCACGCAATGCTTGGAGCAATTTAGATGGAAAGATTTGTCTGAAAAGGCCATGTCGTTTCAGAGAGCTAATTAGTAACTAATCAGAAAAATTGCTTCTCTGTCTATCAGAAGCTTTCTCTAAAGTCAGCATTTTCTACAGATTCTGTCCATCTTTTCTTGCATTACGTTTTCAGCACATGTTATGCTAAGGGCGGGATGATGCTTGGCCCTATTAGTGACAGCTTTTTCCTCCAGGCAAAACTGTTAGATGAATATTTGTTTCCCTCCAATATTTGCGGCGATATTACACCCTGTTGCTTCACCATTTGGGCCTCACTTGGGGAAAAAATGGGGGAAATATAACAGACCTCTCCATACGTAAGTCTTCCAGGCAGGATTGAGCACATAAAATACTCTGCAATTTTTTTAAAAAAAGATAAGCTGGTGTTGACAGTTCAAAGACATGAAGATGATGAACTGAAAATGCCAACAAGAGGTAACATATTACACTCACTCCATCTTGCTTGGGAGAGGAGAATAAGTGGTAAGCATCACTGCATAAACTGTAATTACTTAATTCATGTTTTCCCGCAACAATTTCTCTTAATTTCTTCTTTCCATGAGGCAATTTCCTTTTGCTGGAGGCAGAGGAAATGTTCAGAAAAATGTATATTCTTGCCACTATGGTTGCCATTCAGGGTGTATCCTTTCATGGCATAATCAAAGAAGGATGTGGCAAGAAAAAGCAGACTTTCACTGCTAGAAATGGCCACTGACAACAATTTACAGAACAACATATAGCATGGTTTCTCAACCTTGTCAATTTCCAGGTATATGGACTTCAACTCCTAGAATTCCATGACCAGCATAGCTATTGCTGGGAATTCTGGGAGTTGAAGTCCACTCATCTTCAATTTAAAACAATGATATGTAGATTATAGAGAGGATTCTATATAGAGCACTGGTGGTGCAGTGGTTAAAATGCAGCATTGCAGGCAAACTCTGCCCACAGCCTGGAGTTTGATCCCGATAGGGCTCAGGGTTGACTCAGGCTTCCATTCTTCCAAGGTTGATAAAATGGGGACCCAGATTGTTGGAGGCAATATGCTGACATTGTGAACAACCCAGAGAATGCTATAAAGCACTATGGGGCAGTATATAAGCCTAAATGCTATTGTTATTTGATTTTAAGTTATACTCCCTAGCTAACAATTCCACTCTGCTGGTAGCATCTGGGTACTATTATGTCTCATTTCAGGTTTACAAACATTAACCTTCAGGGATTGTTTCTTCTAAATTTACACCAGCAGCCACTATTTTGCTTGAGTTAGCTCCTACTGTTAGAGACAACTGCTTGTTTTTGATGTAGAAAAGTGGCACAGAAGTAATAGGCAGGTCTCTCTTTTTTGTTTTTCCTGTCCTGTTTTTGCCATCTTTTATTCTTGTTCATTCTCATGTAGATGTAATTTTTAATGCTTTTTTTAAACGTGTGAATACCTCAGAGTGGTTAGGAGTCAGGCAATATACAAATTTAATAAATAAAGAAATAATGTAAAGAATGCATTAATTACTTTGGGGAGTAGTAGCACTGCAAAAGATGACTGTTGCAGACTCTTAGTTATTACTCCAACTTATCTTCTCAGAGTTTTCCCAATGTAATTTGCTGCTTTAGGTCTGATGGAAGAGTGTTAGATCCAATTAGCTTCAGTATTTGAAATGGGAAGGAAACAAGAGTTTGTCCTTCATTTCAGGAATGAAAATTATCTTTTTCTAGTCCTAAAAGCAGCCATTTGTATTTCAGCAAGAACCATTATTATTACCAATAGTTTAGAGAAGTGATTTTGATCAGGACTATAACAGGAAGGGAATTAAATTTCCCCAGCCTCCTTCTTCAAGCTTTGCTTGGTTCTATTTATATTTTTATATCACCACATCTAATTTGGCCTTGTTCAAGTTCTACACTAGATTTAGAAACTGAACTTTGGTGGAAATAGGAAGGCTTTTCTAAACATCATTGTTAAATAGCGGGTTCTTTGGCACAAGAATGAAGATGCTGAACTAAGTACAGGATAACTCATTGTTTATTTCTTGCTGGAACTGTACTGGGGAAATGTCTGCGACTAGCTGCAATATATAGTCTAGCCCCTAGGTGGCAGCCAATAGGTTTGAATCAACCATTGCTGCCTGGAGATAGCCAATTGCAGCACAGGAGACTTGTAGTCTGGGTTGCTGGAGAGCCATTAGCTGCTCCAGCAACCCATGTGGTATTTCACAAGAGCCCAGTACATAACAATCATCTTCTTGGTTAATGATGTTTTTACTAATGTGTACATTTATTACAAAAACAACATACTGGTATTTATCCTCCATTGTTTACCCCAACTGGGAAAAACGATTTAGTGATAAAAAATTATAAAATGTTCAAACAATAGGAAGTTTAAGGTAACAACATATTGCATTCTTGCTAGAAAGGTTCAGTAATCTAAAATGTAGGATTATTTTATTAACAGTATAGAAGTTGTAATGTCTCTGTTCAGGCTATCCCTCCCAGCAGCAAATGAAACTTTTAAAAAGTCCAAAGTAATAACATTTGGGTAAGCATTTCTGCTCACTGCTTGGTACCTCCCCTTTCTTCTCAAAGGAAGGATTTAATTTCATTCGCTCTACTTCGAAACACAGAGTTAGCATTCAACATGCAATAAATTAGCGGAATCCAAACTATGGTATAAATGCCCATTACAAAAAAAAATTAAAAAATTTAAAAAAAATCCAAAGCTGCACAAATGTGCAGTCGACTTCAGATTAATAGGCTTAGACTCAACAAACACTTCATAGCCAATCTACCATTTCCACTGAGTTTTTCCCTGCTTGCTGTAGCATTATTTAAAGTTAATGAGCTTTTTTCAATTTAAGCATCAGATAGTTAGGCTTTGGATAACATTTAGAGGAGCCAGAGTGTATCTAATTATGGGTGAATTCTTAAGAGGCTCAGCGTCTACTTCATTCAGAGCAAGCACATTTTATGTTGCAGACACGTACTGGACACCATTCCAAAATTAATGCAAATCACCCTTGTGAAAACAGCATTACTGGCAAGTCTGAGAGTTCGAGAAATGACTGCACTAACAAACACCTTTGACAGTACGTCTAACTTCAGCTATTCAACTGGCAGGAAAACTGGTGTTGCCATTAAGTCTAAACTTAAGGAAGGAAAAGCTGCCTGGACAAACTCAAAGGACACCATCTAAGTTGGGCATAACATGCTTGAATAGAACTGTGAAAAATATCCCCCTTGTTTTCCTCATAAAAATAACACAAGCACTGAGGCCAATTAAAGATGGAGATTCAGGGGAAAAATGGGATTCAAACCCTTGGCTTTCCCCTCAACTGTTCCTGTGATTCAAACTCATGTCACTCATTTTTTGTGCCCATTTCCCCTTTGTAGGAAAGGAATTATAATATTCCATTTCACCACAACGATGATGTCAACAGGATAGAATTAATCATCAGGCTAAGTTTAGTAATGAGCAGGTTGGCCAATAAGTTTTTATTTCAAATCCCAAGCTGGATTCTCCATTAACAATTTGAGCAAATATGAAGAAAATATTACATACTACCCAACATAGTTTGGTCTATCGTTTTTCCCCTGTATTTATACAAAAGCTACCTCTTTCCCTAACATATGGAGACTGTGTAAAAAGCTTTCAAACGTATGCAATTTTTAATAAATTCCCATCCAAGTGCTTTTAAAACAAATCTCCCTCAAGGTGTTTTCTTAGTCTGGCTATAAAGGTTTTAAGATAAATGTGTCTGATTTTAGCTCTCTTTTTGTATGTCATTTTAAGACATGTGTATTCTTTTTTCAAGTACATTTCTAGAAACAAATTTCTTTTGGAAAAGAAACAGAAGAAGAGTCCATTCAGGGTTACTGGGGGTGCCTGGAAGAGCTCATTTTGGCAGATCTCACAAATGTGGGGGGGGGGTTAGAAATCTGTGGCAGATTTCTTTCACATGACTAGAGATCCGTATCATGACTTTCTTTCAGATATTCTAATAATGTAATATTGCCATTCATTCCACTTTATTCAGAAAGGGCAGCAAAATATTCTTCTCGACTTTCACACTTACTGATATATGTCCTTTGTATTCTAAGATGAAGATATTCAGTAGTGAATTGAAAATATAGGATTCAGCATTTTGACTGGGCAAAACAAGTGCAAAATAAGCTTCAACACATCGTTCTGGTCTTTGCCAGTCATCAAAATAAACTTATATTAGCTGGAGATTTAATACAGAGAATTGCCAGTTAATATTATATTCACTCAGTATTTCTGAAGGTCACTGTTCCTAATAATACTTAAGAATCAAAATAGGCTCCAACATTCTTAGAATCAAACAGCCTAAAAACATACTTCATAACAATTAATAGTACGGTTTATCACATAGCTAGAAATGTAAAAAAGGTTGGGGAAGTATATAAGCCTCAGAACAAAATGTTCCCGTTCCATTCAAGAACATGACTTTCCTTGGGGGGGGAAAAGGAAAATTGCCATGCTGTAGTGTAGACCAAACAACAGGGTATTTTTCTTAGGAAGTAATTCAATATTTTCTCAAGAACATAAAAAAGCTCCTGACTCAAAGTTGGAGTTTTCTTTCAATGTAAAGCATTTAAACAAATATCTTATGGAAGCCACAAAAATGTTGAGTGAATATTTTCCACACAGTAACACACCTCAAATCAACATGTATCCCTTTTCACCTCAACATCACCCTCTATTAAAGCTTTTTCTTTTTTTAGTGACCATTGTATCTGCATGTATAATAAAGTATGTAGAAATACATTTTATTTTTTGATACCTTACTTATACACCCTATATTTTTATTTGGGCTTTTATCCCTAGGATTGTTCCAATTAATTAATTGATTGATTAATTAATTTCAATTAATTGAGCTAGTATTATAGTTGTACTCTGGAAAGAAAGAAATAAGATGTAACTGAGTATTTATAAAATAGTTTGGAATTTAAAAGTTGTGGGCCACATTCCACCACCTAATTTAACCTCAAGTCTAGTAACCTCTACTTGTTTGAGGAGGATACTTTTGAAGTAAAGGGGTTTAACTCAGACCTATGCACCTTATTTGAGCACCAAGTAATGTGAAGATAATGCAACATGGTTAAGAAAAATAAGGCACACACTTCAGCTACTAAAAACATTGCAGATGATATGCCATTTTAGCAGGAATGGCTCTCTATTAATCCATGAAGGTTCATTATCCAACATTCTGTGAGATTTATTGCCTTTATGGAACTTCTTGGCCTTCCCTGAGTAGGAATCACACAAGCTACACTGCAAAGTACAACAGGAGTTTTTTAGAGGGTTTTTTTTAAGAAACCCTGAAAAGGTGCTTTAGGAACTTACTTTTGTCATTCTTATTTTGGGCTTGTATCCCAATGACTTCAGCCTAAAAGCATTAAAATTAGTTTCTTATACAGGCACTGCAGGTGAGGGGTTTAAAAAAAAAAGATTTAATTTGCTGTTTGATTCGCCCCGGGATTTTCAGGTGTTGCACGAAGGAGTAAAGAACAGAAAGTTCTCGGTTGTCAGCTGTTGGATGATGGCCATAGCATTATTAAATCAGCCAAGCACGCTGGGTCTCAACCACAGAATTTAATTTTCCGTACTGCAGGGGCTAATCAACTAATATAGGCTCTAAGTCTTGAGAAGACTAATTTTGTCTGTATCCATGAATACACACACACACACACACACACACAAACTTTCAAAGTTACAGTAAAGTTAATTTTATAGCTTTGCCTATCCTCAGGGTTTTAGTGGCAGCTCTTTAATTTGTTGGGAGTTGGATAATCCTGGAATTAATGCTTAGGCCAGGATGTAAGTTGAACAAAGATGAAGGTTCTGAAAGTGGGATAAAATAGCCTCATTTCTTCCATCTAACCAAGAGAGCCCATGTACATCAAATAAGACCACACAGCCACCGCTGTTCCCTCTATACAATTGGGTGCCAAGCCTTTCTGTTAAACAATAATCCGTCTATGAAACAGCAGCCTGTGATGAAATGCCAGATTAGTTGCTATGCACTAGTTTATTGAATTCTGGCCCCTCCCAGAGGATCCTGTTCCCTCACCATCCTGTTACTATTCAAAAAGGCTCTCTATATTGGGTTTAAGTCCAGAGTCTGCAATTTAATTGGTTACTGTCAAAAATCTCCCTTTCTATTAATATGTTTCCCCATATTAGTAGCTGAACCATGAGGATTTATTTGCAGAAAGCAGTAGATTGGAAAAGATGGGGCAAAAGGGGAGAAGAGGAAGAGGGAGGGGTGAGGAAGAAAGAAAGAAAAACGGATACCACAGCTCAACACTACTGCAATATTAATCTGCATTGTTTTCAATCATAGGAGCTGTTTCTTGGACTTCTCCCAAGTGGAAAGAGGCAACCGCAATGAAATAATGATACCTTAAATTGTAGCAGTATGAATGATAAAGGCTGCATTATGCACCAGTGATTTTTTTTATTTTATTTTTTTAAAGGTGGCCACAGCCGCAATTCAGAGCAAGAAAAGATTCTTGCAAAATAACGTCTGCCCCGAATTTATAAGAAACAGTTGCTTGAAAAGCAATTGGAAAATGGAAGACAGGATCCACTGGAGAAAGCAATTATGAACAATCTTAATTATATGGAAATAATTTGTCATACAAACTAGTGAGAAAAAGAAAGAAAGAAAGAAAGAAAGAGAAAGAAAGAAAGAAAGAAAGAAAGAAAGAAAGAAAGAAAGAAAGAAAGAAGAAAGGCTTCATAGTCTCTGAAATCACTTTTTAAAAAAAATCAGTCTTTTTAATTGAAAATGGAAATAAATTGAATTTTTTCAATTTGCTGCCATCCAAAATATTTAAATGTACATATCTGCTAGCAAGATCTAATGGAAAACCTGGACTTGTACATCTGGGGAGAGCCAGTTTAGGAAAGACTGGAGTAAACTTCCCTTTAATCATTGCTTACTCTCCTCCTCCCCTCTGCTGCCTTTTTGGCCCTCCAGTTTTCTATTCTTCTTTTGTTCAGAAGCAGGGCGGGTGGGTGGGTGGGGGGAGAGAAAGGCAGAGAGGGAGGTACTGTATAAAATTTTTTGGAAGATTCAGTAACTGCGCTTGGTCTATTTTATGATTTCCAAACTCTGTTCCAAGCACTGCTGCAATTACATTTAAACATAGAGAATAATGGCCTATTGACATGTATATGGTTTTAGAAAATATGAGGCCTCTTTTGCTCCACTGGAATTTCTGCCACAGTTTACATTTACATTGCATTAGGGATGCTCTTTTTAAAGGCAGTATCCCATACAGTCAGACGTTTTGACGCTATCTGGGTCAGAGGTAACGCTTCACATCTATAGGCCCTGGGTCTCCTGGGAATCCCTTAGAGGCAGGCACAAAGCATTAATGAAAACGAGAAAAATACCAAGAGGATTTTTTCCACTTTATTAGGTCATGCTTTATGACATACATGCCTGCTCCAACATTTATCTACCGGAGATAAATTGCCATGGTCATGCTCTTCTGCTCCATCCCAACTGTATTATACATTACCAAAATTGAAACCTGCAGTTTCTCCCCCAGCCTATCCCAGAGTCTCATCTACAGCTTGACACGGCTGTACAAGAAAGGGCAAGGCGCATCAAAGCACCCCTTTCCTCCTGTAAAGTTTCCTCCATGCATTTACCAACGCACCAAGCAGCTGGAGGGCTTTATTTATAGGGGGGGGGGTGTTGGTGTGTGTGTGTGTGTGTGTGTGTGAGTGAGTGAGTGAGATTATTCCTGGCTCCGTTGCTGAAGCCTAACCAGCTTGTCAGGGTTCAGAACTGCACAGCTTGGGCCAGGTATGTAAGCAACTCAGCACCTTTCTTGTTTCCAGCAGTGCCCAAGACATAATTGAAGTGGAATGCAGAAATATTCCACCTGTGAGAATGGAGAAAGAAAGAGCTCTTTGTCATCATCCAAGAATAGGTCAGTTGTAAACAGCAGCTGCTCAAGGAGTCTGGAGGCTTGTAATGAATAGCAAGCCCTATAAAAGTAGGACAGGGCCTGTCCCAAATCAAGTATGCAGCCTTAAGTCTCCTTACTAGAATGCAAGCAAGAAGAGGGCATTTAGCACAAAATTCTCTGAGACTGAGATAGAAAACCCTGCTCTATTTTCTACTGTTAAACCCAATTTTCAAAAAGTGGCACTTTCTAATGCTTACAGCTGTACAATGGGTTGGTTTATTATTCTTTACCTCTGAAGATGCATCCAACTGGTTTCATGGTGTCAGAAGTAAATAATTTCTTCTTTTTTCCTCTTACTTTGCCCTTTTTACCTTTTCTCATGCATTGTAAATGCTCCTTTTCCTAGAAAACAGCCAGTCATGGTGAAGTATCCCTCACCGTGCACCTTGCCTCTTTTTAAGGCTGAATTGTAGAGTCAGTAGAATTACCTTATGTGATTATGGTATAGGGTTGTACCACTTTTGAATTCAGCGGGTGGGGAGAATTTGGGGTTTGTCTCTTAATATTCAGAGAGAGAATTAGCAGGTCAACAGAAAGAGTCCTTCCGAGGCTGATGTTTCCCCTGACTTCATTCCATCTGTTTTAGCATTTAATTTAAACAAACATGCCTTCACCTTCATTTCTCTCTCTACAATGCCATTTATACAGGAAGGCCAGCCTGGGTCTGTCTGTTCCAGCACCATAGATAGTGACTGAAGATGAGATGGTTTGGAGTGATTGAGAGTGGGTCTTTTAGCCACTGAAGTTGCCATCCCCTGAAATTAGTAACTGCATAATAAAGCAAACACTGAATTACATTTATTTAGCAAAGCTTGCAAAGCACTGTAAACTGTGAAGTAAAAAGGAAATGAAGTATATAATGGACTTACAGAAGTTCATAGGAATGCAGTTTGTCAGGAACTGTAAGGTGGTGTCTTATTTAGCTATCAAACTGACCTATGATTAACACAGTGACTATAGAAAGAAGTATGATATACGTTAGGCAGTTGTTCCTAATAATTTTTAATCTGAAACATTTTTATTTTGAAAAAAGCAACCCTCAGTGGCAATTCCAAGAACCTTTATTCACAGTAATTTTTCCAATCTTCCTATTTTTTAAAAAAAAGGATGTAAATTTTGATCTGTGAATTATGCTGATTTTATTTTAGTGGGCCTGCATACTTGTCAGGTAACATGATATGAAGTTGTCTTACATGGAAACTTTTTATTTATTTAGATGGACGTCATGTTGCCTTGAATGAATGAGAACAACAACGAGGCCTTGTTCCAAAACACAGACCACAAAAAGGTATAAGTCATCTTCCCTAAACTGGGCCCCTCTATTCATACTGAAATTAAAATTCTGAGCATTCTTACACAGTTGTTGAAGATTCTGTTCCTGGATATCTGGAGGATATGCAGTTTGGAAAGGCTGGCACAGAATCTTGTTCGGAATGGCCACAGCAAGACCAGACTAAAAATTATTTTTTTAGCTTCCTCACATCTTATTGATGCCTGAACTCCCTGAAAACCAATTTCTAGTGACTGTGGACCCTAGCAGCTGTGTCTTCAAGACAAAGGACTGAATCTAAAGAGAAAACAGAATAATGTATAAAGCAGTGTATCAACTTTACACATCGATTAATAAAGAAGAGGTTTGCCTCTAGGTAATTTTTAGAAGCCAAATAGCCTTGCAAGATTTTAATAAGGCATACACATAAAGACAGTAGGCCATACCTAATTTATGTCTTGAATGACTGGGTATCAGAACTGTCACTCAAACCCAGGGCACTTCCTATCAGTTTATACTCCAGAGCTCTCAACAAAAGTCAGGCTCTTAGCCCTAGAAAAATTCCATTTGTCAGAATTACAGGTTTATGAACATATATTTAGTGCCAGTGATAGCAAAGATTGACAGCCTTTAGATAGCATTGCAATATGGTTCTGAATGCAAGGTAAGGCAAGGTAACTGGGTTCTGGATGCCACCTGTTGTGTAGCCCATTCTTTGGAAGGCATTGAGCGAGATGGAAGGTTCCAAACAGTAACATGCTTTATTAAAGTAAACAGAAACAGAACTGAAACAGTGGCTGCTGCGCAGCTATTTATATGTTTGGCCACTAGGCGGCGGCCAATATATTTGAAGGAAGCCATTCCTGCCCCAAATCTACTAATGAAAGCCCTGGAGACAAGAAGTCTGGCTTAGTCAGTAGCCGTTACACATACACACCATTGAGCAACCATTAATGCAGCATTTAACAGAAAGGTGAATCAGTACAAGCAAAAATCCCAATACATTACACCCCTCCCCCTAGATTGTACACACATTATTTACTAACATAATCTTGAAGATATTTTGGTGGTTGATGAGACCTTTCAGAATGCCTGGGGGTTCCGGGAAACTCCCGGTCCACCTGCTTGCCTGCTGGACTGGGTAAACCAGGACTATTGGGTTTGATTAAGTCGAAGTGACTCGCGTTCCTTTGGCTGGCCATTCCTGGCCAGCCCAAATCAAAATCCAGTTGGGCAGCGGGGTCACCAGGGCTACTGCACAGTTCGGTTTGTCCTTCCCCATCTGAGGACATGATTTGAGTTTCCAGATTGGTTCCATCTACGGCCACGTCCCCGTTGTAATGTCTGGCATAGTTCTCAGAGTGTGTAAACTGCTCTGTTACACTGCTGGCTGGCGGTTCTTGTTGCGGATCCTCTGAGGAGTCCTCAGTTAGTGACTGTTCAGGTGTCACAGCTCATCAATATGTCAGCAAATAACTTGCCCCCCCTTCCAGGACCACATCATAGGAGAGGGGTCCTGAGACCTTAACAATTTTAGCGGGCACCCACAAAGCCCCATGCCCATAGTTTCAAGCCCAAACCCTATCACCCACTTGCAACCCCCTTGGTGCCTTTGGTTGTGCGGTGTCTGCTGCTACTCGGTCTGGGTGCAACCGGTCCAGTTTTGTGATCAGTCTTCTTCCCCAACGAAGCTCTGCTGGGCTTTTGCCCATGGCTGTGCATGGCGTAGTGTGCTGGCATAGCAAGAAATCAGCCAGCCTATGGTGCCAATCCCCTGACACAATGCATTTTAGTGACTCTTTCGTCGTACGCACCATGCATTCTGCCTGCCCGTTCGTTGATGGGTGAAAAGGAGCCAACATGGCGTGCCTAATGATGTTGGCCCTCAGGAAGGCCTGAAATTCAGACGCTGTGAATTGGGCTCCATTGTTGGAGACCAAGACATCCGGCAGCCCACGTGTAGCAAAAACTTTCCTAAGCACTTAAATGGTCCTAGCAGTAGTCATAGTGGCTATGGGAATTACTTCTAACCATTTAGAGTGGCTGTTGACCACTATCAAAAACAGCTGTCCCTGAAAAGCTCCAGCAAAATCGACGTGGATTCTTGACCATGGTGTATGAGTCTCCTCACATTGGTGGACAGGGCCTGCGGCATCTCTGGTCTGGACTGTTGACACATGTAACACCCGTGTACTTGGGCCTCGATAGCCTTATCTAACCCTGGCCACCAAAGGTAGCTCCGTGCCAGCGCCTTCATCCGGACAATACCTAGATGGCCCTCATGCAGAGACTGGAGAACTCTGTGCCTTAATGAACTGGGGACAATGACTTTGCTTCCCCAAAGGATGCACCCCTTATGAGCTGAAAGCTCATTTCTTCGTGTGAAATAGCTCTGGAACTCTGGTGTGAACCCAGGACAGCACCCTGCTTAAAGTTTTGTCTGCTGCTGTTTCCACAGTGATGTCTCCTGCATGGAAAGGAAGTTCTGGCAAACCTTGAATGGACAAGATGCGAGCAGCTGGAGCCGGATCTGGCTCCATGTGTGGCAATGGCAACCTGCTAAGGCTGTCTGTGTAGCCCATGTCTTTGCCAGGTTTGTGGATCAGCCTGTAGCTGTAGGCTGACATAAAAATGGACCACCTTAACATTCTGGGGGAGAGTATTTGAGGCATCTGTCTGTCTGTGGTAAATAGTCCCAACAATGGCTTGTGGTCAGTAAAGACTGTAAATTGGCGGCCATACAAATAGTTGTGGAATTTCTTAACCCCGTCCATGATGGACAAGGCCTCTTTGTCAATCTGAGCATAATTGCGCTCAGCAGAGGTCAAGGTCCTTGAATAGTAAGCAACAGGGGACTGAGTCCCATCAGCTGACAAATGGCTTAGTACAGCCCCAACCCCATAAGGGGATGTGTCACTCACAATACAAACTGGCAAGTTTTCATTAAAGTGCGTGAGCACTGAATTTGAGGACAGTAGTGATTTTACCACCTTAAAACTGTTCTCCTGAACCTTGGTCCATTTCCACGGGGTGTTCTTGTCTAAGACCCAGTGTAACAACTCTGCCACTGTGGCCTTGTTAGGAAGGAACGCGTGATAAAAATTTAGGAGACCCAGAAATGCTTGGAGCTCTCCTTTAGATCTGGGACTTGGTGCCAGCTTAATCGCCTTCAGCTTGGATTCTGCAGGATGGACGCCTTCGGCATTGATACAGAACCCCAGGAATTCAGTGGAAGGGACCCCAATTTTGCATTTGTCCCTCCTTAGCTTGAATCCCACTGGGCGGAACCGCTGAAGGACAGCTTTGAGCGGCCTTACCAGGACCTCAGTGGGCTCTCTGGCGATGAGTACATCGTCAAAATAGGGGCAGACCCCTGGAATACCCTTGAATATATGCTCCATTACTCCCTGGAAGATTCCTGGGGCTACGCTAACCCCAAATTGGAGGCGCTTGACCTTAAAAGCCCCCCTATGTGTCACAATGGTTTGTGCGGCCACTGTGGCCTCATCCACTGGTAACTGCTGATAGGCCTGGGCCAAACTTAGAAAACACGCTACCCCCTTGCAGCAATGCCAAGATGTGGCTAACAATTGGCACCAGGTACATGTGCTGCTGCAGTGCCCGGTTAATGGTGCAGTTATAATCAGCGCAAATCCTGATCTCCCTGTTGGCCTTAAGTGGCATTACAATAGGGGTTTCCCACCATCTACGGGCTGTAGTACCCCCTGACTGACCAGCTTGTCCAGCTCTGCATCAATTTTGTGCTTTAATGCAAAAGGCACTCAGCGGGGCTTAACCCTAATTGGTGTTACAGATGGGTCAAGCTTAAAGGCTATCGGAGGGCCCTTGTACTCTCCCAGACTTGTGTCAAAAACATCTGCGAATTCCTCACATACTGATGCCAAGTTCTCTGCTTGTGTCCGGTGAATTCTGGTTACTTGAATGCCCAGTGCATCAAACCAATCAAGCCCAATGAGGCTTGTTCTCTGGCCCTCCACCACAATGACATCTAGGGCCCCCAAAAACCCCTTGAATTTTGTGGCCAAAGTGGCCTCGTCCTTTATGGCTACTCGGGAATTCTGGAAGTCAGTTAAAATAATATCAGATGGCCAAAGTTTGGCCCATCTCTTGCTGTGGCTGCAAATGAACTGGAAGGTCTCAAGGGAAATAATGGATACAGCTGAACCGGTATCCAGTTCCATTCTGCAAGGAATACCTTGCAACTCGACTTGTAGTTGAAGTTTTTGTTTGAGGGGGCGGCAGGCTCTCGTGTGGCAGACACTCTGTCGGCTGGAGCAGAATCCTACTCTATGTTGCCCCGGTACCTCTCCTGAATGACTCGTCCAGTTGGCGGTCCTTCTGGCAACCTCTACAGACAGCTGCTATGTGGCCGGATTTCCCATAGGCCCGACACATGGCTGTCCTGAATCTGCAGTCTGCTTGTTGATGGCGGTCTCCGCAGCCCAAACATCAAAGGAAGGGAACTGCCTTGTTAGGGGGCCTCGGTTCCTTGTCTTGGTGTCGTTGAATCTTGTCGACTTCATGGGCAGAATTACATCTTCTCGTTGCTCAGCGTCCTCATGGTGGACATTTTCTGTGTGTGGTATGCTTTTGGTGGTCCACAACACCTTCACGGCCCCACTGGTGGCTTCGTCCGCCATGACCTCTTTCAAAGCTTCTTGGAGCAAGAGAGTCTCCTTCACAAAAAGTTTTTGTTGGAGCTCTCTGCTCCTGAGTCCACAGACAAGACAGTCTCAAAGTCTTTCTTCCAAGTCCGTGAACTGACAAAGATGAGACGCTTGCCTCAACGCCATGATGAACTCGTTGCTGTCTCGCCAGGTTGTTGTTCTCGCTGTTCAAAGGTATGCCTCCACACTATCACCGACAGCTTTGGTTGAAAATGGTCGCTGAGCAGTTTCTTCAGGTCTGCAAAGTAATGGACATCAAATTCTTCGAGCTTTCTGACCTTTGCCATGGTGAGAAAGTCTTCACGGCTCGTGTCTTGTGTTGTGTCTTGTGTTGCCTCGTGCTGCTGGCTTCTTCGTAGGCTCTGGGACTGATCCTCACGGTGGGGTGGTCTCCAGCTTGGCTTGCTAGGCAGACTGAGGGGTGGAACGCTGTTCCCTACCAGGCTCTGTGCTGGTCTCACCCCCTAGAGACTTCAGGCTCTTACGAAGAAGCAGCAGATCCCACCTTCGTCGCCAGTGTTGTGTAGCCAGTTCTTTGCAGGCATTGAGTGAGACGGAAGGTTCCAAACAGTAACATGCTTTATTGAAGTAAACAGGAACAGAACTGAAACAGTGGCTGCTGCGCAGCTATTTATACAGTTGGCCACTAGGCGGCAGCCAATTGATTTGAAGGAAGCCATTCCCACCCCAAATCTACCAATGAAAGCCCTGGAGACAAGAAGTCTGGCTTAGTCAGTAGCCGTTACACATACACACCATTGAGGAACTGTTAATGCAGCATTTAACAGACACGTGAATCAGTACAAGAAAAAAAACCAATATTTACATTCAAAATATGCCTTATATTGCATCACTCCAGAGCTTTATAGGCATTTCTAAATAGTTTGTACTAGAGCACCAGTTGTAATAGATATGCACTAAGTCTATGGGCAGAATCACTGATTGATTCTGGGTAGGGGAATGGATCAAATCTAAAGCCCAACAAACACCACTTTGTATAATGGGCACTGAAACTGAACCCATATATGCCGAAAAAAGGTTTCAAAAGAAACTCTTTAGTTTATGCTAAAATAGGGATGATCAAACTATGAAAATTCTACATGACTTATACAAACCTGCATACCTACATGGGTGTGCCCCTAGACATCAGAAGACAGTAGGAGCACAGTGTCATGGACCTACAGTATGTGAAGAAGCTCCAATTTCCTTCACGGATCACTTTATTCTTGACATCTGGAGTAATCTTCTCTCAAATGTCCCTCAAGATGAGAAAGTGAGATGCCCTGCCTCCATGCCATAAGACGAGCTGCTTCACTCTTTCTGGCTGCTTTACTCTGCCAGAAGCGCAGTCAGATATTCACAGATTCATGCTCAGGCACAGAAGGACAATGAAGGAGCTTCTTTGTTAATGTTGTGATAGGCTGAGCCTCTGGTAATTTCCAATCACGACATTTCATAGTGCAGCCTCAAAGGGGCACCTTAATCAAGGTTTCAAATTGAATCCACCTCCACATATTCCTCTTTCTTCCTGGGAGGGCTTAAAATCTTGGAAGTAGTTGAAAATTAGTATAATAAGGTCTCAAATTTAGTTGATAGAAATGTAAAGAATGTACTATTCAATGGTGCCATTCATCACCATTTCCTTCCTACATCCCATTAATAATATTCACTCAATTAACATCAACTTGAGAGGCATATTTCACTTCTTTTAACCATGCTATAATCAGTCTTTGTACCAAAACAATAACTCTGGTAATTTTCTGAATTGTGAATCTAAAACATGCCCTGTCAGAAACCTGTTAAGTTTACAATGAATTTGTCAGAAGTATTTCAGCCAGAACTACTTTAATGCATAAAATGCCTGCCTTGTTAACACTACTGCTTTTTCTGTTAAATATATAAAGAGAAAAATATAAATGAACCCTTTTAAATTTCTCCTTTCCACTCTACTTTCTCCCCCCCCCCCCGCGTACATGGTTGTGTGTTTGCACAAACAAATGCAGTATCTACGTGTGAAGATATGGAAGTGAAGAGACAGTTGAGGTTATCTCTGATTTTGAAATATTGCTTAATAAATTCTTTCCACCCAATATGCCTGTTGAGGCAGAGCAATGTGGTTGCCAAAGAGGCATTCTAGGGCACAGAGTTTGCATAGAATGCCACACATATTTCTTGCCACAGAAATATTTGGAGTGCAATCAAGCACAATGGTTCTCAGCCCACCAGGAAACATGCTGCAAATGGGACTCAGATGTACTTTATGTGAGATTCAGGGTAGGTCGCTAACATTTCAATCATTGGTCTTTAAAATGTTAACTTTTAGAATTTACCAAAAATATAAAAATAACAGAATGTTGTAAGCATATTCTCTCTTTTTTTAAAAGGTGGATATTTTGCATCACTCACAAATCAACACAGTTATTGTTAAAACTTAAGGTGCAAAAGGCTGTCTGCAGTTTGTGGTAAAAAAAAATCTAGGTAGCGGCCAAGGCAGGGCGATCAAAGTTTCACCAGTTCCTTGGTTAATAATGGTAACCAAGACCAGAATTTCTGTTAAGTGATGTAGTCTTAAACATGATATCATATGACCATATTGCTTAGCAACTGCAATCTTGTCACTTGCCATTGCCATTCTTAAGCAAGGAACATGAGTAGTTCAGTGAGCACATCAGTGACCACCACAAGGCTGGGTCTAGCTTTGCCAAGTGCAAAAGTGTGCACGAGTGGCACAATTGTGGCTAGTGACTGCTGCCTGCCAGGGGAAGGTTGCAAGTGACTAATTAGAGTGACTTGCAACTGTCCCTCCCGGATTCCTCATTGGCTTTGCTTGTAGAAAGCCAACAGGAAAGATTACAAATGGAGATCAATTGTCCACAGGACAATGCAACTGTTGTAAGTGCAAGCCAGTTGCCATTCCCCAGGTCACAATCATGTGACTGCAAATGTCCTGGGATGGCCAGAATTTTGAGGACTGCTCATAAGTATCTTTTTTCAGCATAGTCATATTTTTTGCTATGTGTAGGTGATATTTTGGAATACTCCGGCAAATTCCAAGGAAATCTTTTTGCTAGGAATATTATTGATAGACTTTCTTTCACCACTAAAGAGTACTTAAATTCTGCTTGTTTGCCTTCTCTGTCTATTCTTCTGCCAAGAAAAGAGAAATATGGAGAAAGGGTGTCACTATCTGATAGATCTACTAAATGTCAGAGACCCCATCATCAAATAGACCTAGTCTCTTATTTTGAGCTAGGAGTTAAAAATGGTCTCTATTGCTTATCTAACTGTCTATCTGTCTGTTTATCTATCTATGTCATCTATTACTCTACTGTAGAAAGAAGGTGGCATGTTGTTTATACCAATATTTCTCAACCTTAGCAACATTAAGGTGTGTGGACTTGCCAAGGTTGAGAAGTATTGGTTTATACCACAATTCAATCACATAATGTATTTATTCTCCTTAATTTGCTGGCAGAGCAAAAGAAAATATGAAAAGAGAATGAAAACATAATGATTTTTGATATAAGTAGAATGCCTTGCAAGGTGGCAATATCTATCTAAATTTAGATGAACTTGAAAAATCTAAGCAAGGTCAGATGGGAGACCACCAGAACATCTGAGAACTATGGGCTAGACTTGGAAGCTGAAAAAAACTCTGAGAAGAAGGCATGCCATGCCACTGGCAAGCCATTTCCATATCAGTGGCAAGAAAACTCCATTTCCATAGCCATGAATTCTCAAAGGAGACTTATCTTGATCTGGGGATCTGACAGATTCTATTCCCTTATTCTTTGAATCTGTTTACTTCTTCACTGTGTCACCAAGGCCATTACTGTACTTCTTTCTGCTGAATTTGAGAAGTGGTTTTGCAAAATAAAAAGACATCTGTTAAGCAATGATGCTCATGGTTGCAAAAATATTCTGCCAAGTCTCCACTTGATATTGCTAATTGAACGCTATGAAGTCAATACTAATTAATCAGCTCAACATACTGGTAGAAATTCCATCCCTCCCATTTGCGTCCTGAGACTTCCAACTTTATTTTAGTCTGTAGATACTACATTCTGCTGGATGTCCACGCCTGGGATGCTGCAAATAATGAACCAAACATAAATCTACCAATAGAAAGTTTTTATTAATGGATTGGGAAAAAGTATAATTACTAAAGCATTAGGGTAAAAAAATAATCAGGGCAGGTAAATTTTGATCTATCTATCTATCTATCTATCTATCTATCTATCTATCTATCTATCTATCATCTATCTCCCGCCTTTATTATTTTTTATAAATAACTCAAGGTGGTGAACACAGCTAATACTCCTTTCTCCTCCTATTTTCCCCACAACAACAATTCTGTGAGGTGAGTTGGACTAAGAGAGTGTGACTGGCCCAAAGTCACACAGCTAACTTTCATGCCTAAAATGGGACTAGAACTCAGTCTCCTGGTTTGTACACTCCTGCCCTAACTACTAGATCAAACTGATTCCATTATACACTAAAAAAGATGGCAGACTTTTTTAGATGTAGCATGAACTGAACATATTGAAGTATTTGTTGTGTTAGGAAAAACACATTGTTTGCAGGAATGACCAGTAAATACCTTTTCTAAAATAATATCTGAAGGTATTTACAATTTACTAAAAGAGCCTAACTTGCTAAATGAGTGAAAGCAGATCAACTTTCCTTTTAATTAGAAGGCTTTGCAACTTCTTCACAACTGACTTCCTTCTCTCTAACTGTAGCAAACATCCTGCCCATTTCACATCTTTGATAAGCTGCTCTCATAGAATTTTATAAAATTCATTTTCTTCCTCCCATTTAGCAGAGAACAGAGTTGTGACCTCAGTGAAGTAATAACATCTCCTGCTCCACTAATCAAACGAGAGTACTTCATGAGTTTTCAATCTTTTATGCTGGTCATGTCATCAGAATGTTTTAATAACTTTCTGTCTATAATAATTTTTACATGTTTGGCATGGTACTGGCATATGTCTTTGGAAGATTCTGGTTGAAGCAGTAGATGAAACAGAAGATAGCCATCAATTATATATCAGGGTTTGTAAGATAATGCACATGGACAGCCAAAATAATGTAGAATTCCAATAGAGATTTCAAGAACTATTAGCATCCTTTCCTTGTTAATTTTTTATGCTATGGATCCCATGTTACATTCTCTTTCTATAATTACATTATAGTCACTATTTTCCCAGGTTGGTTCCTAATTCCTGACTAGGACCATTGGGGAGTATGTTGTCCAGCAAATGAAACCCAATTGTCTTTTCCATTAACTTTACTGAATTAAATTGCAGCCACTATCTCAACAACAGAGTCTGGGAGCTACTTGATGCTGACATGCAGCTGATACGTTAGTCCTT
This sequence comes from Vipera ursinii, assembly GCF_947247035.1. Taxonomy (NCBI): domain Eukaryota; kingdom Metazoa; phylum Chordata; class Lepidosauria; order Squamata; family Viperidae; genus Vipera; species Vipera ursinii. The sequence continues at coordinate 218,805,600 of NC_139513.1, read as the reverse complement.
GACTTACGACCATAATTGACCCCAAAATTTCTATTGTTCAGTGAGTTTTGCCCCATTTTACGATCTTTCTTGTCACCGTTGTTAAGTTTAATCACTGCAGTTGATAAGTTAGTAACCCTGTTGTTAAGTGAATATGGCTTCCCCATTGACTTTGCTTGTCAGGTGGTCACAGAAGGTGATCATATGACCCCAGGACACTGCAATCATCATAAACATAAAGCATCTGAACTTTGATGATATGATCATGGGGATGCTGCAAAGATGGTAATGGTGAAAAAATGGTCAGAAGCAGTGGTGGGATTCAGCTGGTTCGCACCACTTTGGCAGAACCAGTAGCTAATTTTTTGTTGCCCAGACCCAGAATTGACTTCCGGAAGCAACATCCACACAGAGAACCGGTTGTTCACGTATTTGAATCCCACCACTGGTCATAAATCACATTTTTCAGTGCTGTTGTAACTTTGAGTGGACACTAAATGAATGTTGTAAGTTGAGGGCTACGTGTGCTTCTTTCCCTTCCCTTGTTAAGATTGTTTTTCCTTAAATTGCTCCTTGTTTATCTAATAGATTCAATACACATAATTATTTAGGCCATATAACAGTCCCCAAACAAATTACTATTTTTGTATTATTCATTTCTTTAAATATATAAGGTCTATCATATAAGGCAGTTCTAGATAGTAAAATACATTAATGGCACAAAACAGGGAAAAAGTTGTGTAAAACAGTGTTGCAAATGAAGTAACTCAACTGTACTACAACCAAGTGCAAGGATTAAAGCAGTGTTATTGTATGATATCAAAATGCTGAAATGAAACATTTTCAGCCTGTATCTAAAACATAATATATCTCAGAAAACAGTGTTTCTCGGAATCAACATTACAGTAGAAAAGGACATTTTGTTGGTTGACAGCAAATAAATATTCACAGGATGTGTGGCCCAACCAAGAGAGTCTATTATGATAACTTTAAAATTCAAATTCATCTAAACAATTTCTTTGCTAAAGAAATTGCTAAATCAGTGCTAAATCATGCTATTTAAGCAGTTGTTGGGAAGTTATTCCAAACTTAAACCATGATTGTAGCTTGATGAATGCCCTGGAACAATGACTAGCCATGCTGTATTAGTGTAAAGAAAATTCATGCTGTGCTAGTGTAAAGAAAGTTATTGTTGGTCACTTAGTCAGACAAATGTTTAGACTGGATTTGACATTGTTATGCACCTAAGGAATCCCAAGGACCAGAAATAGGCAGATGTCGTTGTTTAATATTATGAAGGATAATATCGCAGGATGTAAGCTGTTCCATGTAAAGCTGCCTTTCATCATCATCATCATCATCATCATTATTATTATTAAACATGAAACTCAGTCAACTGAACACTCAAATTGACTAGCACTAATGGCTGACATGGGTTGCTGCCAGCATCCTAGGTATCAACCAGGTATCTCCTTAAAATGTAAGATGTTCCGAGTAGCACAGGTTTTTGTAGATTTGCTGGAATTATTGCAGGAAGCTGCAATTTCTTGATGTATTTTGCAAAGTTTTTGGACATAGTTCGCAGTGCCCCGATGACAATGGGTATCACTGTTACACGTTTCATCCATAATCACACAGTTTCAATGGCCAGGTCGTGGTATTTTGTAATTTTTTCCAGTTCTTTTTCTTCGACTCTGGCATCTCCTGGTACAGCGATATCAATCAACTGTATGCTTCAGTTCTCTATGACTGCGATATCTGGCATGTTGTGTTCCAATTTATTATTATTATTATTATTATTATTATTATTATTATTATTATTATTATTATTAATACAATAATGTGAAATCACAGCTGCCAGTTCTTTAGTTGGTGTTGGGTTTCATATACATTGAGTTCTTCCTAAAAACCAAGAATGTTGTATGATATCAGCATACTATTACTTAAATTTAAATCCCAGTGGCTCTTCTTTGTGTGATCCTGACAGAATAGTTAGGTGCCCTGTTTGCTGGAAATAAACTACTTTTATAATGGAGGATACTGTTTTTTAAGAATTTAAATTTACAATTACTTTATAGATCCAGTATTGACTCTAAGTGTCATTAAAATGAATAGCATCAGTAAGAAGAGATATTTATAAAATTTCATTTTGTACTACTTTTTACAATAATGTATATGCACTAGCTTTTACATACTAACCAGAATCAGCCTTTATGTCATTCTTGATTAACTTCTTTCATTTAACTGGGTACACCTTCAGTCTATGTTGATAGGATATAATTACATGTCCCTTATTAATACATACACTTGTCCCAACAGGCTCCTTATGGTATGTGCTTCATGTATAATTAGTACTAGTGATTGCTCCATGGAGACAATTTTCCAAAAAAGACTAAATTTATCAGTGCAATTTTAGGATGGCACAGAGAACTGGAAAATATACTTTACGGAACAAACTTCAGAACTGCTCTATTGTTATTTTAGTTACTAAATCCAGGATAAGATGCAAATTTTCTACATTTAGTGTAAAGCACTCATAGGAATTAACTCTGTTTTTGTTACAGACAAATTATTGCATTAATTGTATTCTCCATTTCATTGTATCATCCTTAACTCTCTTTGTCTATTGAAAAAAAAATGAAGGAAAAATGAGGGGAATCTGAAAAGACTAATAAAGATTGTGATTCATTGAACATCTTTGGATGTAACAAATGCAAAGACAAAAAGAGGACTATGATATCTAAATAATAAAATTTTGATAAGCATAGGCTGAGGTTCAAATTGTCAATTAATTTGGGGTGGCATACAGTAAAGTTCTAAAGAACATGGTTAAAGGTTAAAAAAAAAGTTCATCTTCCTGTTCCCCTTAATATAATGGATGGATGGATGAATGGATGGATGGATGGAGGGAGGGAGGGAGGGAAGGAAGGGAGGGAGGGAGGGAGGGAGGGAGGAAGGAAGGAAGGAAGGAAGGAAGGAAGGAAGGAAGGAAGGGAGAAGTGAAGGAGGGGTCAAGAAAATTGTCCAGACTGAATATAATTCAGTAAATATGCTGTTATTATTCAAAATTCAAAATGTTTATTGAAAGTGTTCTAAATTTAAACATTCAATTTTTAAATTTTATATCAAATGAATTAAAGAAAAATTATATCCATAATAGTATTAAAATGTAATGTGTTCTGACAAGACTATAATAAAAATGTAAAAGAAAAAAGGCCCTTGAAATTAAATTATAAACAGAAAAATGTTTTCAAATCATATTGGTTGAAAATGTTCTCTCCTGTCTCTTTGCTGAAAAGTGTGCAGTTGTTGATCTCTTGGTAAATTCAAAATAACAGAGATATAGCCAAGAGGAACATATATGCTTTGGTCTATCCAGGGTCTTTATAAATTACGAAAGTCTGAAATATGAAAACAGTAAGACAAGTCCAAACCTTATAAGCAGATATTCCAACTAGAATAAGATTTCATATTACTTAAAGTAACCCTGCACTAATTTACTTGGACAGTAAATTCAAGTGCTGTAAAGGAATTCAGATATGACCTTGGGAGAAGTATGGAGATTGAAGCAAGTATGAGAAAGAAACTGAAGACAACATTGCTGTAGTTTTGTCCCTTACAAGGTAGGACAAAAATGGGACAGTTTTTCATAATTTTGTTATTAAGCCCCATTCAAATAAAGTAGCATTTCTGAAACCCTGCAGAGTCTGTTTCTTGGCGTGACCTATCCCAAAGGACTGATATCAAGCTTGAAAGTGTTTCTCTTTCTTACACTAAACAAAGTGTTTCTCATCTTACACTAAACAAACTCAAGATGTGGTTATTTTGAGTTTCTTTCACATCCTTGCTGCAGTGTTCAGACTGTGTACAGTAATTGCTTCACTAAGTCCCGCCCTAATGATTTGTTCCTTTCCCACCTAAGTTAATAACCCTTTCATGTTTTCTCCAAAGTCACTCTAAATTCCATTATAGCCACATATTACAAAGATCATGAATATAACATGTAAAACTACCAAGAGACAATTCAGGTTGTGGCAGGATATACATGTAATAAGTAAATAAATAAATTCTTATTTTAAAAAGATGAACTTGCTTAAGAAACACATTTTAGTTCCTCCATCATTTCCAAAAACGACAATAGCTTCTGGTGAAAAAAAGATGGAATAACAAAAGCGAAGAATAACAAACTACCAAGAAGTGCTTCGAGGGAAATAAAACTTAAAAAAAAATTATGTAAAAGATTTTAAAATTATTTCTTCAGAATTGAGTTGATCCTTGGTAATAATATTGTGAAAAACTTAATTTCCTCAAAAACAGACCAATGTTGAAAGCCAAATACCCATCAATAAAGAAAAAGTATTGAAAGTTAATTTCACCTTTCCCAACAGGTAATTATAATTTGTATAATAAAAATACCATGTCATTACTATGAGAAATTATTAAATGTCCTGGAAATTCATTAAAAAATATAATGAAATGTGATGAAATAAATATTGGAATATTTGTCAAAATATAAATGAACCATGGAGTTAAACTCATCTAAATCAATTTTAAGGAATTCTAGGCTATCTTTCTCAATCATATTCCATTTACCTTAAAATGGGATTATTTTAAATTTGCCCATTGTGAAAAGTTCCTGGGAATTCATATTTCAAAATAAAGAATAAGCACACAATCTAAACTGCCAACTCCTGTAAAAATTTCTCCTATGGACCAATGAAATCAACTTGAATTCATTCTAATTAGAGAATAATCAGGTAGGATACCAAACTTATTTATTCATTAGCTATGATTAAGCATAGAAATTTATGGTCTATTTATAAACTATAACATCTGTGTACAATAAAAAAATCTATGCTGAGGGTCCCTGCTATAATTCTGTCAATGTTTTCAAATTTCTATCTGTACACATAACGCTTCCTAAAACCAATTTAAAAGGAAGGAATGAGGATATAAATTTAATACTGGAGGAAAAAAATATATTCATTGTAGTCTTAAATAAATAAATTTAAATAGATCTTTCCCATTCTCCAAATTTGAGGTCCATTATTCATAATACAAAGCAGAAACATCCTTTCATTCTGATCTCAAATCTGGCCTTACATTTTGAGAAAATAAAAGGATAGATTCAAAGTTAAGGATAAAACTTTATTGATCATTTTGTTCACAACATTTAGATTTTTCATTAAAATAAAGGCAAGGAAATAGAAATGTAGAGAACAAGATTAGATGGCTCCATGGTTGAGTTAGCCATTTTTTTTCCTCTCTTTGCATAAGGATTTATATATTTGTTTTTATACTTTTTTCTAAATGTCCATTTTTTACATTTTTTTATATATGTCATTTTTATATTTGTATTTTTATCCAATTGTTGTGTGTTGCCCAACAGTTGCTTTTTGTAAGAAGGGGCCCATACAAATTTGATTAACGTATAAAAAAATACTCAACGGAGCGTATAGCTAAATCAAATTGTATTTTGTTCATTTCAAATCATTATTTCCCATTTAATGGGGAGTTTGAGAAGCTTTTCTGGGTTTTGAGCCTCAAAATGACTTGCTTGTTGTTGTTTGGGTCTTATTAAAATAAAATATGAATGAAATTGGTTTGGCTAGCCTTTTTGTGGCTAAGGAAGAGCCAAAAACAATTTTGGATTGGACAGCTCTTGGAACCATTATTTAATCCTTTTCAGTATAAAAAAAGAAAAAATCTAGTTCTCTTCGAAATGAGACATATTGCTGGCTTTTAAGTAAATGCAGATTAAGTCATCAGTGCTGACAGCTCTTCTTTTAACTAATTGGAATTTATCATTGCATGCTTGTGATATCAATACAAGAAAACTCCAAAATAAAATGTCTACTTTTAATTTGAATTAGAGGAACTCTAAAAGGTTAGCTTCAATGAGAAATGATGCATCATTCATCCCTTACAGGATTCATATCAGTTTCAGCACTGTATAAAATTCTGCACATTAAGCCTGCAGATTTAATATAGCAACCCAGTTATATTATAGGAGGATTTTTTGCCTTCCATCAAAGTTTGACAAAACACTGCACATCATGTGAATATAAAAGACATATGTTAAAATTCTTGGTTGAATCTGCCTTTCTAAATAATTTTTAATTTTTATTTGATTAGAATAGAATGCAATGAAAACTGTCATTCACCAATTCATTTCTTTATTGATCCAATCTATAGAGGTATTGTGTTTATATATTGGAAAAAATGGGCACTTTCATAAGAGACAATTTTCAGTCAGGGCCTGCCATTGTTGTTGTTAGTTGCGAAGTCATGTCCGACCCATCGCAACCCCATGGACAACGTTCCTCCAGGTCTTCCTGTCCTCTACCATCTTCTGGAGTCCATTTAGGCTCACGCCTACTGCTTCAGTGACTTCATCCAGCCACCTCATTCTCTGTCGTCCCCTTCTTCTAGTGCCCTCAATCTTTCCCAGCATTAGGCTCTTCTCCAGTGAGCCCTTCCTTCTCATTAGCCTTTCCTATGGTCCAACTTTCACAGCCATACATTGCAACTGGAAAGACCATAGCCTTGACTATATGCATTTTTGTTGGCAGGGTGATGTCTCTGCTTTTTAGTGTGCTGTCTAGATTTGCCATGGCTTTCCTCCCCAGGAGCAACCGTCTTTTAATTTTTTGGCTGCAGTCCCCATCTGCGGTCTAAACTGGTTGAAACATACTATTAATTGTCTTTTTCCTGCTAGTTTCAGTTTGCTGAGAAGAGGTAAGAAAAATCATGAACTAATTATGACTCCCTCTAGCTAACCAATAGGAGAATTCAAACAATGGGGGGAAAGGGTGGTCAAATCCAATTTTTCCCCCCGTTCCTGAAAAAAAAATCTGTTCAGGAAGCCATTTGGTTAACCTTCTCTCCTTTCAGCTTTCCATCTACATCAATGGCTCCCCCCTCTTTGATTTATTATTTAAAAAAATTGGGGGGGGGATAAATGGCTACCAAAAGAAAAAGAAAAACAGCAGATGAAATAATAAAAATGAACAGGACATTTACAAAGTTTATTACAGTTCAGATTGTATAAAACTATGTTCATTGTATCATTAAAAAAAACTAGAAATCTTTATAAAAGTCTGAATAATATTAACGTCACCACTACTTGGTTGGTGAAGATGATGGAATTTGCTGAGATGGCTAAACTGTCTTCCTTGATTAGACAACTTTTACTGACATTGGTGACTGGAAACTCCTTACAGATTTTTTTTCTGTGAAACGGGAAAAAAGTGAATTTACGACTGTTTGGATTAGGGAAAAAACAGGTAAGAGAAAAAAGAGAAATTGTTTTTGTAACCACAGAGTAAGAGGTAATTTTGTGTTTGCTATTTAGGGAATCAGAAACAACTTCTTTCTATTTATATTTTTTCTGTACTTTTGATTTTCTCTTTGTTCTTATTTCTCTTTCCTTTTTCCTTTTGCTTCTTCTTAGCTTTTATCTTCTGTTTAAAATTCTTAATAATTTATACACACACATACTGTAGGGCAGACATGTCAAACACAAGGCCCGGGGGCCGGATCCGGCCCACGAAGTGGTTTCATGTGGCCCGCGAAGCCATCCTGGAAACAGGGAGGGAACGGCCCCCACTGCCTTGGCAGAGACCCTCCTTCTGCCAGAGACCCCCAGATCTGTCCCACTCCTGCCCAGGCTCCCATAGGCACCCTTGATGTGAACGATATAGAGCTGGCCACACCTACCCAGTAGGCCACGCCCACACTGGCCATGCCCGCCCGGCCCCCTGAGGGCAACCGCAATGCTGATGCGGCCCTCAATGAAATTGAGTTTGACATCCCTGCTGTAGGGTGAATCACATGCAAGCAAATGTATTGGTGCTAAAAGTTTAGTCTGCAGCTACCAAATTGAGGCTGACACTTATTTTGAAGTCCAAACCTTTAGTTTTGTGCTTGTAGTGAGGATCTTATGACACCCTGTGCATGTTATAATTTAAAGTTTTTGTTTATATAACAATAGAGTTATGTAACCTTTTTTATTTTACATAACCACTCTCATTAATGGGATGTTCTGAAATAGCATTTAAAAATTTTCTTTTGGCTTCTCTGCAATTGAAAATATTACTCCACTTCTACATATCTTTGCTAGCCAAAAATTATGGCTTCCGAATTTACATATCTTGTTTGTGTTCTTTTGCTTTTTCTGTAGCATTTCCGTTTGCTACAGAATATACCTTGGGATCTAATTCCTGCCCCGTCCCCCACCTCAGTTTTTTTAAAAAAATGTTACAAACAAGCAGCAGGTCTTGATGAAATTGTACAATGTGAGAACAGAAAGAAACCAACTTTTCAACATATAAAGGTAAAAGAAGGAATTTTGGCAGAATATTTGATGTGCAAAATTAGCAAGCCTCGTTGTACAAAATGTACGGAATTAAACCCATATTATCTTTTGGTAAGAAGCTAAAGTAAAAGTGCAGAAATGGGAAAAAAAACCCTCTTATATTGTCTTACATTGTCTTAGTAAGTATAAAATCAGACTCTCAGGAAAGTTGCTTTCTTTTGCCTAGTATTTTGAGTAATGCACAATTGGACATTTTTTTCTGGTTATAAGAAAGGAAGGATAAGGTTTTCCTACTTCCTAATGTTAATATTTTTCATGACTATCTATACGGGAAAGCATATATGAATATAAGAGGAGATACACAATGAAGTGGGTTAAACCTCTTTGGAGTAACCATTTCTGAGAAAAAAGAGGAAAACTGATCTCCAGTGAGGCAGCCATCTTTCTCTTTTTAATTTATCTCCAGACATTATGCTCTCTTGCAATTGCTGGCATCTATTTATTTATTTAAAACATTTATATAGCCACCGATCTTATAACCAGCTCTGGGTGGCATTTCCATTTGAACATTGTAAGGATCCAAAAGCTGCCCAAGGAATTCTGGGAGTTGAAGTCCATACATCTTAAAGTTGCTGAGATTTAGAAACACTAGCCTAGAGGATTGGAACTCCATTGCCACTTCAAGCAATTTTCTTTTGTTACTTCTTTTTGTTTTTCTTCTTTTAAAATACAGTTTCCTCACTTAAACTCTTCCCCTTAAATATATAAAATTTATTTCCTCAAAAGAAAACTGGGCTCCAGATGCAAAATGATTTCTTTCACCACCGCCACCCCATGACGAAAAAAAAATAAACCAAATATTTTACCTGTATAAATATGCAGGTTATGCAAGAGATATGCAGGTTAAGGATAACATTTCAGGCACCTCCTTAAAAAGCAGTTGTGGCCTAAGAAAGTCAATCTGTTTTTGTTGAGGTTAATATATTATTTTTAATTAATATAATATTAGTTAATATAAATCCCTTGAAAGTAATGTGGAAAGGAAACAAAATATTTGTCAAGGCTCCGATGAAATCATAACCAAAATAGTTAGGATATTCATTCTCTTTCTCCTTCTGATATATTTTCAGAAAAACATGGGGGGGATAGAGAGATGTGAAATCAAATTTAAAACTACGTGAAATTAGGCTTTGGATTATTTAGCTACAGTTGCCAAATGCTATTCCATAATACGTAGGTTAGCTTTTAAGATGTCATAAGTTTGAACAGACAAACTCAGTTAATCCTTCCATAACAAAAGACCATCATAGACTGCTAAAGTACATTGTCCATTCTTTTGTTAGATTCCTTATTAGGTGTTGCTTTGACAATAATACACAGCAAAGTTAATACTGTACTCATATCATACACTAAAAACATTTCCTAGCACCTCAAAAGGGAATGGAAACTACAATGTTTACATTCTACTACCAAAAGGATTCTGTCTTCAAGTGAACATGTGTTCTCTCTTACTATGCATGGATACACACACGCACAAACTTTAGTGACAAATTAGGAAACAGGTGCCTACACAAGAAATATAATAACGAGAGTTAAAGATATGATGATTAAGATTACTAAGGCTTGGTGGCAATTAGTTGGAGGGATTAGAGCTTTATATAAATCATCTACTGCAACATACATACAGAGATAGAAAAATGATGGAATACATGATCCATTCAGAACATCCAGTGCAAAGCATATTGATGACTTATAATTATGCAACTGACTATTCAGTCACTAGCTAGGTTCACGTGTTGTGTTAAACTAATTGTACAAAATGTGCTAGTCTTACTTGCATGGGCATGCCAAATTATGACCTACTATTCTTTCCAAACCCTATTACAAATTAAGCAAGTTATATGCTATCTTATGATAAAAGGCAGTGGCAACTCTTGAAAAGGTGGGCAAAAATAATAAAGTCACTGTAGTACAACGCAAAGATCTTAAGAAAACCAGATTTGTGTAAAATAAATGGACACTAGGCTTTTATGCATTCTTAGCTGGGTGCAAAATCCACTACTCCTTTCAAAGAATATTGCAAAATGATTCCCATTCAACAAAATGACAAACTGAGGTTTCATTTGTCCAAATACTAATTTTTTAGCTAAACAGCCTTTGATGCTTCTTTTTTTTTAAAGTTTCTTCACAAACAGCATACAATATTTGCATTGTTTAGGGTAGAAAGTAGGTTTTAAGATTATAAGGTAAGTCATGGAGAAATCACTTCTTCCTCAGCACTACTATAGAGGATTCTATTTGCTTAATGTTCAAAAAAAATTTCTTTTTTTATTATTTTTTATTGAAGAATATTTTATAGAATAAAAACAACAAATTTAAAATAAATTAATACAAATGGTAATAAGAAAGAAGAGACAGAAGAAAGAAAAGAAAAAAAGATGTAAATGAGCAGCTTCCGATCTTTTTTACAGCAGTTGTAGTGCGTAAAATGTATAAAATTCAGAGTCTGATGACATAAGTCTTCTGCATCAAAAGATTCATTTAATAGGACCTGGCTGTGTTACCTCTTTTTTATAACTATACTATTTGCTTTCTTATTAGTATGCTTGGTAGACACTTCATCTGTAGAAAACCTATTCCATTAGCAGTTTCATTACTATATTACTGGTCCTCGTACTTTGCTGATACATACTGTTGGAAGCTTCATTGTTCAGAGCTTTTAACCACTTGCATCCATCCACGGACAAAAATACACCCTGGCAAATTGCTTAGTATTTCAAATGCTTTCCGGTGCCGTGAAATAAAATCAGATGAATTATGGCAGCACTAGAGCAGTGATCACAAACGATAGCATTGAAAGGGAACATATCCCATTTACTGACAAGGATATGGATTAAACACTGAATATGGAGTGTCTCGCAGTCTTTTAGAATTCTGTCATTCAGCCAAAAAGCTTTACTTTGACACAATGTTAAAAGAAATAACATTAGACAAAGCCTTTCCTTTCCATATTTCTGCTTGATAGTAGGATTCAGTGGCAAAAGAAATGGGATTAGTTCTCATTCTAACATCATGTAAGGTCCCAGAAACCCAAAGTAAGAAAACTCCATTTCTTCAGGGAAACTGTGGTAATTCTAAATATGATAAATTCTTCTAAAAAGCCTAATTTCTCAGACTTGGTTCTGGAGCTTGTTTCAAGATCTGGTAAAGCCTTTCTGTCCTGACGAAAATGCAAGTCAACACAGATTGGAAACATAATCATTAAGCTGTTACACCAACCAGCCTTAAGTCATCATCGATTCCGCCCTTAAACCAAAGGAGGGCAGATCAAAGCAAGGAAACCACACTTGATAAATAAGATTTTGAAAAGTATTTCCTTATATGAAGAAGACAAGCATATCTCTCAAGCCTTGGTCTTTTGAAAAGGGCCTCTAAAATGTTGCACATTACTGTATGTGTGACCTTCAAATGTGGATTGTTATAAAGGAGGTAATATTTTTCTTTTAAACAGTAATCAGTGCCACAACCAACATATTTTTCTTTTACAAAAAGTTATTTTAAGTTACAAATCTTCTCTGCCCTCCCAAGTGGTAACAATTTCCTTTTTTTTTTTTCCTTTTTATAATTCAACATGCTTCCCCATCTGTTACTATTCTGTTTGTGGTAAATCCTGTATTGTTAAACACTTGACATGTTAAAGAACACAAAAAGGTCATTTATAAAAGATTGAGAACTATTTCTCCCCCCCCCTCTGGTCCCACCACCATAATCCTTTCCAAACTGTGGAGCACCATGGGAAATGTTGGCTTAGATTTGTTTGCAAGCCAAGAGAAATCTCTGCATTTCAAAAACAAGATTCTAACTATGTCAAAAAGATACGAGAATTTCTTCCCAGTCAGCGGACTTGGATGGAGATGGCTATTATAATGGGAGGAATTATCTCTTTCACTGTCCTTCAGATCCGGATTTTACTACTCCTAGTGGAACCCCCACATAATAAACAAATGAATTGCTTAATCACCAAAGTGAAAGCCTCTCTTCATTGAGTTATCAAAATCAAGACCCTGGGTACAGAGACCAGCAAATCTAATGGTCACTGAAGAACTGTAGAGGGCAGAGGGAATAACCTTCGGAGACCGGAGGAAGAGCTGCTACTGTGATCATGGTCAGATAAAAAAAGAGCTGAATTCTGGACAGAAAAAAATAGTATTGGCTTACATAATCTGGTCTACCTTGAAAGGCTAACTAACCTTGGGTATATGACTAGAAGAGTGACTGATGATTATTTATGTAGAATACATGAAGTATCAGCACCACTTTATAAAACCTTGGTAAGGCCACACCTGGAATACTGCATCCAATTTTGGTCACCACATTACAAAAAAAGATGTTGAGATTGTGGAAGCAGTACAGAGAAAAGCAGCTAAGATGATTAAAGGCCTGGAGACTAAAATGTATGAAGAATGGTTGCAAGAATTGAGCATGGCTAGTCTAGAAAAAAGAGAAGACTGGGGTGACCTGACAGCAGTGTTCAAGTATTTGAGGGGCTGCCACAAAGAAGAGGGGATCAGCTTATTTTCCAAAGCACCAAAAGGCAATGACAAGAAACAATGGATGGAAACTAATCAAGCAACCTGGAATTAAGGAGAAACTTCCTAACAGTGAGGACAATTAAGCAGTGGAACAGCTTGCCGTCAGAAATTGTAGGTGCTTCATCATTGGAGATTATTAAGAAGAGACTGGACCTGGACCTGTCTGAAATGGTATAGGGCAAGGGTAGGCAACCTCGGCTCTTTTATGACTCATGGACTTCAACTCCCAGAATTCCTGAGTCAGCTATGCTAACTCAGGAATTCTGGGAGTTGAAGTCCATGAGTCATAAAAGAGCCGAGGTTGCCTACCCCTGGTATAGGGTCTCCTGCTTGAGCAAGAGGCTGGACTAGAAGACCTCCAAGGTCCCTTCCAGCTCTATTCTGGTTGCCTTTTCTAATCAAATCCCTTTGCTGGATGCAGTTTGGAGATGGTGGCATTAGCGCAAAGTACTATACATTTACAGCAGATTTAATATCCCAAATTCTGAAGATCTGAATGCTTAGGAAAGAGACATCAACAGACTCAAGACTACCATACATCCTATTGCCCTATTCAAATGTTAGATATATGGCAGTTGCACTTTACCTTTTCCCCTGGAGGTTTAGCTTTTCCAGCCCACTGACAAGCTTTACAGAGCTACAAATAAGTTTTAGGAAGGAAACCTGACACAGAACAACCCCACGGATCATGCTGTTGAACCCTGAATGTGATCGGTGCCCACTGAATATGGCTGCCAGAGGTGAGATGTGGATTCACTAAACTATTCCGGAGGAAGGTGTATCCGATGGCCACACCATGGATCTTACTGCTACACTGGTTTGCAGATCCCAGGTGTCCTGTCTTTTTATGTGTAAGATCTCAGATCTCTCTACCTGTCCTCTCTTCCTCCCCTGAATAGGTGCCATTTTAGCAGAGGACAAAAGCAGGCGGAGAAGCCTTTTGGCTGCAGCTCATTTGAGAGGCTGAGGGGAATGTAAATTCTTGGCATTACTGATGCTTCCCTTCTGTTTTATCAGGAGGCAGCATACCACAATGCCTGAACTGGTGACATGGCACGGGAAAGAGGCCGAACTGGTTGGGGAAGAGACTCTTTTCCCAGGCCCTGGGCTGAGGGAGGTGGCTGTTTCCAAATAATGGTTTGATGGTGGGGGACGATGGGAGCCCATTAAGAAGCAGATGCTCTCTGCCTCCGAAGCAAAGCTGTTATAATAATCAGCAGACCACATTCTGTTAGGCAGTCCACATCTTGGCAGAATGGGGGTGGAGGGAGGGGGGGCAAGGATTTCAGTCCAGGGGATAAATGCAATTGATTGTCAGATTGGGTTTGCTGCAGTAGTCTATCAGACGAGAAATATTCTCCAAGTTTAAAGCAAACCATTGTTTCAACCTTAATGAAGGCCACAGGGTTTTAACAAACAAACTTCTGTTCTTGTTCTTTTCTTCCTTCCACCCCCAACCCACCCACCCCCATGGCCACATTCAGTTCCTCTAGCCTTGCACCTGCTTCCAGTTTTGGCTTCTTGGCAATGGAGCTTAGAGAGACATCAGCTGGCAGGAGTGAGCAGCTAAACGCTTCCCTGCGATGCAGCTTTGAAAGTGCCAAGCGTTTATCCGCTGGCACATCCAGCTCAGCACAAGGACTTTCTCCTGATCGCTCACATTTGCCTTCGAAAATGGTAGTCAATTGCTCAAATTGTGGCTTAGCCTAAGACCTGGTCATTTCTGCTCCTGAGAATCGGAGTGTTCTGGGGCTCGGCGTTCTTTTATTATTCAAATGGTAGTACCAGGGCCCATAAAATGATAATGCCATTTCTCCTTGGTAGTTTGGGAGCTTCACGTTTTCTCAGCAGATGGCAGGCCAAGTGGAGCCTTCTGCATTAAAGGGGCTTCTTTTTTGTTTAAACTCTTTAGAAGCTGGGCACTCTAAGAATAGCAAAGGCAAATGCCCTGCCATTCAAATGGACCGCTCAGAAGCTTGATGAGGCGCTTTTTTAAAACCTGTATTTTCATAACTCATTGAAATGCCCCAAGCACTGACATGGAGTGCTAAACTGCAGGATAAAACAGAAGAAGAAAGGTAAGGGGTGATAAACCAAAGCATCAGCCTGGATTATGAGATTAATTAATATAAGTATAGTGGCAATAAGTATTTAAAGACCCCCATAGGACCGGAGGTTTATATGGTCCTGACACTTTAAGGTTTTCATAAAATTATAAAAAATTGGCTCTTCCTGCAGGACCTGAAGTAAGTGATTTGCTCCCTGGTAGCTTATTCCTGATTATTATCATCTTCTTCAGTTGATTACCCTATCCAATCTATGGTTTATGTGTCTGTTTTGTCATTTTCATTACTTTTATGGTTGTTTTAATCTCATCATGTAGGTCGCCTAGAGTTACCTTGGTGATTGACATGGCATGCAAATGAATCAGGAAGTAAATTAAGACCATTTCAACAGCCTTTGGTAAGCCAGTATTATTATTTCCCATCACCAATATTGCACACAGCTGGTTAAGAAAACAGCTTAGTCTAGTTCAGGGGTCGGCAACCTTGGCTCTTTTATGACTCGTGGACTTCAACTCCCAGAATTCTTGAGCCAGCCATATTAGTAACAACCATATTAGTAACTTAACAATTACAATGGTTCACTTAATGATTTGTCAAAGGTCATAAAATGGAACAGTATGGAGCTCAGTTGTGGTCATAAGCCAAGGACTACCTGTAGTAAGGATGCTCGGTACTAGTGTTTCTCAACTAATGGGTTTACTTTATTGTCCAACAAAGATTTGGGAAATTGAAGTCCACACACTGTAAATTTGTTAAGACAGAGAAGACTGCTATACACTCAACTATTCTAATATACCTTAAGGGTCCCCCCTCCCCGCTTCCTTCAATGAAGCAGTAGAATACATCTCCAAATTTAGCACTGAGTTACTTTGTTCACTATTTTATTTTCTAAGAGTACCTATGAAGTTTATATGGCCCAAAGGTGTTCTAGAAATAAAGACATTTCACATTTAACCTACGCAGTCTTTCAAAATTTACATATTTGGCTCTTTTCTCTTGTTCTTGCTTGCATATTAAAAATGTATAGCAATTCTTTGATCTTAGCCAAAAACTGAATTATAATTTGAAAGCAATTTTTTTTCAATAAAATGTTGTATCAGTGGCATTTAACTCCTGAGAAATTTTCAAAGATGCATAAGATACATATCAAATAAGTGTTGGAAAAGTAATCAGTGTGAAGATAGCTTTTATCATATGTCATGGACAAGTAAGAAGACCAAGAGATATTGCAATCAGATACATGGCTTGATTCATAAGATATTAAAAATGGATGTAAAATTGAAAACAGAAACTTTTCTTCTAAGCATCACAGATAAGCAGATTGAAAGAAAACACGGAATTTTTGTTCTTATATATGACAATGACAGTGAGATTTTTATATGTAAAGAGGTGGAAACATAGACAAATTCCTACAAATGAAGACTGGGTTGTGAAATTAATGTTACTGGCAGAGATGGGTGAAAAAAGAAAAGTTTATCTAGCTTTGTTTCTACATGGAGATCACTTCTGGACTTTTTGCTTGAAATTCACTACCACATTGGTAGGCTCATGGACTTTGGACATTGGACCGGTTCATGGAAGTTAATGGCTACATGTGGTCCTTGACTTACAATCATTCATTTAGCAACCTATCTTAGTTACAACAGTGCTGAAAAAAGTGACTTACAATCAGTCCTCACACTTATGACCATCACAGCATCCTTGGCAACTGGCTCACATTTATATGGTTGCAACATCCGGGGCTCATCTGCAATCTTATCATCTGACTTCTGAGAGGCAAAGTAAACATGAAAAACTAGGTTTGCTTAATGACTATGGCAAAAAAAAAGGTTGCAAAAACACAGTGACTTGCTTAGCAATAGTAGCTCCAGTGCCAATTGTGATCATAATTCAAGGATTACTTTTATTAGCTTTGATGGCTGCAAGATTGACCCCGAAGGCCATCTTCTGACAGACTAGAGGACTTCCTTGCGCAACTGGTTGGCCAGTTGGGACAAGGACAGAGTGCTGGACGAGATTGGTCAGGGGGATGAACCAGCTGCACTGTTTATGTTCCTGCTAATCAGAGGTAAGTACGAAGAAGCAAAGAATCAATTTGGATTTTAGCCCACCATCAATTTAGTCCTGATGTAGAGTGTTTATTTCCATTCCTCTGGTTCTATTCTTGCTTGGGAGAAAACTTTCTTCTGAGAAAATATGGACAGAGGGAAATAAATATGAATCCTACAAAAAAAAATATATATTATGGGCGAGAGAAAAAAACACCTTTTCCTATATTAGTAGTCCTCTCCCTTCCCCAGAACGAAATCATTGCCAAGTTTTATTTTTATTTGCATATCCCATCCTCATTTAAAATTGTGCTGTTGTTGTTTTTTTTTTAAAAAAAGGGATGGAAAGGCAGTTCTCGATTGTGCAGTCTGGTTAACATGGAAACAAAATATAAATCAGAGCCATTTTATCTTCAGTTCGTATTAGCTGGAAATTCTGCATAGCCTAGGAAGCCCTTCTGTTCAACTGTAAAAAAAATATAAAAACTTGCCTTGAAACAATGCCTGTCTTCCTGAGCGACGTATCGATTTCCATGAGTGCTTTCAAGAAAGAGGGAATCTCTAAAAATTTTGCACTTAACTGCACATGATATTTTACATCTTGGAGCCAGTCACAAATAGTTGCCATTTAGAGAAATAAAAATTAGCATAGCAACTTTCAGAATAACACTCTACACTCAGATGAATAAATAGCCTTTTTCGTGGGGAAGTCAGGATGTTATTGAGGAAGGATATTGGAGAACACTGAGATTTACAAGCATGCAGGAAACCAGGACAAAGTAGGACAGACAATGAGCATAAATCCGTCACTGTGCATCCCTTATGTGGGAAACCAAATGCTATGAAGCACATCACACCTGCGAGACAGCAGAACCAAAATATATCTGCAAATTCTTCAGTGACACAAGACCACACTTGTTTTCTGTCGGCTTTTTTCCAGTCACCATATTTCAAATTTCAACTGCTTTATGACAGTGTTGAAATAAGTACACCCCGCCTCCTGCCCCCCAACTTCCTTCTATAAAATCTGGTAAAAGAGTTAAAAGAGAATTTTCCACATATTGGTGGCTGAAAGTGTGCACTTGTTCTTTCCATTTCATCTTTGCTCAATTAGAAAAGCATGGAAAAAGGCAGGATGTTGTGAAGCTTAGCAGCAGCCTGGGGACATAAAGCACCTCCAATGGGCCACAAGGATTCTAAGGGATCCACATCTCTTAAAATGCCCTTGAATATTAGGCTGGAGAGAGCAGATTTTTAACTGGAGAACCAAAAGCAGCTTCACGGCCCAAGAACTGATGTGAACAAGTTTTCCACCGTCATTTCTATTCTGAAGTTTTGCAGGATCATAAGGACCTTTCTAAAGCTTGTCAGAGGTAGTTGGAGATGAAGTAGTACAGGAGAAAAAGCAACAGCGCACACATTACGTGAGCTTCACCTCTTTGGCTTCTACTGTACTCCAAGAAAAACCAACATCTGGAACAAAACACACCACTGGCACTTCTACAGTATACCTGCGAAGCAGAAATAGCTTAAAAAAGCATGCCAAAAACTCTGGATGCTGATCATGGTCAGAGGAACAGCTGTTATGGAATAACAGTATAACAGAGTTGGAAGGGACCTTGGAGGTCCTCTAGTCCAACCCTCTGCTCAAGCAGGAAACCCTACACCATTTCAGACAAATGGTCATCAAATCTCTTCTTAAAAATCTCCAGTGTTGGAACACCCACAACTTCTGATGGCAACTTGTTCCACTGATTAATTTTTCTAACTATTGGGAAATTTCTCCTGAGCTGGTTGGTTCTCTCCTTGATTAGTTTCCATCTATTGCTTCCTGTCCTGCCTTCAGGTGCTTTGTGGCAGCACCCCAAATGTTGGAATACTGCTTATCATATCACCCCTACTCCTTTTCATTAAACTAGACATGCACAATTCTTCATATTTTAGCCTCCAGTCCAAGCTGTTGCTGCTTTCCATGACATCCAGCACAGAAGGAACATACACATCTCTGCTGTGGTTTTTATTTGCAGAAGCAACTGTAAACAAGCAGCTTAAGAAAAAAAACCTGTATATTGAGCAATGGGGGAAAAATAAGAAAGGAGAATTTCCCCCCCCCCCTAATTTCTGAGCTCTCTTTCTCCAGCCACAGTTAGGTTACAACGAAAGTGCTTCAAATTATGATGTTTAAGCCATCACAACCCCTAGCTGTGATTCAGACCATGCTCTTGTATTGTGTGTCTGGATTGTTGACAAAGTTGATTTCCTGGTTCTAGACACGCTTGTAAAAAGTTGATCTCCGTCACTTTTGTAACGGAGTTAAGTTTTGCATTATTATTTTCCTTACAGGTTTTTTTCCCTATTATTCCTATAATAGGAATAATACTTATTCATATATACTTAGGAATGAATGCACACCCAGAATCCAGGAAGGACCTTATAATTAAATAAAATGAGCTAACTAACTCTGGGACAGTTGTTCTCAGCCTTTTCTTTTTATGATTTGTTCTAAACAAACAAAAAATTAAAAAAAAGGAAAGAGAAGATGACAAAGGAGAAAAAACACAGCAGAAGGAAAAAGAAACAATCTATTATGATGTAATCAAGAACTCATTCAGTCTAGTTTTTAAGCAAGTCATTAAAAGGTCCTCAGAAAATAATATTCATCCCTTTTTCCATTATGCCACCTCCATTCCGTAATTCAGGATTGCAAATCTAGATTCATACAGGCAACTGAGAAGTCATGTTTTTTTTGCAATCCCCCATGCTCAGTCAAACTATATTTTTTCATATAATGTTAAGTTCCAAGTTTTGGATGAATAGCACAGTACACTGTCAACATAGAACAATTTCTCCTCCGCTTCATTTCCTGTAATACCTGAACTGTCCACAGTTTGTTTAGTAACGATAAACAAATGGTTCCAATATGAAGTTAAAAGTAAGAGGAAATAAAGCTCATCCTTTGAGGCATTCCATGGGATATTTGAAGAGTTAATTCCATTTGAAATAACCCTTAAAAGGGAAGGGGTCTAATCCTGGCAACTTTAAGACTTGTGGACTTCAACTCCCAGAATTCCCAAGCCAGCAACACTCAGTTGTATGACTTGAGCAGCATAAATATATTTGCTGTGTTCTCAGGGTAAGATCCGCTGCCCTGGCCTCCACTTTTAAGATTCAGAGCACATTACCTAATGTAATCCTGCTAATTTTATTTTAGACACAATGTACTGCATGTTTATTCCAATCCATACTGAAACTGTATGCAGGTAGTCCTCGATTTCAATTTCAATTAAGAGCCTTGGAGGCATGTTATACTGTATATACTTATGCTTTAATTCTAGATATTAAGTTTTCTCCTTTTTAATGTCCTGTGCTTCATAAAAATGTGCCCCCAAATGTTGGGGAACTACCTAGAGGTGACCACAGAGGGGAAAAGAAGAAAGATGGGAAAAATCTCACTATCCTAAATGGAAGTTTGTTCTATGGTGTTGAATCTCATCCTAGGTAAATGTTAAAATCTCTTTTTTGCAAAGCCTGAGATCTGGCAACTTAAATGTTTTTTCCCCTTGGCAGAAATCTAAAAAGGGTTTTGCCACTGCCTTCTCCTAGGATTTTATTTTATTTTATTTTATTAGATTTATATACCGCCCTTTCCCGAAGGACTCAGGGCGGTTTATAGGGCATTTTAAAAATCATACCAATACAAAATACAAATGTTAAAAGACAATTAAAAAGATTAAATTATCCCTGAAAATAAAACCCCAGTTAAAATCCTCAGCCTGGGCCAGAGAGCTCAAAGAGCCAAGTCTTCAGGTCCCGGCGGAATGAACGCAGGTCAGGGGCAGTCCTGAGCTCCACAAGCAGCTGGTTCCAGAGGGCAGGCGCACCCACAGAGAAGGCCCTCCCCCTGGGTGTTATCTTTTACTGGCGGCACCCTGAGAAGACCCTCCCTGTGCGAGCACACTGGACGAAGGGAACTTGATGCTGGCAGCAGGTGTTCCCTTAAATATCCCGGACCCAAGCCATTCAGGGCTTTATAGGTCATCACCAGCACCTTGAATCTCACCCGGAGGGCAACTGGAAACCAATGCAGCTCACGGAGTAGAAGTGTTACATGGGAGTATCGGGAAACCCCCATCACAACTTGCGCGGCCGCATTCTGCACCAGTTGAAGCCTCCGAGTGGTCCTCAAGGGCAGCCCCATGTAGAGAGCGTTGCAGTAGGATGTTTTTATACTTTTTTAATACTTTATACTTTTTTATACTTTTTATACTTTCTAATCTAACCTAACCTGCAGACCTGAGATTTTCTGCTGGCCTCTCCCCCCCCCCCCCCACTATTGAGCAAGGGGTTTGGGTTTTCAAGTTCAGCTAAGGTAGGCTGGCAGGATTTCACCCCAAATATATTTCCTATAATCATACTAAAAATAGCCTCCCTGCACGAAGTGCTCCATCTTCTTCCAATATAAAATGTTCTGTTCATTTCTACCTTAGAGTTTCAAATCTTTCTTAATCCTTGTTTAAAGTCAGTCCCTGGAATTAGAAAATACTTTATGTGTTGGCAGATATCCTTAGAATCAAATGTGTCTTCCTCTTTTATAGCAGCTGCATGGCTGGCTCAGGAATTCTGAGAGTTGAAGTCCACACATCTTAAAGTTGCCAAGGTTGGGAAACACGGTCCTATATGTACTACTAAATAATACCTATAGGAGTAATAGGGACAGAGTAGACTCTCTCCATAAGCTCTTTCAGTTGCATCTTTGTGGCAACTCCACGAGACTTCCATTTATCCAAAGGAAGATTTCATTTAGATTCCCACTTAGTTTTATTGACTCCCATCCATCCTTCAGGATTATTTTTCTCAGATAAGACAGAATCACTTTGGCATTGTGGCCTCCAGGTAACATTAAAATGACTCCAGTAGACTATTCAAATAAATTCCATTTTCTAAGTCCAAGAATGGATGAACAATATTTTTTTTCAGAAAGTAAATATATGTAAAGTCAGAAAAATAGATATTGGTACAACTGTGTGGAAAAAGAGAATAACTCAGCTGTCAAGCAATAACATTCGATGTTAGCAGCGTTGACATCAGCAACTCTTTTTTTTTTTGGTATGTGATTCTGAAACCGTCTATTATTATATCTGAATATCAAGTTCAAAAAACATTTATTTTAAAAAGGCTGTAGATATCCAGTATTTTAAAAGCAATCAGATAAAAATCTGCAGTGGCCTCTATGAAAGCTCACTTAACACTTGATTACTGTAATATCTCAAGACAGTTTGAATTTCCTTCTGTTGTTTTCCTTTCCCTATAGGAATGTAAGACTGGAAACAACTAATTTTAATTACCCCTGAATTGGCAGGGAAAGTTGGTTTTAACGTTTTTTTTAAAAAAAGAAAACCTATTTTACTCCCTTTAAGGATGCAGGGATGCTTCTTCTTGGTTTGTGTTTAGGACTATCACATCTGGGTTGCAAATGTATGAAACACCACAAGAGAACAGCTGTTAGATGCAAACAACTAGAACCACTCATGAATAACAAGTCAGTAACTTTATTGTCTACCACCTATGTTACAAGAATCTCACCAGACTGCTAGTCTTCCCCTGGGAACAACCAGATAAGACTTCATGGCTCTTGGGGGAGGTCAGATTTATGCTGCTTGTGACTGCACAAGGATTTCAAGCTAGGCTCTAACTCAGGGGTCCCCAACCCCCAATCTGTGGACCAGTACCGGGCCATGGCATGCCAGCAACTGGTCCGCACAAACAAGCAAAGCCCCATCCATGGGATGCAGGCAGCACACAAAACCACGCACCCTCCGGTCCACGGAAAAAGCTCTCTCCACAGAACCGGTCCCTGGTGCCCAAAAGGTTGGGGACCTCTGCTCTAGCTTGACCTCTATATCCGCTTAACTGGCAGTTTCCTAACAACAGCAAAGAAGTAGAGAAAAAATACCCTCTGGGCTGTTATCTTGGGGTCATTTAGATTTTTTTTGCAGCTGAGATATAGAAGTCCTACTTAAACTGGAGATCAATTTTTTTTACTTTTCCTAGGCTGAAATTGTGTTCTCTTTTTTAAATTTACCAATGTGTCAACATCAGTCATTTAAGATACAAGCAAGTTTAACATCACCACAGTCTAAAAGAAAACATGCTAACACACTTTACCTAACTAATGCCCATTATTAACAAAAGTGTGTGCAGTTCTCTAATCCCATCTTTGACTTTTATAGTCAATGTTTGCCATACTTCTTATTTGGTGTAGCTCTTCTTACAAGCCGTAAGTCTGCAATCTCTAAATTGATAGTTCCCCTGTTGTCACTGCAAAAATTGCAGACTTATCATATGGCACCTCACTGGTATAATGGACAAAACCTATGGGACACAATGTTTTATTCTTTATTCCAGGCATGGAAAATAGTTCTTGGTTGTCTTCCCTACATGCATGTGAATTTGGCAATCATGGCTGTCCCGAATCATCTTTTCTTCAGACTAAATATTTCTAGATTTTTTCTTCAGTCTGTCCTCATAGCATATCCCCACGTTCCCCATCCTCATTGGCCTCCTCTGAACCTTTTTTAACCTGTTAATATCCTTCTGGGAAGGTGGTGCCCAGAACTGTACACAGTAACCCAGGTGCAATCTCACCAATGCCAATCAGGGAAATAATAGCTTCAGCTCTCTTTGATATGGTGATTCTTGTTCCAGTACTATGTTAACCCTTCGAGCAACTGACTCATGTTCAGCTTGGGGGCAAGGTGCACACCCAAGCTATTCTCAGATGTAATTTCCCAAATCATGAGTCTCCTATTTCGTATGTGTGTTCTACATTTTATGTCCCTAACTGTAATAATCTACATTTGCCCTTGTTTAAAGAAATATTGTTTTTCTTTCAATCTCATTTTGTTTTCAGACCTCCAAGTGTTGTATTATTTGCTGCTTGACAAGCAGCTGTCAATCCCATCATCCAGATCCTTAATAAAAAATATTAAACAAGATAATATTACATACTTCTGATCCCAAGACTGGCCCTACGGAGACCCATTAATTACTGCTCTTCAGTTTGAGTTATTTATGCTGAGTAGGCTTGATCAGCCAGTTGTGCACTCACCTTAATGTAGTGTCATCTAAATCACACTTCAACAGCTTGTCAATGAGAACAACATGTAAGCTTCCTTTTGTATAGCCACTCTACTCTTCAAGAAGTCTTCATGATGAAAAATGAAATAGAATAATGGTAATCTGACTTCCTTTAAAAGCATTGCTACCTGAGACTTGAAGCAAATGAAATACACTTTGCTTACTGACAGAAGGGATCACACGGCACGTTTGCTACCAGCAATTGCCAAAACCCCATCTCTGGATATATCTTATCTTACACAGTATTTTGGGGGTGGGGAGAGTAGACAGTTACAACTTGATTGATTCATTGTGTGCAACAAGATATAGATTTTCATAGATGTTCTCCCTGACCATCTATCCCTAGCCTAGCCTGTTTTTTCAGGTCTCCCACTAGTGCACTCATCACTGTTGTTCTTGCACTCATCCTTTGCTCTTGGTTATTCTCTTCCTTCTTTCTCAGCATTTAGAACCTTTTCCAGAATCCAGAGACATCATAGAGTTAGCAGCTTTGTAGTTTATGAGCTCCTCAGAAAAACTCCAAGTTTCCTAGTAGACTTAAAATACCTGAGTTGATTTCTGGCAAACATAATCTTTCTTGTTTACCTTACGTACAACTGCCTTTCTGTTAAAATAACAGGGGAAAACCATACATTATCACTAGCTTCAAAGGTAGCACTCATACTACAGCATATTGCTTCAACGTTATATGAGACTATACTACCTGAAATGCTCAAGCCAATTTCTTATTTTCTTAAGCACTGATACATATCACACCACTGTATGAACTTCCCAAGCTTTAGGCTGAACAGCCAGGCAAAGTCCAACCTCTTTCTAGGTCAGTGTGACTTCAGCTCACTTCTCAGAATATACCAAGAATATGTAAATCAGGGGTCTTCAAACTTGGCCCTTTTATGACTAGTGGACTTCAACTCCCAGAATTCCTCAGCCAGCATGCCTTTATTTTATTTTATTTATTTTATTCCCTTTATTTTATTTTATAAAATAAATTGCTTTCTATTTTACCGTCTGTTGACCCACTGCCATCTAGTCCTAATCACAAAATTGTCAAAATGCTACAATGTTCACCCTGACTTGTGATGCCAGTTCTGACCTTTTATATGTCCATTGTGAGCTTAGAAAATACAAAAGGATCATGATTCAGAGTTGTAACATTTTTGGTCCTAAGAATGTCTTCTTCCTTTTTTTTTCAGAAGCCACGTGCAGCTGATGTGACCTGAAATGATTTGTAGTCCTGTTGTATTATGAGTTAAAAACATCTCCCACTTGCCTTTCATGTCACACAATATTTATTCTAGACATTAAGAAAAACTGGATGCTATAAGACTTTCAGGCTGCCTGAAAAATGCTGATTTCAGATTCATATCTCTTTACCATCGGAATCCAAGGAATTTTATCTTCCAGGAAAGATCTTATATGGTTACTTGAAATCACAAGAAGAATGGCTTCAGTGGTGGTTTGCAATAGGATAAAGGAAAGTTAGTGTTATATTTGGCAACCAAACTGCTTAAATCAGGGGTCTTCAAACTTGGCACACTGGCTGAGGAATTCTGGGAGTTGAAGTCCACAAGTCATAAAAAGGCCAAGTTTGAAGACCCCTGGCTTAAATGTTACTGCAAAACAGTTGGGATTTTCTATCAAGCGGTGATATTAGTGAAATAAGTGGTGGAGTTGTTCTCCCAAAGTTGTATTCCTTGTCCTGCTTTTTCAGGTGCTTTTGACAGGATGCTTTCCACCTGCAGTTGCAGAAGCCACAGCATCCATCTTTCCAGAAGCATCCGATTAAAATGCCTACAGCCCAGGCTCCTATCAAACCATCCTAATGGTGAGAAACTCTTAAGTTAGATAAATTATTGAATGGGAAGAAGTCATAAAACCTGCATAAAGCATTATGCAAAATACATTAACGGCTTGATCTCCAGCTGTAGCATAATGAACTGGAGATGTCTGTGTTCCCGGATGGGGGCTTCCTTTAAAATCCTTTCAGCTTAGGAAGAAAAATGATGACAATGGAAATAATCTGGGTGGGGGAAGGCAGGAAAGAAGGTGATGTGTGTGAATGTGAGTGTGTGTGTGTGTGTGTGAGAGAGAGAGAGAGAGAGAGAGAGAGTGCTAAAAGGCAGAAGTTGTCCAGGCAAGGTGAGCCAAGGACACTGTACAGGGCTGAGCAATTCATGAGTAACATTTGGGTGTACGCCAAAGCATTCCATGGTGGCACATTTGCCTTTAGGTATTCTTTATATTTTTCCTGCTTTTACCAAGCCTTTCCCTTTTCCTAGCTGGAACCAAGTATATTTTTTCTCTCTCTCTCTTTCCTGCACTTAACTACCTCGAGGGAATTCTGCTCTGGGAGTGTCATGGCAGGCAGCTGTCTTCCACCCACACCCCACAGGAACTCACTTTTTGTTTTATCTTGAACCCCCTTTGCAGCTTGCCCCTGGGTGTTATATAGGGGCTCCCTTGAAGAAAAAGAGCAAACTTTGATAGCCAGGACCTGGGCTAGAGACTCATCTCTGATCCTCCCTGCGTTAAATGGACTCTTGTAAACAAGGAACAGGCTGTTGCCCTGGAAAGATAAAGGCCCCAATTTCTCTTGTTCTCTCTCTACCACTCCCTCTCTGTCCTCCTCCCACTTCTTCCCCCTTCTGTGTTTCCCACAGCTAGAAATTGCCTCCAGGACTCGGCAGCTCCACGTTGGCAGAACTCCTTGTTGTGGTGCAGGTGTGCTGGAGACTTCCTCCGTGTGGTCGCCACAGCAACCCGCCTGTCTAATCTGTTGAATATATAGAGAAAAAGAAGAAACAGATAGACAAAAGCTATCCACCCCCTTCTGCTCCATCTTTGAGGCCTAAAAGAAGACTCCCGTCTCCAAGCATTCCTCATAATCCCCCTGCCATTGCCCGGGCAACAGGCACAAGGAGCCGTCCAAGCCCTATGATACAATAGCTTCTCCTGTCTCTGACTTATTTCCCTGATAAATACCTCCTCCCTCACTCCTCCCTGGCCTTCATTCCTTCCTTGATTTATCAGGTCAGTGGACCTGAACAAATCAATGGAATTGGGTTTGACTTTGACTGACCCACCACACACCTTTCCTACAAGAGACTCTGGACCAGCCTGTCAAATTTGGCAAGAGCTTCAGGTCTCCTGAAGAGCTCTTAATGTAGGTTGAGTCATCACTTTCTACCTGAAACGATTAAAAACAGTGGTACTTATTTAATCTTGGCTTATTATACCACGTTTCAAAGGAAAGAAGAAATTTTGGATATTTGTTATTAGGAGAATTAGCAAATACCTAATCCAATAGGCCACACCCTGTACGATGGCAGAGTCAAGGTAAAAATAAAGGTATGCTTGCCTTCGAGTAAATGAAGAGAAGGTTTTAGACAAACACAGGTGCCCCAATTACCATTTTCATAGTCCTGACTCTTGAGGATTTAAAAAGGTAGTCCTCGAGTCACAGCTAGTCATTTAGTGACAGTTCAAAGTTATGACAAACTGAAAAAGGCAACCGTACCTAGCCCTTATGACCATCACAGCATTCCCCATGGTCATGTGATAAAAATTCAGATGTTTGGCAAGGGGCATTATATTTATGACACTTGCAGCAACTGGGAGTGATGTCATTTCCATTTGCAATCTTTCCAGCTGGCTTCCAACAAGCAAAGTCAATGGGGGGAGCCAGATTCACTTAATGACCACATGGTTCACTTCACTACTGCGGGGATTTGTCTATCAGCCAGGGCAAAATTGGGTGTGATTCACTTAACGATCACCTTGCTTAGCAATAGTTCTAAGTTGAGGACTACCTGTAAAACACGTTAAGGATTTTCAGGAAGGAACTTCTTACTTTCGAACAGGCAAGGGGGACCCTCGGCGCTTCCAAAATTGCTAAACTGTATTGCCCATGTCTACCTGCCAGGCCAGGTTGGTGACTCTTGGGACTTGCAGTTCAGCAAAATCTGGGGAGCAGAAGGTCCCCCACTTATGATTAGGAAATGCAGGTGCCCTAAACAGCATTAGAAGATGAGGTTTGGGGCTACAGTAGTAAACCCCAGCACAGCAGCTAGGAATGCAGCCGGGGGGGGGGGAAGGAAGCAGCCAGTGATTCAATTCCCAGCTACATCTCCAACAAGCAACGTATCGCTGCAAAAGTGTTTATATGATGAAAGAAAAGGCTGGAGAGAGAAAGTCCTCCTTATCAAAAGGGGTCCTTTAAGAGGCAGTCCCTGGCAGTTTCAGTTATGACAGCTGTTTCGGGAATATGGAGCAGCTTTTCAGCCTGGTGGGCTCTCTCTCTTCACCATATCCAGCAGTGAAAGCTCTCATTTGTCTTCTCACCATCATGTTGATGCAGCTGGGGCTGACACTGCTTACCTCAGCAATTTTGTTGTCGTTGTTGTTGTTAAAAGACAGAAGGCTTCCTTGTGATCCCAGCCTTTTCCTATCAAGTGACACTCGGCTATGGTTTGGTGACTTATTTACTGGCAGCGGACCAGTCAAAGCAAAGCTAAAACAAAGCAAAAACGAACATTCACATTTAATAAATCCTCGGACAGAGATCTCTTCAGCTAGGAAAGCAATGTTGCAAAGATGGTGGAAGTCAAAGACAGTGGTTGCGCATAGAACTGGGATCCCTGCTTGGGATAGTGCAGAAGACAGGTTTGTTTGTTTTTTTCCTTTGCCCCAATAATTCTGCTCTCAACTTGAGTCATATAAAACATTTCTGGATATTTTGACATTCAAAATATTGGAAAAAGAAGGTACTCTTGTCACAGGCTATTCACCCGTTTGCCTATTGTTCCTGTAATGTATTGGGCTTACTTGTTAACACCACGTGGTAATGACTGGAAGGCTGTTTGAGCAGGGAGCTAGCTAACGGCTCCCAGCGCCTCAGACAACCTGTCTCCAGCACTGCTATTGGTTGACCCTAGGGCGGCAATAGGTTGCTTCAAACCTATTGGCTGCCGCCTAGGGGCCAGGTTATAAATTGCTGCATCTGCAGCCCAGTTCTCCAGTTCAGATTCTGCAAGCAATAAACCATGATCTTTGCTGAACTCATTCGCCTCGTCTTCATTCCTGCGCAATGAACCCAGACACAACACTGGTGACGAAGGTGGGATCCTGCTTCTGTCGGAGCTGAAAGTCACTAGGGGAGAGGCAGCGCACACCTGGCGGGAAAAGCAATTTCCCCCTTCCTACGGTCGGCTAGCTAAGCCACGCTAGCGACCACACACTCAGAAGACCAGTCCCTGAGCAACGGAGAGGCAGGATTCAAAGACACAGAAGCCAGCCGCAAAGACCAGCAGAATGCCCAAGGTTGGAAGGCTGCAAGAATTCAACATCAAGAAACCAGAAGGATGGCCCTCGTACCTGTCTCAGGTCGAGAAGTCCCTTCGGGTGAACCAGGTAGCAGAGGATGGACTAAAGGCCACCACGCTGCTCTGGGTGTACGGCCCAGCGACGTTTGATATGGCCAAAAACCTGTTCACACCCACGTCTCCTACACCGAACTGAAGAAGCTCAGAGAACACTTCCAACCGAAGATGTCGGTGATTGCATGGCGCTATGCCTTCGAACAAAGAATACAGCAGCCGGGAGAGACCACATCAGAATACATCACAGCCTTGAGGCAGGTCTGTGTCGATTTTCAGACCTCGAAGAGTGACTTCAAGACCGGCTCGTCTGCGGTCTCTGCAACCGAGAGCTGCAGCAGAAACTTTTTGCCAGAGAGGTCCTGTTGTTCGCAGATGCCCAGAACGAAGTCATGGAGGACGAAGCCGCCAGTGGAGCTGTCCGAATGATCTCGCCCGCCAAAACAATGCAATGCGAAGAAGCCATCCACCACAAGGACGCAGAACTCACTGAGGACTCCAAAAGAGACGCCCAAGTCAACAAGTTGCATAGACAACCCGACCAACAGCTCTGCAGCAGCAAGCACCAAGAGACTACTTACAAGGCAGATCTCTTGCCTAAATGTCCAGGTTGTGGTGGCTGCCACAAATGCTCAGACTGCAGGTTCCAGACAGCCACGTGGCTGGCCTGTGGAAAAACCGGCCACATCGCAGCAGTTTGCAGAGGTCACCAGAGGGACCGGCCATTGAATCGTCAGTAAGAAGATCCAACCAGGAGAGGTACCGGGGCCCCGGGGCCATTCAGCATGGGGTTTTGCTTAAGCCATAGAAGTGTCTGCTATACCGGGGTCCGACGCCCCTTTAAACCCAAGTATAGACTTCAGGTGGAGCTGTAAGGGGTCCCCTGTAAGATGGAGGTGGACACAGGCTCCGCCGTTTCCATTATTTCTCTGAACACATTTAATTTCGTGTGCAGTCGCAGTAGAAGATGGGCCAAGCTGAGGCCCTCTGACATACTTTTAACAGATTTTCAGAACACAAAGGTTGCAGTCAAGGGTGAAGCCACCTTGGCCGTTAAATTTAAGGGGTTTTCAGGGCACCTGGATGTTGTCGTGGTAGCGGGCCAGAGAACAAGCCTAATTGGGCTCGATTGGTTTGATGCACTAGGCATCCAAGTAACCGGTATCAACTGGACACAAGTCGCAAGTCTAGCGTCAGTTTGCAGGGACTTCGCAGACGTATTTGATTCAGCCCTAGGAACTTACACGGGCCCGCCCATAGCATTCAAACTAGACCCAAACGTGGTTCCAGTCAGGATTAAGCCTTGCAGGGTCCCCTTTGCCCTCAAGCACAAAATAGACACGGAACTAGACAAGCTTGTAGAACAGGCCGTTTTGCAACCAGTAGATGGTGGGGAGTGGTAAACTCCTATTGTAACACCACTTAAAGCCAACGGGGAAGTCAGAATATGTGCAGATTATAAATGCACAATTAACCGGGCCCTTAAACAGCACGCATAACCAGTCCCAGTGGTGAGCCACATTGTGGCATCATTGCAGGGTGGCACCATTTTTGTGAAGTTAGATTTGGTGCAGGCCTATCAGCAATTACTTGTTGATGAGGCCACGGCCGCAGCACAGACAATCGTGACCCACAGGGGGCTTTCAGAGTTAACCGCTTGCAATTTGGGGTCAGTGTAGCCCCAGGCATTTTTCAGGGAATCATGGAATGCACACTCAAAGGCATTCCAGGGGTTTGCCCCTATTTTGACGATGTGCTTATTGCCAGAGAATCCACAGAGTTGCTAGCAAGGAGGCTCAGAGCTGTCCTGCAAAGGCTGCGTGAAGCAGGCCTCAAACTAAAAAAGAGAAAATGCAGTATTGGTGTTCCCTCAACTGAATTTTTGGGTTTTCGCATTGATGCTAATGGCATCCACCCGGCTGAGCCCAAAGTGAAGGCCATTCAGATGGCACCTAGCCCTAAAACAAAAGGAGAGCTGCAAGTATTCTTGGGTCTCTTCAACTTCTACCATGCGTTCCTTCCTAACAAGGACGCAGTGGCAGAGCCACTTCACAGGCTCTTAGATAAAAAAGCTTATTGGAAGTGGACCAGCATTCATGAAAAAAGTTTTCAGGGCCTGAAGGCACTTCTGTCAGTCAGTTCCACTATCACTCATTTCAGGGAGTCTAAACCAGTCTGCTTAGCATGTGACATATCCCCATATGGGGTGGGTGCAGTCTTGAGTCACTTAGAGAAAGATGGAACCCAAGTTCCCATTGCATTTTATTCAAGGACACTGTCCTCTGCCGAGTGTAACTATGCTCAAATTGACAAAAAGGCATTGGCCATTGTAGCTGGAGTTAAAAAATTCCATGACTACTAATATGGTAGGGACTTCATGGTCTTCACAGACCACAAACCGCTACTGGGGTTATTCACCACAGACAAACAGACACCCCATATATTATCCCCTGGAATGCTGAGATGGTCTATTTTTTATCAGCGTACACATTTAGGCTGGTTCACAAACCCGGCAAAGAAATGGGCCATGCAGACGGCGTGAGCAGGCTTCCACTGCCATAAATCGAACCAGATCCGGCCCCAGCAGCCCACGTATTGTCCATTCAGGACTTGCCAGAGTTTCCCCTCCACACTGGGGACATAGCTGCAGAAACAGCAGCTGATAAGACACTAAGTAGAGTGCTTTCTTGGGTGCACACAGAGTGGCTGGAGAAAAGCCCAGGCCCTGAATTTCAGAGTTATTTTACTAGAAGACACGAGCTATCAGCTCACAAGGGTTGCATCCTATGGGGGAACAGGGTCATAGTCCCCACATCACTAAGAGACAGGGTCTTACAATCACTGCATGAAGGCCATCTGGGTATTGTCCGTATGAAAGCTTTAGCTACAAGCTACTTATGGTGGCCAGGATTAGACAAGGCCATTGAAGCCCAGGTGCATGGATGTTACACATGCCAACAATCAAGGCGTGAAATGCCGCACGCTCCAGTTCACAGGTGGGAGGAGACTCACACTCCCTGGTCTAGAATTCACATAGACTTCGCTGGGCCCTTTCAGGGACAGCTCTTCCTTATAGTGGTCGACAGCCACTCTAAATGGCTTGAAGTAATACCTGTTGCAAAAATGACTACTGCTAGGACCATCCAGGTGCTTAGGAAACTCTTTGCCATGCATGGGCTGCCAGACGTCGTAGTATCCGACAATGGAGCCCAATTTACTGCAGCTAAATTTCAGGTGTTCCTGAGAGCAAATCTCATCAGACATGCAACGTTGGCCCCCTTTCACCCATCCACCAACGGTCAAGCTGAATGCATGGTCTGGACTACAAAAGAGTCACTGAAGCGTATAGTGACTGGGGACTGGCATCACAGATTGGCAGATTTTTTACTTTGGCAGTATTCCACGCCCTGCACGGCTACAGGGAAAAGCCCAGCAGAGCTGCGCTGGGGGAGGCGGCTGATCACGAAACTGGACAGGTTGCATCCAGATAGGGTGGCAGCAGAAGCTTCACGTCCAAACCCCCAAG
Source organism: Vipera ursinii (assembly GCF_947247035.1). Classification (NCBI taxonomy): domain Eukaryota; kingdom Metazoa; phylum Chordata; class Lepidosauria; order Squamata; family Viperidae; genus Vipera; species Vipera ursinii. The sequence goes on along the minus strand of NC_139513.1, from coordinate 218,772,560 downwards.
GGGGCTGCAAGTGGGCGATGGAGTGTGGACCAGGAACTATGGGCATGGGAATCTGTGGGTGCCAGGAAATATTACTAAAATGTCAGGCCCCCTCTCTTACGAAGTGGGCCTGGAGGGTGGGCAAGTTGTCCAGCGCCACATCGATCAACTCAGGAAGCATTTTCCAGAACAGCCACAAAGCGAGGACTTTGTCACAAGTCCTTACCAAGGTCCACAAACCGGCAGCCAAGCTGGCCCATGCATAGACTCTGAAGGCTCACACAGCCTAAGCAATGAGGAGTTGGCCACAGAGGAGGGGAGTCCAGAAGTGCAACATGAGTCCCCTGACAGAGAAAGCCAACCAGACTTTCACAGCCGCTGTGCTAACTCTGCTGAACAAACTGACTCTGGGGTGGGCCAACCTGGAAGGGCCAGCCAGAGAACACCAAACCATCCTGAATCAATTGAACCAAGTGACGCTGGTCTACCCAGCCTGGCGGGCAAGCTGGTAAGCCAGGAAGTGCCTGGGTCCCCCAGGCATTCCACAAGGGCACACAAACCTTCAGCTTATCTGCAAGATTATGTGCTGAAATAATAAAGCCATAATGTTGTATGTACTTATGTTAACTGCTGACCTACAAGATTGTACTAAATGATGGAGCTATAATGTTGTAAGATAATTTATTGTGCTGCTAAGTGGAACCTATTCACCCCAGTGTTAAGTCTTTGTAAATTGTATTGCTGTAATCACTTCTGTTGTTGCTATACTATTGTTCGTTCTAAGGGGGGAAGGGTGTAATGTATTGGGCTTACTTGTTAACACCACGTGGTAATGGGCTGTTTGAGCAGGGAGCTAGCTAACGGCTCCCAGCGCCTCAGACAACCTGTCTCCAGCACTGCTATTGGTTGCCCCTAGGGCGGCAATAGGTTGCTTCAAACTTATTGGCCGCCACCTAGGGGCCAAGGTATAAACTGCTGCATCTGCAGCCCAGTTCTCCAGTTCAGATTCTGCAAGCAATAAACCATGATCTTTGCTTAACTCACTCGCCTCGTCTTCATTCCTGCGCAACAAAGTCAGACACAACAGTTCCTCCTCCTTATTGCCCTTCATGGAGTGTTGGTACCTCAGGAACTCATCCAAGTCGGTCTCACATTGTCCAAGAGGCAATTTTGAGTAAGAACAGCTGAAGAAAAAAAAATCACAGCTTGCCTCACTCAGCTAACAGACAAGAGTTTTAAAGAGGATATCACACCAAGTTAGTTTACCTAACCGAATTGTAAACTGCATGGGCCAACAGCGCTTCCCACAGAGAGGGCCCTCATAACTTGCTCTGGCATTGTATTCTGTCATACAGGATGCAAGAATAATAGTTTTGTTGGCTTTAGGAGGTGAAATCTGTTGGTTGCATGTATTTTCTTTTTAAATGTTCTGAATTTTATGCAATTACTGGACGTTTTCACTGGGGGACTGGGACATGATAATGGTCTCGCTTCTCCAGAATACCAGGAAACCTCTTTTTTTTCTTAATTAGCCAAGTTGCATTTCTTACTACATTAATCTGCCCACAAATGGGACAAGTTATAAGCTGTCTCTCATCTTTCATGGTGTATTTAAAATGAGGGTGATCTTACAAAAAGACTGCAAATAGCATTTTTTGAGATTGTTCTGCTGCTTATGCTTTAGGGATGTAGAGGACTCTTCAATTCTATATGAAATATTTGTGCCTGTGTAACTCCAAAAGGTGATGCTTACAACTAAACTTTGTAGTTAATCCTTTAATATTCACTATTATTAGTACGGTTGGTATTGTATAAAGCCTCCATATTTTAACACTATTGTTTGTAGTATGCAATTATTAAATGATGCAACTATTTTCTGAAAATTGCTATCTGTATAAGAATGGGCAAAGGATATCTTAAAAAAGCTCAAAATTTCAGCAAGAAACATCAAACAACAACTTTTATTGATTAGCCCTTGGGCCATATCAAAGTACAAAGTTCCAGCAACAAACCGTCACCAAAACTAGATAAAAGCAATCCGAAATGGAATTTGATAAAATACAATTTAAAATGGAATTAAAATACAATTTAAGTTAAAATAGTAATAAAATGCAAATTTAAGATATAGATAAAATATGGAAACATTATATTTCGGAGTCGCCCTTACAATCTACCCCAATCAGTCCCACATATGCAGATCTTAACTGGATCATTTTGTTCAAATACTGTGCTACATTGGATGTTATTTTCAAGTTCTGGCCGGACATAAGGTAAGTTATTTTGATATGGGGATCCCAATGGGTCATTTGTTTGGTATATAGACCAAGATACCTGTCTCTCACCCTCTTATACAAACAACAGTCAAATAGGATGTGAGCCAGGTCCTCTACCTCTGCCGCTCCGCAAATGCAGAGACGCTCATTGTACGGTATAGCATGAAATCTCCCATATCTGACCATTGTGTCAAGCTGTTCAAATCTTGCTCTCGTAAATAAGAAACATCAACAAATTACCCTTTGATTATTTGTATTGCCCTGATGTACCCACACAAACACCGTTTTATTGTAACAGAATGATGACTACTTCTGAGACATAGGATATACAGTGATATGCCAGTGATGGGATATGGTGACTTGACAAGTTTCCCTTGTCAAAATGTACTTTTTAGAGTAAGTCAACAGCAGCTGACACAAACTCCACATGCTGCAAGGCTAAAGGCAACATTGATGTGCCCAAAGTTTGATTAGCTTCCGCTAAAAGAGACTGTTGCTCTCACACATTAAAAACTACAAGAGACCCACGCGTGTAATTTTCAAGATCAAAAGAAGCATTATTGAAAAATCTGTGCATTGGCTTCAAAGAAATTACATATGCTTTTAATGACATCCCACTCCTGCAGTTCACACATGGTGGTGATATTGGCTACATTTCATTAACTGATATTTTTCATTTTATATACAGTTAAGTATATAACACCTCTACTCCGTGAGCTGCATTGGCTTCCGGTTGCTCTCCGGGTGAGATTCAAAGTGCTGGTGATGACCTATAAAGCCCTGAATGGCTTGGGTCCGGGATATTTGAGGGAACACCTGCTGCCAGCATCAAGTTCCCTTCGTCCAGTGCGCTCACAGAGGGAGGGTCTTCTCAGGGTGCCGCCGGTAAAAGATTGCCGGCGGATAACACCCAGGGGGAGGGCCTTTTCTGTGGGTGCGCCTGCCCTCTGGAACCAGCTGCCCGTGGAGCTCAGGACTGCCCCCGACCTCCGTTCATTCCGACGGGACCTGAAGACTTGGCTCTTTGAGCTCTCTGACCCAGGCTGAGAATTTTAACTGGGGTTTTATTTTCAGGGATAATTTAATCTTTTAATTCTCTTTTAACTTTGTATTTTATATTGATGTGATTTTAAAATGCCCTGTAAACCGCCCTGAGTCCTTCGGGAAAGGGTGGTATATAAATCTAATAAAATCTAAATCTAAATCTAAGTATGGACAATCTATGTACATGTCAGCAAGGCAGTGTTTCAAAGTAGACCAGACTAAGATTTCAGACTAACTCACACAAGTTATACTCCTTTTCATTATAAGATTATGGTAAGAGAATAATGCAGGTCTAAATGTGCTTTCTCTTTTCCTCCTTTTACCTTCACGAGAACTGGGGTGGGCCTTCCGTGAGATATTTACAGGTTATAAACCTGGCCTGGATTCAGGTTTATTTTGCCTGACCATGATCTGGTTGCTCTTTCTCCTCTTCCTCAAGGTTGTTCCTTGTCTCTGTTGGTTGGGGAACATCTCAGAGATCCTAGTTCAGGATATCATTGCTTTCCTAATGCAGTTGTGGAAACAGTCCTGTGGAAACAGAAATCTAAGAAGCAGCAATAAAACCATTATTTCAAGAGAGAGATTCAGGGTGAAGACACTTTCAGCCCACTACCTTCCTTACCAATCATGGTGGACCTCAGAAAGTTCTCAGATCACCCACAAACTGTTTGGAGGGGGGGCGGGAAGCAAGAGACAGAATATATCTTTCTTTCCCAGCAGGCAAAGTCATTGGTTTGTCTCTCTGTTTCTGCCCATATCTGTTGTGATTCAGGGTCAGCCTGTGGGTTCGGTAGTTGGGTCGGACGACTCAGAGGAGGAGGAGGAGGAGGGTGTTGAAGAGCTTGATGAGAGCCCCCAGCCAGGCCCCTCATCTGGTCACGACGCAGACCCAGCTGTGTGAGCCTGACAGCGTGGATGAAGATGACCCACAGCTGGACCTGTTCAAGGACGTCCAACGCAGGAGGCAGTCAATCAGGAGTAAACAGAGGAAGGCAATGGGGCTCCTCGGAAGGAGGCAGAGAGAAGCCATGCCCTGAACTGTATTTAAGGGGGAATGCGTGGGAGGGCTGGTTTGCTGAAGGGAACCGCTTGAAAAGCTCCTGTTTCTTGGTTTGTGTCTTGTTCTATTTGTTTTTGTAGCAATAAATTTGGCAGGCGTAATTCCAGCCTCTTGCCTTCTTGTAAAAGGGGTTGTCCCTGCCTTTTCTGCAGGGCCGGTAGCAGGATGGTACAGAACAATATCTACCTAGGTACTGTATATATGCAAATGCATTGTTTGTGAATGTATAGGCATTTATTCAGTTGTTATACTGTATTTGTATTCTGGCTTCCTTCCAGAAGCTCAAGGTGAACATAGCACTCCCTCCCCCAGGTTTTCCCTACAACAAGGAGACTGAGAGAAATAATGGTCCAAAATCACATCACAAGCATCCACGGCCGATGGTGGTCTTGAACTTGCATCTCACCAGTCCTTATTCAACATCTTCACTGCTATATCACACTGGCTCCCCCATATACAAAACTTTTGACTTGCCATCTGGTGTGTGGAACTTTGAAGGCGAAAATATTGTCCATCCTGATGAATATCTACACCCTCCACAAAGGGAATCGAATTAGATTAGACTACCTTAAATGCAGGCAGCAATAGCTTCCATTACTTAATTCAAAGCTCCGAAGAACTTGCTGATGTAGGACGTGACTTAGAATTAAAATCCAGTACCTACAGTTAGCAGAGGTCAATGAAAAGTCCGCAATGCCTGGAAGTTGTGCTTGCCATCAATCACTGAGTGACAGAAAAAACTGCTGTCCAAAATTGCTTATTCAGCATGAAAGAGAGAACACAGAGAACTGAACCTTAAGAAGGCATCGTTCAGAGAATTCAGTGAAAGGAAACAAATTTCCTAAATGGAATTGAACCTATGGACCATCACATCAATTTTAAATAATCAATTGCTAAAGCAGCTAAGAGTAACATTTGTACTTGCTGGATTCACCTATAGTTAGAATTAATTACGGAACAGAGGGAAAGGACAAAGAAGCACAAATTGTATAGATGAACTTACCAAAGGGCACTGTGGTTAACATAATATACTTAAGCCAGGACATGATAGGAGCAACTTCAACAAATAAGTGGATGTTTTACTGAATATCTGGGTTCAGATTAAAACAGAATTAGGCATCCGTCTTAGATGCTGGATTTAGGCTTATGGACAATAAGAAAAGTGGAGAAAGATGTTGTTGAGTTAGCTTGCACTAGCAAGTTTGGGACTACGAGCCTCAATACGATTGTATACTAAAAATAATACATTCTCCTCCAGCTTCACTTTAAATTTGAAAAGGGTTCCCTGTCCCCAATACATGTAGTCCTCGACTTAAAACAGTTCACATAGTGACCATTTGAACTTATAACGGCACTGAAAAAGTGGCTTATGACCATTTTCACACTTATGACCATTGCAGCATCCCCATGATCACATGATTTACATTCAGATGCTTGACAACTGACTCACATTTATGACGGTTGCAGTGTCCCCGGGATCACATGATCTCCTTTTGCAACCTTCTGACGGGCAAATCCAATGGGGGGAACTAGATTCACTGAACAACCGTGTTACTAATTTAACAACTGCAGTGATTCACTTAGTAAATGTGCCAAGAAAAGTCATAAAATGGGGCAACACTCACTTAACAAATTTCTCACTTAGCAACAAAAATTTGGGGCTCAGTTGTGGTCGCTAGGTTGAAGACTCCCTGTAATATCTAAATTTCCACCCTCCAAATGCAGCAGTAAGAGTGCTCCAGCAGTGACAAGTAGAAAAAAAAACACCCCCTCCTGTTCCTGCATATTGCAAACACATTTTGTAGGATACAGGGGACTTGATAGAAAATCTCATTTTCTCATTTGCATAACAGTTTGAAACTGTGGTGCTCTACCCCTCCTTCTAGCAAGACTGGTGGTGATGCGGCTTCTTGAAGCTGCTTTCAGATTTGGAGAAAACGGTGAGCATCTAGCTTGTTGTTCACTACATCCTCTTGATCCGGTCCTGGCCGGAATAATATCCACAATCATCTTCCAAAACATTACTTGCCTACTCAGTTTAGGGAAGAAGATGAAGAGGAAGAGGAAGAGGAAGAGGAAGAAGAAGAAGAAGAAGAAGAAGAAGAAGAAGAAGAAGAAGAAGAAGAAGAAGAAGAAGAAGAAGAAGAAGAAGAAGAAGAAGAACTTGTTGTTGGAAGGGACCTTGGAGGTCATCTAGTCCAACTCTATACCATTTCAGGCAAATGGTTGTCCAGTCTCTTCTTAAAAACCTCCAGTGTTGGAGCATTCTTCGCTTTCTTGCGAAGGTTGTTGAAAGCGTGGTGGCACAGCAGCTCCCTTTGGTCCTGGAGGAAACTGAGTATCTGGATCCGTACCAATCGGGTTTCAAGCCCGGGTACAGCATGGAGACGGCATTGGTCACACTGGTGGATGATCTCTGGCGGGCCCGGGACAGGGGTTATTCCTCTGTCCTGGTCCTATTAGATTTCTCAGCGGCTTTTGATTCCATCGACCATGGTATCTTGCTGTGACGTCTTTGGGGGTTGGGAGTGGGGGGCACTGTTTTACGGTGGTTCTCCTCCTACCTCTCGGGCTGTTCGCAGACGGTGTTGGCAGGAGGGCAGAGGTCAACCCCGAGGCCCCTTAGTTGTGGGGTGCCCCAGAGGTCGGTCCTCTCTCCCCTCCTGTTCAACATCTATATGAAGCCACTGGGTGAGATCATCTGTGGTTTCGGGGTGAGGTATCATCAATATGCTGATGATACCCAGCTTTTCATCTCCACCCCGAACCAACCCAGTGATGCCCTCAACGTGATGTCCCACTGCCTGGAAGCGGTACAAATCTGGATGGGGAAGAACAGGCTCCAGCTCAACCCAGCCAAGACTGAGTGGCTCTACGTATCGGCATCTCGTTTAGTCCAAGAGGTTCCATCTTTGGTTATGGGAGGTGAGGTGTTACCTCCCATTGATAGGGCGTGCAACTTAGGCGTCCTCCTGGATACACGACTCAGTTTTGAAGATCATATAGGAGTTGTGGCCAGGGGGGCATTTGCCCAGGTTCACCTGGTGCGCCAGTTGCGCCCCTATCTGGACCGAGATGCTGTACGTATGGTCACTCATGCACTCGTTACCTCCCATATAGATTACTGCAATGCTCTCTACATGGGGCTGCCCTTGAAGACCACCCAGAGGCTCCAGCTGGTGCAGAATGTGGCTGCGCGGGTTGTGATGGGAGCATCCCGATACTCCCATATTACACCCCTCCTGCGTGAGCTACATTGGTTACCGGTTGTCCTCCGGGTGAGATTTAAGGTGCTGGTTCTTACCTATAAAGCCCTACATGGCTTAGGCCCGGGATATTTGCAGGACCGTCTGCTGCCAGGAATGACCTCCCATCGCCCAGTGCGCTCACACAGGGAGAGCCTTCTCAGGGTGCCGTCGGCTAGACAATGTCAGCTGGCGACCCCCAGGGGGAGGGCCTTCTCTGTGGGAGTGCCGGCCCTGTGGAATCAACTTCCCCTTCAGCTCCAGATGGCCCCGGATCTCTGGTCCTTTCGTCACGGCCTTAAAACATTTCTCTTCCATCAGGCTGACCTGGACTGACGATAGGGATTTTTAAATAGAATATTTTTAATATTTTATCATTGGGGCTTGTTAGTTTAATCTTTTTCAACATTTGTATTATTGTGTTTTATTGTTGTTAGCCGCCCTGAGTCCTTCGGGAGATAGGGCGGCATATAAGTCCCAAAAATAAATAAATAAAATAAATAAATATTCACCCCTTCTGGAGGCAGATTGTTCCACTGGTTAATTGTTCTAACTGTCAGGAAGTTTCTCCTTAGTTCTAGGTTGCTTTTCCCCTTGACTAGTTTCCATCCATTGCTTCTTGTCCTGCTTTCAGGTGCTTTGGAGAATAGTTTGACTTTCTCTTCTTTGTGGCAGCCCCTGAGATATTGGAAGACTGCTATCATGTCACCCCTCACCCTTTTCTTCGTTAAACTAGACCACAGGTCTGTAACCTGCGGCTCTGGAGCCGCATGCAGCTCTTTCAGCCGTCTCCTGAGGCTCCCAGTCCTCTGCCATGTGCAGTCCAAAAAAAAAAAAGTGGGACTAAAAAAGTTCAACCAATCAATTCAAATATGCAGGGTAGGTGCATATCTCGCCTTGGCTCCACTCTTCAGTCAAACCCTGTTCTGCACATGTATGTGCATGTACGCACATGTACACACATTTTTTGTGGCTCCCAGTTTTTCCTTTTGTGAGGGAACTGGTTCCGAGTGGCTCTTTCACTGTTTCAGGTTGCTGACCCCTGAACTAGACATACCCAATTCCAGCAACCGTTCCCTATATGTTTTAGCCTCCAGTCCCCCAATCATCTTTGTTGCTCTTCTCTGTACCCTTTCTAGAGTCTCAACATCATTTTTACATCGTGGTGACCAAAACTGGATGCAGTATTCCAAGTGTGGCCTTACCAAGGCATTGTAAAGTGGTATTAGTACTTCACTTGATTCTATCCCTCTGTTAATGCAGCATACTCAGAGATGCTGTGAAGATACTGTCAAGGATTGGTTGGCCCAAGTGTTCCGGCTGGGGGATCCAGGAGAAGGACCTTCTCTGCCATTGTACCTGCCCTCTGGAACATCTTGCCCTCCCCCACACCTAGAGTAAGGTTGGTCCAACTCTCCTGACCTTCTATAAGAGCCTATAGACCTGGCTCTGCCAGTTAGCTTGGGGCTCCAGTGGGGAAGCGTCACAATGGAGATGGTTGATAGATTAACCACAGGTCCCACCTCTTTCCCCCATTCCTGCTCCCACCCTCCCTATCTTTTACTTGGGCTGCAATATTGGCTTTTCATAGAATCTTATTTATGTCTTTTAGCTCCGCACACTCTTTTATCTTTCATGATTGTATGCTGGCCAGAGTTACCCTGAGGAAAGATGGCAGCCAATAAATTTTACAAACAAACAAATGAACAGGTTGGGGAGGAATAACCTCAGATGAAATATCAGAGCAAAATCTGAGAAGCTGTTTGATAGGTTGAATTCAGACTATGGACTAGGGGGCTAGGATCTTTGGCTAGATCCTACCCCCTACTTATGGCACTGCATTTCCAGATTCGCTAAGAATGTTGATCATTATCTATCAGTGGTATGGTGGTGTGGATTACCTTCAAGACATCCATAAGGAGTCTGCTCTCCTGTTAAATTGTCAAGAGAGGTGATGCTTCTACATGAAGTGAAGAGAAAGAAAAGAGAAGACAACTCTATTTTGTATGTACCCAGCTCTGTGGAACATACTGCCTGTAGGAAGTACAGTAGTCCTCAACTTACAACAGCTTATTTACAAGTTACAATGCCATTGAATAAAGTGACTTATGACCGTTTTTTTCACACCGTTGCAGCATCCCCATGGTCACATGATCAACATTCAGATTTATGACCAACTGATTGATTCGTATTTATGATGGTTGGAGTGTCCCAGTGTGATGCTCTTACAAGCAACGTCAATGGGAAAGCCAGATTCACTTACACAATCGTGCTACTAACTTAAACAATGATAGTGAATCGCTTAACAACTGTGGCAAGAATGCTCGTACAATGGGACAACGCTCATTTAACAACCATCTTGCTTAACCACCACTGGGCTCAGTTGTTGATCATATGTCGAGGTCTACCTGTACTTAGAATAAGAGTGTTGGATGACTTCTGATCCTGCCCAGGGTAGAAATCCTCACCCCGCCCAGGTAATTGTCCAGCCCTTGTATGAAAATCTCCAGTGATGGGAGCACCCATAATTCTAGGGGGCCCTTAACGTTTCTGCTCACTGATCTGCTGCTGGATTTTGGGGAGCTTCCTTTTTACGTGGCCCTGGGATACTTTTGAGACCTAGGGGGAATGGAAGATGGCCATTTTATCCAATATTGCTTTTTTTTTTACTTAGTATGATTGAATGTATTTCACACTGGCCAGTCCTGAAAGGGCAGGAGTGGCATTAAAAATGGAAAGAAAGAAAGAAAGAAAGAAAGAAAGAAAGAAAGAAAGAAAGAAAGAAAGAAAGAAGAAAGGAAGAAAGAAAAAGAAAGAAAGAAAGAAAGAAAGAAAGAAAGAAAAAGAAAGAAAAAGAAAGAAAGAAAGAAAGAAAGAAAGAAAGAAAGAAAGAAAGAAAGAAAGAAAGAAAGAAAGAAAGAAAGAAAGAAAGAAAGAAAGAAAGAAAGAAATTTGCTTTAAATCTATTTCGGAAATATATGCCTACCCTGCAATTTTCCTCATCAGCTTCTCTCTCTTCCCCCCCCCCCCCGGGAATGTATTCGATGGGAAAAACACCGGGCTACAACAAAAAGGCTTCGATTGCATTATTGAAACCGTACATTGTGAAGAAGTTCTAAGGCTGCGGTTTTGAAAAAAAAACACCAAAGAGGTAAACATGGGTGCAGATCATCTGCAAAAACCTCTCCAGAAAGGAGAGAGAAAAAATGTCAGTGTTCTCAGATCACAGGTTGCTTACAAGAAGACAATAGCCTTAGACTTGCCAACACCATCAGAAGTAGTAACTTCTGAGTTGTTTGAAGTGGGGGGGAGGGGGGAAGCAAGCAAGAAGTAGTTACTTTCTTTTGAAGTGAAACGAAGGTGACTTCTGGACCTTAGGATTCAAATCCAGCCTTCCAGCCTTCCCGCCCTCCTTCTCCAGTGAAGTTCAAAGCAGCCTGCCATTCAGCGTTCTGGTGGGAATCCAACTTCTTGTTTAAGGAAAGTTTTCTTTTAGCATGATTTCAATTCTAATGGGGATGGAGAGGTTGATTTTATTCCAACAAGGCTCAAGGTTTCTAATTTCACTTTATGCTTTGCCCCTGGCTCCCGACACCACCACCCCCCTGCTCCTTTTGCACTGAATTATGCTTCCTCTTGATTACCAGAAATGGAGCTGAGGTAATAAATCTACATTAAGGAATCTGATGAAACAAGTTGTAAAAGAAAAAGAAAAAAAAAAGTTCAGCCACTAATAAAATAACCCCAGAGCAGCAGCATACATTAATTAGAAGTCCAAACGGAAAATCACATTGGAGAGAGGCAGTGCTGAGCCAATGGAATGAATGAATCTCACCTGCCCTTTGTAACACAATCCACTACTGTCAAAGAGAACGGAGGGTGTACACCCCAGGCAAGTTTGTACACTTCTCCTTACTTTGACAGAACACCTTGACTTAGGAACAAGCTTGTGCATCTGGGGGATATTGTTACTCAAATGAACGTTTCAGGCTTCATTGCCTTTTTCTTCTCTTAACACAATTTACTGTGAGCCACTGGAGAAAAGAAAAAAGAAGAAAAAAAGACGCCCGCTTGGATTTGCCCAACCTGGATCAAAAACCCAGAAGAGGTGTTTTTTTTAAAAAAATAAATAAAAATAAAAATAAAAATAATAAATCCAAAGAGTTCTTTCTGCTGGACTTGCAAAGTTTGCAGGTTGCTATTATCTCAAGGGTGAGACATTTGCAACTCAGAAAGCCTGACCAGCATTTGAAAGCAAGCTCGGCACTCCATATTTAAAGTTAACGTTTGGCAAATTCGGCTGGAATTAAGTCTGGCAAAGCAGTGCAGAGTAAACTAAGGGGGCATTCGCTTTAATTATATTATAAAAATTTAGCTCCCTGCAGCTTTACAGGACCTGGTGCAAAAAACAAAAAAACAAAAAAAAAACCCAAGCTCGGTGTTTGTTTGCCCACTTTCTGTAGGGAAAAAAGGAAGGGGGGGGGAGCCCAGTTTATACCAAAAAGCTTTGTTTTAATTAGCATGGCAGCAGATCCCTCTTTTGGACTTGGTTGTTTTAAGTGTTTCAAAGGGCCTTAGTGAAAACTGCCCCTCAGAATAAGATTCCATACAGGGATGGAAAGAAAAGGGCTAACTAGTGACTCTAGTGTGAATAGTGTGCCTGTAACAAAAAAAATAAAATAAAATAGAAATCCAGACAGACTCTGCAGAGCTCTCCACGGGGAGTGAGTTGTCAAGCTATTATGACTTGAATAGTGTCCAGCTCCAGTGTGGTATCCCTCCCAAGGTTAACAAGATAGGTCATTTAAAAATAACATTAAATAAGGGGGTGGAGGCTTAGGAGAAGAAACCCAGCATTTAAATAACATTGACAGCCTGGCTTAAAAATGACAAAAGCCAGGAAATTCAAAGGTAAGGCGCAAACTCCATCTCCGGATCATAGGGTGAGAGGAAGGGACGCGAGGAAGGGAGAGCAAAGAATGAAGCGCTGGGCAGAATTGTGGATTTCCTGGTTTTTGTCTGCTGAGCTAAATCCTGTATTTTAGGTAAGCAAGATTAGGAGATAATAACGTTCAATACCTCTCATGTCCATCGCGTACCCATAAAGTTGCCCACACATAATACAATATTAATTGGGTTTACCCAAGATATCTGTCAAAGTAGGTATTACCCAGTGTAACAATATTTTGGCATAGATTCATCTGATGTAGTGGTGTAGGTGTTGGCTTAGAAATCAGGAGATTGTGAATTCTAGTTCTGCTTTTGGGCCGATCACCAGGAGACTGTGAATTCTAGTCCCACCTTAGGCATGAAAGCTGATTTGGGCCAATCATTACCAGTAGGAGACTGTGTGTTCTAGTCCTGCCATAGGCATGAAAACTGGCTAAGTCATTTTGGGCCATTTCTCACTCTCAGCCCAACCAACCTTACAGGGCTATTGTGGGGAAAATAGGCAGAGAAAGGAGTGCTGGTATTTGACACCTGAGTTATTTATAAAGCGATAAAAGTAGGACAAAAAAAATCTAATAAATAAATAAAATAAAATTTTGTTTTCAGATTTTAATTTGAAAACAGTCCAGTTGCATAAGATGGAAATCTAGCAATATTTAATTTTCTCGAACCCATTCGCCCCTAAGTTCAGCCATGCCAAGTGGAGAGGTAATCCCACACACTGATTTCCAACCTGTGGGTAGACAGGCTGGCCCGGGCAGGGCATCAGGTCAGGGGATCAGCCTCTTTTGTCTGGAAAACAAAGGTTGGGAGAAGCTTGTGAATCCATGTTCCCCCGCAAAGAGATGTCCAGCAAAGAACAAATTTTTGTTTCTACCACTCACTGATGTGCCAGTAGGGGAGTTTTACTCACCCGGTAGCTCTCCTTATGCCAAAATACAATAAAGGCAGAAGAATATAAGCAAAATTATGCTGGATCAAACCAAAAGCCCATCAACTTTAATTTCCATCATGACCAGAGGGATGCCAGTGGGAAGCCATGAGACATCAGCTCATGCCTCCCATGAGTTGTATTAAGGGTTTGAACTATGATTGCAAAACCTTGGGAGACAATCAATGCTATACAGGTAATTCTTAACTTATGACCACAACTGGGGTGAAAATGTCCATTTCTAAGCAAAGTAGTTGCTAAGTGAACCATGCCTGATTTTACAACAATTTTTTGGCCATGATTGTTAAGCAAATCACTGCAGTCGTTAAGTGAATCATGAGGTCATTAAGAGAATCCAGCTTCCACCATTCACCTTGCTTGTAGGAAGCCAGCTGGGAAGGTTGCAAATCATAATCACATAAACTCAAAGGATGCTGCAACCATTGTAATACGTGTTGGCTGCCAAGTGCTTGAGTCTTGACTATGTGAGTGTAGGGCACTGCGTCGGTCATATGTGCGAGCGTTGGTTTTAAGTTATTTTTTTCCGGTGCTGTTGTAACTTTGAATGGTCGCTAAATGAATGGTTGTAAGTCAAGGACTACCTGTATTCCAAAACAACATGGAAATCCAATGTGTATGTGCAGATTTGGGCAAAGAAAAGATGTTACGAGTCCTGCTGGCATACAAACAATTGTTCTTGTAAACAATTTCATTTACCAAGATTTTATATGAAATCAAATACAACGGGACAGAGAGAAGTCAGTCTATTCCAGTTCTCCCAAGGAATAATATGCAGAAGTATCAATGCATGTTCATATTAACAGTAGCAAAACTTTGAAATCTGACTACTCTGAGTGACAAGACAGAAGATAATCATAATAACGTCACCCAATACACAAACCTGACATCTATAGGCTCAAGTCACATAAATGTGTATTTAATGAATAGAGATAAAATGAATCAACTTGTTCTAATGCCAGATCTTGCATTTGAGGCAATGGAAAACCAAATTAAAGTTCTCAGTTAGACATTTAATCAATGAATGCTCATTTCCCCTCTTCTGTCATGATCCATCATGGGAAGAAGCATATCAGCTCAGGTGAGCCCTGTCTAATTGTGCAGGCAGGTCATATCTAAAGTAAGCCGCCATTGCATGATACACTATCAAGGCCTTTCTTCCAACCCAAATTTAATTTTACAGGCAAAGGTACATTCAAACATGACATTCCCATGTGGATAGAAGTTGGCAGAAAAAGTAAGGTTAACCCAATCAGGAATATAGAAAAAAGTAGTTAGTTGACTTATATAGACACCCATCTTACAGATCATAATCCTACGTGGCTTACAAAAGAACAATCAAACCAAACCAAAACTAAAGCAAATAAAAAACAACAACACACACACAACAAAATTTCTGGTGTCCCAAAGGCAACACCTTCCCACACATCTCCATTCCACTGTGCTGGGTTCTAGACTCACTTCCAACATCTGCAGGAAGAGTCAGCTCTTCAATGTTCTTCCAGAAAGCTAGAGAGGCAGCCTGCTAGTTCTCAGGAACGGCCGCTGTAATTTACACAACACACAGAAGACAAATTCAAAAGAAAATGGCATCCCATCTTTAATAACCTTAAAATTTTGATCCATGCATGTATCTACACACAGATGGAAAGTTTGAAGAGAGATTTTACTCTTGTACATTGTAGATTTTACAGTCTACGCATGAAGACCAGTTGCAGGAATTGGGTATGGATAGTGTAGAGAAAAGAAGGATTAGGGGTGACATGGTAGCAGTATTCCAATATTTGAGGGGCTGCCACAAAGAAGAAGGGGTCAACTTATTTTCCAAAGCACCAGAAGGCAAGAGAAGAAACCATGGTTTTGAAACTAATCAAGGACAGAAGCAATCTGGAATTAAGGAGAAATTTCCTAAGAGTGAGAACAATTAACCAGTGGAACAACTTGCCTTCAGATGTTGTGGGTGCTTCATCATTGGAGATTTTTAAGAAAGGACTGGAAAGACCCTTGTCTGAAATAGTATAGGGTCTCCTGCTTGAGCAGGAGGTTCGACTAGAAGACCTCCAAGGTCCCTTCCAGCTCTATTCTAATTGATTGTTTTTTGCTTGATTTTTTTCTCCTCTTATTTAAAAAGAATTCTCAGGATGTAATACATAGATCAGCCTTTCCTGAGTTGGTGCCTGCTGGGTGTGAATTGTAATCCCAACCCAACTGGAGGTTATTAGTCTACAGAAATTGATTTATATGTTATTTGTGACAATAAAACAAAATAATAACAATAACCTTGCATAAAAACCAATAAATCTAAAATTGATTCACCGTGCAGTTAGATTTGTATTGTAATTATAACATTTGTAATGTCCTTCCAAAACTTGTTTTCACTGCAGACCTTAATTCCTTTCCATTTACCTATACGTGTTTGCTATAAAAAGCCAGAGAAAGTTTGCAAATGAGATAATTTATCTTGGACTCCCAATATAACTGCACCATGCATCATTATGCTAGGAAAACATTCCTACTACTTGAAAAGTTTTGTGATTTAGAACTGATGGATACCTTTGGGACCAAAGACCATTTTACAAGGACTGCACATTCACTTTTTAATGGATCAATTAGCATCTTTCTACAATCCAGTTATGTTATTAATGTTCACCCTATACACTATGCCAAAATGCAGTTAGACAAAATTAAATTTGGCTGAAGAACTCTAATAAAGGAAACTCAATGGGAGTACATGGATTGTACTCTTTTCAAGGAGAAATTCTTAGCTCTGAGATCTAGCATTTTCCCTTTAAAACTGCATAGTAACTTGTATTGTACAGCACAATATGACTTTGGTAACACAATATATAATTATAGTAAGGATCATAAACGGTCACATCACCATCCTCAATACTGCCCACTATGCAAGATCAACTGGATCTGCTTTATAGATAGATCTGCTGCCCTGTTTGTGTCCATGTCCAATTTAGAATCTTCAGGTCCAATCTTGATATGCAAACTATAGCAAAAGTTAAAAGCCACATAAAAGTTCATTAAACTAGACTAAAATAATATCACTTTGGTATGGGAACGAGGAAGTCACATGATGGAATAATTCTTTTTGTCCAACTTAATAATTCTTTTTTTCCAGCTTTCTGTCAACATAAAGCTATAGAATCAAGGGCCCTTGGAGGTCTTCTAGTCCAGCCACCTTTCCAAGGCAGGAGTTCTTATATCAGGACTCTTATCAGGTCAGGAATGTCATCTTCATAATATGCTAAATCATTATTGGCTAAACAAGCCACCATTTAGATGGAGCCAGCATTTTTTTTTCTAACAGTGAGAGAATGGCCAAGAATGAGTCCCATTTAAAATGTTTTACAGCAGGGGTCTTCAAACTTGGCCCTTTTATGACTTGTGGATTTCAACTCCCAGAATTCCTCAGCTAGGCCCGCTGACAGGAATTCTGGGAGTTGAAGTCCACAAGTCATAAAAGGGCCAAGTTTGAAGACCTATGTTTTACAGCATTAGCAGGAGAAATTTATTTTCAACTCTAGAACATCTTGCTAAACATTCCAGTAAGTTACTTTAGTCTTAGGAGATCTTGGTGATCTAGCAATAGCCAGTGATGAAAGGAAAGCAATTAATGATAACTCTTCTCTTTCCTACAACCAGCAAAGACACATCACCGGATTAGAAACTCACACTTAATAAAACAATAAAGATATTCTATTCTAATTCTAATTCTAATTCTAATTCTAATTCTAATTCTAGTCTAGTCCAGTCCAGTCTAGTCATGGAGAACAGAAACCAGATCTAAGCCAATATGTTTTGAAAGAAGGCATTTCCTTAGCTTGATATAATCTAAATGCATTGAAACAACTGTCAGAGTTCAACCTGATTTCAGGTTTACCAGCTTTGAATCCAAAAGCCTTTTTATTTATTCATTTTATTATCTTTTCACAGCATTGCTCTTTGCATTAGTTTAGCAAAATAATATTTCATTTTACTGCTGTGGGCTTGGCTGTTTCCCCTCTGAGGAAAATGCAGTGAAAATGTGCAGTGCTTCATAACACAATAAATACAAGATTTCAATATGAGAAAGAGTATTGAGGGGACATGGTAAAACAGCTGTATGGGGGGAAAAACATATAAGCAGATCAAAAAGTAACATGAGAATCAAGCCAATGAGTGGCTTAGGGGTGTAATTAAAATTTTGCAGCTGGGGGATGCAAACTAGAAAACCTGAAGCTCTTTTTGAAGGTTTTGGAGAGAGCCAGCATTGAATAGTTCCAAACAAGTATCTTCAAATACGCTGCTGAGGGATCTTTGAGTGACATTATTGCTTACGAGTTATTACTCATTCCTTAATGGCAAAAATGCAATTTCACAGAGTTTGATAAATAGTCAAGTACCATTTGATTTAGTATATGACTTTGGCTCATATTATTTTTAAAGTCAGATAATGGAATTAGCTCTTGGTAGCCATCATTTCTGCTTGGGGTTTGTCTGTGCAGCAGATCAGCTGGAGTTTCCTCCCCAGCTTTTCTGGAATTGGCCCTTCCACATGCAGAAACACCCCTGTCCTTTCTCAGAATTAACATTAAAAACAGGTAAAAAAAATCACCTATTGGCCACATCATAGCATTTAGAAAGTAAGTGTTGCTCCAATCCACCTCTGGGTCCATTCTGTCTTATTTTCAAAAGGAAGAAAAATTTGACAGATTAGACAATTGTCTTCAGAGGTGTTTCATTAAACAGCAGATTTAATCCCAGGCTGCTAATCAATATTCGTTTTAGATCAGTTAATAAAAGTTATTTGAGGAATGATCAAAGTATAATGTCATTAATGGAGGAGGAGAAACGTGCAAAATAGTCAGCTTAATATTGTTCAGGAGCTTACAAATATGCTCAGGTGGTTTCACTTGAATATCACAACCAAACCAACTCTAACCCAAGTCAAAAAGAAATGGCACTGTTGGGTTTCAGCATCTTTTATATATTTAGTATGACTGAGTGGATTAACAGAATATAACAGAATAACAGAGTTGGAAGGGACCTTAGAGGCCTTCTAGTCCAACCCCCTGCTCAAGCAGAAAACCCTATGCCATTTCAGACAAATCGTTGCCCAATCTCTTTTTAAAACCTCCAGTGTTGGAGCATCTACAACTTCTGGAGGCATGTCCTTCCACTGATTAATTGTTCAAACTGTCAGGAAATTTCTCCTTAGTTCTAGGTTGCTTCTCTCTTTGATTAGTTTCCATCCTTTGCTTCTTGTCCTGCCTTAGAATGCTTTCGAGAAATAGCTTGACTCCCTCTTCTTTGTGGCAGACCCTGAGATATTGGAACAATGCCATCATGTCACCCCTCGTCCTTCTCTTCATTAAACTACACATACCCAGTTCCTGCAACAATTCATGTTTTAGCCTTCAGTCCCCTAACCACCTTTGTTGCTTTTCTCTGCACTCTTTCTAGAGTCTCAACATCTTTTTTTATATTGTGGCGACCAAAACTGAATGCAATATTCCAACTAAAAGCAAGGGATAATTGTTTTGTTTACTCTGCTGTAGGAAATGAAAGTTTAATAATCAACGCTACCACGAAATGTCAGATTTTATCTTACTGCTGCATGGATGTTAGTTCATGGTTTCCTTTTCAACTGATACTTTGCAAAGGCTGAAATCCACTCTGCAGGCTGTGGCATCTAGTATCGATACATAATAATGTGTAAGAGATAGATAAAATGTTAAGGGATATTAAGATCTGCTTGTAATGTTTCCACCTCTGTCTTTTTGCTTACCTCCAGCCCTGGATATTTATGACCGTTATTTTATAGAATTGCTGCCTTAAAATACCTTACAGCTGCATTTGAAAACATGATTATGCGAAGGAATCACCTTCCAGACAAGTACAAAAAGAATCTAAAATGGGAAGACTGGGATAAGAATCTGGGAATGGCGGGCCTGATCAAAACACCTCGAGATTCACAGGTTGGGAAACAAATGCTGGGTTTGTTTCCATCCAGCCACTATGACTAACTCTTCGAAACAATAGCTATATTTTAGTACTCTTTAGAAGAGTGGATTCATCTGCTTTTGTCGGATGTCAATGGAGCCCTGCTAAACTTCAGCATGGCTTGTGAACACTGGGGGGCGCCACCTTCATAGATCCGGCTTTTTCTTCAGTGACAAAACTTTTGTCGCTGTTACTGAAGCCTGAACTTCTTAAGGTGGACTGGAATATGCTAAGAATTGGATCAATAGACAGTATGAAAATATTCAGCCTGGAAAGCTTTTATAGGCTTATTGATAAAAGAATTAAAAGTCGGCTGATGATGGTTGGATTTAATATGGGGTTGACGAGATTTCTGGAAGACATAAGAGGGAGGAGAAGCAATAGGTTTGTCAATATCCATTGAAGATAAAGTTGGAAGTCACTCTATTCCATATTTTTCTTTCTTTCTTTTTTCTTTCTCTCTCGCCTTCCTTCTCTTCCTTCCTTCCTTCCTTCCTTTCCTTTTTCCTTTTCTTTCTTTTCTTTTTTCTTTTTTTCTTTTTTTTCTTTTTTTCTTTTTCTTTATATAAAACTCCCAATAAATATAACTAATAATGATGAAAATATTTCTCAGCTACACGTATATGTGTCTTGAAATATATGTAGGTTCAGATTTTCCCATTGACAAACGAGTATGATAGAAGAAAGGGAAAAAAGTGATCAATTGCAAATATGAGGGCACTACTTCAAGGGCCCAAGTGAAAGGTGCTACAGCTTGTGGCTATTGTAGCCCTCTTTAGGGCTACACACTGAGCTTCCAAATGCATCTCAATGGTAGCAGGCTGGGAGAACCGGTCTATGCATAATGATGTTTTTGTGATGCCTGGAGTTAAACTGGGTGTTCCAGTGCCAGCTGTGACTTGCAGATCTTTCAACCAAAAACTGGGACCTTGGGAGTACCACATTCCTGAAGGTGATAACTTTGACATCAGAGGCATCCTGTGAAAGCAACTGAAACTATTTCAATTAATATGAAATTACGCACAGGCCTGCCAAGGCGTGTGTTATTGAGGACTGTTCAGTTGCTAACATTCAAACCGTATGCCACAACCTATGCCCAAGATAAATGTCTTCTTTGAGAATATCCAACAAAAATACTGGGTGGAGAAGAATTATTTAAGAGGATATATATATGTGAAAGGGTGACATAAGTTCCCATTCTGCCCCAAGCCTCCTTATATTAATAATATTAGGCATAGGATAGACAACTTTGAGAAGCAAAAATAAAAAACATAAAAATCCCATGCTGAAATGTTTCAAAAAAATGATGTACAACTAGAGCAATGTCTGATTGACAAAGGAGTAAAGGGAGATCAAGGAGATCAAGGTTGGGTTGGGTAAAATTTTATCTCATTTTTAATAATTGTATTTATTGTTTTTAGCTGGGCATATGTTTAATTTTCTTTTAACTTTTGTATTTTTGTATTTTTTATATATCTGCCCTGTTCACCGCCCTGAGTCCTTCGGGAGAAGGGCAGTATATAAATAAATTATTATTATTATTATTATTATTATTATTATTATTATTATTATTATTATTATTATTATTAAAGCTTCCTTATTCCTTCCCTAAAATAAAATATGATAGGCAATGCATTGCAAGCTTAAGACCTTTCTTTTGGAAGTTAGGTCATCCAATTTCAGTGGAAATATTGTAGTAGTAGTAGCAGCAGCAGTAGTAATAGTAGTAGTGACTATAATTATATTCTGTCTTTTCTTTTGAGAACTCAAGGAAGTGTAACGCATTGTCTGTGGGTACCTAATGGATTATACTAACTCTTTTTCATAGTTTTTCCAAGTATGAATTGTGGTGGTTTTTTTTAATTATTGGGAAGACTAGAAGTAATAGCTAAACCAAAAGCCTGGATGCTTGCCATTAAATATAGGAACACATGCTAGAATCCATCTTCCACAAATATTTTTAAAACCAAGACCAAGCTCACAAATCAGCCCTCTTCTCATTTAGAAGAATTGAATACATGCTGACTTCAGCTCTTCTAGAGAGAATAGGAAATGCCACCAGAGTTCTTTTGAAACCAAATTCACACAGGAAGCTCCTACAGATCCTCTTTAGAGTCAATTTTAATTGGGATTCCCTGAGCACAGGAAGATCTATTGAACAATGCTGCTGGTCCTAAAGTATAACAATCCCATAGGAACAGTGGTGGGATTCAAATATGTGAACAACCGGTTCTCTGTGTGGATGCCGCTTCCGGTAGTCCATTCTGGGCCTGGGCAGCAAAAAATTAGCTACCGGTTCTGCTGAAGTGGTGCAAACCAGCTGAATCCCACCACTGCATAGGAATCTACTTTCAACTGGAAAGATGATACTTTTGTAAATAAATAAATAAATAAATAAATCATATGCATATACCCTAAGCATCTGGGACAAATCCTTTCCAGCAAAATTTCACCATTAATGAACAGTTTGGGGGAAGCTTGGACATCTGGCAATGATAAAGGAACAGTTAGCAGTACTATTGTTATTGTTGTTGTTATTGCAGTTCCATATATTCTTACATGACTTAGAGACCAACATCTTCATTAATCTTAATCAGAATAGAGATGGAAGGGACCTTGGAGCTCTTCTAGTCCAACCCCTTCCTCAAGCAGGAGACCCTATACCATTTCAGACAAATGGCTGCCCAGTCTCTTCTTTAAAACTTCCGGTGATGAAACACCTACACCTTCTGAAGGCAGGTTAATGGTCCTCACTGTTAGGAAGTTTCTCCCTAATTCCAAGTTGCTTCTCTCCTTGATTAGTTTCCATCCATTCTTTCTTGTCTTGCCTTCTGGTGCTTTGGAAAATAAGTTGACAACCCCACCACCACCACCACCTCTTCTTTGTGGCAGGCCCATTATTGTGACATGAATTTCACACAAATGATCGACTCAGCTAAGAAAGGCCATAATCCCTAAAGTGAGGCGTCTAAGAACAAAAACATGTTATATTTAGGAGGGAGGGAAGCAACCCTGTCTGTGCTGACTTCATCTTTGTTCAGATAGCCCGCATTTGACATTGAAGGGAGGCATCTGCTGCAGATTTAACATTCAACAGTGATTCTGGCAGACCCTCTGTTTTTTTCTCCCCTTCTCCTCCTCAGTGCAAATAAAGTTTTATGGCTACAGGCAGAAAGAATTCCCGCACCATTGCTACCACTGTTTGACTTGCAAGCTAAACGAATCCACACAGGCAGAGAGGCACCGAAATGGGGATTGGTTGTCCTCCAGCGAAACTCACTTGCTATATTAAGATTGTGAAAAGCATAGAAAGTTTAAAAAAAGGAGTGAAAACAGATGTGGTTCCTAAGCTTCCAAACAGAAAGCTAAGGACCAATACAGACTGCTGGGTTGTTATTTTTTTTCCTTCTCACACTGTGTATGAACTGTATATGATTGCCACAGGAGTTGCTCACGGGTTGCAAAACAACAGGACTGGAAGAGTAAATTAGCCCCATCATTAGAAGGAGCAAGACTGAACTGACTACAAGTATCAAGGAGTATCTTATTTTGGGCTATTTAAATTGGGATTATTCAGATTGTACCTGTAGTGGGCACTCTCCACCTTGAGGGGGAAAGGCAGGGAATAGGAACACAGCTGTTTGTAGGAAGATCACTTACACAAAGACTTTGCAGATCACCTAGGTACATTTTTTTTTAAAAAAAAGAATTGTTGGAAAACTTCGTCATCAAGTCTCAGACTTGAAGTGCATAAAACCTCGTGTCTTACAAAAACTACTGTTTTAATCTTCTTTCAATTATAAGACTGTTTAGACAAAAACACAAATCCATGGTAACTCATATTAGAGAAATCTTCTCTTTGATCCAGTGTGGAAAACTTCTCAAGATGTTACTAAATTATAACTCCCTGCATATTCAGCCAACACGGCCAATATAATCACTGAGCGATAATATCCCAAAGGCTGCCAAATCACACTAGATGAAGCCAATCAGTGATTGTCTCTCTCATTCCCAAATACTTTTATATTTTCATATGAATGTCATACAGATAAGCACAGAGTAATAGAAGAAGCAACCAGAAAGTGTTGGGACTAAGAGACTGTTGTTCGTTGAGTAACTGATATGGTTTTAAGGAGGCACTGTATCACTTAAGCAATATTCTCAGAACTAAGGTGAACAAATCGTATCTTGCAAGACGTAGTGATCGAAAACATTTTAATTAATATTTCATCAAACACATGTCATTAATTTAATTAAAATTTAATTTAAAACAGTTTTAAATTAAACATTATTTTGTTGGCTACACTGGGAATATAATAGCAGGCCAGTAAGCACACACACACACACACACACACATTACTTATAATATTTTCTATTCACTTTGGTATGCAGATATCATTTCCTAACCAAATACTTGCACGTAGGGCACAATCTTCAAATGTAAGGGAACAAGGAAACTAAGCAGAGCTCTCAACTTTACCAAGGTTGTTGATTTTTGCTATTGTAAAAAGTTCTGATTGACTTAATAGAACTAATAATGAATCAGTGAACTGACTGACTAAATAAAAAGCATTAGTTCTCTGAAATCAAAAGTATTTACAAAATGCTGGAACTGTACAATTCCCACTCCTAGTTAATATTTACATGAGGTTACTGGGCAAGGTCCTCCACAAGGAGTCCCTCCTTGAGAGAAATGGGCGGTCTAGAAATGCCAAACATAAGTAAATATGTTTACTTACTCATGTGGGAGGCCACACCCTTGACTTGGTTTTCTTATCTGGATGGTGGTTTGATGATCTTGGTGGGGGTTCCCCAACTGTTATACCCCTGTCATGGACCGATCATCATCTCCTGCGGCTGGTCTTCCGTTTTGCCACACACCCCCGCCGTGGGTGTATGGAGCCAACTAGATGGTACCGCCCCAGGCACTTAATGGATCCTAATAGGTTCCAGGCAGCGCTGGGGTCCCCACCTGCCTCCGTTGCTCACAACTCGGCGGATGCCTTAGTGGAAGCCTGGGAAAGGGCAGCCACGGAGGCACTTGACCGAGTTGTACCCTTGCAGCCCCTGACCCGGTGCAGATCCCAGCGAGCTCCATGGTTTTCTGCGGAGCTTCGGTAGATGAAGCGTCGGAGACGGGGCCTGGAGAGCTGTTGGAGGTCCAGCCGATCCAAATCCGACCGATTGCGACTAAGAACCCACATTAGGTCTTATCTCGCAGCGATAAGGGCGGCGAGGTCTAATTACTTCTCCGCCCTTATCGCGTCCGCAGATAACCGCCCGGTCGCCCTGTTTAGAGTGACCCGCTCCCTCCTTAATCAGGAGGTGAGGGAGGAACCCTTGCAGGGTCGTGCCGAGGAGTTTAGTCAACATCTGTCAGATAAAATCGCTCGGATTCGGACCGGTCTGGACTCCAACTGGGCAGAGTCTGACGATCAGGACATGGGCGGTCTTGTCGATGTTATCTGGGAGGAGTTTGATTCTGTGACCCCTGAGGAAGTGGACAGGATTATGGGGAGGTTGAGCTCCACCACATGTTTATTGGACCCGTGCCCTTCCTGGCTGGTTTATGCAGCTCGGGAGGGGACACGAGGCTGGTTCCAGGTGGTTATATCTGCCTCTTTGAGTGAGGGTAGTTTCCCCGCCGTCTTGAAGGAGGCGGTGGTGAGACCTCTCCTCAAGAAGCCTGCCTTGGACCCAGCTGTGTTAAATAACTTTCGTCCGGTCTCCAACCTTCGCTTTCTTGCTAAGGTTGTTGAGAGTGTGGTGGCGCATCAGCTCCCTCTGGTCCTGGATATCTAGACCCGTGCCAATCGGGTTTCAGGCCTGGGTACAGCATGGAGACGGCATTGGTCGCTCTGGTGAATGATCTCTGGAGGGCCCGGGATAGGGGATATTCCTCTGTCCTAGTCCTATTAGACCTCTCAGCGGCTTTCGATACCATCGACCATGGTATCCTGCTGCGGCGTCTCAGGGGATTGGGAGTGGGAGGCACAGTTCTTCAGTGGTTCTCCTCTTATCTCCTGGGACGTTCGCAGTCGGTTGTTGGCAGGGGGGCAGAGGTTGACCCCGAGGTCTCTCGTTTGTGGAGTTCCTCAGGGGTCGGTCTTCTCGCCTCTCCTGTTCAACATCTACATGAAACCGCTGGGTGAGATCATTCATGGTTTTGGAGTTGGGTATCATCAGTATGCTGATGATACCCAGCTTTTCATTTCGACCCCAAACCACCCCAGTGATGCCCTCGACGTGATGTCCTGTTGCCTGGAGGCGGTTCAGGTCTGGATGGGGAGGAACAGACTTCAACTCAACCCCGACAAGACTGAGTGGCTGTGCATACCGGCATCCCGGGATATTCAGAATATTCCACCTCTTTCCATGGGGGTGAGCTTTTACCCCCCGTAGATAGGGCTCGCAACTTGGGAGTCCTCCTAGATTCGCGGCTTACTTTGGAAGATCATATAGTGGCTGTGACTAGGGGGGCTTTTGCCCAGGTTCGCCTGGTGCGCCAGTTGCGGCCCTATCTAGACCGAGATGCCCTGTGTACGGTCACTCATGCGCTTGTGACCTCTCATCTGGACTACTGCAACGCTCTCTACATGGGGCTTCCCTTGAAGACCACTCAGAGGCTCCAGCTGGTACAGAATGCAGCCGCGAGAGTTGTCTTGGGGGTTTCCCGGTACTCCCATGTTACACCTTTGCTCCGCGAGCTGCATTGGCTACCAGTTGTCTTCCGGGTGAGATTCAAGGTTTTGGTAATGGTTTTCAAGGCCCTACATGGCATGGGTCCGGAGTACCTCGGGGATCACCTGCTGCCGGCGTCAACTTCCCTCCGCCCTGTGCGTTCCCACAGAGAGGGCCTCCTCAGCGTGCCACCGGTCAGAGAATGTCGGCTGGTGGCCCCCAGGGGGAGGGCCTTCTCTGTGGGCGCCCCGGCTTTATGGAATCAGCTGCCGGTTGAGCTCCGGATGGCACCTGACCTTCGCTCCTTCCGACGCAGTCTGAAGACCTATCTATTTGAACAAGCCGGCCTGGCCTGATGGGGGATGTGTTGGGGTTTTTATTGTGGATTTTTATATAATTATCTATTGTTTTAGCTCGGGCTCCTATTTAATTCTTTTTAAATTTTTGTACTCTGTATTTTTATATGTGCCCTGTTCACCGCCCTGAGTCCTTCGGGAGAAGGGCGGTATACAAATATAAATAATAAATAAATAATAAATAATAATAAATATAGAAATAAATAAATAATCAATATGCTGGTGATAACCAGCTTTACATCTCCACTGTAGGCCAACCACATGCTTCTATGGAGGTTTGGTCACAGTGTCAAGAGACTATTGTGGGGGGGGGAATGGGAAACACTAGACTCTAGCTCAGGGGTAGGCAACCTTGGCTCTTTTATGACTCGTGGATTTCAACTCCCAGAATTCCTGAGCCGGCCATGCTGAGGGGAAAGGGAGAGGTTTCCATACTGAGCCATGCTGGCTCAGGAATTCTGGGAGTTGAAGTCCAGGAGTCATAAAAGAGCCAAGGTTGCCTACCCCTGGTCTAGCTTAACCATAGCAAGATGAAGTAGTTGTGCGTCTTAAGGGCCTTGGATCCAGGTGTTTTGTTTCTTTGGTTTTGAATGGAGTTGCTCTACTCCCAACAGAGCTGGTAGACAATTTGAGGTCCAGCTCTGGCGGTTCCTGTTTGAACAGCAGCAACAGCAGCCACGGCCAGGAGGGCTTTTACACTATTTGTTTTGCGCACCAGTTGTGCTCCATTTCTGGACTGGGAAGCAGTGCTTACAATCAGAGGGCTTAGTCACCTCCCAAGTAGATTTTCGCAGTGTGCTTTAAATGGGGCTGCCCTTGACGTCCATCCAGAAGCTAGTTGCAACTGGTCCATAATGTGGTAGGACAGACAGTTTTGGACTTGCCTCAATACGCCCATGTTACAGTTCTACAGTTCTACCACTTTACAATGCTTTGGTAAGGCCACACCTGGAATACTGCATCCAGTTTTGGTCACCACGATGTAAAAAAGATGTTGAGACTCTAGAAAGGGTACAGAGAAGAGCAACAAAGATGACTGGGGGACTGGAGGCTAAAACATATAGGGAATGGTTGCTGGAATTGGCTATGTGTAGTTTAATGAAGAGAAGGGTGAGGGGTGACATGATAGCAGTGTTCCAGTATCTCAGGGGCTGCCACAAAGAAGAGGGAGTCAAGCTATTCTCCAAAGTACCTGAAAGCAGGACAAGAAGCAACGGATGGAAACTAGTCAAGGAGAGAAGCAACCTAGAACTAAGGAGAAACTTCCTGACAGTTAGAACAATTAACCAGTGGAACAACCTGCCTCCAGAAGTGGTGAATTCTCCAACACTGGAAGTTTTTAAAAAGAGACTGGACAGCCATTTGCCTGAAATGGTATAGGGTTTCCTGCCTGAGCAGGGGGTTGGACTAGATGACCTCCAACGTCCCTTCCAACTTATTATTATTATTACTCTGCAAGCTACGCTGGCCTCCAGTGGGCTCCTGGCTAGAATTATTATTAATTTCAAGATGTTGGTGGTCATCTAAAAAGGCCTTCGTGGCATGGTACTGGTCTCTTTCTGTTTCTCCTTTCCTACCAATCTAACTGCTTGCTCCAAGTCCCTTTAATTAAAGAATGTCATCTAATTAGACCTTGGAAATGAGTTTTTCTGACACCACGCTGCCCACTGGAACCCCTGCAAGATTAGATTGGCCCTAACCTACCAGCCTTTTGCAAAGTGCTGTGATTATCTGGCCCAGGGAATGTTAATGTTATTGTTGAGTATTTCTTGGGTTCATTCTTGGCTTTATAGGTTTTTATGCTTTTGTAAATAGTGGGTGTTTTTTTAAAAAAAATGTTTTTAATGTGTTGATAGCCACCCAACATCACATCTAAATCAATAAAATAAAATAAGAAAATAAAATAATAAATAAACCTTCTAAATGAGGATAGGTTTGTGTCTGAATCGTTTTTGATGCTTTCTGGAAAGAGAGCCCTCAAACAGAATTTACTTTAGAGTACCAGCACATAAATTAGCACTGTTAGCGTGCCGTTGGATTTAGAGATCAAGTTGCATATGCTTATTTATTTTCACAAGCAAAAAGATTAGTTGTATTGCTGCTGCTATTGCTCACAAGAAACTGCTGTGGATGGAAATGTGAAGAAAACTAATATGTAACCCCCACATCGTATGATGAGTTGAGTACCTTTGTGAGCTCGAATTTTGACTGAAGTATCTTAAAGTACATGCTGTGATATCATTGAGAACAATGAAGAAAGGATTTAAAGCCAATATTTTAACAAAGCAAAAGATAGCCATTTAATTCTAAGTGATCCCATGCACCAGTTCAGTGAGAATTGCTGCCAAGGAAATATGTGTAGAAATAAAATTAGAAGTCCAAGAAAGAGCAGGGATTGATAGCTTAAAAATAAAAGCAGATTCTTGAAGGAAAAGAGTTCTAAAATATTTTCCAGTCTCTCAGTTCATTATCCTCATAAAACTCACAATTAACTCCTGAATTAACTTTTAACATTTTCTGTCCTTCTAGTTCCAGCTATAAGATGAACAGCTCTAAAAGCAGCACTCCTTCACACATTTTTGTTTTTAAGTTTAACCCCACATACTTCAGAATTTAATGTAGCAGCCAAGAATCACAGTCAT
Organism: Vipera ursinii; assembly: GCF_947247035.1. Classification (NCBI taxonomy): domain Eukaryota; kingdom Metazoa; phylum Chordata; class Lepidosauria; order Squamata; family Viperidae; genus Vipera; species Vipera ursinii. Next base: position 218,743,387 of record NC_139513.1, on the reverse strand, counting down.
TTAAAAGCACTAATAAGTGTATTTTTAAAAGAAATTAAATACAAGTCTGGCCAATTAGACAGAATAAAACAGAATTATGTATGTAAATCTCAACCGTCTGACCTACATCATCCACTAATTTTAGTGCTGTTTAGCAAGGAAGTTTCTAGCAGCATGAAGTATCTAAAATTGTGGCTTTGTTATTGCCTGCCACTATTGTTCGCATCTGGAGAACAGAACTATACTGGGGAATACAGCTGTCAAGTAGTGGTGAACGCTCACCTCATCCTTGAACTATTTTTCCCTAAATAAAGATGGAAATTGCTTTTCTTCTTGTTTAAACAAACTGCACACATATTTCCCATGTGTAATGACTATGACTTTGTGAAGAAATTATAAACTAGTTTTATGGTTCCAAACATTATCATCATATAAACTTCCCATTTGGCAAGATCAGTTCAAAAGAGGCCTTGGATTAAACAAAAAAACAAAAAAAACAAAAACCCCTCAGTCAACAGAGACATTGGGTGAAGTCAACCACAAACACATTCACAAGTGGTTTCTATTCATTTAAAGACTGATTTTCCCTGCTAGAACCATGTAATAAGTTACTACCTTTGCGAGGTAGGCAGCCTAATGGTTCCCTTCTGGTCATGGTTTTCTCAGTGTTGAAGCAAATTCAGCTTTAGGAGAAGTCAGCTCCCACAAGGACAGATGATCCTTCTACCTCTTTTAAGATTTGGACATATTTCTTGGTCTGGGCTGAGGAAGACTGCGCCTATGATGCCAAATGTGGTTTCATGGCAATAATTATGGGGTCAGACTCAGGATGGAACAACATACTGTAGATTTCAGAGTTCATTGGGTGACTTTGAGTGGCTCGCCCTTTTAGAGAGCAAAGAGGGTGACCTGGAGCAGGGGTCTTCAAACTCAGCCCTTTTATGACTCATGGACTTCAACTCCCAGAATTCCTCAGACAGCATGCCTGGCTGAGGAATTCTGGGTGTTGAAGTCCATGAATCATAAAAGGGCTGAGTTTGAAGACCCCTGACCTGGAGGGACAGAGGGACAACTGTTACCAAAGAGACAAGAAAGAAAACAGATTATGTGGGGTCCTTGGTACTCTCTGAGCTTGACTTTTTGTTGCAGATGTTACATTACCCAACTAGGTAACATCATCTGTGAGATTAGATTAGATTAGATTAGATTAGATTAGATTAGATTAGATTAGATTAGATTAGATTAGATTAGATTAGGCATGCAAATATCACAGCAGATACCTCCCTAATCCACATGGTTATTAAAGAGAGAGCACATCAAAGTGCAAGATTATATTACGATAGCAAAAGGTGTCTTTAGACTTATGTAGAGTGTATTTCTTGACCTGGTCTGCCTTGTAAGGGTGACACTCTCATGCAGTTCTACTACTCTTATAATGTAAGAGTATGCAATTAGAGGAGATTTCGCCTAAAATCAGAGGAAAACTGGAATAGCAATAGCTATAGCACTTAGACTTATATACCACTTTACAGCCCTCTCTAAGTGGTTTACAGAGTCAGCCCATTGCCCCCTACAATCTGGGTCCTCATTTTACCGACCTCAGAAGGATGGAAGGCTGAGTCAACCCTTAGCCGGTGAGATTCGAACTGCTGGCAGTCGACAGTCAGCAGAATTAGCCTGCAGTACTGCATTCTAACCACCGCACCACCACAGAATGTAACTCTAGTGCATATTATGATTATTTTACCAGCTAAAGTGCACAATGATGCATTACTATCTGTAATAATTATCTACTACTTTTCCTCCAAGATCTCAGGAATCATGATTAGATTATAATCTACCAGTATAGGTCTCCCTCGACTTACTACCCCAATTGGAATAAGAATTTTCATTGCTAAGCAAGCTGGTTGTTAAGTGAGTTGCACCAATTTTGCAACCTTTTCTTTTTTTGCCAGGGTCATTAACTAACTGAAGAATTCTACAGTGGTCATAAGTGTGAGGACCACTGGGGGGGGAAAAAATCACCTTTTTCAGTGCTGTTGTAACTTGGAACAGTTGCTAAATGAATGGCTGCCTGGAGACTATGTACTTACTGCATCACACACTAAAGATGATCTTTTTTTTACTTTATTATTTAGCCTGCATTTTCTGTGTATGCATTCTCACTGAACTAAGGCTTGTCCCTAGGCCCAGGAACAAAAATCCAGGTTAAGTTGTAATCAACATGTTCCTTCCAGTTTGCTTTTTGAAGAGCCTCCTCTGCATTTATTTAACAAAATATCCATCATCTATTGTTTTCCTCTCTTGTAAATATTGCATAATTTAAGGACCAACTGGAGAAATGAAGGTGTCACCTCACTGGTGAGATGAATTATATAAGTGGGTTCTTCTCTGTGTTCCTCTATAAAGTGGGGGCTTTTATAATTCTCTGGCTTGCTCAGAACATCACAAAGAACCATCTTTGTTTCATGCACATACCATCTATTTGTATGCTCACAACTTCTCTTAGTCCTTACTGAATCTCCTGATGGTCCTGGTACCACCATCCTTGTCCTTTGAGGAATCAAACAGTTCTAGGAATCAATGCATGTTCAGAAAACCCCAATACTTTGGTTTCTCCCTAGGTTTCAGCTGCTGCTGTTGAATAGCTGTTGTGTTTTCCCAGCGCTATTAGCTATCTCATGTCTCTTCCCAGGATTGGTACACCAACTAATACTGGTTAAGAAAAAGTTACCACATGAATGTTTTAATCAAATACCCAACATGCAGCCTTGTGTGATTCCTTTTAAACTAGACCCAGTGGCACATTTGTAATCAGGGTAAAATAAACAGAGTTGCTTTTATCTCTTTGTTGATGCTAACATAAATGTGTGTGTGTGTGTGCATGCGTGGGATCACACGCATTGCAGCTTTCAGTTTTCAACTACGCAGCACTAAAAATTACTTCCTCTGTTTAGTCTCTTCTGCCTCAGGTATAGTGCAGACAGCCATAATATAAGTTTTGTCACTTGATGTTGTCATTGACTCTTAGCTGACGGTAGATCACTACCACATGGCTGCCGCATTCTGTACAGAAACTAGACACATTAATTGTATCAGCTGGATTGTGTTACATTAAATATGGCAGGGTAACAAAAAAGGCTGGAGTCTTCTAGAGAACCAGCTAAACCCAGATATTTTCTATCAAATTGGATTTGAGGAATTCCTTTCTAGGACCAAGTTCATCTCCCATTCTTTCTCCCCACCTCCCCGTCCCCACCGCCCCACGTATGTAATCAAAACAACAACAAATGTACCCTGAGCCACATGAAATGGGTACCAGGTAGATGAAATGGTTTTATTGTATGGAATTGCTTTATTATCAATATTATTATTTCCTTGGTTATGAGGAATATGACAAAGCTAACAGAATACATACAACTGTAAAATTAGATTCATTAGGGAAGGATGGGTTACTATGATAGGTCATCTAAATAAGATTGATTGATTTCAATCTTAGTTATCACAAAAACCAACTTCTACAAAGTTTAAGCATATGAATATACAAATCCTCAAAGATTAAATCCCCAAAAATTAAATCCTGGGTTTCTTTACCGTACTCTTTGGATGTAATGGACTTATAAAACTGTACTTTTCATGCAGGCTGGTTTTACAAAAAACAGCATTTACAAAAAAATGCTGGATCCAGGTTTATTTTATCTATTAATTTGATTTCCATAGCCACCCATCTCAACAAGTACGTCATCTCAGGGGGTTGGGAGTGGGAGGCACAGTTTTTCAGTGGTTCTCCTCCTACCTTCTGGGACGTTAGCAGTCGGTGTTGGCAGGGGGACAGAGGTTGACCTTGAGGCCTCTCATTTGTGGAGTTCCTCAGGGATCGGTCCTCTCGCCTCTCCTGTTCAACATCTATATGAAGCCGCTGGGTGAGATCATTCGTGATTTTGGAGTTGGGTATCATCAGTATGCTGATGATACCCAACTTTTTATTTTGACCCCAAACCACCCCAGTGATGCCCTCAACGTGATGTCCCGTTGCCTGGAGACGGACCGGGTCTGGATGGGGAGGAACAGGCTTCGGCTCAACCCTGACAAGACTGAGTGGCTGTTCGTGCTGGCATCCCGGGAAATTCAGATTATTCCATCTCTTGCCATGGGGGGTGAGCTATTACCCCCCGTAGATAGGGCGCGCAACTTGGGGGTCCTACTAGACTCACAGCTCTCTTTAGAAGAGCATATTGGAGCTGTGACTAGGGGGGCCTTTGCCCAGGTCCACCTGGTGCGCCAGTTGCGGCCCTTTCTGGACCGGGATGCCTTGCGTACAGTCACTCATGCACTTGTGACCTCTCGTCTGGACTACTGTAATGCTCTCTACATGGGGCTTCCCTTGAAGACCACTCGGAGGCTCTAACTGGTGCAGAATGCAGCCGCGCGAGTTGTGCTGGGAGTCTCCCGATACTCCCATGTTACACCTTTGCTCCGCGAGCTGCATTGGCTGCCGGTTTCCCTCTGGGTGAGATTCAAGGTGTTGGTAATGACTTACAAAGCCCTACATGGCATGGGTCCAGATTACCTATGGCAACACCTGCGGCCGGTGTCAACTTCCCTCTGTCCAGTGCGCTCCCACAGAGAGGGCCTCCTCAGGGTGCCTCCGATCAAAGAATGTCGATTGGTGGCCCCTAGGGGGAGGGCGTTCTCTGTGGGCGCGCCAGACCTGTGGAACTGCTTGCCGGTCGAGCTCCGGATGGCCCCCGACCTTCGCTCCTTCTGGCGGGATCTAAAAACTTACTTATTTGAGCAATCCAACCTGGTTTGATGGGTTAGGGTTGGGGTTTTAATATGGCTTTTAATTACTGTTTATATTCGGGCATAATATTTAATTGTTTTTTAACTTTTGTATTTCATTTTTATATTTATTGCCCTGTACACCGCCCTGAGTCCTTCGGGAGAAGGGCGGTATAAAAATTTAATAAAATAAATAAATAAATCATAAAAATATAAAAACAATTAACCAGGTTCCTGGTTAATTGTACCTTCCCAGCTCCAACTTTCACATCAAACTTCATGTAACAATGGGGACAATAATAACAACTTTGGTGGAGCCTTGGTGGAGCAGTGGGCTAATGCCTCCTTAAGTAACACCAGCTGCCTGCAATTAGTGCAGGTTCGCATCCCACCAGGCTCCAGGTTGACTCAGCCTTCCATCCTTCCGAGGTAGGTAAAATGAGGACCCAGATTGTTGGGGGCAATTAAGCTGACTTTGTAATAATGCCGCTTGGGGTGTGTGTGAAAAGCCCTAATAAGCAGGCATATACATAGAATGAAGGCTACTGCTAAGCTTGTAAGCCGCCCTGAGTCTTCGGAGAAGGGCAGGATATAAATGGAATTAAAATCAAAAAAAATAAAACTTTACAAAGAAAGGAAAAATAACCTAACCCAAATGACTCTGCAGTGAAAGCCTTGGTAAGGCTTCCTAAGGGGTGTTTAACTTTTACTAAGTCTTATAGCCCCTTATAGTTACACACTGCAAATATGCAGCATATTGATACACTAATTATTTTTATTAACAATGATAATTATATAGCTATCATTATTGTTTCAATTTCTATCCAGTACCCAGCCCTGTCTTTTTCCAAAAAAATCCAGTAGATTATAGTTTGGTGCTGGTTCTGGTGCTAAGTAGTTTCACCACCATGACCACCGAGGGGGGGAAAAAAACTATGACAACTGCAAGGTCTCTCCTGAGGAGAGGAATTTTTCTTTCTTTTAAGTGCTCAAGCATTGGATTATCTCTCTACCTATTACATGCTGGTTGACTTTTTAATAAGTGTGTATAGGTGTAATTCCTCTTTCAATCTGTTGGCATTGTCGGGTCTTTCCCCCACCCCCCTTCTTTCCCTTTCCCCTTTTTGTTCATATATGTTACATGGATTAGAGCTACTGGATCTGTGACGCAAAGATCCAGGCAACACTGAATGGTAACGAAGTGTTGTTTTTTGCCTCTCCTTTCTATCATCTAAGGCAGGGGTCTTCAAACTCGGCCCTTTTATGACTCACAGACTTCAACTCTCAGAATTCCTCAGCCAGGCACGCTGGCTGAGGAATTCTGGGAGTTGAAGTCCATGAGTCATAAAAGGGCTGAGTTTGAAGACCCCTGATCTAAGGGTTGTCTGAATGTTGCTGACTAGAACCAGTAGCCTTAATGAATAAAAAAACATACATTTTAGAACAGGGGTCAGCGTGCCTGGCTGAGGAATTCTGGGAGTTGAAGTCCACAAGTCATAAAAGGGCCAAGTTTGAAGACCCCTGTTTTAGAATATGCAGTCAGATATATAATACTGTATTTCCCTGAAAATAAGACCTGGTCTTATTTTATTTTATTTTTTGCCTCCAAAAGAGGCACCAGGTCTTATTTTCGCCCAGCCGGCCCACTTCTTCTGCGCCTGAAGGAGCAGCTTCATTCTGCAGCTGAGAATGGAGCCCAGGCCTGTATTTCCACATCATAGGCCTTCTGGAAAAATGCAGGCCGGGGGATGCTGCAGAAGAAGTGGGCCGGTGAGGAGAGGCAGGTGTCGATTCATGGGTGGCCTGGTAAGTGGGTGCAAGGCACATGGGACAGCTCCACCCCCCCAACCCCACCCTAGCTTGATGTTATGTGCCTTGCCCCATAACTAGGGCTTATTTTGGGGGTAGGGCTTATATTAGTCCCACCTACCCCCAAAATCAAGCTAGGGCTTATTTTGGGGGTAGGTCTTACTTTCGGGAAAACACGGTATCTACTTTTTGCTCTTTTCTACATTAAAACAATTCCTATGTATGTCAGAATAGGGTGATTTTCATGATCTACATGAGAACCATAGAGATTCCACCTGCTAGTCCTCATGAGAAGTCTAATTTCCTCTTCGACTTTTTTCATTAACACGTTGAGGGTCTTGTGAAGTCTGTTCACCAATCATCTACTAGAAGAGACCTAAAGGGCACATGCCATGCCATCCCATGTATGGTGCGTCACATTAATTCCTTGAGCTTTCTGCATTTGTAAAGCTGTCAATGCTCAACAACATTTATTCATTTAAACTTGTTCAAGCTCTAATTATTTGTTTTAGAAATTTCTTCTTCCTGATTGCATAGCTGAAGCAATAGCCATAGGTATTTCTATGCAAATTCTCCAAATCCATGCTCTACTCTGATCTGGAGGCAAGTTCAGACAAGGCTCTTCTTTCTGCCTGTTCCTCTCAAAAGACCACAGTGACCCCTTATATGACCTTAAATGTCCTTTCTTCAAGCAGACAAAGAAGGATGATTTGGCCAGAGAGACAATGGTAGACCATTATAATTCCCACAATCACAAGACATTTGTTGAATTGAAGATCATAGAGGAGGAAACAGAACTTCACAACTTCAGACACTTAGCTAATAATAATTTGAAACAGATCCCAATTATGTTCTTTATTGGAACATAGGAAGCAGCCCTGCATAAGAACCATGGTGGTGCAGTGGTTAGAATGCAATATTGCAGGCTAATTCTCCCGAATGCCAGCAGTTCGAGTCTCAAGGTTGATTCACCCTTCCATCTTTACAAGTTGGGACAATGAGGATCCAGATTGTTGGAGGGCAATATGCTGACTCTGTAAATCATTTAGAAAGGGCTGTAAAACACTATGAAGCGGTATATAAGTCTATGTGCTATTGCTATTGCTGCACGGATTCATATCATTTGGACCGTCTTGTTCATCACTAGTACAACTATGTATGATTTCCCCCGTCCCCACCCCCCAGAATCTAGGAAATCTCCAGATTATCTTCTGAGAGTGGAAAGCTACAAATATTTGTACTTCTGTAGTACTGAAAAACACTTGGCCTCTCCAATCAAATTTCATATCAGCAGAAGATATGGGTCTAGTAAAATAGCATCACTGATCTTGAAAGGGTGCTTAGAGAGCAATCTGATGGTGACCTACACATTCCGTAGGTTGGGTTAAATTAATTGCAGTTGAAATGGTTAATAAGAAACATGTATGTAAATATAATGAGCATTCTCACTCAGCAGTATCCTTTAGTAATCTAGGCCTTTACAAAAATCTCCATGACATGGCAGAACAAGAAAGATGAAGAATGATCGCTTTTTATGCTGAGAAAACCAATCTTTTGAAGACAGATTACTCTATTTCTAAATATAGAATATATAGAGTATAAGAGTCCATAAAACAAGGGAGAGACAAGAGGGCTAAAGTATCAAGCTCTTAGTAGATTAAAAAAAATGAACTTTATTTTATACCACTTTTCCTGAAAAAAAAGTATACCTCATAACATGGAGAATTTTATTTGTTCTTCCGTAAGTTAAAAAGCAAATTTATTTGTCAAACTCTGCATAGGAGGTGCTGATTATTCCCACATGCCAATGGTTTTTTGAAAACTAAATACATACGTACCAGTTAGCACACCAAACGTAGCCCATTTTATACAGTTACAAAACCCAAAATCTATGAATAAATCCATTTCCAGCTGGAATGAGATCCCTCTTTTCTCTTACAGATCTATCTTGTAACCTCAGAATCTGTCTTGAAAGTTCTAGACTTCTAGAACCAATTCTGAAGGTATCCAGGATTGTTGAGGAGTCAAGAAAACCAAATCCTACTAAGGAAATACTCAGTTTTACCATAGTAATTATAATCCACTTATACAGTGCAAAATCCCAATAGAAATGCTTAAGCAATCTGTTTATTAAAAAAGGCGCTGATTACTTGAATCTGTCATGGATTTGTCAAGAATAAGTTATCCTAGATTCTACTTCACTTTGTAATTATATAGTTACTAATCAGGTAGGTCATAGGAAATTTTGATCAACTTGTATGCCATCTCAATCACACAGTGACTCTGTATGAAATATTATGGATGGAGAAAGATAATACTTTCACTATATACTACGTACCAGCAGTTTGTCCAAATACAAACACAGTGTAAGGACCCACCTCAGCTGACCACCCAAGAAAGCAGAACTCTTGAGACAGGCATTGTCTCAAGAGGAAACTTTTATTAGTGGTTAGGAAAGTAGGAAAGTCAAGGCGAGATCTGGCAAAAATCTTGCTCAAACGGTATAGTTAAACTAGCAATCTTCCTCCTCCCATCAAAGTCATAATGTCCATTTGAAACCCAGCCAATCCACAGGTGGCACAAGGTGTGGGTAACCTGGCACAAGTTGGCGTGCATCTCAAGGTCTTCTCCAGTTTCGTTTCTCCGTAACTGTCTCTCTGATAAGGGAGGCACTTTCTTCTCTCAAATGGATAGAGGCAGGAGAGGATGCATAGAAAGTGAAAGTTATCCCAAGCAAGTTCCACCCCCCGAAGCACAATGGCAGGCCCCAAACAAGAGCACACATGCAGGGAAAACAGTAAAGGTTTGGGGATCTGACACACAGTACTTCCATCACAAGATCTCATGACTAGTACCTTAACATAGAAGGCCTAAGAAAAGATCCTGGTTGATGAATCTTTTCCCTTAAAAATTGCCTTAGCTTTAATTTATCCTCTCTTGACTTCCAGGATTTCATGGGGTCAAGAAAACATTTGCTCTTTTCACCTCTTAAGTCTGTGGAGCGGAGATGGAAATCTCTACCAAATATTTCTAAACCTTGAGATTCTTATTTCTTCCTTTCTGATCCATTTGCAAACACTCCAAAGAACAGTGTTTGCTCACTTGCTCTCACCTCTATCTCTTTCTCAGCACAGGAGCTACAGAAGCAAATGGTACTGAACAAAATGGTGCTGGTTGGAGTTTGATGTTTGGCAATGATCCAAATCACCCTTCCAAGAAATATTTGTTAATTTTTGTTCTACCATTCTCTAGCATTCACCTTCATAAGAGTTGAAAAGCTGAACCTCCTTAGGTTTTCAAATGTTCGGACACCAGAGAACAAAATTCGCCTCCTCCTAACTAATATATTCTGAAAGGTTCACAAAACATATTTGTAGGCCTTCATAAATATCTTTCTTTTCAAACTTTGCTTTCCTGAAAGACAAATGTTGTACCTTACTTTATCTATACTTACTTTAGAGAAGTGGTGTTTAGATGCTCTGTAATTTTCTCCTGTAGGGTCTTACATCTTTAATTTACAACCTGTGCAGAAACCTGTGAGGACAAGCAAAGGTCAGTCATCGCTTTGAGTTGACACCTTTTCATCTCTATGTCAAAGAAGAGGACTTCTTTGTCGGTTGTGGGTTCAAGCACATCTCAAAAAGCAGAGGTTCTAAGATTGGGACATAACATGTGAAACTACACAGCAGTGGACCTTTGGTTTCACAAAGCAAGGGAAGATTTCCAGTCTGATCCTGGATGGTTTGACAGTATCACCAGGGACAAAATTTAGCCTAGGAGAATAGATGAGTCAGAAATATGGAAACCTATGTGATTTAATAGTCTTGCATATAAAAGAATAAAAACATGTTTTTGAAAAGCTCCTACCTCATAGAAACTGGCCAGCAGGGGGAAAGAAAGGTTATTCTAGCCTACTTTTTCGTACCTTTAGAAATAGGGGTTTTTAAAAAAAATGAGGAACAGATGATCCTGTCAGCTTTGCCAGCAGTCTCAGACCAGTGTATATATTACACACACAGACACACAGACACACAGACACACACACACAGACACACACACACACACACACACACACACACAGAGAGAGAGAGAGAGAGAGAGAGAGAGAGAGAGAGAGATCTTACATAAGGCACACACACACACATGTACACACACAAAAACCATTCCTGGCATACAATGTAAATTTAATGACATCATTGGAGTTATACTAATGACTGCTTTGGCCCATTAAGAATAAAAGCTCCACTTCCTCTGGGGGATTCTAATGTCATCTGCTGACTAGTCTTGCTTAAACTCCTGTAGCCCTAACTTCCTCTTACACCCTCCTATCGTTTCCTAAGTCTGGCTTTTACTTCCCATTAAAAGCTAAATGAAGTCACCGTTTCTAAAATCCTGAGTATCTTCCCCCCATATCCCAGACTTCCAATAAAATAACATTTCCAGCTAGTTAACTATACCAATAAACTGACTTCATCTTCTTTTACATATAATTTCCAGAATGGAACCATAAGGATTAAAAAAGTTGGCACAAGCTGTTCGACTGCATAATTAATAACGGAGGCCCTGAGAACAGTTGGAACATTTCTGGGGGAGACCTAGAGTATATCACGGTTAACAGTAGCAACGAGGCACAGATTTTCAAGAACTGCAACTACAGTGTTAGAATATGGCATGGGGCTCATGGAACAGAAACAAACAAAGGAGAGAGTTAAGACGTCCATGAAGGCTGACCTATTTGCAAAGGGGCATTGGACCTATTCAACTCCTAAGGTCTTCCCCCAACGCAGATCTTGCGATATGGCTCCAGAGTTATAAGGCACTGATTTAGAGTACTTGCAGACATTGACATGGGCAGTGCAAGAAAGAAAATTCAACAGCAATACAAGCCACACCTGTGCTAACCTATCAGTAAACCTATCACCAACCCAACACTGAAGTGTTCAAGTGAACTGCAAATTCTTTCTCGGGAACATCCTTGAGATGTTTAAAGGAAAAAATGTGTAAGCACAATGTATCACCAAAGTTTTTATTCTGACCAGAAATCTTAGGAAATACTAGTCATACAATGGTCCTCAATTTATTACAACTGGGCAGTTGTTAAATGGGTCACCACATGATCTAACTCGATTTATGACCATTTTATGACAGTCATAAATCATCAAGCAAATCATGTGGTTGTTAAATGATCCATGTGATCATTAAATAAATCCAGCATATCCAATGGGCAATTTTTTGCCTTTTTCTGCCAGAAAACAAAAAACAAAATTGTAGTCACATGACTGCAGGATGCTGCAACTGGTTGTAAATGTGAATCAGTTGTCATGAATGCAGTGGGTGGTACAGTGCAATATTTTACAATGATGTGACCGGTCATTGAGGACTACCTGTAATATCTCTGCAGGCCTGTTCCTTCTCATCAGTGAGGCACTCAGACTTTTGCAGAAATGCTGTGTCATGAAAAGCGCTTATGCTCAGGACCACTAGGTGTTACAGATTCTTGCTTTAATCGAAACTTCAAAAAAATCCAAAAGGAAACTTCAAATTCCAAATGGGGAAATATTTGAGAAATTTTCAGAAAAAGAAAAAAGATTTTGGGACTATTAATAATATTTTTCAGAATTTTGGTAAGGAGAGTTAGTGGCAAACAAAACTATCCTGTCCTCTCCAAATATCCTTCCTCTGCTAAAATATCACTCATGCACTTGTTACCTCCCGTGTTGATTACTGCAATGCTCTCTACATGGGGCTACCCTTGAAGACCACCCAAAGACTTCAGCTGGTGCAGAATGCGGCCGCGCGGCTTGTGATGGGAGCATCCCGATACTCCCATATTACACCCCTCCTGTGTGAGCTGCATTGGTTACCGGTTGCTCTCTGGGTGAGATTTAAGGTGCTGGTTCTTACCTATAAAGCCCTTCATGGCTTAGGCCTGGGATACCTGCAAGACCGTCTGCTGCCAGGAACGACTTCCCATCGCCCTGTGCGCTCACACAGAGAGGGCCTCCTCAGGGTGCCGTCGGCCAGACAATGTTGGCTGGCGACCCCCAGGGGGAGGGCCTTCTCTGTGGGGGCACCTGCCCTGTGGAATCAGCTCCCCTTGGAGCTCCGGATGGCCCCTGACCTCCGGTCCTTCCGTCGTGACCTTAAGACACTTCTTTTCCAGGCCAACCTGGACTGATGATAAGGGGTTTTAATATGGTTTTAATGTTTTATTGGTTTTAGTTGGGGCTAGGTATAGTTTAATTTCTTCTTAATATTTGTATCTTATTTGTATTTTATTGTTGTTAGCCGTCCTGAGTCCTTCGGGAGATAGAGTGGCATATAAGTCCAAATAAATAAATAAATAAATAAATAAATAAATAAATAAATAAATAAATAAATAAATAAGTAAGTAAGTAAGTAAGTAAGTAAGTAAGTTTAATAATCCAGAAATTATTAAATCCAGGAAGCTTATTGTATGGGTGAAAATCTAGCAAATCCTGAGAAGGAAAGATGTCAACTTTATTTTCTATTGCTAAAGAATTAGGTCATTTTATAGTTAAGAGTCACCTTAACTTAGAAAGAAGGTATCATGTGCTGAAAGTTGCTTTTAATTCAAGGATTTAATGGCAGATTCCATCGTTGCTTGAGAAAATCCATTGTTTTTATGGAAAAAAACCCAGATTGAAAAGAATGTAAATAGAAACAGACAATGCTATTTCCAGTTTATCTTACTTTTTAATGTTTTCCAGTCGTATATTTATTTCCCACATTTCCACGGCAGTTTTCAGATCTTGAGGGTGTAGAGAGGGGAATCTCTAAAAAGAATTGCATTTTCTTGCATTTCCTATGGTGTTTGCCTTTATTAATATTCTTTTTTAACAAGAGGACATTTTAACCACGTTATGCATTCTGTACATATTTTTGTGTGCATTTTCAAAAAGAGGCATGGTTTGTGAAATTAAAAGAAGTGTAACAATTACTCAGGAAGTTCATTTCAGTTTAAGCTCTAGCAGGGGAAATACAAATTTGAGAGACTGGAACAGGCTTTATAACCCACATAGGCACCAATTAATCAATATTCCTGGATCCTCTGCTTACCTGACTTCAATTATTCTGTGAAATATTTGAATTAAAATAAAACATTACCCGAGAAGTTTGCATGCTACAGTATGTACTGCATGCCTCTCAGATAAAGCCGGATTGAAGTCAGGTTAGCAGAGGATCCAGGAATATTGATTAATTTGATGCCTATAGTGGATTATAAAACCTGTTCCAATCTCCCAAATTTTCATTTCCCCTGCTTGTATTTCCTACAAGATAGTACTTTCAAAGCCATACCCTATCATTGTCTTGTCCATAAAACCAAAATGTCCTACTGAGGTGACTTCTTCAGTTTCTATTTTCCCATCCAAGCTACAGCCATCATATTCCTTGGCAGTTTTTTTTAATCCAAGTGCTAACCAAAGTAAAGTCCAAATATTAGCACTGTAATAAAACTAAGGTGGGTGAGAGCAGGGAACATAATCAACATCTTTATGATCATGTGTGCTTTCTTGCTGCCTGTTGGCTTCACCTGACTTATTATTATTATTATTATTATTATTAATAATAATAATAATAATAATAATAATAATAATAATAATAATAATAATAATAATGTTGGAAGGGACCTTGGAGGTCATCCAGTCCAACCCCTGCTCAGGCAGGAAACCCTATACCATTTCAGACAAATGGCTGTCCAGTCTCTTCTTAAAAACTTCCAGTGTTGGAGCATTCACCACTTCTGGAGGCAGGTTGTTCCACTGGTTAATTGTTCTACCTATCAGGAAGTTTCTCCTTAGTTCTAGGTTGCTTCTCTCCTTGATTAGTTTCCATCTGTTGCTTCTTGTCCTGCCTTCAGGTGCTTTGGAGAATAGCTCGACTCCCTCTTCTTTGTGGCAACCTCTGAGATATTGGAACACTGCTCTCATGTCCCTCCTCATCCTTCTCCTCATTAAACTAGACATACCCAATTCCAGCAACGGTTCCTTATATGTTTTAGCCTCCGGTCCCTTGATTCTCTTTGTTGCTCTTTTCTGTACTCTTTCTAGAGTCTCAGCATCTTCTTTACATCGTGGTGATCAAAACTGGATGCAGTATTCCAAGTGTGGCCTTACCAAGGCATTGTAAAGTGGTATTAATACTTTTTTATTTATTTATTTATTTTATTTTAATTCCATTTATATCCCGCCCTTCTCCGAAGACTCAGGGCGGCTTACAAGCTTAGCAGTAGCCTCTCATTCTATGTATATGCCTGCTTATTAGGGCTTTCATACGCCCCCCAAGCGGCATTATTCTGTTAATGCAGCCTAGCCCTGTGTTGGCTTTTTTGGCAGCTGCAGCACACTGCTGGCTCATATTTAAGTGATTGTCCACTAGGACTCAGAGATCCCTCTCACAGTTACTGATATTGAGCAAGGTACCTACATTATACCTGTGCATTTGGTTTTTCTTGCCTAAATGTAGAACCTTACTTTTTTCACCAATGAATTTCATTTTGTTAGACAGCACTCAATATTACAAGTAAAATTACATATTAAAGGGAAACCACTGAATTCCTGGCAATTTCATGAGACACTTCCATGTGTTTTTCTTGTTCAGGGCAGAATTGCTTTGCCATCGTTTTCTAGGATGCTATGTGACTTGCCAACCCAGCCTACAACCTTAGCCTACAAGCTTGGTAAACACATTCCCTCATACTCTTAAAACTGATAATAAATTTCCATTAGTTTTGCATTTGTGCCATTTGCTGCTTATTATTTCTATGTTGTATAATCTGAGAAAGCTTTGCTTTCTGGTTTTCGTTTTTGTTTTTACTGTGTCGCTGCAATTTCTTGTGTGCAAGCTGTTTAAGGTTGTGATGCCTGAGATAATAGATTTCCCAAACAAACAAACAACTAAACAACGCAGTGCTTGCACAGTGTATTTTCTTGACCTCTCTTACTGTTTATCAGATTGTATGACTTAACCTGCAATTTAAAGTTTTTAAATTTTAGATTCCTCCTAATTTTTACTTATCTTCAATATGCCTTAATTTTCATCATGTAATCAGTCTAACAATACACAAGCGTGCAACCCTCACAGTCTGGTAATACATGTATATTGCAAACAAACATTTGGTTCCCTGCTTGATTTTGGCATTTTGGTTTTTTGCTGATTGGCTCCTGTGCTTCATTTCTCCTTTAGTAATATACAGCCTCTTCTAGAGTGATCTGACTGGTTGCACAACAACAATATGAATAGGCTTGTACCAAGGCCTGAGAAATCCTTTGAAGATGTTACAAGATACAAGTGAGGAAATGGGCTAAAATCAGTACAACCAACACAAATCTTCTCATAGGAAATTTGTCACAAAAATTCTGCCAGGAAAAGTTTTACAACCTAAGACTTACCATACAAAGATCTACTATATTCTCACACACACACACACACACACACACACACACTGCGAACCTGCGTCTAGGGACAGACAAACATGATGTGATACCCAGACAAATATGACTTCCAAAAAGTGCAGTGATGGTCCAGACAATTTTTCCATTGTCCAATTGTGCCTTCTGATCTAGTGTTTCACACAGATTTTAATTGAGAATTGAGTTGAAATGCTTTTGTGGGAAGAGACGGGGAGGGGAGGGGGGCTCGAAATCAGCAAGATGGTAGACACTTTTGAAGATGTGGTGATGTCACACACATCCCAAAGGAGTGGCCTCTGTCTGCCATCTTGCTAGGCGTGACACACAGCCCACATCATGCTTCGGAGAAGAACTGAGGTAGCCCCGCCCCCCCGCCATAGTTTGTTTGTCTTCTCCAGTGTTGTGTTCTGAGGGGGTTTTGAAGGTGAGAAAACGACTACCAACATTTTAAAAATGAGCTACCTTATTTGTTATTGTCTTGGACTGTTCTTATAGTGGAGGACAGAAGAGGAAGATACAGGTAGTCCTCAAATTACAACAGTTGATTTAGTGACTGTTCGAAGTCACAACGGCACTGAAAAAGGCGACTTATGGCTATTTATCACAGTTACAACCTTAGCAGCATCCCCATGGTCATGTGATCAAAATTCAGAGGCTTGGGCAACTGGTTCATATTTGTGACCGTTGTTGTGTCCCAAGATCATATGATCCCCTTTTGCCACCTTCTAAAAAGCAAAGTCAATGGGAGATGCCAGATTCACTTAACAGCCGGGTTACTAACTTATCAGCTGCAGTGATTGACTCAACAACCGTGGCAAGAAAGGAGGTGAAACGGGACAAAACTCACTTAACAAATGTCTTACTTAGCGACAGAAATGTTGTGCTCAATTGTGGTTGTAAGTCGAGGAGTACCTTTACTATCGATAGAAAGAAACACATTTCCTAAGAATATCTTTCCCCAGCTTTTTGTATTCAAGGATGAGGATTACATAGGAGGGCGTTCGGCCCAATTCCTAATCAAATCAACCTATTTTTGTAAGTACGCAAAATGCAGAAGGACCCTTAGAAAATGGTAAGAACTAAGTCAGGATTGCAGAGGTTTGGGTGTGAAATCAAGGCTTCTGATGCTGCTGAGGTCCAAGCTCATTCATACAAAACACCAGGTTAGAAGGAAACGGTGACCGACTGACAAACAAGGGCTGCCTCTGATGATAGAAAATTGTTCAGTAGAAATTTTCAATCGTTGTGTTTGAGGTGGAAAGAACTGCAGAATCTTTGATTCCATGTTCCCAAATCGAAAGCGAAATGACTTTTTCCTACTTTCTAAATAAAAGAATCAGAATTTAAACAGCCTACCTCTAAAATACTTGCACATCTCTTTTTTTTTAATTTGCCAGGGTTATTTTTTTAAAAAACAAAAATCTGCCATTTTCACAGAGCAAATCTAAGGAACAGTAGTTAACTCTTTTTAACCTCCCAATCTGGTAAGTATTATCTTTGCACACAAGCTCTATGTCCCTCAATCAGACATTTGGAAAGCAGCTACCATTGCAAATAATCATATGATTTGGTCCCTAAGAAAAGAAGTCTTTTTTTTCTTCTTAAAAATAAGGAGGAGAAACATGTATGCCTGCAGTTTCATCCCGTAGTTATAATATGGACTAAAGCTATTGCTAGGCAGTGGGAGACCATGGCGATGTCATGAGGTCACTGTCATCTATACATGGTTTATGGGTTACCTTTGGGCCGTAGTTAGGCAGACATGAGGTTGAACCTATCAGCAACAAGAAGGACACAAAGTTTATGCACTGAAAAGCCTGATGTTGTCTCAACACATCTGGGGGGAGGGGGGGTACTGGGCTGGGGAAGACTGCCATATGCCAATGTATAGGATTTCTGCAGGGGGAAAAAAATCCCAGTTATATGTGATTAAATTGATAAAAGGAAGGTGATGAATTGTCAGCAATTGGAACAATCCTTATGCAGTGGTTACTGAGTCAGACAGAGTCATCAAAGGCCTTTTTTTCTTTACAGCTTCTACTCCTCAGGGGAATTCTACTTTCCAAGTTTATTGCTGATTTTATTTTCCTTTGTGGTTGGAAACCACATGTTGAAATGCAATCAACTTTACATAAAACAAC
Organism: Vipera ursinii; assembly: GCF_947247035.1. Lineage (NCBI taxonomy): Eukaryota > Metazoa > Chordata > Lepidosauria > Squamata > Viperidae > Vipera > Vipera ursinii. The sequence continues at coordinate 218,725,242 of NC_139513.1, read as the reverse complement.
GCAGATCCAGCACAACAGCTTTTTACCCCGCCACTGTCCATCATGCGAGGGGATATGATACAAATCAAGGAATCCTAATGCTGCATTCTGTTGAGTGTGTGCAATCAGGCAACTGGCCAGTTGTGAATCAGCCAAATAAACAGGAAAATATAGGATGATGTTTACGCTTTGGCTAGGAGCAGCAGGCAGGGGAGGTGAGAGGCCATTGTGAAGGAAGGGAATAACTAGAATCTATAATGGGAAGTGTCTCACCAGAAACAAGCAAAATGGATGAAAATATTTGAACGTACTGTATCTGTTTCTCAACAAAATGTTGTTCCAAACTAGCCAGTTCCTGGGCTTAAACAAAGGTGTTCTGCACAACGATTTGCCTTCTTTAAAATCCTCATCAGTCCTAAGAAACAACTTTGTGCTGCACCCAGAGCAGAGCAGGAAATATGACAACACATCAAGCAATAGGAGGGGGGGGGAAACTTCCTCAATCAGATGAGAGATAGAATACATGAATAAACTGTTCTTTTCTAAGGAAATATGGCCCATCATGCCAGAACGGGACGACTCACTGCGGCCACAATTCGCCATGGTTAACTCACCCTGGCCAGCTTGCCACAGCCAACTTACCGCGAGCCAACTCCCCATGGGACAATTCAACAATTCAATTTAATTATGTAAAATATTTTTTAAAAGTTTTTATTTTTTTTTGTCCTTCGCATTTCATTGTATCCCTCCTTTTGCATCTTTTCTTTAATGATTCTCTTGCACTGTTTCTTCAATATTAGTGTAATTCTTGACCTGCAGCGAGGTGTCCTACAGTGAGTTGGCCATGGTGAGTTGGCCATAGCAAGTTGTTCTAGACCAGGAGTAGGCAACGTTGGCTCTTTTATGAGTCGTGGACTTCAACTCCCAGAATTCCTGCTGGCTCAGGAATTCTGGGAGTTGAAGTCCACAACTCATAAAAGAGCCAAGGTTGCCTACTCCTGGTCTAGGCCTATATCAACCACTATATGACCACATAACAAGAAAGCCTCAAGCAGAAGATATTGAGGAGCACGAAATGAGTATGGCGGTATCCATTGTATTGCCTGCCTGTAATTTCTAAGGTACCGTACTTAAAGGAGCTTTCTTAGCATATCCAGACCCCCTAATCAATAGCTGAGACAGATTTATGTTTCTCAATGCTCAGCTGCCTCACATGTTATGGGAATGAAGATTCCTTTTTTAGACAAAATAATCTGGTGATCTGCATACAAGAGTCTGCTGATTCTGGGACTGATTAAAAAACTAAAGTGGAATCGTTATAGCATACTGTGACCGGTCACTCCAAACACCCCTGCCCCGATTCACATAGATATGAATACATTATGGAAAGATGAGGAACACCAGAAACTGCCAATAGGAGAAATAAAAGAGATGGTTAAAGGTAAGTAAGTGGTTAGGACCTGGAACAGTCAAAGCAACAAAAGGTATAATATATACCCAATAATAATGCAGCTAGTTGGATTCTAGATGGAACGGATGCAATAAATCTAAAGGCAATCTGAAAAGAAATACAGTTGGCGGGGGGGGCGGGGGCTTTGCAGATGAAAGAGCCCTCAAGTCAATTAGGAGAAGAACCTCTAGAATCAAATTCAGAAGAAGGTAGTGGCAAACAATTTCTGCATTGTCGTTCCCCACCTCCCACAAATTGTACGGACCTGAAAAAAACAATTTAGACAATTTTGTATGCCAGATGATGTGATCTACAGGTTGGAAGATACTGCTGTAGTTACTGGATAAAGTGCTGAACTTTCGCAAATAGAGGATTACTTGATCCAGTGTTGAGCACATGAGATCATATGAAGGAGTGGCACTTTGCTCGTAAAGGACACTATTAAGAATGTGCTTGGCTATAGCCCAATGAATGACTAGAACCCATTTATTAGAATTAATATCTAGACAGCATCAATGTTACCTAGTGTAAATCCACGCAACAGGGAAATGTTGGAACATATAAGGAACTCTGTAGTAAATTGATATTTATTTTAAATACAGCTTAGGGAAACAATGTAATAGTAGAAAGGGATGGTTGGGATGCAAGAACTGGAGAAATGAAGCTATCTGGATTTATGGGAAGATTTGGTTTGGGCAAATAAATTAATGCAAGCAATGGAGTTTTGCAAAGAGAATTAACTGCTCAACAAGCACACAAAAAAGGCAAGACTACACATTTGGATTTCAGTGGCTGCACAACATCAGAATCAAATAGATCTTATAGTAATAAAAAGAGAACAAAGAAGTGCAAATTAGTCCACCAGTATACTTCTGCACAAAAATTATGATCACTATGTATTAGTATGAAGCATACAAGGTAAAGTCCAGAAAGACTGGACCGAAGCACATATGCAGGTAGTCCTCAACTTAAGACCACAATTGAGCCCAAAATTTCTGTTGTTAAGTGAGACATTTGTTAAGTGAGTTTTGTTCCATTTTACTTTTCTTGCCACAGTTGTTATGTAAATCACTGCAGCTGATAAGTTAGTAACAAGGTTGTTAAGTGAATCTGGCTTTCCCATTGACTTTGCTTGTCAGAAGATCGCAAAAGGTGATCACATGACCCCAGGACACAGGAATGGTCATAAGTATGAACCAGTTCTCAAGTATCTGAATTTTGATCACATGACCATGGGCATGCTACAAAGGTTGTAACTATGAAAAACAGTCTTAAGTCACATTTTTCAGGGCCATTGAAGGATCACTAAATGAAGTGTTGTTCAATTACTGTACTCTGAATATATAAGATCATTATAAGACATATAAGAAATACATTCAATACCCTTAATTTATGCCAGAGATAACCTATGTGAAGAGATTAGACTGTGCAAAAACTGAAGAAGAAAATATTCACATCCCAAAAACAAAATCTAAGAACACAAAAAAGTGGAGAATGAAAGCCTTGGGCCACAAGAATAATATAGAAGAATAGAATATAGGCTTTCAATATTCAAGGAAAAAAAGATCAAGTAAGATATATCAATCAATAATGCCAACAAATAGAACAAAATAATGAGAAAAAAGGAAAGGAGAGGAATTTTTCAGAGAAATCGTTAAGAAAATGTATGGCTTAGATCAGGGCTTTTCAACTGGTGGGTCGCGTACCACCGGTGGTACATTGGCACTGGGCAGGTGGTACGCGACCCTGCCCAGCCTAGCCAAGTGTAGCTGGGGGAGGGAACGAGCTAAAGTGGCGCAGCGTAGGACTTGCCGTGAGGGAGTCCGGGGGGGGGCTGCAGGGCTGGTGGGGCGAGGCAAAGGCCCCAGGGTTGGCACTTCTGGCTCACCTGGAAGAGAAAGGAGGAAGGGGGGGCAGAGACAGGAGAGGCTATAGAACAGGGATGTCAAACTCAATTTCATTGAGGACCGCATCAGCATTGCGGCTGCCCTCAGGGGGCCAGGTGGGTATGGCCTGGGTGGGCGTGGCCTACTGTGTGGGCGTGGCTAGAGTGTGTATGGCCTACTGGGTGGGCGTGGCCAGCTCTACATCATTTGCATCAAGGGTGCCTATGGGGGCCTGGGCAGGAGTGGGACAGATCTGAGGGTCTCTGGCAGAAGGAGGTTCCCTTGGCCAGGGCCATGGCAGTGGGGGCCGTTCCCTCAGTGTTTCCAGGATGGCTTCGTGGGCCACATGAAACCACTTCGCGGACCGGATCCGGCCCCCGGGCCTTGTGTTTGACATGTCTGCTATAGAAGGAGGCGGTTTGGGCAGGAGAAGGAGAGAGAGAAAAAGACGCAGCGTTTAGGGGAGGAAGAATCAGCTGGAGCTGCACCAAAGAAAAAAGGAGAGGGAAAGAAGAGAGGATAAAAAACAGGCTGGCTAGCAGCCAATCTGCAACCTTGTGGCAGCCATCTATGCCAGGCGTGCACACAGGTGGCAGCGACAAATAGGCAAGAAACGCAGCTGGGGAAGGGTCGCCCTCCAGGATGAGTAAAGAAAGGCAGCGTCCCTTGAAGGAGACCAGCAAATGGTCCTTGCCCACTTCACACATCCATGGACTCTGGGGGAGGGGATGCCACAAGCGGTGTGAGAATCCACGTTACCTGCACTATCCTGGCTAGACCCCAGCCTGCCCGGTCTTGGCAGGCAGCGGTGTGCTCTCCTCACCACACAGAGAGGCTGGGCAAGGCAAGGCTGCGCTGGCTGCCTCTCCTCCTCCCCTTGTCCCTTCCTGGGCATGGAGGGAGGAAGGACTTGGCTTGTCAAAAAGTTGCCAAAGGTCATCACGTGACCCTGGGACACTGACCGTCATAAGTATGAATCAGTTGCCAAGCATCCGAATGTAAATCACATGACCCTGGGGCTGCTGCAACAGTCATGAGTGTGAAAAATGGTCATAAGTCACATTTTTCAGTGCCATTGTAACTTCGAACAGTCACTAAGCGAACTGTTGGAAGTCGAGGACTACCTGTACTTTAATCACTTTTTCCCCTTTTTTTTTTGATCATCAAGTTTTTGACACCTTGCTAGGCGACTGGTGGTACTCAAATATTGCCATATCCTAAAAGTGGTACAATCAGTGAAAAGGTTGAAAAACCCTGGCTTAGATAGTTCTACTCAGGCGCTGCAACAGAAGGGCTGTAATACAGACAAAGGAAGTTTGAAAAAAGATGGAAAGACTATTACTGAAGTCTGTTTAAATAGAATAAGTAACAGAAGTAACGCCACTATAAAGTAATGTATGAAAAGGAAATAGACCTTCCAATTGTTCTTCTGTCCTGCGTAATCCTTGATACTTTCTGAGCTTGTTTGTTTGCAGACATTTCCTTACCTTTAGAAGTCTTTAAAAGAACTCATTACTCACGTGAAGATCAGGGTTAATGTCTGGAAGTCAAAAGTAATATCAAGCAACGTGCCTCGTGAGCTTAAAGTGAAGAAACAGCAATTTAAAGGAATGATTTTCCCAGTAGCAAAATACAGTATGACTATGAAGGCTGTACACTGAGAAACAACGAGAAAAGAAATGACTTTGAACTCTTATCAATTGCAGAACCAGTAGACCAGTTCTGGATGAAAGAAAGACTAACTGTTCTCTTGAAATAATAATCACCAAGTGGAAACTACCTTACACCGATAATCAGGGGATATGATTCAACTGAATGGTGGGCTATCAAAAACTATTACATGTGGTTAGTTTTAGGGACGCCGAAAGAGGAAACAGCAGATAAAGTGGTGGATCTAGAAAACTCTGTACTGCCCTTGCAAGAACTATGGATAATTTCTAGGGCAGGATGAGGTGGAAGGCATTATATACATATGGCTTCCAGGGATGGGACCCAATTCAATTGCACATGGCTAGTTAACTATTTAACTAACCAAGTGTTTGGACATTCTATTCTGCAGTCGCTCAACTATCTTCATCAATAACTCTGTAGCTACAGTCAGAGAATTACTAATGATATGTGAATATATGTGAATGGGCCTCAGTTCAGGATAACGGCAATCCAGCGTGGTAGAATAGATACTGTTTTAGATCTAGCCAAATTCTAGTTCTTTCTTGGCCACAGACATTCCCTGGATGACAGAGAGAATAACTTTCTCCCTCCAAACTATTGGACAAGGTGATTGGGAGAAAAACTGAAGGAAACAATAATAGGTAGGCAACAGAGAACTCTTGGAGTAAAGGCAACTATCTACCCTTTGAGGTAGACCAGGTCAAGAAATAACAGAATAACAGAGTTGGAAGGTATTTGGAGGTCTTCTAGTCCAACCCCCTGCTCAAGCAGGAGACCCTATACCAGGGGTAGGCAACCACGGCTCTTTTATGACTCATGGACTTCAACTCCCAGAATTCTGCTGACTCAGGAATTCTGGGAGTTGAAGTCCATGAGTCATAAAAGAGCCGAGGTTGCCTACCCCTGCCCTATACCATTTCTGACAAGTGGCTGTCCAGTCTCTTCTTAAAATAAGCACTGCAAGGAGTCAAGAAATATTGCAGAATATAGTAACAGAATCTTAGAAGCCACATTTCCTCTTGCCTGTATGATGCTAAACAAAATCAAGGCAGGAATAGAGATTCTTTCTGGGCTGTTATAATCTTTTCGGTAAGCCGTCCCTTAATGCTTCTTTCAGACCTTTCCCAGACCATCCCTTTACATGAAGATATAAATCTAATAAATGAATAGGGGGGAAAAATTATTATTGTTAGCACCATTACGTGACCCAGAACCTTCTGGAACTTGGGAAGAAGTACGCACTCAGTTTAATTCCTCAAAATGGAAGCATAAACCATTGTGCTAGAAGGTTAACTGAGAATGAAGGTTAAACTCCTCAGTTCCAATTACCTGACTACTGCATTTCTATGGGAAAATGTGTTTTGTCCCACCCAACGAGCTAAAGGTCCTTTCCTCATTTCTTTCTGATGGTGTCTACTATCCAACATGATGGCCTAGATTAGAAGAAGACTGCTATGCACGTCGTATCACACAGAAGTCATTTGAAAGTGATAGAAGCAAATCCAAGAAAAAGTCACTAATAATTCCTCAGCATGGGCTCTCTTCTAACTATAGACTCTAAGTAGAATCAGATGTGAGTGACTTTATCTGTAAAATATGATGTTAATAATTTACAACAGGCTCACATATTCTAAGCATGATATTCAAGTCCTAATAGTACTTTTATTACTCAGAACAGCTCAGCGATGATTCACATCCCAGTGATAATAGGAGGAAGAAACCTTTTTTTTATCTTCAGCATCATACCCAGAGTTTTCTGAAGATGCTCTCAAGAGTTCAATCACATTTCACCCCAATAAGGTTTAAACTATTTCAGGAAATTCCCTCCCGCCAACACATACACACATGCCTTAATCATTCCAATCTCTCTGAAAAACTGGAAACGGAATAGATTCATCTTTTCACCATAGAGCCATTTTTATAAAAGAGGGGTAGCTTTAATGCGGAATCAAGAATTGGGAGGAATGATGCTAGCAGAGGAACAAGGAAAAAAGATTTCAAGATTTGGACCAACAAACAATTTCTCCATTCGGGCTTGATTTCTCCAATGCTTCCCCCCCCCGCCCGTTTTTCCTTTGGCCCACTCAGATGTCCTAAGCATTAAATAACCATAACCTCTTTGATTTAAGAAACAGATTTAGTGGGTGGTTTTTTTTTCCAACTTAAAGTAGCTTAACACAAAAGTCACAACCGAATCCTTTAAAAAGTAATAATAAAATGATTCTAAGTTATATTCTTGGACCAAGAACGATTTGAACCCATCCCAAAGACAAGCCCTGCGGGGGGGGGTGTGAAACTCTCCCACTCGCAGAGTTGTAGGTGGTGACAAAGTTTTCCCTCAGCAACGCAAACTTTGCTCACACTTACGGAGCTTGCCACTAATCTTTCTTCTTGGGGGGGAAACCTTGCCGCTGCCCTGAAAAATGCTGGGGGATGCCTCAAAAAGGAGAGGTGTGAAAAGCCAAGAGACACCATCATTCAAACGTAGCAAACAGAGCAAACTTCTGATATACATCTGGCTCATCAAGTTCTCAGACAACGCAGAAAGCAGCCACAGGAAGGGGTTAGGGAAAATGTTTTCCAATTTGTCAGCAACTTTCAGCATCATTAGCTCCTATATCAGATTTGCAGCCATTCAAAATGCATCAAGAGGCAAGGCAGGAAGAGCTAAGTATCTTTTACTGGAATCCAAGGTCTGCCTGGAGATGAAATTGGATTAGCTCCTTGGAATTGGGGAGGGCTTACATTACCACAGGGGGGCCTACCTGTCTCGAGCCTTAACAAGGAACAATTTTGCCAGCATATGGCATGACAATGGATTAGTCATCAAGCGCTATTAATCCTAATATATCCGCTTCTCAACCTTAGAGCCTTGTTAAGTGAAGCGAGTGGGATTGGGGGGGGGGAGGACGGCAATCTCCAATGTGTCAGGTGAAACTCAAGGTAAGGTGGCCATGTAGTGATGGGCGTCCATCTGGCGTCTCCCTTTTGTGAAATTCAACCAGAAGGTGTTCTAATGAGGCTTTTATAGCAGGCACCACCTGCTACTGATCTGCCTCTCCCTGGCAAAGGGGTTTAATCGAAGGCTGGTTTTACACGACGACTTGGATCTTTAACCTTGGGGACTCATCAAGCCTTGCAAATCCTTGTGGGATATTATCATTCCAAAATGGCATTTCTTGGCTTTGGCTTGGGATTGAAGGAGGTTATTTGTGGTTGGTTAATTGCAACCAGTTCTTTGGTAGCTTCCCCTTTTCCACATGGATTAATAAGTGCATCATCTCAAAATTAATCATCGAGGCTGATGGCAACCATATGTCTTAAGTTTGGTTTCCTCGCTTGTGCACGGAACAGCAAATGTGCCATGGCCAGGCAAGCTCTGGAAGATTTATTCCTCCATGTTTCGGTGGTTCATAATTCGTGGTGTTGTTGATATTTTAATAATGCTGCATTTTGAAACAGCTAGGAAAACAACAAAAACTCAAGATTGATGAGCGAGTGCATTCATCCGAACATTAAAAGCAATGCCAGCCAATCTAACATCTTTTTATAATGTCAAAGATAATTAATTTACTTGGCTTATTCGGTAATATATCATTTTCCTGGCAAATTTAGGGCCCCATCTATGCTTCTGCTGCTTTCTGAGGCTTGGTAGGTAACACAAACGAAATTCACTGGAAATCTCCAATCAGACCCAGTCTGGTGCCGCCAGATGCATTCCTGCTTTGGGCCATTTATCATTTGAGGCCCAAGAGATGGCACCTCGATACAGCATGGAAAGCTCTACAACATGCAACCACCGGTAGGCAGGACTGAAAAATACAAAGAACGGGAACCATTTATCAATCAAACTAGAAAGAGGAGGAAGCAAAATGGTTTACCCATTTGTTACCCATGTACAAATTCCTACTGTAGACCAAAAGTATTGCTCACAGGATGAAACATTTGCAGCTTGGTTTTTTTTTTTTTCAGAATAAAGTGTGGGAGGTCCAGCAACAAACTGGAATCTCATAGCACTGGGACATACCATTCTCTACTCTTCCCTTCCAACTGTAGCATACACAACCTATTAAGTGATTTTTCTTTTTTTACTCTTGGGGGATACAGTATATTCTTAATCTGGATTGGAAACCCTCACCTACGTATGAGAACACTCGTTATTTCATATAACATTGCATTGAATTCCTACTTGCTTGGGGATCCCTCTGTAAATCTTAGCTTTTTGATAGACGCAAGGGGCCATTTTCAGCTATCGACAAGCAAAATTGAGACAGAAGGGAGCACAAGAGCTGTAAATCCCACCCTGGAGGAAAGGCATTCTAAACTCATCTCCCACTTCTTCTGTAGACACCCAACCATTGCTGTGACAAAGGATCAGTGTTGACTTGGTGAGATTATGAAGGTGCTATATGTCACCTTCTGTTCTGAACCAGCCCTCTTCTAACAAACCCCTTATCAGAAAGAAGAGACTGGAGAGCGTCCAAGGCTAAAAGGCTTCTGCCAAGATTTAATTACGCAGTTAACAAAAACACTAGAGCTTGTCTTCTCAAGCGGAAAAGTTGCTTTCAGCAACCAGCCCCTCCCCAAACACTCCTTTTATAGAGAGCTCAGGGCGTGGTCTCCCTGTGCCTCCTCCCGAGGAGTCCCATAGCCTTTCTTTGTTTGTTCCTGCTCGACTGCCTCCTGCGTCGGGCGTCCTTGAACAGGGCCAGCTGTGGGTCATCATCCTCCGCACTCTCGGGCTCACGCAGCTGAGAAGAGGTCCCCGGCTGAGGACTCTGCAAAGCCTCCAAACCATCATCAGCCGGTTCGTCTCCCTCCTCCCCCTCATCTGAGTCCTCCGATACGTCGGAGCCGGCTGTCGGACCCACAGGCTGGCCCTGAGTCACAACACCTTCCAGGTGCATAAAGGCACTTTGGCATTCACCCAATGCAACCCTGCTGCAAGAGGAAACCATTTCATTTAATTGGCCTATATAAAGGTCCTTTCAAGAATTATTATGAAGCACCGTTGGATTAGATGGAAATTTTTCTCACAAAGGGGCTGAGATCTTCATCTGGCATTGTGGAAATTCCCAAAGGTTCCATAGAGAAATACAATATACAATATTGTACACTGGAGAATATACAATAATTAAAATTTGAGGATCCATATTTTTTCATATATGTTACAGCTGTGTGGCATGCTGTACAGAAAAGCTTGCAAATTCCATTTCTTTTTACAATAAAGTTGGAAAGTCTTTAAAGTTCAGGGGGTCAACACAACTGAGCTAGGTGGAGCTGGGACTCTGATTTGGTGCAAGTCTATTTCCTAAACCCCTGTTATGTCATTGTACAAAGGCCTTCCTTTTGGCCCTGTTGGCTCAGAATTCTGGGAAATGAAATCCAAGGTTGGGTAAGGTTGCTTTATGAGAATCATATGGGATAGATCAGAGTTTTTTATAGCAATGACAAAGGCTGGGGGATAATGAGTGCCTTATGACTAGCTTGTGAGCTCATTATATAGTTTAAATTTGAACTAGGAACCTCTTGGCTGAAAGCTCATTTTTCACATAACATTGTTTAGTGAGATGCTTAATTATAATTTCTTATAACTTATTTAAATTTTTAGGAGATGTGGAAGTGATAGTAGAAGCAGAACTTCATGCTTCACTGGGTTGCAAACTTTCCCAGTTTTCTCTTTGTTTTAGTTGTGTCTATTAAAATACAAGAAGATCTATGAAATTCTGGGAAAAGTATCCTTCTAGATAAGCCTATAAGGTTTACAGATCCAATGATTAATTTAACGTGAAAATGTAAGACACACTTTAACCAGTTATTGCATGAAGCAGCAGAAATATTTTAATGTGTCATTCATTAACATAATTCTCCAGACCGCCAATGTTGGTTGCCCTCTCACCATACTATCTAGCCTGAGGGAAAGGAAGAGCTGCCAAGCTATTATAGTAACTGAGCAATAAGCATGGCTGTGGCCAACCCTGAAAATACGTATCAGCCACAGTACAGATGTTAAATTTGGCCATGGAGCCCAGCCTGTGGGCCTTGCAGATGAAATAAGCTAAAAGCAACAAAAAGAGTTCATCTGTGGCAGACCCCACAAGAATTTGTCTGAGAGGAGCCTATAACTTAAAATCATTCGTCCTGACCTCTTCAGCTTTTATTTTTCTTTTCTGGCAAGATGATCCTTCAACGTGACTATCCAGTTCTGTTCTGTTGGTACAAACACCTGTTCCTATGAGCATAAACTAGATTTACATAAGCTCTACAGAGCTGGGCCATTATTGTTGATTAGGTAAAATAATACCACCTCGAGTTACAGATAGTCCTCAACTTACAACCATTTGTTTAATGGCCATTGGAAAAAGTCACTGGAAAAAGTGACTTTTTCACACTTACGAGCACAACAACCTCCCCATGGTCACGTGATCAAAATTTAGTCGCTTGGCAACTGGCATGTCTTTATGACAGTTGCACTGTCCCAGGGTCATGTGATCACCATTTGTAACCTTACCAGCTGGCTTCCGACAAGCAAAGTCCATGAGGGAAATCCTATTCTCTTAACGACCACATGATTCACTTAACAACCCAAGTGATTCACTTAATAAATGTGGTAAAAAGGTCATAAAATGGGACGCAACTCACTAACATCTGTCTTACTTAGCGACAGAAATTTTGGCCTCCACTGTGGTTGTAAGTCGAGGACTACCTGTTCTAAACTAATAAAGGTGAGATTTTTTAAAAAATCTAATCAATAAATAAGATTCTTTACACACATTGCCTGGAACTGAATCATGCAAGTCCCACCCTGCCAGCCTGAGAAACAGCTTGTAGGTCACAAACAGCACTGTGGGGAAGACCCACTCAACACTTGTTCAGCTATTTTTCTTTTTTTTTTTCCCCTAGAAGAGACTCAGTGGTGGGATTCAGCTGGTTTGCACCGGTTCAGTAGAACCAGTAGCTAAATTTTGCTGAGATCGGAGAACCAGCTGAATGCACACTGCTTCCGGAAGTCCAGTCTGGGCCTCCGAGGCCTGGAGGAGGCCTCCGAGGCCTAGAATGGCCGGCTGGAAGTGCATGGATGCCACTCCCAGAAGTCCATTCTAGGACTCGGAGGCCTGGAGGAGGAGGCCCCCCAGGACTAGAACGGCCCGCCGCAAGTGCATGGATGCCACTTCCAGAAGTCCGTTCTAGGCCTCAGAGACCCAGGCCTGCATCCAATAAGAGAACCGGTTGTTCGGGTATTTGAATCCCACCACTGAAGAGACTCATACTTCAGATATTTTCTAGAAGAGCACTAGACCCACTTTTAGAAATACCAGGCTTCCCTCCCCTCGCTTGCAGATCAGCTATCTCAGGACCAGGTTTTGATCATGATTAAATCCAGGAACTTTATTATTTGTCTCCTTGTTTTTAGAACAAGCAATTCCTACCAGCATCCATGCCAGAAAAAAACACCAATCCTTATCCTTAAGTTGTAAACTATAAGGATGGCACCAAACGTTGGCCTCGCTGCTGTTGTTGTTGTTGCATTTAAACTCCATTCGTATCATATGGCAAGGAGGGTGGTTGGTATTGTTTATGTAATGGTGGATAAACAGAACAAGAGAATCTGCCCTTCGTTGCCTTTAATCTGTCCTGCATTAAATAAGGATGCAACTTACCAGACTCGTCACTAAGGCAGAATACAGTAAGATTTCGTCATTAGGCCAGAGCAATAATAGTGGCACATTTTTCGGCCAGCTCAAGGGCTGGAGAAAGGAACACTGATGCAGCAGTGAGAAAGAGCCATAAATGGCAGGATCAAGACACAGGGGAGAGAGAACTTTGTGCAACACCTTTGGGTGTGCATGTGTATGTCTGTGTATTTTGAAAATTCTGATTTTTTTAAATGAACAGAATAAACCAGGAGTCTTCAAACTTGGCCCTTTGATGACTTGTGGACTTCAACTCCCAGCATTCCTCAGCCAGACAAAAAGCAAATTTGAGACTCTCTTAATAGAGCTGAACTTGCAGTTTAAGAAGTTTACATCTCTGAGCCATTTAATGGCTTATCCCTGTTTCGAGTATTCCGCGGAGTGACTTCAGCAGTGTAAGAGCGAATTCTCGTGATCCTATGCCATATACCAAGAACAAATTCTTTTTTAAAAGCTTTTTATTAGTTCTTTTTTCCTTACATACATATGTTAATTTTTCAACTAGCGTGCAGTTTGGGTTCAAAAACGCTAATACATAATCAAATCCTACTCTCTGATTCTTTCCTCTAGCCATTTGTAGAATAATTTCCAGCTTTGGTAGTATTCTGTTTCTTCTTTATCTTTCAGTCTCATAGTTAGTCTGTCTATCTCAGCGCATTCCAATATTTTTTTAATTACTTCTTCCTCTGGTGGTATTCCTTCATTTTTCCAGTATTGCGCAAAAGTTATTCTTGCTGCTGTTGTATTATGTAGAACCAAATATAAACTTTGACCATGAACAAATTCTTTCCACCAATCCATGAGTAGCGAAAATTATGGCCTTCTATAACCTATATTCACTCTCTTTGTGAACTTTGAACCAGACAACAAACAAGAAATGGGACACACAACTATGACTTGCAGGCTACATTTCCAGCATCAAACACTGGCCACAGCTCACCCAGCAAACCGCTGGTTTCTCATTTCCACCCTTTAAACTTCCCAAATCATGAAAACGCTAGCTCTCCTTAGCTAGAATTTTGATAAAGGAACTGTGTGGGGATACTTTTTATAACTTCCTGCATGAGCTTTTATCTGTGTTCCCTAGATGAATTCCTATTACTTATCCTGCTTGGTTCACACACAGTATTTCCTTCTGCCTATGAAGGCTCCCAATGTAACAAAGATATTCCTTTCCTCTATTTTCCTTTAAACAAAAAAACAAAAAAACCTCAATCAATCATCACCCCTCCATTCCTTTTATCTCTTTGAGGGAGTGAATTTGGGGAAGTGTCTGCTCTTTTCAGAAGTAGCCCCAACCATGCAGACAAGCTTCCCCCAACCCTTCCCTCATGCATTCAGACATTCATTCATAATTAGTCCTCAACTTAAAACCATTCCTTTAGCGACCATTCAAAGCTTCAGTGGCACTGAAAAATGACTCACGACTGGTCCTTGCATTTACGACCACTGCAGCAACCCCATGGTCACATGATCAAAACTTGGGAGCTTGGCTAACTGGCATGTTAGTTGCAATGACTGCATTGTCTGGGGGGGGGGGGGGTTTATGGGATCACCATTTGTGACCTTCCCTGCCAGCTTCCAATAAACAAGGGAAGGAGGGAAGCTGGATTTGCTCAATAACGGTAGCTAATTGCTTAACAACCTGTAATGGTCATAAAAGAGGTCATAAAATCAGGCACAACTAAGGGCCTTGCTTAGCAATGGAAACCCTGGTCCCAACTCTGGTTGCAAGTTGAGGACTATCTGTACATTTATTCACAACTGTCCAGGCAAGAGTTTCAGTGGTTTGTGATAACTGAACCCCACACCCTGGCATTTTGACACCCAGAGGCAACCTCACACACACACACACACACACACACACAGAGAGAGAGAGAGAGAGAGAGAGAGAGAGAGGGAGGGAGGGAGGGGGGCTCTTAGCATAGCAAAGCCAATGCTAAGACAGAGGGAGGAGAAATGCTTATGGCAGGAAAGGAGCTAATCAAAGGGCTGACAGACAGGGAAACAGAGGCGGCTTCTGATGATTGGCAGCTACTACAAGCAGGCAAGAGGACTTTTATTTAACTGCAGGGAGCGCAAGCTATGGGGAGCAGCGTATCCCTTGGGAATCCTGCTTGGAGCTTTGCCTGGAGCTCGGCAGCAACTTGAAAAGGAACAACCACACCGAAGTAGCAACTTATCCCAACTAGAGGAAGAAAGTTTGGAGAAAGGCAAAGCTCGTACGTTACGTTAAAGGCTTTGGGGGTTTTGTCTGAAATGAGTACCGAAAGACTAAGCACTAAAGAACTGAGTATTAAAGACATTATTCACGTGGCACCATGACCTTGCAAAGTCATTGAAAGAGCTGACGCAGAGCAATAGCCCGTTGTTGGGGAAGATCTGTGTCGCAATACAGGTAGTCCTTGACTTATGACAAGTTACTTAGCGAGCGTTCAAAGTGATGATGGCCCTCACTTACAACCACAATTTGAAGTTTCAACGGTTGCCACCACCACCCACAATCCCATGGCTGCGTTTTAGATGTTCGGTAACCAGCTCGCATTTAAAATTATGCAGTATCTCACAGTCACGGGACCACATTTTACGATGGTTTTTCTAAAAACTGGTATTTATTGTACTTCCAGGTTTTGGCAAAAGTGACTTGATAGCAAACTACTAGTTCACTTAATGACTGTAATGTTTGCTTAACAATTGCCACACACGCACAGACACACACAAAAGTTGCAAAATCAGATTGGTTACATGGGCGATTCGATTTATAACCATTTATGACTGTGATAGCTAGGTTCTATTATGGTCGTAACTCAAGGACTACCTGGTAAAGCTCTCGCCACAGATTTGCTATGCTCTGGTGTGTCCAGTCCTCAGAGAACAAAGAGCCCTTGCCGTACCTTGGTTTCCTTTCTTCTCAAACCATCTTATTTTCATAAAAAAAATAAATAAATCTGGCATTTGGTATTAAGTAGGCAACTGAGAAACAGCTTTTGCAGCAACATACGAATTAGCCCTCAGACGATTCTAATTGCCTCCTTCCTTACTCATAGCATGTTATGCAAAATCGGGCAGCCTTTCTTAATTTTACTCAACTGATCAGGACAAATATATCCCCACCATTATCCATATTTATCTGTCCCTGAATCCATGTGGTGTGTGTGTGTGTGTGTGTGTGTGTGTGTGTGTGTGTATGCATGTGTTTTCTCTTCTAAAGAGGTCTTCCACAGCTGATCCTCTCTGTTTCCCCCATATGGCAGCAGTAAAGCACATTTTCTTGCAGCTAAAGTTACACTGCTGTTCCTCGTGGCATCCATCCAGCACCAAGACAAGACTGAGAATTAAAGTGGCAGGACTGTCAATCCTCTGCTCAAGATGGGTTCCTGCAGACAGCAGTGCAGCTGGGAAAAGTTTGTTCTCTGTTGTGTCCTGGGACTGCGGTTAGAGTTGGGGGTGGAGGGGAAGGGGGGTTTGCAAATGGAAAAACAAAATGTTTGCAGCTCCACCACAAGCTCTAATGCAAATTACACATTTCGGCTCATTTGAAGCACCGAAAGGCTCCTGACCTTACATCAGGAAAATCCAAAAGCAGATGGTGAGAGGCTCCATTTTAATGAAAGCGCCTCAGTCATTATAAATAAATGCCTCCTCAACCTGTCATGGTGGTTGTGGTATGTCTCCAGCCCCAACTCCTTTCCCCAAATCCTCTTTGTTTGCAGATTCAGATGCAGGGAGTTGTGTTGTTGTTACATGTCCTCAATGTCTGGCTAGAGCTGGCTGGTGAATTCGAGGCATAATTCATTCCTGTGGTGAGGCACAGTAAAAAGCTTATAGGCGGGTTTCGCTTAATCGACCCAAGTACGGTTGAAATCAATGTGTGGTCTACAGCTTCTGCTAACTTTCTGCAAGGAGAATGAGTTGTTACTATTCCATTTAAGGCTAAGAAGAAGATAAAGGTAGATATCACCATTCCTGTCCTGTTCGTGTCGGAAACACCAAAGGCACTTTCGGGTTGAAGGAGTTAGCCAGTGACATCACCGTTGTCTGTGGGATACTCAATAGGGGACTCCTTTCATGTCCTCTGTTAATGTTCCCACTGAAGTGGTACCTATCTGCCTACTTGCAATTACTCCCTTTTCGAACAGCTGGCTAGAACATAGAGTTGGAAGGGGCCTCAGAGGTCTTCTAGCCCAACCCCCTGCTTGTGCAGGAGACCCTCTACCATTTCAGACAAATGGTTGTCCAGTCTCTTTTGGAAAGCCTCCAGTGATGGAGCACCCACAGCTTCTGAAGGCAAGCTGTTCCACTGGTTGATTGCTCTCAGCGTTAGGAAATTTTTCCTTAGTTCTAGGTTGCTTCTCTTCTTGCTTAGTTTAAAAGCTGGAGCAAATGACAGGAGCTCACCCCACTATGGAGCAGCACTCGGCTCTCGAACGCAGGCCCTTGCTAATTGTTAATCCAGCGTCCTAACCACATGAGCTGCCATCACGCTCCTCGCTAAAAGCAGCTGCAAGGAAAAGATGCTATACAGGCAGTCCTCAACTTACAATCATGCGTTTAGTGACCATTCAAAGTTACAATGGGGCTGAGAAAAGTGACGTACGGTCAGTTCTTGCACTTGCAAAGGGCGCTGCATCCCCATGGTCACATGATCAGAATTCAGGTGCTTGGTAACCGGGATATATTTATAAGAATAATAATAATTTAATTTCTATACCGCCCTTCTCCCGAAGGACTCAGGGCGGTGTACAGGGCAAATACAATAAAAATACAATATACAAAGGCTAAAAAGGAATTAAATAGTGCAGCCCAATAACAATAAAAATAATACAATTAATATTAATATTAAAATACCCCAAACCCATCAGACCAGGCCGGCTTGTTCAAATAAGTATGTTTTTAGATCACGTCGGAAGGAGCGAAGGTCGGGAGCCATCCGGAGCTCAACCGGTAAACGGTTCCAAAGGTCTGGCGCGCCCACAGAGAACGCCCTCCCCCTGGGGGCCGTCAGTCGACACACTTTGACCGACGGCACCCTAAGGAGGCCCTCTGTGGGAGCGCACTGGACGAAGGGAAGTTGATGCCGGCAGCAGGTGCTCCCGTAAGTAATCCGGACCCATGCCATTTAGGGCTTTATAGGTCATTACCAGCACCTTGAATCTTACCCGGAGGGCAACCGGAAGCCAATGCAGCTTCAACGTTGCAGTTGCAACGTCCCTGGCTTCACATGATCACCATTTGTGACCTTCCCAGCTGGCTTTCAATAAGCAACGTCAGTGGGGAAAGCTGGATTTGCTTAACCTCCATGTGATTCACTTAACAACTGAAGTGATTTGCTTAACAACTGTGGCAAAAGCCAGAAAATTGGGCATGGGTCAATTAAGAACCACCTTGCTTAGCAAAGGAAATTCTAGTCCCTACAGTGGCGAATGATGGAGAGAAAAGCAAGCCTGAGGCAGTAATAGCAAAGGTATTGCTTTTTAGAGTGATACAAACTCTTACTTTCAAACTGGATTGATGTGAATTTCTTATTATTTCTCACCCACACATTTTAGAAGTTTGAGTATCACTCTTAAATGATCTTGACACAAGAAATCATTCAGGAATGTTAGCTCAATTATCTTAGTTACGTGGGGAAGAGGACTGGGCTACCATTTCTCATCAGATGCAGTTTCCATTTTATTCTACGCTTGCCCTGAATTGTTCTGTTCAATCCTGAATATCATTATTCAATATGGTATAATAAATCCTCGGCATGTCTAATGCTGGCTTGAACCCCATGGTGCCCTATGCAAGTATTTATTTATCTGGAGCATTTAGGCGAGTGGCTTAGAGTAACAACAAAATCCTGGCAGGCAAATTAAAATCATAAAGCCAGAGTGTCAAATTAAGTACAAATCTCAGCTGCAAACAATAAAATCCATACATTCTAAGCTAACTTTCTCCCAGTGCCTGTGTTATGAGTAACTAAGGTGTGGCAATTCCAGGACATCTGGAAGGTGCCAGATTAGTCAAGTGATATGAAGAAAGCCAGCCAACAGAATATGGTGGGCCTTTGGGGGTGGTCCATTTCATTTCTTAGATTTGTATCCCACCTTTCACGCAGGAACAGAAAAGCTACATATGTGGTGCTCTTTCCTCCCTTGTTCTCCACAACAACAATGCTGGGAAATAGGCAGGGCTAAGAGACCATCAGTTCTTTGAGGCACCACATGGATTCCAGGGCTTTTTGTTTTGTTTTTGTTGTAGAAAATGCATAATTTTGAAAGCCTGTCCCAGTTTGTCATAACATATCATGGATATGCCTACTTTAATGGAAAGAAGGACTAGGGGTGACATGATAACAGTGTTCTAACATCTCAGGGGTTGCCACAAAGAAGAGGAAGTCAAGTTATTCTCCAAAGCACCTGAAGGCAGGACAAGAAGCAATGGATGGAAACTAACCAAAGAGAGAAGCAACCTGGAACTAAGGAGAAATTTCCTGACAGTTAGAACAATTAATCAGTGGAACGATTTGCCTCCAGAAGTTGTGAATGCTGCAACATTGGAGTTTTTAAAGAAGAGATTGGACAGCCATTTGTCTGAAAGGGTATAGGGCACGGGTGTCAAACTCTCCACGTCACATGACGTGTTCCGACATATCGCAACTTTTTTGCATTGCCAGAACTGGGGTGGACGCAGTGCAACTGGCCTGCAGGCCAGCAGTTTTGACACCCCTGGTGTAGGGTTTCTTGCCTGAGCAGGGCATTGGAGCAGAAGACCTCCAAAGTCCCTTCTAACTCCTTTATTCTGATATTCAACACCCTTTTAGGCCTGTGTTATATTTTCTGCAAATCCCCCTGCCCCATAATCGTTCACCAATTATTATTTCTCTCTTTCCAAGGTCTGTACTCTTTTAAAGCAGTATTTTTCAATCTGGGCAACTTTAAAAGTGTGGACTTCAATTCCCAGTGTTCCCCAGCACTATGCTGACTAGGAATGCTAGGGATTGAAGTTCACACACATCAATTTTAAGATATGTAGACTTCAACTCCCTGGGGTTGGCTGGGGAATGCTGGGAGTTACGATTCCCACATATTAAAGTGAGCTTCTGTAGTTCAGGGTGAATTGAAAACTGAGCCTCCTTCATACTAGTCCCACCAACAATTTGCTACTTCTCAAAAACTATCCTGCTATATACAGTATATATATATATAGGTAAGGTAAAGGTTCCCCCGCACATGCATGCTAGTCGTTTCCAACTCTAGGGGCCGGTGCTCATCTCCGTTTCAAAGCTGAAGAGCCAGCGCTTGTCCGAGGACATCTCCGTGGTCATGTGGCCGGCATGACTAGCCGCCAAAGGCGCACAGAACGCTGTTACCTTCCCACCGTAGTGGTCCCTATTTTTCTACTTCCATTTTTATGTGCTTTTGAACTGCTAGGTTGGCAGAAGCTGGAACGAGTAACAGGCGCTCACTCTGTTACGCGGCACTCGGAATTCAACCCGCCAAACTGCCGATCTTCTGATATATATATATATATATATATATATATATACACACACAAACACACATATATATACATACACACACACACACACACACACACACACACACACGGTCCCCAAGCTTTTGGGCACCAGGGACCACTTCCATGGAGAACGTTTTTTTTCACGGACCAGAGAGTGCATGGTTTTGTGTGCTGCCTGCATCCCGCGAATGGGGCTTTGCTTGTTTGTGCGGACCTGTTGCTGGCATGCCGCAGCCCGGTACCAGTCGACGGACTGGGGGTTGCTCTAATCCCTTGAAGAATACTGAATGCCATGTCCTGGCATCTTTCCCAAATACCTTCTAGAGCAGTGGTCCCCAACCTTTTTGGCTTGGTGGACTGGGGGAGGAGGGGATGGTTCCGTGTGAGTGGTGGCACGTGCACGTAATTACATTTGCATGAGCACAAACAACTCCATTTGCAAGAGCGCATGCAATTACATTTGTGTGAGCAGTGCACGTGAACACACACTCTGTAGCCCACCACCTGCGCAGCCTGGTTCTGAACATGGCCCGGGGGTTGTGGACCCTTGTTCTAGACAATATATGACCACCCCAAAGCAAGAGCTTAATCTTAGACTCATAAGCCAACATAGAAAGCCAGTTTGTTCTAGTGGCTAAGGCACTGGGCTAGAAAGCAGGAGATCACGAGTTCTAGTCCTGCCTTAGCCATGAAAGTCGGCTGGGTGACTTTGGGCCAGTCACTCTCTCTTAGCCCAGCTCACCTCACAGGGTTGTTTTTGTTGGGGGGAAAATAGGAGGAGGAAAGTGTGGTAGATATATATTCACCATCTTAAGTTTTTTTGTAAAAATAATGAAGGCAGGATTCAAATAAATATTATTATTCAAATAATAAATATTAAAAAAATCTTTTTTTCTACTGAAGAATAATTCAAATGTTTCTTTCATCATTTAAACTGAGATAGAAGGGATAAAGCATGTGGCTCTCTTTGCACAGCATGTGTTTGATAATGGAACAAGAATATTTGCGTGTCTTCCCCACCTATAAGGAAAAAAAGAGGGGAAGGGAGGGAGAGAGAGAGATGCATATTTATCTTTCCACTCTCTTTGAAGAATAGAGCTCAATGGTCATGTCCACTGATTACTGTTGTATCAGATTGTGCTGTAGTTTGTTTGTTTGTTTTTTGAGATGACCACTACTTTTCTGACTCCCATGCTATGTAGTTACTATATTATGTAGTCTTGATTAAGGACCCCTTAATTGGGAACAATGCTGCAAGTATCCATAAAAACATCTCAGAATTTACCTTTGCTCCCTTCTCATACTTCTAGAAAAAAAAAAAGAGAGAAGGGAGTAAAGGCATCCAAAATGCTGGGTATTGAATTACAGAGGAGAATTTATAGACCTATTATTTAAAGGGGGGAGGGAGTACTCCTGCTTTGTATAATGCAGAACATATGCCCTTCGCCAGGTTCTATCAAGTCTGTTTTGCCTTCTCAGATGCTTCGTCCCAATCAGTTGTCTTTTGTTTCTGTGCAAAATGAAAAATGCCACAAAACCACCAATCAGAAACAAAGGACCAATTAGAGACCAAGTCTTACTAACCTGCACTGATCGGAAACCAGCACTCAGGGTATCTGGGTATAAAGTCGGGATCCCAGTCAGCGCCTGTGGACGGTGAAATGTTAGCAAATTGCTACCAGGACCACAGTTACTAAACCTTGAAGGACAACACTACTCAACAGATACTGGCTATCAAAGCCTACACCAGTATACAATTTAAAGGCATCTTTCCAACGTCGTGGGCTTTCCATCAGGTAAGCTCTCCTAAGGTCTGAAGTAATAGAGACAAAGCTACTCAGCCCTCAGTCCCTTGTTTGCTCCGGGTCCTGTCAATCAGAGAACGATGTTTTTTACAGGATCCAGAAAGCATTCCTTTTCTGTCTTGGTCCCTGTCCTTTGGATCACCGTCTCACCTGAGGTTAGGTTGGTCTGATCCTGTTGGGTTTTTGGAAACCTGTCAGAACCTAGTTATTTTCTCCCCGGTGGGGGTTGGGAAATTAGATGAGCCCATAATATGTTGACCGGTTGATTTCCTTGTTGATGTTTTAAGGTTTTCATTTTGACTAATTCTTGCTTTTCATTTGGTTGTGGTTCTGTTTATTATTATTTTTCAACTCAGTCACCCAGTTATGCTTGCAAGATAGAAGGCCGTATAAATCCATTTGAATCAAGCAATCAATAGAAATTTCCCCAAATCCTAGCTGCCTACGCCATTCTCTTCACAAAGAAGACCAAAATCTATCTAGTTGAGGTTGCCAACGGTAGCAAGTTGGCCAGAGATGCCCAGCATTTCTAGGAAGTATCATCCTGTTCAATAAACTGTCCTCTATGGGTAAAACCTCCTTCCCATTTGAAAACCAAGCCAAACTACTGAATATATACTATGTTATTTATCCTCAGCCTTGAGTTATGGACATTGTACATGGATGTAAGTCACTCAAGTTGAAATAATTCTGTGACCAAAAAAAAAAATATCTGGAATAAACTTCCCAACTTCACAAATTGTTCCAATACCAAGAAGTGTATCAGTCAGCATACAAAGCTGAAAGAGACCCGCAGTATAATCCTTTATTCAGAAGCAAGCATCTTCAAATCTACAACAAATAATATATAAAGATGGAAGGTATTATGCCAGACGTAATATTGGGGTGAAAATGCAGAGTGAAAATCCAGCAATTACACACACACACACAATCAGTTTGTTCTGTGATTGATGCATATGATTTAGGCATTAGCGTAAGACAACATAGGTAGTAACATACAGTGCACGGGTGTCAAACTCGATCGCATCACGTAACGTATTGTGACGTATCGCAATGTTTTTTGCCTTTGCAGAGCCGGGGTGGGCGTGACCTGCATGTGACGCATCCAGCCCACGGGCCACCAGTATGACACCCCTGGTATAGTAGTTAAAGGCATCAGGCTAGAAACTTGGGGCCATGAGTTCTAGTCTCACCTTAGTTGTGAAGTCAGCTGGATGACTTTAGGTCAGTCTCTCTCTCAGCTCGTTAGAAGGCAATGCCAACAAAATTGCAGGGACTCATCCAGGCAGTTGCCAAGAGTCAATGCTGATTCAAAGGCATCACCCAAAAGGCAGTAATATAAGGGCACCAGACAGACACAGGTTCAAGTTCACCCTCAGCTTGGAAGTTCACCAAGTAACATTGGCTTAGTAACTCTCAAACCAACGTACTTCACAGAATCCTCATTGTGGGGACAAGTGGAAAGAAGACACAGTATATATATATATATATACCACCTTCTACTCCAGAACAAAAGGCAGGAGTAAATTCTAACAAATACATCTCTAGAAAACCAGAAAGTTAAGTAACAGGGTTAGTGCTGTAGGTTATCTGCTTACGGTGGCCTTGATTTGAATTTCATTCATTTAGAAAAGAATGCCCTCATTCAGTCTCTATTTCCTTCCTCAAAGGAGAAAAGGGAGGAAATATATCACCTGAAGTTGTTTCTTAAATTAAATCAGAACAAGAAAAAGAAATGCCTTCCTTGTGTAGGATATTTCCAAACCAATAGATCAACTTAAATGAATCCTAAGAACGTGCTTATGAGCATTCCATTTTAATGACACCAAAACAAGAGCACAGAATCAAGTGTGATGAATAAACACAGTGTGAATCTTGAAAACCCTCCTCTCCATAAAGAATGTGTAGGTTTGTGTACCCTACATGCATGGAAATATATGCCTATGCTCCTTATCACAGATTAACAGAAAACTTTCTCACATTTGTACTCTCAATTTACCAGACAAAACAGGAGGCACTTTTGCATTTTGCATATTCTGGTATGTGTTTTTTTTCTTAAATAAAGAAGCCTGTTTAATTTACAAGGGCTGTTTACACACTGTATTTGTACAGGTATAATTTAGTCGTTATCAGTAAACACAGGGCTCAAAAAGGAGGCTTGGCAATTGCCTTCAAACCACAGGTTTTCTTTTTCCCTAGGTTTTATTTTTTTTTAAAAAAAAAGGCTGAATAGGAAAGATAATTTGACATCCCCTGCCTGTGCACACACACATACACGCAAGCCACATTGCCTTATTAATCTCGCTTCCAGTGTAACAGCAGATCATAACCAAGATGGTAGCATGTTTAATGCTTTTCATGCACCATTTGGCTGTGATCCACTGGCCTTAGGAGGAGAGATAAGTATTTACATCTCTTATCAGTCACAGATGGCTTTTAAAACTCAAGGCTGTCTGGCAGGACTTAAGTTAATGAACAGAAGTGCTTTTATGAAGTACTGGTATGTACAGACGGAGATGTAACTTCGGTTATTCAAGAGAGTGTAAAAGAATATATCTCAAATAGGATTTGAACAACTTAATCTAGTCACTGCAGCATTTATGACTCATTTCGCCAGAAAACAGTTCCTTTTCGGAGTAAAAATGGATTGGAGTGCAGCCTTTTTAAAGCTTTTGGAATTATGCAAGGTTCAAGTTTAAATAGAAATGGAGTGGGCTTCTATGAATACTGCTGCAGGATTTTATTACTGGGAAATGCTTTTTTTAAGAACTTGTGCCAAGATTATACTGTAGCTCCTTTTCACATAATGGAGGGGAGGGTGGGTGGGTGAATCTGCATTTTGTGTAATCACCACAATGCTGAACCGAGTCTGTTTCTGGGAGACAATGACAGAAAAATCAAATGCTAAGGACATAAATCTGAAAACAGTTTCTTATTTTGTAGAAATAATCATCATTATTCTGGCATTTTCAAAGGCAACCGAATCCTAGGAACAATTCGTGCCATACTGAGGGCCTTAGGAAGGATTGAAAGGGGGAGAAAATGGATTGTAAAAAACAGAAAACAGAACGAGTTTCTGGATCAGCTCTCTTTTTATATACAGTGCTGTTGAAATTTGTTAAGACCATATGTTAGTCATATTGAGGCAGGCACGGTCTGACTTTATGAATGTTGGCATGATCCCAGCAAACACTCAAAATCTGATGCATCTCAGATTCGTTGACTAGCTTACTCTGGAACGAGATGTGGGTGGAAGCTGAAGAGGAAAAAATAGATTCAGAAAATGGAGTTTGTTAAAAAGGCCTGGTGGTGCCTCAGACTGTCTGGGAAAAGTCCAGATGTTCATCCAGAGCTGGCTGACTATATATTACTTTTATCAGGCACATTCAAGGATGGCCTGTTGTGAAAGAAACGCTGTTCAGATATATGGAGCTACGGGTTGAACGGTCTTATGGAGTCTGCAAATGAGGATACAGCTGCTAACCCAATTCTTTAAGTGAAGCATAACTAGCATCATTCAGAAAAGGGCTGAGGATCCCCAGCTAACCATGCATCCCACCTCCAAGGGGGAAACCCTAAAGATGGGCTGCTTCATGGGGACCTCATCATAACTGCAAGTAGTCCTCTACTTACGACCACAATTGAGCCCTAATATTTCTGTTATTAAGTGAGACATTTGTTAAGTCTCAGCCTTTCTTGCAACACCTGTTAATTGAATCACTGCAGTTGTTAAGTTAGTTACACGGTTGTTAAGTGAATCTGGCTTCCCCACCAACTTGGCTTGCCAGAATGTCACAAAAGGGGATCATGTGACCTTGGGACAATGCAACCATCATATATATATGAACCGGTTGTCAAGCATCCAAATTTTGATCACATCACCCTGAGGATGCTGCAATGGTGTAAGTGTGAACAACAGTTGTAAGTCCCTTTTTTCAGTGCGGATGTAACTTCCAACAGTCACTAAATCAACTTGTTAATTTGAGGACTACCTGTACTAGGAGAAATGAGATGGCACTCACAGTGGGGCCAGCAGAACATGACTAACTCCCTTCATTTCTAATTTCTGGTCCTCCACACCTCTAAACTCAAAGTCTGATCTCTTGCCTTCCATCCCTCTGTATGTCAAAATGAAATAAGGTAGTCCTCAACTTACAACATTCATTTTATCATTCGAAATTACAGCGGCAATGAAAAATGTGGCTTATGACTGACTGGTCCTTGCACTTACTACTATCGCAGCATTCCCACGGTCATGTGATCAGAATTCAGGCCCTTGCAACCAGCATGTATTTACCATGGTGGCATTGTCCTAGGAACATGCGATCTTCCCAGATGGTTTCTGACAAGCAAAGTCAATGGTGTTCAATTAACAACCATATGATTTGCTTAACAGCTGCAGTGATTTGCTTAACAACCATGGCAAATAAAATCAGGCTTGACTCACTCCACAACCACCTGGCTTGACAACAGAAATTCTGGCCCTAATTGTGGCTGTAAGTCAAGGACTACCTGTCTATACATTTTAAATGCACAACATAGTGCAAATGAGTCCCGCAATTACAACGGGAGCCCATTCAATACTGTGGGCTTCGATGGGTATCTCTTTGTAGCACCATTTTTCTCCATACAGATGGTTTGCTCAGAAGTGAAAACAAACAAGATAGCCAAAGATCTCCATGGCTTCTAGAAAGAGTTGGCAACCTTACTGAGGAAGACAACAAAAAAAGGGAGAACGAGATATCTCCATCCCTCTTTGGGGAAGACAAAAAGGAGAAAGAGATAAAGGCAGAACTTTTGGTCTACACAGCAGGCAAGGAAAAAGAAGACATAAGTCCACCCTGCCACATCCTTTAACTCCGCAGCTTACAGTTGATAAACAACAGCAAGGGAAAGTAACAGAATTAAAAACAGGCTGAGTTTATCCTGTATTAAAGACAACTTGTGATTCTAAGGGGCAGTAGCCTAGTTAGGGACAATAAGTCTGTCCTGGACTCACTAATCTGTCACTCAGTGGCTCTATGGAAGCTATACAAGCCCTGGGGACAGAACAAAGTCAGTTTCCCCGGTCAAAAGTGGGGAGACACATCCAAGAATTATTGGCAGATGCGTGTTTTCCAGCCAGCATGGGAAAGCTTTGGGACAGTTTCTTAGCATGTATGAAAGATGCAGCTTTCTTTGTATGCTTAGGGATAATAATTAAAAGAGCCTTGGTGGAGCAGTGGGCTAATGCCTCCTTAAGTAACACCAGCTGCCTGCAATTAGTGAAGGTTCGCATCCCACCAGGCTCAAGGTTGACTCAGCCTTCCATCCTTCCGAGGTAGGTAAAATGAGGACCCAGATTGTTGGGGGCAATTAAGCTGACTTTGTAATAATGCCGCTTGGGGTGTGTGTGAAAGCAGGCATATACATAGAATGAAGGCTACTGCTAAGCTTGTAAGCCGCCCTGAGTCTTCGGAGAAGGGCGGGATATAAATGGAATTAAAATAAAAATAATAATAATTAACCTGATTTTATTTTTTGAGAAACGTCTACTCTCCCAGAAGCACTCTTAATAAAAACCTCTTATCCAGCTGGGCAGGAGTGCAGGATGCAGTATTGCACATGATGGAGCTGCTATTCAATCAGAGATGGCTCAAGACTGGTTCCTCGTAGCCTTTTATTTTTAAAACAAGAATAAAAATCTAGGAATCAGAACAAAATGGCTTCAGGCTGGCTTCAATAGCGTTTCCTGAGCAGTCTTTCGACAGACAGTACTACAACAGCCTGCAAACCACTGCAAAGGGGACTGAACATGTGCTGCTTTTGCCTCATTAAAAAAAAGGAAAAGAAAACATGTTGTTAACTCCCTAAAATGCATTGAACAGACACAAAGCAGAACTTCCTGTTTCAAGCAGATAAGTTCTCTTGGGGCTTTCACTGCCTGTTTCTGCTAAGGCTATGTCCTTATCTAGTCTCCCGATAAGGGTCAGTTTTGCCCTGCTTTGCTTCATGTTATTCATTCTTCAGGTAGGTAATGAGGACAAGGAAGAAAGTAACCCATTATAGTAGATTAGAGAGTCTTGGGAAACAGGAAGAGAGGTGGAATTTCTATCTCTATGGTGGGTGTGCAGATATAACAAAATGAGGTGATAGAGAGGTTCTCCCTTCCGTTTTTTTTTTCTGATGACACACAAAGACACACTATAGATATAAACTGGTAGTTAACAGTCCTTTTTTTTAACTCCCAGAAAGCTGAGGACCACGGTTATCAAAATAAAGAGAAAGGGTGTTTTAGTGTTATAAGCTACCATTCCTAGGCTGCTATTTTTCCCGATGAACGCTAGGGATTTTGGATGGTAAAGCCACTGCAATGTCCCCATGCAGAGAGAGCTCCACGTGCAAAGAAAATTGGCTTCTTTAATGGGCAAGCAAAGCCATTCCTAGGATGGCCATCAACACAAAGCCCCAAGGAAGTGCCACATGAGTCTTGCCTACTCCGCAAGAAATCCCAGATTATATGTGTGGAGGATGCCCAGAAACCATATTTGAAAGAAATGTTCCTGTTTACGTAATAGTGGATGATCTATGGCCACAGTACTGCAAGCAGCCCCTAAAATTTAAGGGTGGGAAAAAGTTTTCTCCCCAAAGGACGAATAAATAAAATCATAGTGTAGCTCTATCTACATCACTAATTAACCTGTACAGCAGGAGTCTTCAAACTTGGCCCTTTTGTGACTTGTGGACTTCAACTCCCAGAATTCTGGGAGTTGAAGTCCACAAGTCATAAAAGGGCCAGGTTTGAAGACCCCTGCTGTATAGGTCTCAACCCCACAAAATAATGAAATGTAAGACCTTTCACTCAAAGGCTTCCTCACTCAGGGTAGATATTTTGGATAGATCCAGACACTCACGGGCCGCCTAGCTTTAATCTTTACTAAGTTTGCCAAGGACCGTAATAAAAATATTTGAATTGAATTGAATTGCAGATAATAGAAGCACACAAGCAACCAGAAACCCTGATTTGTTTATTTTTTTTTACCTACGAAAATGGAGAGGAGGTAATGAAGCAGTCACCTGTTCAGTATACAATGTACACCTGCTTCCTCTCCAATGAGGTTCAGAGTTGGGGAATATTAAGAATTGTTAAATAGCTAACGGGATGCTGAACTTCCCCTTTCTGATGAGTTGGGATTCCATATCACACAGAAAAATTGTGTCGGTTGCTAACTAAAAATAATATTGCCACTAATTATAACACATTTAATAAAAAATATTCTATCCCTAAAAACCTTGTGAATAGGTAGGTAAAATGAGGACCCAGATTGTTGGGGGCAATTAAGCTGACTTTGTAATAATGTCGCTTGGGGTGTGTGCGAAAGCCCTAATAAGCAGGCATATACATAGAATGAAGGCTACTGCTAAGCTTGTAAGCCGCCCTGAGTCTTCGGAGAAGGGCGGGATATAAATGGAATTAAAATAAATAATAAATAAATAATCATCCTATGAAAGATGATGGTTTCTTTCTGGAAGGTTATTTGTTTGCTTGTGGTATTTTTATCCCACTATAACTTACAGTGCCTTCAAGCTGTTTCTGTTAACTGGGAATCCGGTGGGGGGAAGTAGAACCGAGATGCCCTATGCACAAGTCACTCATGCATTCGTGACCTCTCGGATAGACTACTGCAACGCTCTCTACATGGGGCTGCCCTTGAATACCACTCGGAGGCTCCAGCTGGTGCAGAATGCGGCCGCGCGAGTTGTGATGGGAGTCTCCCGATACTCCCATGTAACACCTCTGCTCCGCAAGCTACATTGGCTTCCAGTTGTCTTCCGGGTGAGATTCAAGGTGCTGGTGATGACCTATAAAGCCCTAAATGGCATGGGCCCGGATTATTTACAGGAGTACCTTTTGCCGGCGTTAACTTCCCATGTCCTGTGCACTCCCACAGAGAGGGCCTCCTCAGGGTGCTGTCGGTCAGGGAATGTCGACTGGCAGCCCCCAGGGGGAGGGCGTTCTCTGTGGGCACGCCTGCCCTCTGGAATCAGCTCCCTGTTGAGCTCCGGATGGCTCCCGACCTTCGCTCCTTCCGCCGTGACCTGAAGACTTGGCTATTTGAACTTGCCGGCCTGGACTGAGGGACTGGGGTTTTAGATTTTAAATTTTAAATTTTAGAACGTGTTTTATTGTTTAGGGCTACTTGGTTTAATTTATTTTAATTTTTGTATATTATGCGTTGTATATAGTGTTTCAATTGCCCTGTACACCGCCCCGAGTCCTTCGGGAGAGGGGCGGTATATAAATCCAAATAATAAATAATAATAAATAAACCATTAATACAAATTTAAAATATAACAAATGTATCCAAGAATTATGCTTTATTCCGAAGTCCATTTCCAATAGTAAACATATTGGACATGTTTTGAGGAATTGGATTTGAATTAACGCATATAACGGAGTTAACCTTTATTTATTTGTTTGTTTGTTTGTTTGTTTAGCCTATCACACTCTGTACATTTTTGAATGTTAGTTGGATCGTACTGAAAAAGCATGTTGTTGAGAGCCCACATAAGGATAATACAACCATATAGAAATTCTGGACTAGTTCTTCAACAAAATATAGGTTGCTGTCCCTATTTTTTCACCCTTCTATACGATGCTGAAGTTCGGCCTTGATGCCATACACAGAAAGGATAAACTCATGTTTGTCTAATAGCAATTTTGAACACACCATTCACCACAGAGGTCCAACAAGATAAAAATTTAAATTTAAATGTAGCTTGTACTTGGTGACAGTCATCTTTGTAGGCCCCTTTTATGTGTATGTTTTTTCTTAAGGGCCCTGCCTGCATTAAATACCGAATTAACTAAACAGTTTTGAGTATTAGACAGCCGGGATAATAATGTCACCTTCTCTGAAACCGGAGGGGCAAAAAAAAAAAAAAAACAAGGCATGTTTTCCCTGATTTTTCCTAAGTATTCAAGCCACATACATCTGCCAGCTTGTTTAAAAAAAAGAAAAATCACATTTTAAGGCTTGCAGGTGTGATTCATGGGGAGAACATCTGTAACGCTGAGCAACTAACGAAGTTAAAGACAGAGAAAGCTGGCACATCAGCTGCTAAAACTTTCAGCTGTTGTGCAGTTTTGTGCTGCTTTCCAAATTCACAGATTATGAATATGCTGCTCAGAGACAAGGCTCTATCTCCAGCTGCACATTCTTAGCTTCTACGATGTGCTCTGGACATTTGTTAACAGTTTTCTTCACGCAGAGAACTGTTCAACACTTTTTTGCAGTGTTTTT
The DNA here is from genome assembly GCF_947247035.1 of Vipera ursinii. NCBI lineage: Eukaryota > Metazoa > Chordata > Lepidosauria > Squamata > Viperidae > Vipera > Vipera ursinii. The sequence continues at coordinate 218,693,970 of NC_139513.1, read as the reverse complement.
AGGTACCTTTTCATTTATTTTTTTTCAAACTTGGACGAGGGGCCTCTTGTCTTTCGAGACAGACTTGCTGTTGAAATGAAAGATGGAAGCAGAAGTTTAAAAAAGATTGTTTTTTTTTATAAAAGCAAATCTGAAATGTGGAGTTATTAGGTGTATATCCCCCTCTTTTCCCCCCACTGATCCATGCACCCCACTTTTCCACTATGCTTATACTGGGCCTGACCCACAAAGAAAGTTCCTTTGTACAAACTGTGATATTTTAACATTGCCATGCCATGCCATGCTAGGAATTCTTGTAGGAAATGAGTTGTTCAGCATTTCTTGGACAAATGTACAGATGGGAATATAATGCAAATGTCACACTTTTCTGAACATTGCGTTACAGTTCTCAATAGTGTAAATATCTCAAATTATGCATTAAACATATGTTTTCAGATGAAATACATATTGCATTGCATACTGAAAATGTTTACTAAGATATATTTTGCTAGAAGATTAAATTGTTAATTGCAGACTAATACAGAAACAGTTACGGGTAAAAAAACATGCAAACCTCCCCCCCCCTCCCTCAGATTTAATTCAGTTTATTTCTCCAAATCGGTCTAGCAGTTCCTTGGTGTCGAGATTTAGAAATATAGTCAAACTGGCATTCCCACACCCAAAAAAATCATCAGTTTATCTAAATGAATTAATAAAGTTGTTTCAGGTTTCTCGTAATGTTGAGATCTTCTTTTTACTGAACTGTACAGATTTAGCATCCAAACAGCTCCGAGAAAGGTCACATGAATTTTACAAGTACGGTCTTAAAGAATGGAAGGGGGCTAGGTCTCTTCCAAACTGAGGCTGTAGCAGCTTGAAACAGGATGGGGGGGGGGGAAATGGCTCCAAAGAAAATTTCACTCACGGTTTGATTTATAAAGCAGGCTTCATCATTCTTGAAGGCAAACATCTGCCTGGATCCTGGGATATGAGAAAGGCACAAAGTAGATATTCTTGTACAGCTGGTAACCAGGTTAAAAGCACTAAGAAAAATGCAAATACATGGGAAAACTTTTAAGTTCCATTTGTACTGTGCTATTCCAATAAGCTTTGAAAATATATCAGTCCTTGGAGGCAACAAAATACTGTTTTTGCAAGATTCCATTATCTAATATATTTTAAATAAGTTGTTAGGGGCATTAATTATTCAGAAAGTAAGGAAATTTTGGAAATGTCAACAGTCCCAAAAGAGTTGGGAATATCAACCTAAAATTGTCACTCCTGAATACTGGAACTTTGATCCTCATCTTGCACTTCATTATTTTTAACTTAGTTTTTGCTACTAAAGCTTTACACTTAGTCTTTGGGAGCCCTATTTGATTTTTTTGCGGGGTGTTTCCTTACAGAGATTAGTGTCCTCTACTGTTGAACCTGAGATTTTTTTTTCTGTAAAATTAGGCATAACTGAATATTTTCGGTTGGAATGTTTGGAATTCAGTAATGGCGTTGTTTTGTTAGGTCTAACCAAAATAAATCTTTATTCAGTTTAATGTGGCTTATTCTTCAGGAAACAAATATAATTTGTAAGATAAATCAGCATCATCAGCCTCTGTTCTGGAAATAAATCTCTGTTTTTAAGAATTATAATAATCTGTCAAAGTTAAACATGATGAGGTAAAAGGTTTTGGTAAAATCCAATCAACGTGTATTTAAAATAGTGAAAAGTACAAAGTCATTATATATTTCTTAAAATATATAAAATGCTGTGGTACTAGAAGTGTTTTAGAAATAACCTATATAGAGTTCTCTATTTTTCTTATTTTTATTGCAGCAGAGACAGAATGTTGTCATTCAAAACCATGGATATGAGTCAGATCATTTCATTAACACCTTGTTTTTAGGAGTGCATCAGATGTTCTATATATAAAATTTAAAAGGTAATGTTTGAATGGGATAAATTTAAAAATATTCATCTAAAACACAGAATTTTTGCAACATCTGGAAAAAAAGTTATTTTGTGCAAATCTTGAATAGCTTTTGGATGCTACATATTACCTCCCATACCATATCATCCTAATTTTAATGGCATTATTTGATCTTGGACATGTTTAAATCAAGGTGTTGCAAAATATAGGCTAAAGATGTCAAGAACACAGATCTTTCACAGAAGGCTAGGCTTTGTCTTTCATCTAGCTCAGGGGTGTCAAACTGCTGGCCCGCAGGCCAGACGCATCGCCAGGAAACCGCGCCCACCCCATTGCCGGTAATGGCGGAAAAGCTCGGATACGTCCCGTGACGTCACGGGTTTGATGTGTCTGATCTAGCTCATAACAGTTAAAGTTAAATATTCACTACTGTAATTCATTCTTCTTCTAAGAACAATGAGAAGAACCATTTTATGGAAATGGGTGGCTTTATAGCTGTAAAAAAGATGTTAGGAAATTGCCAGGGACATGCAAGGTATCCATATTCAGGTTCAATCAGGACTAAAGTTGGCTGCAGGTCTTATTGACTTAATCAAATTGGGCAGTGGACCAGATCAGAAACAAAGGACATGAGCAAGAAGCAAGGGCTACCACCTCTGGCTTACAAAAATCTGAACAATCACCATATGTAAGCAGAATTAGTGCCATGTCGTGACACTAATGAGAAGGAAGGACTCACTGGAGAAGAGCCTACTGCTGGGAAAGGTTGAGGGCAAGAGAAGAACGGGACGACAGAGAATGAGGTGGCTGGATGGAGTCACTGAAGCAGTAGGCGTGAGCCTAAATGGACTCCAGAAGATGGTAGAGGACAGGAAGGCCTGGAGGAACGTTGTCTATGGGGTCGCGATGGGTCGGACACGACTTTGCAACTAACAACAACATGACTTCAAGATTTCTGGAGTCTAGAAATGGTAGTTCTAAAGAAAGAAGTTTTTATGGGAAGATTAATACAACATCAACATTTAAAGGAAGACTCTAAAGCAGGATGTCAAACATGAGGCCCATGGGCCACATCCAGCCCATCCAGGCCATGCCCATCCCAGCCTCACAAAGCTAATCCCGATATGTCACGATACCGCCTGCGATGTGATCGGGTTTGACACCCCGGCTCTAAAGTATGAAGCAAGAGGCTAATATACAGGTAGTACACTAAGCAACCAGAAGTCATAATTAAAAAGCTTTGTATTCAGTAATTCAAAGATCCATCCAAGCCTCAACTTGCCACACTCCTATTCTTAAGGAGAGCCTTCATTCAAAAGGAATCTCCACTTTTCCATAAAGTAGGTTTGTCCATTCCAATGCCTGCATCCCCTATAACTAAGTACTTTCTCAAGTTCTATCTCAGAAGGTTGAAGAACTTCATATAGGCCAAAATGCCAAATCTGAGGACCTCTCTTTAGGGATTTGGGTTGCCTGTCACTTTTTGGACTGCATGTGAACTGCTTCCTAATAAGCTCCAGATCTTTTCTTTTGTTTCTTCTTTTTCTTCCTTCCTTCCTTCCTTCCTTCCTTCCTTCCTTCCTTCCTTCCTTCTTCCCTCCCTCCCTCCATTATTTACCAAATTTATAAACCACTCATCTCCCTCAAAGGAATTCCAAAGGGTTCACTACTGTAAAGATAAAATTCCATGCACCCCCACATATTTAAATGATAAATACAGCAATCGCCAGAATATAGGAAGGGGATGTAACAAGAATATCAGCAAATGTTTAATTTTTATTTATAAGTTACCATAAACTACATGAAGACTTCTAGAATTTATATTTATTCCTGATTGTAATGAACATGTTAATTAAAGAGGCAGAATAAAAATCTAATAATTCTTAATCAACTTGTTCTTAGTCAAGTTGTTACGCACATTTATAGGGTAATTACACCCTTAGAAAGATTACAGTAAAGTATGCACAGCTGTTAACATCTATACAAAAACCAAACATTTGCTTTGTTTTTGGTATTGACTTTTAATACCACATATTGGAAGTCTTAAGTGCCTCAACATTTCATTGTTAGGAGCAAGGTGACCTTGATCTTATACAATAAATGCTACACGTCATAATAGCTAGAGGCAGGAAATCTACCAAAAAAAGTATTTTCTGCAGCATAGGCCAATGTGAGAATGTCTCAACTTTGTTTTTCTTTAGTCCCTATTGCTTCTCTAGCAGACGTGTGGCTGAATTTTCTAGGCATTCATGCTCATAGAAAACTATCATTCCATTATTCATGTGTGCTTACAAAGATGGTACAAAGGTATTTGTGCTGCCTTGTTTGCGCAGCAGCAAACTTAAGCAATCCTTTTAGAGACATGAAACTTCCACATCTGGATATTTGCTCCTTGGGCAGGCTGGCTGGGGAATTCTGGGAAATGAAGTCCACACATCTTTAAAAGTTGCTATGTTGGAGACACACTGTTCTACAATAGTTCATGTGGGAAAGCATTCAAGGGCACAGACCTCCACCTGCAACAAAGACACACATGGAACAATCCTGCCACCTACTTTGTCAGTTTTAGCTGAGGCAAAGTTGCTGAAACACAGTGTACACAAAGTGAAGTCCTGTGATCCAGTCAACAGTTCATCTAAAGCAGTGACATTTTTCCATTTTGAATTATAAAGAAATAAACCAAACTTCGGTTCCAGGGAGTGCTAGGTTTTTGCTACCTGGACACCAGGTTCACACCTACACACTTGGTCTGGATGACATTTGCAAGTTGACTTAGATCCTGAATGAGCCATCCTAAATCAGACACCATCCCATTTTCAGCTGCAAGTCAAGGCATCAGTAATGCAAGGAGGAGGATTCAAGTGATAAACATGCATGTTGGAACATATTGAACAAACTGAATTTTGCAAATATACACGTCGATGTTAAGCTCTGGGTTTTGTTTGGTTTTGCTTTTTAAGAAAAGGATCAAAAGCCCCCTTTCTTTCTATTAATCTTAATATGCCTATTTACTAATATACTGGTTTTTTTTTCCAAAAAAAAAGTTGGAGGAACAACAGTAACAAAAAAATAAGTTACGGACATTCCCCAACCCGAGAACGAAGCGTGGGGACTTTAGCATGATTCTCTTTTGCACAGGCTACTTACTCTGCTCAGATTTCAAATTGCAAACTTAAAGAGACGCAGCATGCGGCTAAACAAAGCGGCCTGGGCCGCGAAAGCCAAGTCTAAAGAGCAGGGGTCTTCAAACTTGGCCCTTTTATGACTTGTGGACTTCAACTCCCAGAATTCCTCAGCCAGCTTTGCTGGCTGAGGAATTCTGGGAGTTGAAGTCCACAAGTCATAAAAGGGCCAAGTTTGAAGACCCCTGCTAAAGAGAGTCAGCTTGTACCCGCAAGTCAAACGCGCTCAGCGCTTGAAAAACCAGGTCTGATTTATGCAAAAAGCGCGGCGTCTCCAGGGCCAAACGAAACGTGCGCAACGGGGTCGGGGAGTCGATGCGGATTACGGCCACGCGGGACTCGAAGAAAGAAAGAAAGAGGGAAGGGAAGGGGGCAGGAGGTTTCCCCTCCCCTCCCCAATCCTTTAACGTCCTCTTCTCAGCATAGCGGGCCTACGTGAGCCTCCCTGGGAAAAACTTCCATAAAGCAGCTCAACTTGCGTCGCGTGATTTGGCAAAAGCTTCGCCCCGCGGCGCGGTGGCGCGCTCCTCCCCGGCTCGCGTAGGCTCTGAGTAAGCGGCCGCGTCCCTCTGCCTTTCGAAGACAGCCTCGTATAAACTCCCTCCATCCCTCGCCCCGCTTCATTTGTTCGTCTTATTTATTTATTCCTTCCTTCCTTCCTTTCTTTTTTTTTCCCCTCAGAACCGAGCGGGGTGGGAAGCCAGTTTCGGCTTGTTCGCTTTGGAGCCAAACCCGAGGCCGGGTGAAAATGAGAGCCCGCGGCGAGGAAGAAGAGCCGGGCAGGGAAAATGTCGAGATCTCTGGGCTGCTTTCCTCCTGCTGCTGCTTCTGCTGCTTCTTCTTCCCTCCCTGCTCGGCTCCTCTTTCTCGGATTAGGAACATTGGGGAGATGGGGAGGGGGAGAATTGGACGCAGCCTCAAGAAAGAGGAGGCGAGAGTGGGAGGCTAAGATGTCTGCTTATGATTATGAGGTGAACTCTGAACGTTTCCTATTGTTCCAGCCAAAGGCTCTTGAATGTTAATGCTTTCAGGAGTCTCGGAGTTTTAAAGGAGATAGTGAAGGAGGCAGCCCTTTCCTTCTCCCACTGCGGGGAAAAAAAAAGATGCATACATTATTTTTGCACACACATCTATGCACATCCAATTAGATTAGATTAGTACAGGTAGTCCTCGACTTAGCGACAGTTCATTTAGTGGCTGTTTTCCAAGTTACAACAGCACTGGAAAAAGTGACTTTGGACTTGTTTCCCCACCTAATGATCCTTGCAGCATCACCACCGTATGTATGTCGTGTGACGTGGCGAGTTTGACATGCCTGCTTTGTAACATTCTACCCATATTTTAAAACTTTAATTAAGCAACACGTAATACTTCTTTATAATTCACACGTACTGTCTCGAATGTATCGTGCCTACCTGCGTTTGATAAAATCATTGGGCCCAAAAGAACGGCAAGTTGGTTGCATTTCCTAGTCTCCGGTTTGGAGATGGCCTTTAAAGCAGCACAGGAGATTGCAAGGCTTCCTCAGTACTTTTAAAAGGTTCTGAATGGATTAAAGGATAACTGTACATACACATAAACTTTTTGAGGTTTTCCTATTCAGGAATCCATGTTTTACATCTTGAGTTTTTGTACCTGTCGCCAGTTTTTCCCAGAAAATAACTGGGGAGATACTAGAAAAGATAATAAAAAAACAGATCTGTGAACATCTAGAAACAAAGGTATAACTAAAAGCCAGCATGGGTTTGCTAAAAACAGATCATGCCAAACCAATCTTATTTCATTATTTGACAAAGTGACTAAATTAGTAGACCAGCGAAATGCCGTCGACATAGGATACTTAGACTTCAGCAAAGCATTCGACAAATTAAACCACAACCTACTTGGTAAGCTAGAAAAATGTGGGATAGACAGCCTTACCACCAGATGGATTTGTAACTGGCTGGCAAACTACTCAGTGGGGCTCAATTGTCAAAAGTAGGAGATTTGAAAGGTTCAGGGCCAGCCTTGATTGCAAAAACAAAGGTGAGCTTTTTCATCTTTTTGGCAAGAGACAACAATGCCATCCTGGACACTGGATTTTGACAGCCATTTTTTCCCCTCAACCAGGATTAATTTAAGGGTGTTAACTAATATCCACGCTGCTGTTAAAAGGGTCTTATGCACACTACAGAACTTGCCAAGGCACGAATGGCTTCTCCAAAGGAAGGGCTTCATCTAGAGTTACTTTCAAGACCAGTCAAGTCATGACACGGCCTCCATTTTTTGATTTATGGTTTTCCCTCAGCCAGTCTTGTTCAGCTTTTGCAGGGCAATAAGAAACCTAAGCACAGATCCGTGCTAGTTCAGTTAAAATAGGATTGCGCCTTCCTAAAGCCAATGAAGAGAGCCAAAGAATGGGTCAAAGACTATATTAGAAAAAAAACATTTGTTCATGCTGTTTCTTTTTTGGGTTTGGTTGCTGAATTAACTTCTGGGCTTAATTTCACAAAAGGTTGCAGCATTCTGTCCATACCAGGGATTAATCACAGTGCTTGAAATGGTTTATCCAAATGTCTTTTACTCCCCTTAATCTTTCCTTCCTCCATTTTGCACTCACACGCGCATCTGATGGATGGAATGGAGCACACACACATTTGATTTGCACAACTGCACCTTTATATTGTTGCACTTGTATGCTCGAGGTGTAAAATCCTGGGGTATTGCAAGTATGCCTAAGGTTTTAGTGCGATGTTATTTTACTCTGGAATTCCCACAGTACAGAATGCCAGCATATTTATAACTAAAATTGAGAATTATAAAAATCACAAGTGTTCATACTGTATTTTTATAGTTAGATTGGCACTTGATGCTAAGATCACAAGAACTATGTCGGACCCAGTTGTTCTGCAAGAAAATTTATTTTCCCCCGCAGCACCCATTCACATTTCTATGGGATGAGAGTTAGCCACACAGATATTACAAAATATCAATACAATGCTGATTGTGCGGAGTGAAATCCTTTAAAAGAGATACCCTTCCCCTGCTAATAAAGAATTGAGAGAGAAATATTCCTAAACCTTAGAATGGGAATAGTAAACAGAGATGTCAAGGTTCCAAATTCTGGAATGGTATTATTAAAAAATAAAATAGGAAAATATAGAGACTAATGTGTTTGGTTTAGTGATTAAAGGATTGGACTGGGACAGTAAGACCTCAGTTCCAATCCCACCACAGCTTGCAGGCATTCACTATCTCTCATCTCAAGGAACCTCCAGAGAGACTGGACTAAAATGAGGGGAAGGTATCAAAGCCCCAAAGATGCACACATTATTCAGCAATAAATCAATGTCTGTTTAGGTCATTGTGCATTGCTTTTCACCTTTTATTGCAACTTCATCTAAGACCTTTCACGCTAGCCACATGAGCAAGGAGAAAACATAAAAATACAAGTAACAGAAACATCCACAGATGGGCAAATCATTCTATTTCTGACTGGTGTCACTTTTGCATCCATCAGCCTGCTGTATCTCACTGCCACATTAATCTGCTATTTAGATTTAAGTGACAGCCGTCAAAATGTCACCAAAGAAGGTGCGAGGCGCGCAATTCTCCAGGCAGTCTTCATCATGCTGGATACTAAGTACGGCTGGGGTTGAGGAAGAGCAGGCAGAGATAACCAACAAGAATTATTCTTCCTTGAAGAGGCATAGATAGCATTCAGACGCAATTAAAAAAAACAGCCTTCAGAACTGGAGTCGCATTTCCAATACTGATGGCAAGGAAGGAAATCCTTTGAATGGTCAGATTGGTAACATAAATTAACAAACAAACACTTTTAAAATATATAATCCAGCAAGATCCAGCTTTATTTTGAGTTTTAAATAAGGTATAGATGAGAGGTCCCAAACCTTTTGGGCACCAGGGACCGGTTCCATGGAGAGAGGTTTTTCCGTGGACCGGAGAGTGAGTGGTTTTGTATGCTGCCTGCATCCCGCAGATGGGGCTTTGCTTGTTTCTGTGGTCCAATTGTTGGCATGCCGTGGCCTGGTACCAGTCCACGGACCCAGGCTTGGGGACCCCTTTTATAGAGAATTCCTGCAAAACAATTGAAATAAAGAGAATTTAGCAGCTTCTGTGGGGGTAGGTCTGGGATTGAATTTATCATGGAACTCTCAAGGAATGTAACTTTCAAAGAATAAAATCTATAACTTTAGGATGCTAATCCTGATAAGCCGCTATCAACATGTGGACTACAATTAAGAACTCAAAGCAGTGGCGTAGCGTGGGGGGTGCAGGGGGGGCCGGCCGCACCGGGCACAACTTCTGGGGGGGGCGCGCTCGACGGCGCCGGAATCCGGCAGGGCGGAGGCACCGGAGCCCCAGCTGGGAAGGGCCTGATGCCCCACGGCGCGCCACACACACACACACACACACACACACAACCACACAGCGTGACTCCTCCTTCGGGCCGCTCCGCCTTCGCTCTGGCGCTGGACGGAAGCCTTCTCTCCCTCCTCCCCCCCCCCGCAAAGGAGAAGGCGGCTCCTGAGTGTGCACAGGAGCGTGCTCCGCTGCGGAGGCTCTCCCAAGGCGCTCCCGGGGTTGCCAAAGGCGGGGGGGTGTGGCGGGGCTTGAAAGAGGGTGGATTTCCCGCGGGGGGAGGATCGCTGCAGCGTCTCTCCGGGGGTCCCTGCTCTGGAACGAAAGCTGCGTCGGCAGGTTGCCGATCCAACCGTGCATCGGCGATCGGGACCGCCCCCCCCGACACACGTCGCCAGCAGCGAGAGTTTCCAGCCAGGCCGGCGAATCTTTGGGGTGAGGTGCCAAAGAGAAGGAGGCGGCTTGGCTTGGATAAGCAGCGTCTGGGCAGAAAATAGGTCGGGCACCGCAGCAAGTATGAATTCCTGGGGTTCAGCCTAAGCAGGCAAAGCTGCAGGGTGGGTTGGTTGGCTTTTCCGGCTTTGGAATAACCTTGGGAAGCTGAGGCATTGTAAGTTGGAAGTCATTGTTTGTCGCCTAACATGTTGGGTCAACCCCACGCCACATGCTAAGCCATAAACCGTGGTTGGTATCCAGGGTTTAGGACAAGATGGAGAAAACTAGCCAATTGTGGGATCATAAATCTTGATGAAGCCCATCATCGCTCCATGTGATGTATGCACTCAATCTACAAACGTAGTCCAAGCCTATTCACATCTGTTGTAAGGTCATTCTCTCGTGGGGTTTATCCTGACATCCACTAAGAGTGGAACAAACATGCCCCATTAACCATTTTCAACGCCATGTCCTCTCTTTGTCTCATCTTAAATCACAGCTGAGGCACCTTAAAGTTGCCTTGTTTCAGTGTTAAACTAGCATTTTCCCTCTTCTCCAGAGACCCTTTTTTGCCTTGAACCTAACTCAGGGGTAGGCAACCTTGGCTCTTTTATGACTCATGGACTTCAACTCCCAGAATTCCTGAGCTAGTGGAAGAGACTCGAGTGCTAAAATCCACAGGTTAGGGGGCGCAAATTACTTGCCTTGCCCCGGGTGCTGACAACCCACGCTACGCCACTGACTCAAAGTCTGTTCTTGTGTTGCCTTCTTGTTTTCATTTTTGTCTTTTTTAAACAATAATTTTCAAAATGTACTTGATCAGGCCAAGTGGGGTCTCTAAAAAAAAAAAGATGACCCAAGCCCACGTTGATGTAAATCAGGCAATTTCAAATTTTTGATGGTTTCGCTTAGCTTCATTTTGTTTTTTAATTGACAGAAGCATTCTCCAAAGCACTGTGTTCTATTTGCTGGATTTATTTTACCCTGATATTTTACTTCCAATCACAACAACTCTGATGTCTGCCAGTAAAAACAGTCAAGAATGGTTCATGAACCTGCCCACTTTTTTCTCTGCCAGTAAACTTTGGGAAGCTTCTGTTCAGATCTATGATACCTTTCAGTGCCAAGTAAAATACAGTTAATTAAGTCTTCAAATTATGCAAGCCTCACACTTTCACTGTACAACCATCCTGCAGCATAGTTAATATATAAAATATCAAGCAGGGGAGGAAAAAATATCACAATTTAGTCTTGATCCGCAGCACTATTGTTAAGGCTGCAATTACTTAAACCCTATCCCATAGATTCATTATGGAGAAAGTCACAATGGCTAACCTCTCATGATTTTATATTTTACTATCATTTGCATTTATTTATTGGTCTTAACATTGTAATAGTTTTGTTTTGCATGTCTTTTATAACACCATTTATCTTCATTAAGCACATTTTAATAGTCTTGTGTTATTTGTTTAAGATGAAATAACCATTACTTAGTTAGCTGGAACTCATTTGCAATATAAATCTGGCCAGAGTTACATTATGAGTGAACATGCTTTTTTGGTTCATTTTTTTGAACCAGGGTGAATATGCTTTTTCGGTTCATATTTTGAACCAGGTTGTTGAAGGCCACTCAATACGCATACAACTAGGCCCTGTGAAAAATGGTGTATAACAAGGGTCTCGGATTTAGTGGAAGGAAAACACGAAAGCCTAAGAGACGTTGTATCAGAAGATTAATGGGGCCATAATTGCCTGATCAAATGTAGTAAGTGACAAACCACCGGATCCATTTGGAGCCCAGAAAGTAATTCCTGTTTTGGTGGCAAGTTGGATGTGTTCCTTTATTATTTTGACATTAATGTTTAATTACCACTATTTGTACAACATTTCATAGTGGTCCATCATATAGGTGCAGAGTCAATATTTAACATTGGTTAAAACTTAGGTGTCTGGGGAGATCTAGGACTGGATCAAATCTTCATTCGGCCGTGGACCTTTGCTTGACAGCCTTAGGTAAGTAACCACTTTTCAATCTACTCTGGATAGTGATAAGAGGTTAAGAAATCTCTTAAGTAAAAAAAAATCACAAAATACCAAAAAGCTTTGAAAAATGTAATAAGAATGAAGTGGGCTGCTATTCATTAGCCTTATTTTGTCACAGAGTATCTTCATCTTGTACATTAATATTGGATGCAGTTGCAGGACTACCCATGTATTTACATTTATTCCATGTGCTATTTCCTTTGGATTACTTTTCTAATTCTATATTACCATTCTGATAAGATTGTGCTCATATTGCAAAAATAATAAGGGAATCGATTTTTTTTAATTGAAAAGTTTTACAATACAGTTTTCCTTTAAAAAACCCCCCTTCCCCCTCCCTGCTCCCCCCCCTACCTCCCCCCAACCTCCCTCCCTCCCCCCTCCCTCCACCCCCCCTCCCCCCCGACTTCCCAGAGCTAAATACAAGGTATATATATATAAAAAGGCAATCATAAACAACCATATACTAACAACTATAAATTCTAAAATCCATCACTCTCTAGCTTATATAGGATAAGACACACCTTAACAATATTAAATATATATAAAAAACTAGAATAAAAAAAGAAAAAAAAACGAAAGAAGACTTATTCGAATGCTACATAAAACTTCTTAACCCTATACTTGTTCTGGATAAACTCAATCCATTTTCTCCATTCCATAATATAACGTTCTTGCGAATGATCTTTCAAATAGGCCGAAATCTTCGCCATCTCTGCCAGGTCGGAAACCTTTAAAGTCCACTCTTCTATGGTCGGCAGTTCCTCTTTCTTCCAATATTGGCCTATCAAAAGTCTTGCCGCTGTAATTAAGTTCAACATCAGCTTGGTGTCCACAACTGTAGCGTCTGCAATTATTCCCAACAAAAAAAGTTGCGGACAAAACTTTATCCTCTGTTTAAAAATCTTCTGCATATTCCACCAGACTTTTATCCAAAAAGCCTTAACCTTCTTACATGTCCACCATATGTGAAAATATGTTGCATCTTCATCACCACACCTCCAACATTTAGGCTGATAATTCGGATACATACTTGCAAGCTTTTTAGGATCTAAATGCCATCTATAAAACATTTTGTAAAAGTTCTCTCTTAGATTTTGAGCTTGAGTAAATTTTACGTTCCTCACCCAAATCTTTTCCCACGTGTCCATTGTAATAACTTCCTGGATGTTTTGGGCCCATTTTATCATACAATCCTTAACAAGCTCTGTTTCCGAGTCAATCTCTATCAATGCAAGATATATCCGTTTAATATGTGCTGGTCCCTGATTTCTAATCTGCTTTATCAAATTTTCATCAGTCATTGTAAATCCATTTTTCTGGTCTTCTTTCCACCTGGCCTGTAATTGAATATATTGAAACCAAGTTTGAACAACCTTCTCTTCTCGCAAGAGGCTATATGATTTCAAACACCAAACATTCCTTTCCAGGCTTAAAATTTCCTTGTACGTAGTCACATCATGTTTGAAACCAGCATGTATATTTTCTATTGCGTGCTTTGGAATTGCCCACAATGGTATCTTGCTGCTTAGCTTATGTCTATACTTCTTCCAAACTCTCAGCAATGCCTGTCTTAAAATATGCATCCTAAACACAGTATCTACCTTCTTATCATACAACAAATATGCATGCCAGCCAAACAACAAATCATGGCCCTCAAGATTTAATAACCTCAATTGCGTCAAATTAATCCAATCGCTTATTCCTACTAATGCAGCAGCTTCATAATATAATTTAAAATTAGGCAATTTAAGGCCACCTCTCTCACGAGTATCCTGCATAATCTTAAGTTTAACTCGTGGCTTTTTCCCTGCCCACACAAATTTATTGATACCACGCTGCCATTCCTCCAAGTTAGAATCTTTCTTAAGAATCGGTATCATTTGAAACAAAAATAAAAATTTGGGCAGGACATTCATTTTCACTGCTGCAATCCGTCCCAACAAAGACAATTGCAATTTTTGCCAACTCTCCAATTCTTTTTGAATTTTCCCCCATAGTTTTTCATAATTATTTTTATATAGCTTTGTATTAGAGGGCGACAAAATCACCCCCAGATATTTAACCCTTTTAACAATCTCAAATCCAGTTAATCCTTCTAAGAGAGCCTTCTGTGAAACTGTCATATTTCTAGCCAAAATTTTAGTTTTCTGTGTATTTACTTTAAATCCAGAAACCTTCCCATATTGTGTTATTATCTCCATCAGGTCCACAACAGAGTTCTCTGGCTGGGTCACTGTAACAACCAGATCATCTGCAAATGCTCTCAATCTATAGTCCTGATCTCCAACTTGTATCCCCTTAATTTTTTCCGAGTTCCGAATCTTAACCAATAGTATCTCTAATGTTAACACAAATAACAAGGGCGATAACGGACACCCTTGCCTTGTGCCCTTCTCAATATTACATGCTGCTGTCAGGCTATTGTTAACTATAATTCGGGCAGTTTGTTTTTGATATAATGCCCTAATCGGCTGTAAAATTTTTTCCCCAAAATCCATTTTATCTAAAACTTTCAACAAAAATTGCCAATTCAATTGATCAAAGGCCTTTTCAGCATCTAAAAAAATTAGCGCTGCAGAGATCTGGTTGTGCCTTTCCAAAAACTCTAACACATCAACTATATGTCTCACATTATTTTTCATTTGCCTACCACTAATAAACCCCGTTTGATCCCCATGAATCACCTGTTGCAGAACCCTCATCAGTCTATTAGCCAAAACCTTAGCAAATATCTTATAATCTGTATTTAAAAGCGATATCGGTCTGTAATTTTTAACTTGAGTAGCATCCTGGTCTTCCTTCGGAATCAAAGAGATAAAAGCTGTTCTCCAAGACGGTGGCACCTTTCCCCCCCTCTGAATTGTCTGAAACAGTTCCTTTAACGGCTTTATCATCTCAAATTGTAAATTTTTATAATAGGCCGCAGTCAAGCCATCCGTGCCTGGCGCTTTATCCACCTTCAGTTCCTTAATTGCTGTAAAAATTTCTTCTCCTGTAATCAGTTGATTAATCCCCTCTTTTTGTACTTGCGTAAGAACCGGGATGCTAGCATTCTCCAAATATATATCAATATCTTTTACATTAACTTCCTCTTTAGTATATAATTTCGAATAAAAATCCACAAAAGCATCCTTAATAAGATTCTGTTGAAACACAACCCTTCCTTTATACTCAATCTTATCTATATTAGAGGCCCTTTGTTTTTTCCTCAGTCTATAAGCTAACCATCTGCCTGGTTTATTAGCGTTGCAAAAAGTGTTGTGCCTAGCAAACCGCAGATTGGTTGCCACTTGATCTGCCATTAATTTATCAAATTGTCCTCTTAGCAGTCTAATAGCCTCCTTGATCTTCACATCCTCTGGATTCAAAATCAAAGCCTTTTCTTTTTCCTTTATTTCATTCTCCAGTTCTTTCCTTCTAGTTTCCACTGCACGTCTATGTCTATTATTCATATATATCAACACCCCTCTCATATAGGCCTTGCTAGCATCCCAAACCATGTCCATAGAGGTACCCTTATTCATATTAATCTCAAAAAAATCCTTCATCCGCTGTTTGCATTCTTCCACATTTCTCTGATTTCTAAACAAATTCTCATTTACGCGCCACGAGCGCCTGTCTCTTTTCTTCTTATCAATCTCCAACCAAACTGGACTGTGGTCAGAAATAGTTCTTGCACAAATCTTCACCTTTTTAGTTCTCAAAAAAAAATCATTAGTCAACAAAATAAAATCAATCCTCGAAAAAGATTGGTGTCTGTCAGAATAAAAAGTATAATCCTTCTCCTGCAAGTGTCTCTCACGCCAAATATCTCGCAATTCCAGGTCATCCTTCATTTCAAAAAAAGATTTAGGCAGTCTAGCATGACTTGGAATGCGCTTAAAAGCTCCAGCCTTGTCCAACTGTACATCCAAAACACCATTCCAGTCTCCCATAAAAATAAAAGATTTATAATCCAACTGGGTAAGCTTTGTGTGGAGTAAGCTAAAAAAATCAGCTTGTTGTTGGTTAGGTGCATATAATCCAACTAGAAGCGTCTTTTTACCTTCTAACAACAGCTCAATCATAACATATCTTCCATGCTTATCTGCTTCAATTAAGTCTGCTGTTAAGGCACTTTTAACATAAACAACCACTCCATTTTTCTTATTCTCTGCAGAGGCAACAAATTGCGTACCCAGTCTCGAGTTCAATAAATACTTTTGATCCAAAACTCTAATATGCGTTTCTTGCAAACATATAACATCTATCTTAAATTGTTTTAAATATTGAAAAACTTTCTTCCTCTTCTGCGGTGAATTTAGTCCATTAACATTCCAGGTTAGAAATTTAGTTGCCATGCATATCCTCCAAAAGCTCTTGGACCACAGCTTTGATAGGACTAACTTCTTTAGGCCGTGCTCCTCCCACAGCTTGACTATATGTACGTTGTGAAGAATCTGAAGACTTTTGCTGATCTTGTTCTTTTATTTTCTTTGCTCGTTTTAAAGCAGCACGCGTTACTCTTTGCTCTCTAGGATCATCCAAAGAAGTTGTAGCTTGATCTCCTCCAGCACCACTTTCCTCTGTTTCATCCTCTTGATGTTCTCCTTCTCCAGATCCCTTTCCAGCTTCCAGAAGTGTTAATGGGGTTGCTTTTAAGACATTATTGTAGAAATCACGCGCTTGCTTCACAGTAATCAGCCGATACCTTTTACCTTCATGCATCACCATCAGCCCATCTGGAATCTCCCATCTGAACCTTATATCTCTTTGCTTAAGCTCATGCACGAGAAATGTATAGTCCTTCCTTCCCCTTAAAATCCTTGGAGGAATTTCTTTTAAAACCAAGACTTCTTGTTCAGCAATCACCACTTTAGCATCATAGGCAGCTTGTATAACTTGATCTCTAATCTCTCTTTTTGCAAAATAAACCACCACATCTCTAGGCAACTTTCTCTGTCTGGCAATCCATGAATTCACCCGAAACACTTTATCCATAGCTGCTCTTATTTCAGATGCTGGCTGGTTTAATACCACTTCGAGAGGCTCAGAGATCAGCTGCTTTAAATCTTCTTTAATATTCTCTTTTAAACCTCTGATTCTGACAGCAAACTGCATCTGGTAATATTGGGCTAGGCTTAACTCCCTTTCCACTTTGTCTCTTGCATTTTCATTCTCCCGTGCTTTTACTTCTAATATAGCATTCCTTTGAGCCAGATCATCCATTTTTTCATCTAATTCTTCCACACATTCCGCCACTTTATGCACTGAAGACAAAATGTCTACCTTCATCACGCTGAACTTCTGTTCCATCCTCTCTTCCATTCTCTCCTCCAATTTCTCCAATTTCTCCTCCATCTGTGCAAATTTATCACCCATTGATTGATTGATTGATTCCAAAAGTTTATCCAGAGCATCTCGTAAGTCCTTCGATGTCAGCGCTTCAGGAGGGTGCAACGCCTGTAGTGATGATTGTTGCACCGGCGAGGATCCACCGCTCCGAAGAGTTTTAGGGGGAGGTTTCGCCGCCATCTTTTAGTCCTCAATTATGACGCACTTTCACTTAAAGTTTAAAAAGTCCAACAAGCTAGAGAGTATAGTAAAATAATCCTCTTCACCTTTGCCTCTTGTACCGCTCTGCCTGCTCCTTTAAATCATAGTCCTTTCTTCAGGCAGGGATGGTTCACAGACGCCTGGCTCTGCTCCAAGAAGTTCGGAGCAGAGACGCCGGCCAGCTGGGAGCAACCCAGGCTTCGGGGGAGTTCAATCCTTCAGCCGCCCAAGCTCCAAGCTCAGGCGGCCCCGGAGAACTCTACCCCTACCTGGGGCCTCACCCCCTCCTCTTCTCCCGAGGAGGGGGCTTCAATTTCGCCCAAACAGCTGATCGGCGCTGTTTCGGGTGAAAAAACAAACAGCTGAGCCGCGGGCAGCCCGGGAAGGCTGTCTTCGGCGCCGCGCCGCCACCGGAAGTCTCCAATAAGGGAATCGATTTTTTTTTAAAAAAAGTGTTACAGAAAGAAGTTGATTTGTTCTTCTATAATAATTAATTGCATTTTTACTCATAATGTGTCAGGACCCACCTCAATCCACATCTTAGGAAAATAAAGAACTCTTGGAGCCAGGTCTTGTCCAAAAGGAGTTTTTACTAGGACATGATCGGTTGTGGAAATACAAGACAGGATCTGGCATTGTGTTACACTTTGATACTTTATAAAGAGTTCCCGGTTCAACCCCCTCCCCTCAAACCCATTTGGTCAGACCCACATCAATTAAACTTAGGTGTCAAACCCTTTTGTGGGAAAGAGGGATCTTCCCGTGCCTTTATGAATATTGCCTCCTTCCTTTTCAGATTCAAATGGAGATACAAACCAGATCTCCTTCTCCCTTCCCTCCCTTTGTTGTCCTCAGTTCAAAAGGTTTTCCCTGGTCTTTGAAGACAGCCTACAGGTAGGCTGAATAAACATCTTCTCTTCTCCCCTCGGGAAAATGGCAGAATCCAGGGAGGGGTATAATATTTTAGACATACATTTATGAATGGGATATAAATGGATTCTGACATAATGTTTGCATTATCCATAAACTGCTTTGGGAAGTCTATTTCCTTGAATGATAGGATGTAAATATATGTCCTAATTAAATAAATAGGATAAAAGTAATCATTAAAAATAATAGCCCAAGTGGGAGAATGAGGTACTTCATCATTCATGTTTTTAAAAAAAAGTTCAGGAAAATAACTTTTTTTCCAGCCATTCCACAACAAGATCACTCAAGAAACCCAGCTTCTGCATTTTTACTGAATTTGCTATAGTTGACCTCTGTTCTCAAACCAACTGATACAAATTCGCCAGTAAATGAAGTATCTGGTTTCCTTAGTAAACCAGGAAGTTCATTGCTAAGAGTCAATGAGTGAATGGATGATAGTTTAGAGTCATTATTTCTCCCACTCTGGATATCTCCTTTGGAATTTTATTTAAAACCACTGTAGAGTACCAAAGTAGGGCCCCAGCTCACCAACATCCCTTATGTAGCACCCCACCCCATTCCCCAGCACTCTCCCAGGACTGGTGTTACATTCTTGGTGAGGAGAGGCCTTATATTTTGCAAACCTAAAGCATCCTTTTCTGCACTTAAAACTCCTAAAGCCCATTTCCAAATAGACCTGGCCCTGTATATTTTAGGAATGTGGTCCTTGCTGTGTCCTTCAAGCTTGTTCTGACCTTCAAGGTGATGGGAAGTTGTGCATTCCTGCTAGACCATGGATAGGCAACCTTGGCTCTTTTATGACTCGTGGACTTCAACTCCCAGAATTCCTGAGCCAGCCATGCTGAGGGAAAGGAGAAGTCTCCAAGCTGAGCCATGCTGGGTCAAGAATTGTGAGAATTTAAATCCACGAGTCATAAAAGAGCCAAGGTTGCCTACCCCTGTGCTAGACAATATGGATAAGCAGGGGAACCACATGGCTAGGCCAAGCACATTTTCCAGCAGTAGAATTAAATACGACTTCTCAAGGAGATACTGTTACTGTCCCAAAGCTAAGGTTGTCCAAACCAATAAGCCAGACATTTCCTGTTTCTTCAAACTGGGGAAATGTTTCCCACTCCATATAAATAATTAGTGTGGAGGGGGGGAAAAAACTATAATTTTACAGCTCTCGTAATTAGCAAGAAGCATCAATTGATGTGTTTCCTTGTTTATCTATAGGCTGATACCAGCCTCCAACATGATACACTAGCTATGTAACTAACACCAAGACACAAATAGGCAGGAAGACAATTTGATAATGATTTCATTGCAAATGCTGGAAATTGGCTCGAAGAATGAGTGTCTGTGGGAATTTTACTGAGGGCAGAAGAAAACAGCAACGTTTACTTCTATGTAGAAAAAAAAATCCAGTTTGGATTTTCTGTTTTTTTGTGAGGGGAGGGGGTTTGCACATCTTTGTCATTGAATAGTATCAGACCTTCTCATAGGTATTTCATGGGTAGTGCTTATTTCATTTATATTAAAAACTAAGCTGTCCAACATATTATAAACTAGTGGTTAAAAATCACCACCACCAAAACCCTTCAAACAATTCAATTCATGGGATAAGCTTTTTTCCCCCCAGTAAGTGGGGCTTATTTGGAAGAGCCAGCTTTATATAAACATTCCTTTCCTTTATCACAGTGAGATTTGCAGCAGACAGTTCCTGGAAGCATATCATGTCCTTCCAAAAGAAATCTCTAAAACAATGATATATATATATTGGAAAATCTGTGGAGCTCCATCAATTGGAGTCATGATTTTGAATGGGAGATTTGAGATAATAGTGTTTTTTCTGTGAGTGGGATTATTATTGGGATCAGGGGTTACAGTGATTTTCCTGTTTTTAATCCTTGTGTACCAATCAGAATCACCTGAGATATAAAATATCCTGAAGGATGTTCAGCCTATCAACATTACTCCAGGAGAACAACCTAAAATCATCCCGGAAGTCTCAAAGAATCCAAAATTATATCCAGGGCTTTGCAAGCATTTCTTGGTGTGACCGTCTAGACTTCTGGAGTAAAGTTCTATCTTCACAGATGAGTAACAAAAAGGAAGTGTATATAACAATGGAGAAGTTTACAGCAAGACAAACATGTTCAGAAAAATGTATTTTTAAAGCTTTAAGTTATAAAGCAAACTCTTGTATTTGCTTGCACCTTTTTTGTGCAAACACACTATTGTTCAATCACAGTTGCCACAAAAGACTAGAATGCTGAATTGTTTTGAGAACAACACTGATTTTGCTCTAATAATTTTTTTTCTAAAAAATTGTTCTTTGTAATACCATCTATTTCAATCATTTGTAAGGGTGTTCATTCCTTGATTCAAAACATTAAAGACAGGAAAAAATCAGGCAGAAGAATGGCTACATATTTTTCTTTTCATGTCAGTTTAGAAGGTACCTCTTTTATTAATGAAAGTGTAGAATGAGATCAACTGGTCTAATATGTGCCATTGTGTTTCTCAAAATTTAAAATAATAATAGATAAATAACCTTTACTGTCATTTTTTTTTTACTGTGGGCACATTGGCACACATTAAAAATGAAATTTAGTTGCTTGCTTTCAAGTGTAACATACATAACACACATTTAAACATGCTATGTACAACATATGTATAAACCTACCCCCTTACATATAAATAACATATACATTTTAATCACAGTCTTTTATTTTATTTGTTTTATTTATTAATACTGTGTTTTTCTATAGCAAAATAAAATGAGGACTACTTTTATAATTATTGGTGTACTGAAAGAAGAATTAGTCTAAAAATATTATAAATTTCAATTAAAAATGCTGAGTATAGAGATAAGGATATATTGATGCACACAAAGAAACCAAAAGGGAGGAGGAGCCTGCAACACAGAAAGTTAGGAAAAGCTTGTCGATCAGAAGGTCGGCAGTTTGGTGGGTCGAATCCCGAGTGCCGCGTAGCAGAGTGAGCGCCTGTTACTCGTCCCAGCTTCTGCCAACCTAGCAGTTTGAAAGCACGTAAAAATGCAAGTAGAAAAATAGGGACCACTACGGTGGGAAGGTAACAGCGTTCCGTGCGCCTTTGGCGTCTAGTCATGCCGGCCACATGACCACGGAGACATCCTCGGACAAGCGCTGGCTCTTCAGCTTTGAAATGGAGATGAGCACCAGTCTCTAGAGTTGGAAACGACTAGCACACATGTGCGGGGGAACCTTTACCTTTACCTTTAGAAGAGCCTGAGATTATGAAGACCTTTTGAGTTCAACCATAATTGTAGGCTACAGCTGGGAAAAATCAGACTATGCCAGACTATACCAAGGAAGACACTGTTCCATGCAGTCCTCTTCCTGCCTTTTTCACCTGGCAATGGGAAAATTCAAGAGAATAATAACAGAATGGGCACCTGCAATGGGCTACATCAGAACCTTCTGAAGCTGTACATTGCCAGCTGCTTTCCCATAAACCCATCTGACCTCTACCTTACATTTGGTCATGATGTGTCAGCCCTTTGAGGGAGTGTCAAATCTGAGACGTTTTCTCCAATTACATTTCTAATTTGGACTGCATCTTCTCTCACCTGACTGTTGCTTTGATTGTAGTTCTTTCCTCAAGGTTATTATCACAGCCCTTTATGGGATGAGAATTAATCTTGAAATTTTCTATTTTTCCTTTCCTTCTCTTTTCTTTTGCATTATGCCTTTTTCAATTAGAAGCCCAGGGGTACAGATATTTTGTTTGCAGAACCATCCACAGAAGGGATCTCAAAAGTCAAAAATGGCAGGCACAACCGCATAAGACAAGACCTACTACCTTTTTTTTTCTCCCGTGCAGCTTATCTCAAACACACCTTTGACTGCACATTCAAACATACTGAATTTTTCAACTTCTGAGGATTCCTCTGCTTGTTTTTATTCCTAGGGATCTCTTGATTATAAATGTTTTTAACTTCTATGCTTTGATTCCAAATCCAACTTCTTTGTTTGACCACTTCTTCTTCCGTGGCTTGGTATTTCCAAAAGTCTTCATCCATCTTGAGAACACTGACTCAGATAAGGTGCTCATTGTTTAACCATTATCTGAGATCTGCTGGGCTCTGCTTTCTGCAGGGACTAAGGTAAGCAAGGAAGACAAGGAACATTTTGTTCCTCCCATCTTTTTCTCTTTATATACTTTGCCCTTCTAGCCTACAGGAGGAAGGTTTGGAAAAGCAATGCTTCTATCATTCAGAAATGTCCTTTGAGAGGAGGGAAGAAAAATAGGCGAAGAAAGGAACATGTGTATGTTTTTTACAGAGTGTTGCTTCTGCCATTTGATTTTTTTTTAATAACAAGTAGGCCTGATTCTGCCTTCCACTTCTTCTTAGGGACAAACATTTGGAAATGAATCCTTTACCAAGTTTAAGAAACTGGGGTTGTTTGCAGAGAAACAAAAATGTTATTGATGGTCCAATATAATACTCTAGCTAAGATCCATATTATCCCAAAGCTAGGCATTTTTCTCCCCCAGTGCATCAGACAGGCATTCCTTTCCATCCTGGCAGCAGAAAATGCAGTAATCGCCAATGGAAAAAAATTAAGAATATACTGCCTTTTGTGATACTGCGAACCTGCCTTGCTCAGTTTAATAGTAGAGTTGGCCTTATAAAATAGGATAAAAGTGTTTTGAAAGTAACTAGAGAATAGGATATGGGGAAAAGTTGGGGAGACTAAGGGTGAAGAGGCAACAAGTTGAAATTTACCAACCATCCAAGAAAAAGAAAATCACAAAGCCAGTAAAATGCTGGCTCTGATTAATTCACATACTGAAAGGGAGTTATAATGTCCACCTGTAGGATTTTGCTTCCTGTTGGCAATTTGTTAGTTCTGTAATAAGCTCATAATATTGCATTAGTTGGCGAACACACTGTTGCAATGTTGTGGTTTGACCAATCTCAGAAGGGACCCCACGTACGGAGAAGAATAGACAGTTGATGAGAGAGTAGCTGCTTGTGTACTCAGGGGAAATCTGATTGTGAGGCAGAGTACATCACGCTTGGTTTCATCAGGACTTAAGCTGACCTCTGGCTCGCCTTTGAAGAAACAAATGTGGTTCTGTGGGCACTAATTCAAAATAAGCCAACACAAATTAGTTCCATGCACTATCTAAAATTCAAAATCATTTCCCTGAATGAGCACTACAAAGCTAACTGAATTACAGCATTCAGTCACAAATGTAGGACAATCAGAACAGGTAAAATTCTTTTATGCATCCATGGAGGTTCCTCTTCTAAAACTTTATCAGAGCTTGGAAAATGAGACTTCAGAAGATTTAGAGCAGAGGTGTCAAACTGCTGGCCCGCGGGCCGGTTGCCTCATGTGGAGGCCGTGTCCACCCCAGCTCTGGTAATGCGAAAAAAGTCGCGACACATCACGTGATGCGGCGAGTTTGACACCCTTGATTTAGGGGCTGGAGTACGGAGTCTTTTCTGTCACATGGTCCCTAAAAATCAGCCCAATTGTACCTTTCTTTATTCTTAAATTGGTTCATTATCTGGCGTCAGATTGAACTATAGTTTCTCATTACAAACTTTTCACATGCTCATTATCAGGCATCATTAAGTTACTTAGCTTTAAATATTCCAGTGAACTTGAGTATTGAATTGCTTTCTTGAAATCTGACAATATGAACCAATTTTCAAAACGTCTACAAAGAGGCCTCCTCTTTAATAACAGGAAGCAGGCAAAGGGCTATTGTAAGCTGCATTTTTGCTGTTGTAAAAATGCATTAACCTTCAGTGGAATTACACTGATTTACACTTGAGAATGAATTGCTCAACAAAATGTAGATTTATTCCTCTAAATTTTGAGGCTTAAAAGGGAGAATGTAATTTTGTTTTACAATCACTGAACCGGAAAAGATTCTATGAAGTAGATATTTCTTTGATAAAGAAAGGAGATGGGGAAATTGCACACATTTGTTCTTTCAATTTCTACCTTACTTCTAATCAAACAAAGCATAAAACTCTTAAAGCCCAATATTAAAAACAGGTTGCAATCATTAGTATCCCACCCTCTTGATCTTTAGGAAAATTTAGAAAGACCTGTCTTGCAAAAGAAAAGAGGGTTTGTATTTAAAGGTTCGTGGTTGCTTCCATGGTTTTGTTTTGTCTTTTTTGCTCTTTTTAATTTTTATAGGTATTAGAGGTTTGGGATTCATTGCTTTATATGTTGACACTGTTAGCCACCAAAGCCTTCAATAACGGGCAGCCCATAAATGGAATGAATGAATGAACTAAAGTCACATCTGATGAACAAAGACTTACTTTGTCAAAAGTAAAAAGTGTGGAAGACTTTCCAAGGAGCGCATTCCATATTTTGGAAGGATGCTACACATTGGCTAAAACTCAATATTTTGGCTAGTTATCTTAAAAATACTCTCTTTCTATTAAATACAATTCCCAGAGCTATTTTACAGATATGCATACAAAATGCTTCCTGTTACACAAAGGAGCTGATTCAGCAAGACATAAATGTTGAAGAAATTGAAAACAGTGACAGCGAGACTATCAAATTCAACCAAATATTTATGGGAGAAAAAGTGACCTGAATTTAAGATGATTTTCACAAAAGAAAGATTTATCGGGTCCTTTCACTTCACTCTGAGAATCTCAAAATGCTCCTTCATTTTTAGAAGTAAATCATTTGGGAAGAACACTAGCTTACCTTTCAGATAATACAATAAATTTAAATGGAAAATTGCCAGACTGTACTGTTTATTTTGTTCAAAGAGAAGATTTCTAGAAAAGGGTCAAAAAGGAATCTCCAAAACTCAGGTTGTTCAAACACATAATAATAGAACATCAGCATGCATATATATGTCGGTATATGTATGTATGTGTGTATGTTTGTGTGTGTATACACACAGACATATATGCAGTGCATTTAGAAAGTATTCAAACCGCCTTCATTTTTGTTTGGTTCTGATAGACGAGGACTCAGAGTGGTTTTACAATGAACGAGTTTATTGAATACACATAAGTCAACTGTCAACTGTCAAATGTTGCAAGCTTTTATAGTGGAACTGTTTGAACTGTAACCAATCATCAGAGTCTCTTTTCCCGCTTCTTGTTCATTGTAACCAATGATTGCACCGGAATCTCCCGCTCTAAACCCTGTTTTATTGCAATCTGCTATTTCCCTTGTTTGCAAACTATTTACAGACACAACACCCCTTACCCCCCAGTTGTTGTTATTTATGTACAAAATCCTTTAAATATTTTGGTGGCCTATGGACTCTTGACGGGTATCTATTGTCCTGGCTGCTAGGGCCATTTCTTTCTGGTTGTCTGCTTGGCTGGTTGCCTCTGTTGGACCTGGACTCTTGGCTACCTGACTCTGACGCTTCCCTGTTGCTGTTTTGTGGATTTGGTTGTGTTTGGAGATCAGCTATCGCTGGCATACTCCAAAGGGGTATTTCCCAGTCAATTTGACTAAATTGTTGTTGTTGGTTACCAGGGAATGAGTTATTTTGGGTTTCTGCTACCCCACTATCTGGCGTGTTGTTATCACTGAACCTAGATGTAAAGTTCCCCCCAAATATACTTTGATCCCCATCTACTGGCAAACAACCAATAGTCCTCTTTCTCAGCTGATCTATGTGTCTTTTGCTGATCCTATTCCCTTCCCCCTCAATAGTGTAAGACAGGGGACCCAATATTTCAGTAACCACCCCTGGGATCCATTTGTCCCCTTGTGCATAGTTCCTGGCCCAGATTAAATCCCCCACTTTGAATGTTCTACTTGGAATGTCCAGTTCTGCACTTGGTAGAAGTCTGTCAGGGTGTAATCTGTCCAATTTGGTGGTTAGTCTCTTTCCCCACCTCATTTCTGCTGGGCTTTTGCCGGTAGCTGTACATGGGGTCGTATGTTGGGTCAGCAAAAATTCGGCCAGTCTTTGATGCCAGTCACCCCGGATGATTCTCTTTAAAGCGTCTTTAGTGGTCCTCACATTTCGTTCAGCCAAGCCGTTGGTGGATGGGTGGAATGGTGCTGATGTCTTGTGTTTAATCGAGTTGGCCTTGAGGAAATCCTGGAATTCAACAGAGGTGAATTGGGGCCCATTATCAGACACAATTACATCAGGTAACCCATGAGTGGCAAAGAGGCCCCTTAATACCTGTATTGTTTTACCTGAGGTTAATGAGCTGACTGGTACTACCTCTAGCCATCTAGAGAAGCTGTCCACTACTACCAGGAAGGTTAACCTTTGGAAAGGTCCAGCAAAGTCAATATGAATCCTGGACCAAGGATTCCTGGCTAATTCCCACTTATGCGTACGAGTGTGTTGTTGTTCCGGCCTAGAACGTTGGCACAAATAGCAATTGGCAACGCATTCCTCAATGTCATTGTCTAGTCCTGGCCACCACAAGTGGCTCCTAGCCAACGCCTTCATACGTACTATTCCTGGGTGCCCTTCATGTAACTCTAATAAAATAGCTGGTCTGTGGATTTCGGGAATGACCACACGGTTTCCCCACAGTAAGCATCCCAAATGAACTGACAGTTCATCTTTTCTTCTAAAATAAGGAATGTATTTGGCATCTGGGTTTGTATTTGGCCACCCGCTAAGGACCCAGGCCATAATTCTCTTAAGAATATGGTCATTATTTGTTGCCAGAGCTATGTCTTTGGCAGTTAAAGGCCAATCAGGAATGTCCAGGAGGGACATTATTTGTCCCACAGGGGCAGGGTCATTCTCTGTGACATTTAATGGCAGTCTGCTGAGGGCGTCAGCATGTCCCATGTCTTTGCCAGGTCTGTGTTGGAGAGAAAAGGAATATGCTGAGAGAAAAATGGACCATCTCAGCATTCTGGGAGACATGATTTGGGGTGTCTGTTTGTCCGTAGTAAACAGTCCCAATAGGGGCTTGTGGTCAGTGAGTATGGTAAAGTTCCTACCATAAAGGTAGTCATGGAACTTTTTTACTCCTGCCATGATTGCTAATGCTTCCTTGTCTATCTGGGCATAATTCCGCTCTGCTTTGGTTAGCGTCCTGGAATAATATGCAATTGGTCTTTGTGTACCTTGGTTGTCTAAGTGGCTGATAACAGCCCCCACACCGTACGGTGAAGCATCGCATGCTAAATAAATTGGTTTATTTTCAATAAAATGGGTTACTGTTGATTGGCTGGAAAGGATGTCCTTTAAAATTTGGAAACTCACTCTATGTTTATTAAGCCACTGCCAAGGGGTCTTTTTATCCAAAAGTCTATGGAGGGGTTCTGCGATGGCAGCCTTGTGTGGCACAAATGTATGGTAGAAGTTTACCAAACCTAGGAAGGCTTGTAGTTCAGCCTTATTCTTTGGCTCTGGAGCCAATTTAATTGCTTTGATTTTATCAGGGGTAGGATGGATTCCATTTTTGTCAATTCTGAATCCAAGGAATTCAGTGGACTTGACTCCTATGCAACATTTTTCCTTTTTCAATTTCAATCCAGCCCTCCTAAATCTTTGCAATACCTGCTCAAGCCGCTCTGCTAATATTTCTTCATTTTTCCCAGCTATCAAGACATCATCAAGTAAGGGCATACACCAGGTATGCCCTTTAAGGTCCTCTCCATCACTTCTTGAAAGATGCCTGGAGCTGCTGCAATACCAAATTGCAGTCTGTGGACTCGGAACGCCCCCTTGTGGGTAACTATCGTCTGAGCTTCTGCAACCTCTTCAGAAACAGTTAATTGCAAGTACGCCTGCGCCAAGTCTAACTTGGCAAACATGGCGCCGTCCTGAATCGTAGCGAGGACCTGCTTCACCGTCGGGACCGGGTAAGCATGTTTTTTTATTCCCAGGTTCAGGGTGGCTTTGTAGTCAGCGCAGATCCTCACATCCCCGTTAGGTTTGAGGGGTGTGACGATCGGCGTTTCCCACAAACCTCCCTCGACTGGTTCTAAGACGCCTTGGCCTACAAGCTTGTCGAGCTCGGCCTCGATTTTTTGCTTCAGGGCGAAAGGCACCCTTCGGGCCTTAAGCCTGATAGGTTTTACTAATGGGTCTAGATTAAATTTTATTGGGGGCCCTTTGTATTTACCAAGAGACCCATCGAATACGTCTGCAAATTCATTGCAGACTGATTCGAGGGTCTTATTTTTAATAATTGAATTTATTCCCCCAATCCAAATACCCAGGGCCCGGAACCAATTAAGGCCAATTAGGCTAGTCCTTTGTCCCTCAGTGACTATTAATTCTAAATCCCCCTTAAACCCCTTAAATTTAATGCTAATTGTAATTTTTCCTTTTATTTTAATTGGGGTTTTTTGGAAATCAGTTAATTGGATTTTTGTTGAACTAAGTGGAATTTTTCTTCCACTTATTTGTTCAATCCTTTCTAGGGTTTCACTGGATATTATAGACACTGAAGCCCCAGAGTCTATTTCCATTTTGCAAGGAACCCCTTGCAATTGGACTATGATTTTTAATTTTCCTTCTGGAAAATTGCTATTTTTTCCCTTCCTATTGCGATTGACACGCGCCACCTCCCCTCGGTTTGGAATTTTAACCCAGGGTCTAGGGGTGTCTTTGCCACTAAAGTAAGGGGTTACCTTACCTTCGGGCCACACATCGACTTCATGAAGGCGGTTGTCGCGAGCACGGCTCCTACAGATGGCCTGGATGTGGCCGGTCTTCCCACACGCTCTACATTTTGCGGTACGGAATCGGCAAGATGCGCGGGGATGGTTGCCTCCGCAGCTGCCACACCGGTTTTGATTGTCGTTGTCGCGCGGTCTAGTTGTGGTGTCTCTCCATGGTCGTTGGGCCCCTAACGCTTGTCTTTGCGGTGTTACGGATTGGTGACGGCGGTTAGGTTCAGGCCCCTCACTTCGGGATGGTTTTGGCGCCAATTTTCCGAATCGTCTGGAGACTTCAGCGATGTCTTTTTCCCACTGCTGGTCCACCTCCCCACAGTCCACATAGCCTTCTTGGTTGATCTCGGCCGACATTGCCATGCTACTGCGGGGGGGTCGCGATACCCGGTGGATTCGTACGTTAAAAGTTCATCCAGCACTTCCTGCAGATCGCCGGTGGGTTTGGCGATTATTCTGTTCTGCAGCTGCTCGTCTCGCAAGCCCAGTACTACTCGGTCCCGAATTCTTATTTCTAAATTGTCGTATTTACATCGTACTGCGGCTTCCCTGACGGCAGCAACGAATTTTTGTATGGATTCGCCCGGTCTCTGGTTCCTTTTCTCAAAAATGCGCCGCCAGAAGAGTTCGGATCTCCTAGGCGTGAAGTGAACCTTTAGTTTGGCTAGGAGGTCAGCATATGGCACACTTGAGACCGGCTGCGGTTGACACAGTCCAACAGCGATTCGATAAACCGGTGTGCCACAAATTGTCAATAATGCTGCCGCCTAGGCTAAACCTCCCTCTAAAACTCTTCGGAGTGGAGGATCCTCGCCGGTGCAACAATCATCACTACAGGCATTGCACCCTCCTGAAGTGCTGACATCGAAGGATTTGCGAGATGCCTTGGATAAACATGCCCAGGTACTTTTGGAATCAATTAATCAATCAATTGCTGATAAATTTGCACAGATGGAGGAGAAATTGGAGAAATTTGAGGAAAGAATGGAAGAGAGGATGGAACAGAAGTACAGCGTGATGAAGGTAGACATTTTGACTTCAGTGCATAAAGTGGCGGAATGTGTGGAAGATTTAGATGAAAAAGTGGATGATTTGGCTCAAAGGAATGCTATACTAGAAGTAAAAGCACGGGAGAATGAAATTGAAAGAGGCAAGTTGGAAAGGGAGTTAAGCCATGCCCAATATTACCAGATGCAGTTTGCTGTCAGAATTAGAGGCTTAAAAGAGAATGTTAAAGAAGATTTAAAGCAGTTGATCTCTGAGGCTCTCGAAGGGGTATTGAACCAGCCAGCATCTGAAATAAGAGCAGCTATGGATAAAGTGTTTCGGGTGAATTCATGGATTGCCAGACAGAGAAAGTTGCCTAGAGATGTGGTGGTTTATTTTGCAAAAAGAGAAATTAGAGATCAAGTTATACAAGCTGCCTATGATGCTAAGGTTGTGATTGCTGAACAAGAAGTCTTGGTTTTAAAAGAAATTCCTCCAAGGATTTTAAGGGGAAGAAAGGACTATACATTTCTTGTGCAAGAGCTCAAGCAAAGAGATATAAGGTTCAGATGGGAGATTCCAGAGGGGCTGATGGTGATGTATGAAGGTAAAAGGTATAGGCTGATTACTGTGAAACAAGCACGTGATTTCTACAATAATGTCTTAAAAGCAACCCCATTAACGCTCCTGGAAGCTGGAAAGGGATCTGGAGAAGAAGAACAACAAGAGGAGGAAACAGAGGAAAATGGTGCTGGAGGAGATCAAGCTACAATCTCTTTGGATGATCCTAGAGAGCAAAGAGTGACACGTGCTGCTTTAAAACGAGCAAAGAAAATAAAAGAACATGATCAGCAAAAGTCTTCAGATTCTTCACAATGCATTCATAGCCAAGCTGTGGGAGGAGCACGGCCTAAAGTAACCAGTCCTATCAAAGCTGTGGTCCAAGAGCTTTTCGGGGATATACATGGCAACTAAATTTTTAACCTGGAATGTTAATGGACTAAACTCACCGCAGAAGAGGAAGAAAGTTTTTCAATATTTAAAACAATTTAAGATAGATGTTATATGCCTGCAAGAAACGCATATTAGAGTTTTGGATCAAAAGTATTTATTGAACTCGAGGCCGGTCGTCTGTGATTCCGTTCACTAGCAGGAACCCTTCGACTTGTCCGATGTATTCTTCCCAATCCTCTGGAAAGTTTGGGTCGAATTCCTTCAATGACCCTATTTGCGCCATTCGGAGAATTTTCTTTATTCCGCCGTGGCCGCTCGGTTGACTGTGACACGCTTTCGAATTTGCCGCCTTTGCGCAGCTATTTCGCCAATTCTCTGGTCTTCTGTCTATCCCACCCTCGTCGCCAATTGTTTGGTTCTGATAGACGAGGACTCAGAGTGGTTTTACAATGAACGAGTTTATTGAATACACATAAGTCAACTGTCAACTGTCAAATGTTGCAAGCTTTTATAGTGGAACTGTTTGAACTGTAACCAATCATCAGAGTCTCTTTTCCCGCTTCTTGTTTATTGTAACCAATGATTGCACCGGAATCTCCCGCTCTAAACCCTGTTTTATTGCAATCTGCTATTTCCCTTGTTTGCAAACTATTTACAGACACAACAATTTTTGTCAATTTTGTTATTCTGTAGCCTGATTTTGCAGTTTTTGAAACTATTTTTTCTCTCTCATTAATCTACACTCAGTGCCCCATAATGACAAAGTGAAAACAGGATTTTAGAAATGTCTGCAAATTTATTAAAAAGAAAAAACTGAAATATCACATTGACATAAGTATTCAAACCCTTCGCTCAGTACTTTGTTGAAACACCTTTGGCAGCAATTACAGCCTTGAGTCTTTTGGGGTATGACCCGACAAGCTTTGCACAATTGGATTGCGGGGGGGGGGGGATTTTCTACTATTCTTCCTTGCAAATCCTCTCAAGCTCTGTCAAGTTGGGTGGTGACTGATGGCGGACAGCCTTTTTAGGTCCCTCCAGATATATGGGGTCAAGTCAGGGGTCTGGCTAGGCTACTCTAGGACATTCACAGAGTTGTCCCTAAGCCACTCCTATGTTGTCTTTACTGCGTGTTTAGGATCTTTGCCACGTTAGAAAGTGAACCTTCAGCCCAGTCTGAGGTCCTGAGAACTGTGGAACAGGTTTTCATTGAGGATATCCTTGTACTTTGCTCCATTCAGATTTCCCTCAACCCTGACCAGTCTCCCAGTCCCTGCTGCTGAAAAACACCCCCACATACAGTATGAAGTTGGCACCACCATGCTTTACTGTTGGGATGATATTGGGCAGGTGATGAGAAGTGCCTAGTTTCCTCCAGACATAACGTTTACAGTTGAGGCCAACCAGTTCAATTCTGGTTTCATCAAACCAGAGAGTCTTGTTCCTCACACTCTGAGAATCTTTCAGGTGCTTTTTTGTGAAGCCCAAGTAGGCTTTCATGTGCTTTGCACTGAGGAGAGGCTTCTGTGTAGCCACTTGGCCATGAAGTCCAGATAGGTGCAGAACTGCAGTGATAATTGTCCTTCTGGAACTCTGTCCCATCTCCACACAGGATCTCTGGAGCTCGGTCAGAGTGACCATTGAAGTTTTGGTCATCTCTCTTCCTAAGGCTCTTCTCCGCTGATTGCTCAGTTTGACTGGGCGATCAACTCTTGGAAGAGTCTTAAGTTGTGCCAAACTTCTTCGATTTGAGAATTTTGGAGGCCACTGTGCTCTTAGGAAAATTCAGTGCAGCAGAAATTATATTGTAGCCTTACCCAAATCTATGCCTTGCAATAATCCTATCTCTGAGCTCTGCAGGTAGTTCCTTTGACCTCATGATTTTTGCTCTGCTACAGTATGCGTTGTCAGCTGTGAGGCCTTCTATAGAGATGTGTGTGCCTTTCCAAATTAAAGAACTCTCTGATAAATTGAAAGACAAAAAGGGCAAGTATAAAAAGTGGAAAGAGGGGCACATAACTAAGGCAGAATATCAGCAAATAGCCCAAGCCTGCAAAGATGAAGTGAGGAAAGCTAAGGCTCAGAATGAACTAAGGCTTGTGACAAAAGTCAAAAATAACAAAAAAGTTTCTTTCAACATGTAAAAAACAAGAAAAAGTTTAAGAGAAAGTAAGAGAAAGTGGCAAGAAGATGACAAGCAACAGGGAGAAAGCAGAACTACTGAACTTGTGTTTTTTTTTTGCATCTGTCTTTACACCAAGGGATAAAATAGTCCAACCTATCAAAAAACAGTACCATAAAAAAACAGATTAAAAACACAAGTTAAGATAGGCAACAAAATGATAAGTGAGCACCTGTCCACCCTAGACAAGTTCAAATCACAAGGACCAGATGGATTACATCCCAAAGTTCTCAAAGATGTGATCTCAGAACCACTGAACTATATCTTTCAAAGATCCTGGAGCACTGGGGAACTACCAGAGGACTTGGAAAAGAGCTGATGTAGTTCCCATCTTCAAAAAAGGGGGAAAAAGTAGATCCAGAAAACTACAGACCTATTAGCCTGACCTCAATACCTGGGAAGATTCTAAAAAAGATAAGCAATGAATCAGCAAACACCTAGAGGCAAACAAAGTCATTACCAAAAGCCATGCGTTTGTCAAAAACAGATCACGCCAAACAAATCTTATTGCATTTTTTGACCAGGTGACAAAATTAGTGGACCAGAGGAATGCTATGAACTTCAGTAAGGCATTTGATAAGGTAGACCACAACCTACTACTTGATAAGAGAAAAAATGTGGCTTAGACAACATCACCACCAGATGGATTAGTAGCTGGCTGACCAGCGTGTGGTCCTCAATGCATCTACATGGAGGGAAGTATGTAGTGGCGTGCCCCAGGGATCTGTTCTGGGCCCAGTGCTCTTCAACATCTTCATCAATGATTTGGATGAGGGGACAGATGGGGATAGAACTCATCAAATTGCAGATAACACCAAGCTGGCAGAAATAGCCAACACTCCAGAAGATAGGCTTAAGATACAGGAGGATCTTGACAGACTTGAACATTGAGCGCTATCTAACAAAATGAAATTCAATGGGGAAAAAAGTAAGGTTCTACATTTAGGCAACAAAAACCAAATGCACAGGTACAGTATAGGTGATACCTTGCTCAATAATAGTAACTGTGAGAGGGAACTCGGAGTCCTAGTGGACAATCACTTAAATATGAGCCAGCAGTGTGCTGCAGCTGCCAAAAAAGCCAACACAGGGCTAGGCTGCATTAACAGAGGGATAGAATCAAGGTCACGTGAAGTGTTAATACCACTTTACAATGCCTTGGTAAGGCCACACTTGGAATACTGCATCCAATTTTGGTCACCACAATGGAATGGATGGAAACTAACCAAAGAGAGAAGCAACCTAGAACTAAGGAGAAATTTCCTGACAGAACAATTAACCAGTGGAACAACCTGTCTCCAGAAGCAGTGAATGCTCCAACACTGGAAGTTTTTAAGAAGAGACTGGACATCCATTTGTCTGAAAAGCTAAATTTTCAAGTGTTGTTTCAAAGGGTCTAAACCAGGGGTAGGCAACCTCGGCTCTTTTATGACTCATGGACTTCAACTCCCAGAATTCCTGAGTCAGCATAGCATAGCTGACTCAGGAATTCTGGGAGTTGAAGTCCATGAGTCATAAAAGAGCCGAGGTTGCCTACCCCTGGTCTAAACACTTATGCCAATGTTATATTTCAGGGTTTTTTTCTTTTTAATAAATTCACAGACATTTCTAAAGTTCTATTTTCACTTTGTCATTATGGGGTACTGAATGTAGATTAATGAGAAAAAAATGAATTTCAACAACTGTAGAATCAGGCTGCAGCACAACAAAATCGACAAAAGTGAAGGGGGTCTGAATAGTTTCTGAATGCATGTATATTGCAGTTCCTCAAAACATGAATAATCTAAACCAAACCTAGGCATTTTATGGCCCGCAGGCCACATCCATCTCTCGGTTGCCCATGTCCAGCCTGTGACATCAGCAGCAGTGGGGGAGTGGGAGGCAGTGGTGATGGGACGGGTGGGACGGGGCAAGGCAGGGCAGGTAGGGGTGGGAAGTGACATCCTCCACTAAAGTCCCAATTTCTTATATGGCCTCTTGGGAAAATTAATTGGCGTATGGCAGAAATGTTAAAAAGCACATCACAATTACATTCTCAATGAACAAACACGAAACTATTTACTGTATTTGCAGATTCAGAGATAAACTATATTACCTATACATGACGCAGTTGCATACAGAAAGTCTCTGGGGATTCCCTGATTCATGTTCAAAGGACACTGTTGCACAATATGTCGCACTGTCTGCTTTGGAACACACCTGATCTTAACAGAAGTTATAGAGCTACTTCATCGATAAACTAACTGGCTACAACTTCCTTTTCGATTTTTGTCCACAGCCTCATCCACTGAGAATCTGGATGCTGAACAGCAAGGCCTTGGATGATTTAGTAGAAATGTTTGGACATTCTATAGTACAAAGTATGAAGATTTTGGGGGGTGGGTGGGAATCAAACATTTTGGAAGGGCAAAAACTTGTCTAAAGAATAGTTTGGACCTTATAGCAATAATCCTCTAGGCAGCATAAAAAAACATCATGTTTTCAGAAAACTAAAGCCATGCACTTCAACCAGAGACTCACCCTCTGTCAAGAGGGCCTCTGTCAGAAGGGCAGCAGGCAAAGAATTATCCTAAGAATAAGACAGTAGAAGAGAAGGTTAAATAAATGATGGGTGTGATGAATAACAAAAGTTGATTGAAGAAAGTTAGATACCTCTACTCATATTTCCACATGGACGTGATGGGGCAGAAGGAATAACCTTGAGGAACAGGGGGAAGAGCCGCTATGCAGACGATGGCCAGATAAAAGATAAAGCACATTTAGACTTGCAAAATTCTGTTACCATCGCCTTACAATAAATTTTGTACTGGCCTGCATAACTTTGGTTTCCTAATCTGGCCTAGCTTGAAGCACGTGACAATGGAAGGAGAACTTCAGTGAAGACGCATTTTTGGAAAATGAATAGGGTGGCAAATTGAATTTGTTTTAAGAAAATGAATGTACTTTTCCTGATCTAAAGCATATTAAGCATAGACATCTTGTACAACATATTTTTTTCTCTCTCATTTTTTTAAGAAACAGGCTAAATTAATTGTAATGTCTTTGGGAGGTCATGATAAGGCTATTGTCTAACATGAACCACCTTCATAAGGAAAGCTGTTATGACTGTATCATTTGTTTCGTCAAACCCAAAAGGAGGAAACAAAGGAATATTTTTGAGCAAGGTGTTTGCAGTTGTTTTTGGTCTCATGTATAACACAGGAAAAAGGAAAATGTTTCCTTGGTTCAGACCATCTGAATCATGTTTCCAGAGGGACAGGCATTTTCAGGACAGTAAGTACTGAGGTATAAATAACTTTTGCTAAGTTAGTTATTTACTTGTATTTCTTTTAAAAGAAAATAAGCTATGGAAAATCCTAAGGCTTTTTTCTCGTCTCAGTTGAACTTTGTTCCAAAAACCTTAAGAAAATTAATCAGCTCTGACATATTTCAATTACAAAGGGAAACAATATGATAATAAAACCATACTTTTGCTGAACTTCATCTTACTGAACTGATTTTCATATAATTACTTCAGTTCAGTTTGCATTACTGATTCTCCTTATTTCCCTCTCATTGGAAAGCATAATTTTTCCTGTCACAAATTCAAAATAGATCCTATATGAACATATACATACATACCGTACATATATATATATATATATATATATATATATATATATATATATATATATATATATATATATATATATATATATATAATATATATATATATATATATATATATATATATATGTGTGTGTGTGTGTGTGTGTGTGTGTGTGTGTGTGTGTGTGTGTGTATATGTATATATGGATCCTTGGTTTTTCGGGTTTTTCCCCGCGTAGAACTAGAGGTGTAGGCGCAACGTTTCGACGGAATCCCATCCGTCATCATCAGGCTTTAGCTTCCTTCTTCTGGGAGAAGCATGTGGCTGTTTGTTCCTCTTTTTTAAACTGCCAGAGGGGGTGTGTTCTGTGGAGGTTTGCTCTGATTGGGTAGGGGACCAAGTGTGTTCTGATTGGGTGGGAGTGTGTTTTGAATGGTGGGTGTGTTCTGATTGGGTGGGGGGGGTGTTCTGAGTGGATGGGCTGGTCTCAGCTGCCAGCTCCAGACCTGAGCTGGTGAGTTCTGCTGCTTTTGTTCGGCTTCGTGTTTGTGGTGGTGCCATGTTTTTATAGTGGGTGTCAGTTTGCTTATTGTGTGGTTTGGAGGGGTTTAAAGTGGCTGATGTTGCAGCTGTAGTTAGGTTTCTGTTTTGTGGTTGTGTGTCTTTATCGTTGTGGGTTCGGATTTGCTTTTTGAATGGTTGTGTGGTGGTGATGTCATGTGATGTTATCATGAGTTTGGGTCTGGTATCATTCTTGGTGGTTGGGCCTCGTCTGTCAATCAAGGCGGGTTTCCAAATGGCTGGTAGATGAGAGGTATCATCTCGTTTATTCATGCTGTGGGGGCGTTTTTCTATCTCAATGGCTTCTCTGATTATTCTGTTGTTAAAATGTTCAATTTTGGCGATAGTTTTGGTTTTTTTAAAATCAATTTCATGTCCCGTGGCTTCAAAGTGTTGGACCAGGGATGAAGTTTGTTCTCCCTTTCTGAGTGAGTTTTTGTGCTCTTCAATGCGTGCACTTATTCTTCTGTTGGTCTGTCCGATGTATGTGGTGGGGCAGGTGGTGCATGGGATTTCGTATACTCCTTGGTTTTCTAACCCAATTATGTCCTTGGGGTTTCTTAGGATGGTGGATATTTTTCTGTCTGTGTAGAATGCTGTTTTGATGTTGTGTTTTTGGAGGACCTTGCTGATTCTGTCTGTGGTCCCTTTTAAGTATGGGAGGAGGGCTTTGCCATTTTCTTGTTCTCTGTCTTGGGTTTTTGTGGGTGTCTCTCTTCGGATTAAGTTAGTAATCGTGTTTCTTTGGAATCCATTGGCTGTTAGTACATTAGTGAGAGTGTGTAGTTCGGTTTTTAGGTGTTGCTCGTCAGCTAGGTGTTTTGTTCTGGAGATGAGTGTCTTGGCTACAGAGTTGATCTGTGCTGGGTGGTGGTGTGAGAGTGCGTTCAGATAGCGGTTTGTGTGTGTTTTTTTATGGTAGATAGTGTGTCCTAGGGAGCCATTGGATTTCTTGTAGACTAAGACATCAAGGAAGGGAAGTTGATTGTTAGCTTCTGTTTCCATGGTGAATTGTATTTTGGGGTGTAGGCTATTGAGGTGTATGAGGAAGTCATCCAGTTTTTCTTTGCCGTGTGGCCAGATTACGAAGGTGTCATCTACGTATCTGAGCCAGAGTTTGGGTTTGTGGTTGGATTTTTCTAGAGCGAGGGTTTCAAAGTGTTCCATGTAGAGGTTTGCGATGACAGGTGAGAGGGGTGATCCCATGGGTGCTCCTTCCATTTGTTTGTATCTTTGTCCATTGTAGATGAAGTATGTGTTAGATAGGCAGTGGTTGGTCAGATCTAGGATGTGTTTTGGGGGGTTGTATTTATTTAGGATAGCTGTCAAGGCTTCTTTGATTGGCACTTGGGTGAAGAGGGATACAACATCGAAGCTCACAAGTAGGTCACAGGGCTGTAAGTTTAGTTTATTTATGATCTCTATGAATTGGAATGAGTTTTGTACGTGTGAGGTGATGGAATTTGCATAAGGCTGTAGTTGTTTGGCAAGAAATTTGGCTAGATTTTGTAGAGGTGAGCCTATGGAGCTGACTATGGGTCTGAGTGGAGTTCAAACGCATCCTGATAAGAACAGAACTGGCCCTAATCAGAAATGAACTCCACACAAAAAGATTCCTCCTGGACCGAATCAACAGAGACCTCCTCACACTTCACCTCAAACTCAGCAACAAGATCCACCCCACACTTTGGGACAAATTCAAACAAATCGCCGTCTGGAGAGCTGAAACAGAGACTGCCTACAAAACAGACACACACACCAATAAACTCCGAAGACTAAAGGAACGCCAGAAACAAACCCCTCCTCTCCCACAGCAACACATGAAACAAACTGTGCACAACATCTCAGATAGGATTCTCACCAAAGCCGAAACCAACGTCCTGTCTAAAGGATTTAATTTTGCAGTCGCTCCCAAACACATTCCCACGGAAACCATTATATGCGGAGTCGAATCCAGCCTGACCAAAATTAACCCTGATGACGCCAACAAAATCAGACTCGAAGTTACCAACATCCTCTGCACCAGTAAACCACCCAAAAGCAACTTACCCAAAGAGGAACAGACAGCACTACTTAACCTAAAAAATGACACCAGCATAATCATTCTGCCAGCAGACAAAGGCAACGCCACGGTGGTAATGAACTCATCTGACTACCATACCAAATTATCCAACCTACTCCGAGACTCCACATACAAACTCCTCAAGACAGATCCCACCCCCTACCTGGAAAAAACCACAAAATCAAAAATAAAAGCCACCCCCATCAGTGAAGAGATCCAGAAAACAATCATTCCCAGAGAAAAATCATCCAGATGTCCTAAGCTCTATGGTCTGCCCAAGATACACAAAGAAGGAACTCCACTCAGACCCATAGCCAGCTCCATAGGCTCACCTCTACAAAATCTAGCCAAATTTCTTGCCAAACAACTACAGCCTTATGCAAATTCCATCACCTCACACGTACAAAACTCATTCCAATTCATAGAGATCGTAAGTAAACTAAACTTACAGCCCTGTGACCTACTTGTGAGCTTCGATGTTGTATCCCTCTTCACCCAAGTGCCAATCAAAGAAGCCTTGACAGCTATCCTAAATAAATACAACCCCCCAAAACACATCCTAGATCTGACCAACCACTGCCTATCTAACACATACTTCATCTACAATGGACAAAGATACAAACAAATGGAAGGAGCACCCATGGGATCACCCCTCTCACCTGTCATCGCAAACCTCTACATGGAACACTTTGAAACCCTCGCTCTAGAAAAATCCAACCACAAACCCAAACTCTGGCTCAGATACGTAGATGACACCTTCGTAATCTGGCCACACGGCAAAGAAAAACTGGATGACTTCCTCATACACCTCAATAGCCTACACCCCAAAATACAATTCACCATGGAAACAGAAGCTAACAATCAACTTCCCTTCCTTGATGTCTTAGTCTACAAGAAATCCAATGGCTCCCTAGGACACACTATCTACCATAAAAAAACACACACAAACCGCTATCTGAACGCACTCTCACACCACCACCCAGCACAGATCAACTCTGTAGCCAAGACACTCATCTCCAGAACAAAACACCTAGCTGACGAGCAACACCTAAAAACCGAACTACACACTCTCACTAATGTACTAACAGCCAATGGATTCCAAAGAAACACGATTACTAACTTAATCCGAAGAGAGACACCCACAAAAACCCAAGACAGAGAACAAGAAAATGGCAAAGCCCTCCTCCCATACTTAAAAGGGACCACAGACAGAATCAGCAAGGTCCTCCAAAAACACAACATCAAAACAGCATTCTACACAGACAGAAAAATATCCACCATCCTAAGAAACCCCAAGGACATAATTGGGTTAGAAAACCAAGGAGTATACGAAATCCCATGCACCACCTGCCCCACCACATACATCGGACAGACCAACAGAAGAATAAGTGCACGCATTGAAGAGCACAAAAACTCACTCAGAAAGGGAGAACAAACTTCATCCCTGGTCCAACACTTTGAAGCCACGGGACATGAAATTGATTTTAAAAAAACCAAAACTATCGCCAAAATTGAACATTTTAACAACAGAATAATCAGAGAAGCCATTGAGATAGAAAAACGCCCCCACAGCATGAATAAACGAGATGATACCTCTCGTCTACCAGCCATTTGGAAACCCGCCTTGATTGACAGACGAGGCCCAACCACCAAGAATGATACCAGACCCAAACTCATGATAACATCACATGACATCACCACCACACAACCATTCAAAAAGCAAATCCGAACCCACAACGATAAAGACACACAACCACAAAACAGAAACCTAACTACAGCTGCAACATCAGCCACTTTAAACCCCTCCAAACCACACAATAAGCAAACTGACACCCACTATAAAAACATGGCACCACCACAAACACGAAGCCGAACAAAAGCAGCACAACTCACCAGCTCAGGTCTGGAGCTGGCAGCTGAGACCAGCCCATCCACTCAGAACACCCCCCCCCACCCAATCAGAACACACCCACCATTCAAAACACACTCCCACCCAATCAGAACACACTTGGTCCCCTACCCAATCAGAGCACACCTCCACAGAACACACCCCCTCTGGCAGTTTAAAAAAGAGGAACAAACAGCCACATGCTTCTCCCAGAAGCATGTGGAGAAGCATGAAGAAGGAAGCTGAAGCCACCAGCCTGATGATGACGTATGGGATTCCGTCGAAACGTTGCTCCTACACCGTCAATTCTACACGGGAAAAAACCCGAATGACCAAAGATCCACATACACACACACACACACACACACACACATATGTATATATGTATATATGTATATATGTATATATGTATATATGTATATATGTATATATGTATATATGTATATATGTATATATGTATATATGTATATATGTATATATGTATATATGTATATATGTATATATGTATATATGTATATATGTATATGTATGTAGTGCTGGCGGGTGATCCCCAGGGGGAGGGCATTCTCTGTGGGCGCACCTTCCTTTTGGAATGATTTACCCGTGGAACTTCGGACCGCCCCGATCTGCGTACATTTCGCCGGGATCTGAAAACCTGGTTTTTTGATCTATCAGGCCTGGACTGAAGGGGTTTTAGCTTTTAGTATTGTTTTAATTGCTGGGCTTATGTAATTTAATCTATTTTAATTTATACTATTTTATATTATATTTTATGCTGCCCTGTAAACCGCCCTGAGTCCTTCAGGAATAGGGCGGTATAAAAATTTAATTATATATATATATATATATATATATATATATATATATATATATATATATATGTATATGTATATGTATATGTATATGTATATGTATATGTATATGTATATGTATATGTATATGTATATGTATATGTATATGTATATGTATATGTATATAAAAATTTACACAAATATGAGCTGTCACTGTTGTGACTACTGCCTGTGGATGGCCTTCGGTTAGGCCAAAACAGGAAATAAAGATTTGTCCCATGTTTGGGGCCTAGCAAGGTAATCTAAATAGTTAACAAGCATATATATATATATATATATATATATATATATATATATATATATATATATATACATACATATCAAAGCAATTGTCTAGCTATTGTAACTGTCCTAAATCCAACATTCAACAAACAGGTAAACAAAACATTTTTGGTTCTAGGAGCTACTGTATTCCTGGGTCTTGGTACTTGAAGAGAATTTCACGCGGTAGCTATTTAACACTTAGCCATTGAAAGTATATGAACTTTCTATAGCTGCCTGCTTTTGATTCAGAATACAGATCTAACTGGT
The DNA here is from genome assembly GCF_947247035.1 of Vipera ursinii. Lineage (NCBI taxonomy): Eukaryota > Metazoa > Chordata > Lepidosauria > Squamata > Viperidae > Vipera > Vipera ursinii. The sequence continues at coordinate 218,651,331 of NC_139513.1, read as the reverse complement.
CTGATATGATCTATGTTGATATTGTTGGATCCCTGAGGTCCTGAGGGATATCTTCCAGCTCTAATTTGAGAAGTCATGAATTAAGCCATGTGCCATCTGCTCCATGATCTTCCACAGACCAACATTCCAGTAATTAATCCAACAAGCAAGCCTTTTGCACAGCAGGAGGAAGGAAAGAAAGGAAGGTTGTGGAGATAATATCTACATAATGTCAATAATAACCATAGGCGGAGCTATTCTCTGCAGAAAGTGAAGAGGAACTAAAGAGCCTCTTCTTACGAGTGAAGAAGGAGAGTGCAAAAGTTGGGTTGAAATTAAACATTAAGAAAACCAAGATCATGGCATCCGGCCCTCTCAATTCCTGGCAAATAGATGGGGAAGAAATGGAGGTAGTGACAGATTTTATTTTCCTGGGCTCCAAGATCACCACAGACGGGGACTGCAGCCAAGAAATTAAAAGACGCTTGCTCCTTGGGAGGAAAGCCATAGCAAATATAGACAGCACACTAAAAAGCAGAGACATCAGCCTGCCAACAAAAGTGTGTATAGTCAAGGCTATGGTCTTCCCAGTTGCAATGTATGGCAGTGAAAGTTGGACCATAAGAAAGGCTGAGCGCCAAAGAATTGAGGCCTTTGAACTATGGTGCTGGAGAAGACTCCTGTGAGTCCCTTGGACTGCAAGGTGATCAAACCGGTCAGTCCTAGAGGAGATCAACCCTGACTGCTCTTTAGAAGGCCAGATCCTGAAGTTGAAACTCAAATACTTTGTCCACCTAATGAGAAGGAAGGACTTACTGGAGAAGAGCCTAATGCTGGGAAAGGTTGAGGGCAAGAGAAGAAGGGGACGACAGAGAATGAGGTGGCTGGATGGAGTCACTGAAGCAGTAGGCGTGAGCCTAAATGGACTCCAGAAGATGGTAGAGGACAGGAAGGCCTGGAGGAACGTTGTCCATGAGGTCATGATGGGTCGGACACGACTTCGCAACTAACAACAACAAGAACAACATTCTCTGTGAGTGTATTAGGGCTACTATGACAGTGCAATCAAATGTATGTGTGATACACATAGAAAAACAAGCAGAGCTTCAAGCACCATATGAGAGACCCATCTTGAGTTTTATGATCACATCCCATGGACACTCCTGAAATAGTGTTTGGTTCCAACAGCACAGTAAGGTGTGGCAGTCATTCACAGATGTCCTGAACAAGATAATTTGCATCTATGACTGATGGAGATAAATTTTGTTTTGTTTTTTCTTTTTTTCAGCAAGGACAAAGAGCACACTTTTTTCACACATGTAGCAGAATGAACTTGAGATTTTAAGACTGTCCAATTAGCAGAAATAAATCCCCGTACAAAGACAATAGAAGATTTGGAGGGCTTAAATGTTAAAAATCTGGGTTTTAATCCTTGTCATGTAAAATTAGCCTGCAATCTCTTTTTTTCTGACAGGCATCTCATCTTGAAGACCTCCATCCATAAAAGGAAGGTACAACGTTCTCTATGTTAGGATGGGTTGTATCTACTCAGTTACTTCCTTCAGCTCATTTTTTTTATTTAACCAAAATATGCAGATTTTTTTTCATGTGAAGAAACACACCAGTGATTTGATTTCTTTATTCCCGCTATGCCTAAAGTTGCTGCTTCTATGAGTTTTATAATTTCACTCATATTTCACTTGCCATTCCTTTTCTTAAATCTAAAATGAAATTAATGTTTACTAGCAGAGGAAATTTTCCTTGGCATATTAAACAAAACAAAAAAAAGAGGCCCAACCACGACTTGTTTTTGCAGTTCTCAATGTTACTTCCCAAAGCTCTCCCATGTTTTAACAAAAGTAGAAAAACAGGAAATCCCAGTGAGCTCACGCTTGTTATAGCAAAGATTATAACCTGTAATGTTCAGAGTCAATAGGACTCTTTCACAAAAGAAATGGCCGCAGCAAAAACAGGGAGATGGTAACTCCAGAAAGTGGACTCTTTGGTCCCCTTGACCAGTTCTTTAAACAACCATTACATAATTTACTTCATTCAATTACAGAGCAAATATAGCCATTGCATTTTTTTTACATCCGTGTAAATCAGGGGGGTCCAACCTTGGCAACCTTTAAGACCTGTGGACTTCAAGTCCCAGAATGCCCCAGCTAGCCATGCCATGCCATGCCATACAGGAAGTTACCCACAGCATTTTTATAGCAACTGCCATTGTCACAATCAGTCGGGTTACAAAAATGTATGGCTGTGCAAATCCTTTGAAAGAGGTTTGGCAGATTGTATAAAGCACTTCTTGTTAAAGGAGCCATGTTTTCTTTCAGGTTGTAGAAGCTGTTCCCAGTTTTCTTTGCAGGCCTGTCACACACAGCCATTTTGCACTTTTCCCAACAAATTGATGAGACAGCATGCACAGATAGGTGGAAACAAGGCATTGTTCAAGTACAGTAGCCATTTTAACAACATGGGGGGAAAATCATTTGTGCATTTTCCAAGCCCCTCTTTCAATAAATTTGTATAACCCTATTATATGGGTACAGATTAACAAAATACCTTTGGATCCAGAGACATATTTAAGTGTTAGACTACAACTATGCAAAGGCTGATGCTAATAAAAATTGTACTAAATCTGTTACTAGAATTTAGCATCAGTTTATTTAGTATTAATATCAACTGTTCTACAGTACTGTACAATGGTACATGGAGATTTTAAAAGCAAATGTGCATAAATGCTTATAATTTTGTATGCCTTTAAACTGCCAATTTGTGTTTGCAAATTCCAACTGCAGATATAACTACTTTGTGACATTTACAATTAATGCTAGATACAGCAAAATGTATGTAATAGATGTAACTTTTAATTAAGATGAATCATTTAATGCACACTCAGTTTTACTTAAGAATTGGGCCACCCTTCAAAAAAAACCAACACCCTCCATTCTCTATCAATCCAATTTCACAGGCAACCATCAATTGAAACTCCCCCAGGAATAAATCTATTGCTATCATCTCAATGAGTACAGTATGAAAAAGTATAATTGTTTGGTCTCAGATACCTTAATATTTTCCACTGAATCTCAACCTCACCCCCAAACTTTGGTTTGCTTTTCCTCCTCATACTTTTGATGTTAGATCAAACATGACAACATTTATCAGTCAGCAGAATGAACTGAACCTATTCAGACTTAAAAGCCTCTGGGTGAGGGATTTCTTTAATCATATTCAGGCCAATTATGAGGATTTCAGGTCTGTGCCGCAACGAGGTTCAGTATGAACTGTTGCAATTTAATAGCTCCGGGGGGGGGGGGGTGTCGAGGGTAGGGAGAGAGACAAATAATAAAGGACTTTATTTTCCTCCTCTAGTACCTTTTTCCGGCTTCCCTACTTCAAAAGCTAAGAAGGATTAGGGTAACCCACGAGAACAGTGTTGCACACATCTGCTGCCCACCCACTTAAGGAATCCAAATGGCTGATCTCCAGGTTAGCAAGATGACATAAGGAGAAGCTATCTGCAAGGCCTAGTGCTATTTCACAGGTCCTGCTGCTCCTGAACAACTGAGTTGCAGAAGAAAACTTTTGTAGGGCAAACAGGGGAGGAAATATATGAACTTCCTTCAAGATTTTTAGTAAAATCAGCCAGCTGACCTGAAGGATTCCAGCAAAGCCACCTTGGATACAATCTCTCTTCCCATTTAATTTATATCACAGATAAATGGAGCTCATAACTTACATTCCTCAAGATATAATATTGCACCATTGCGTGTTTAAATACAAGTTGCAAACTGAGCTTTTTCTTCAGAATTTTTTTTTATCCCACCTTTATTATGTTTATAAATAACTCAACCCAGTGAACATAACTAATATTTTCCTCGCTCCTATTTTGCCCATAACAGCAATCCAATGGGTTTGAGAGAGTGACTGGCCCAAAGTCACCCAGCTGGCTTTCAGGCCTAAAGTGGGACTAGAACTCACAGTCTCCTGGTTTCTGGCCTGGAGTCTTAATCACTACACCAAACTGACTCTCAACCAAGCAAGGGACCAAACTAGGATAGAGAAGATCAATGGTCTAAAGTACATCCAAATCGTTTACTGATGAAGGCACTCTGCCAGATCTGGTGGGAGAACAGATTGTTCAAAGCCACATTCTGAAGTCAACATTTCACCCTGCTGGAAAAGTATACACTGCTGAATGTTTATTAGAACTAGCTTACGGTAGTAACATGAATTGTGAACTTTGGTTTTTTTACTAAATGCCATGGACATATCATGAAGCTAAAATCACCATAGTATGATGCTTAAACATTCAGACAGGAACTGGGCAGATACAAATCCACCTGGAAACAAAAATCAGTGAAGAGATGTATACTACAGGTAGTCCTTGACTTACAACAGTTTGCTTAGTGACCGTTCAGAGTTACAACTGCACTGAAAAAAGTGATTTATGACCATTTTCACACTTATGTACATTGCAGCACCCCTATGGTCACATGATTTACATTTGGATGCTTGACAACTGACTCAAATTTATCATGGTTGCAATGTCCTGGGTTCATGTGATCACTTTTTGCAACCTTCTGCCAAGCAAAGTCAATGGGGAAGCCAGATTCACTTAACAACCATGTTACTAATTTAACAACTACAGTGATTCCCTTAACTTTTTTTGTTTTGTTCAAGTGTTAGCTTCCCAGAGTCATTTATATGAAGGGCAGTCTATAAATGTATTAAATACATAAAATAATGCCATAGAAAATTAACTAAATGGCACTTATAGTCACAACCAGGGATGGACCCATGGACCCTCTAGATCAGGAGTGTTAAACTGCTGGCCCGCAGGCCAGATGCATCATGAGAAAACCACGCCCACCCCATGGCCGGCAATGGAGAAAAAGTTGCAATATGTCACGACACCTCACGTGACATTGTGAGTTTGACACCCCTGCTCTAGATAGACCTGGAATAGGGAAGAGGATGTTTGCAGACGTTTTGACAATTTATTCCCATTGCCTTGACCAGTATGATCCATGTCAATGGACCATTGTTGGAATGGTCATCTAAAACTTATGTAAAGATTCAAGGTAAGATGTAACTCCTGAGTTTGTCAGTGGGATAGAAGGAATGTTTCATATGCAGGTTGCCTCTAGGATTTCTATAATTTATGTCAGGCTGCCTGTGAGGATACATCATTTAACTAACTGGTTCTTTTCCCCTCTTTTGGAACCCTGAAATTGCTTTGCACTGAGAAAGCCGGCCTTTCAAGAATTAACCAGTAATGTAGACAGCTTCTTGCACTACTTACACTGCCAATTTGCTTCTTGGTGGAATTCAAGGTGTGGTTACTTGAGGGACCTGTCAGCAGAGACATTGAGAGTCAGGTGGCATACAAGTCTAACAAATTACTATTAATAGCGACAATTATTTTAAAAAAAACTCATGCCATAATTTTCAAACTGTGATTGACTCTCGAGAAAGGCTCAGGTTAGTTTTAAGAACTTCTGCACATAATGTTAACCACCACTAGAAAGAAGTATTTGAAAAGTCTGGTCAAAGATGGAGACCATTGACTCCATGCCTACGCAGTCTAAGGTTGCTAATGATAAGCAAAGCAAGTTGTGCATTGTGGGTCTGGATTCTGTCTTCCTAAAGCCTGCCAGCTCTACAGACTCCTCCTCTGACACCATGTTCAAGGGCCTTTTTATTTTTTGGAAACCATGGCATTCAAGTATTCCAATTACATGCAGGCACTCAATGTTCTCTCCCTTTCTCCATATAGAATACATGATTAAAATTCGTCAAAAAGATAGCCCAATATGAGAACAGTTTGTGGTGATTGTAACAAGATTGCTCTGTTACTGTAATGGTATGTGGAATGATCTTAGGAGACAGAAGGAAGAGGGAAAGCCAGGGAAAGAATCAGATATGAGGCAGCTTAACCCATAAAAGGGGAATGGCCATAGCACACCTAATTTCTTGGGTTGTAAAGGTGGTGGGAAAGCAATGCATTTTCAGACTTGCAAGATTCAGTTAATATAACCTTACAGTGCAATAGAAATATTTCACTTGGGTGAGCTTCCTGTCCGGACTAACTCGCAAGGCTGGCAGTTATATACGTGGAATAGAAACAAAAAAACAGAGATAGATGTTTTTCATGGAAAATAAATGGATTAATCTCACAAAGTAGGCCCTATCCATGACAGGCTATGCTACAGCACATACAGTATCTCTCAGGTGGCATTGCATTTTTCACTTGAGTATAACTGCACAAAGTTAATGTAATCATCTTATCACAACCTGCTTTAAATTCAGCTGAATACTTCCAGTGAAAGTATGGGAGATGGGAGTCAAAAGGTAGGACTAGCAAGACAGACTACATCTTCCAAAGTCTGAAAACTTGAGAAAGAGAGAGAGATGGAAGGAGGAAGAGAAATAAACCAGGAAGTGATGATAGTTGGTCAGAACTCCACTATTAATAACAGTCTTTCCACAAAGGTGCCAGATGACCTTGAAGATCAAAGCTGTTCAGTAAAAGTGTGGCTATTAATAATACAGAAGGATTGTTTGCAAAGTCTTTAATATTATCAATTAATGGTTGTATTACAATGCTATTGTGGATTCGAATTATTAGTATTACTTCTTTTAATGTGTGTTGTTTCGTGTGAAAATATTATTGTTTTATATTTAAGGCTATATCATGGATATTGATGGTTTATATTATACTGTGAATAATCTATATATGCTAGACCTCATTAGACTATTAGTTGATGGGACCGGTGGAGGGGGGTTAGATTTCCGTACTTAAAGTTTGTTTGGATTTCTCTGCAAATGTTGAGTTCCTCTGAGCCATCAATCAGTGTCACAGCTTTTGTATTAACGGCATGTTTTTGGCTATGTCAGAATTCCTATTCAGAGAACTAAATTGACCGTTATGATAAAGCAGTAGTATCTGTTGATGACTTTCACTTTCCATGCAGGTAAATATAATACTAAAGCAACAGGGTAGGAGAGAGTGAGAATCACATTTCCATCTTTTAGCAAAATATTTGAGTGGGAGAGTGAAGGAGTAAGATGCTGAAATGTCCAACTCTGGAAATTTCTCAGAGGTACACAAAATATTTCCAAATCTACTAAAAAAAATAACATCATTGATTATTGTTACATTTAGCTAAGGGATTAGAGCACAGGGGAAATATTTCTGACCTTAAGAAATTTTTAATATTCTAAATAAGCGTTTTTAAGGGATCATTTTGTCTCAGTGTAACAGTTTAATACACGTGCTTAAACAATAAAATAAAAGGGACGTGGTGGCTCAGTGGGTTAGGACGCTGAGCTTGTTGATCAGAAGGTCGGCAGTTTGGCGGGTTGAATCCCGAGTGCCGCGTAACAGAGTGAGCGCCTGTTACTCGTCCCAGCTTCTGCCAACCTAGCAGTTCGAAAGCACATAAAAATGCAAGTAGAAAAATAGGGACCACTACGGTGGGAAGGTAACAGCGTTCCGTGCGCCTTTGGCGTCTAGTCATGCCGGCCACATGACCACAGAGACGTCCTCGGACAAGCGCTGGCTCTTTGGCTTTGAAACGGAGATGAGCACCAGCCCCTAGAGTCGGAAACGACTAGCACGCATGTGCGGGGGAACTTTTACCTTAAGGGATCATTTTGTCCCAGTGTAACAGTTCAATCCCACGTGCTTACACAAAAATAAACCTCAAAGAAAATGTGTTCATAGCGGCTTTTTTTCCTTAAATCCCTTTGATTGTTTTTCAAAAGTGGATGCTCCTCATTTAATTTTTCCTACTTTATCTAGTCTTACAAAACTACATTTAATGCCACTTTACTTTTCCAGAATAGGCAGTCATTAAAGAAGATCTGAGGTCTGACTTAAAATATACCTTGTCTGAGATAGTATAGGTTCTTCAGGGGTAGGCAACCTTGGCTTTTTTATGACTCATGGGCTTCAACTCCCAGAATTCCTGAGCCAACAGGAAGCTGCAAGCTTTCTTAGGATGAGAATATTCTTTCCATGTAACACTGAAGGCTTATTCAGAAAGACACAACCTGTTCAAATATGGATTCTTCTTTATTTTGTTATGAAAAACACTGTCCAGTTTTCAAATAAATTAGCTGTCGTCTCAGTGATAAGGTTTCTTTCAAAAACCCACGTTGTTCCTCCAGCTGAGGCCTCCTGTCTAAAGAGACCATACAACACTACCAACGTGCTCTTTTCTTTTCTCCCCCTCTTCCCCCCCTCCCCGAATTTATTTCAGAGTGCAGCATGAAACCTGATCTTTTCAGAGAGTTTGGGAAATGGAGAAGAGAGACAGCAGGGGAGGGAGAGCAGGGGAAAAGCTTAATGCCAACAGGAGAAATAGACCAGAAACACTCTAGAGATATGCTAGGGTTATAATTAATGGCATGAGGTTAGAACTTGCAGATGACAATACAGGAAAAGGCCAGCCTTCTGCTACAATCTGCCTAATGGCGGACATGGTCTCAAAACAGTTTTGCCCCATTCTACCTCAAGTAGTTGCCTTGCACTGGATTTTGCTATTTGCTATTTTGCTGATCTCGGCGTCACGTCTTTCTCACCCCACCTGCATCCTCTTCTTGCAGTGAAATGAAGTAATTCCAAAAGCCCTTCTCCCACGACCCCCTTGGAGTTCTCCAGATGTGTTCAGTGACAAATCCCAGGATCCTCATGTAGACTGTAGACTACATAGTCTAGCACATTTGAAGGCCACCAGGCTGGATAAAAGTACTGTAATCTTTTGGGGATTAATTACCAGCCATTGTAATACTCACACTAGCTCCTTTCCATGCAGTGTAGCTGTTATTCTTGAATTCATTATGGTCTAATCAGATGGAAGACATATACACACACACAAACACACGCCTACAACACTCCCAAACCTGAAGTATTAGTACCATTGTATGAATCCTTAGTAAGACCAAACCTGGAATACTTCATCCAGTTTTGGTCACCCAATTACAAAAAAGATCTTGAGACTTTGGAAAAAGAGCAAAGAAGAGCAACGAAGATGATTAAAGGTCTGGAGACTAAAACATATGAAGAACGGTTGCAGGAGTAGGGTATGGCCAGTCTAGAGGGAAAAAAACAGGACTAGGGGTGAACATGATAGCAGTATTCCAGTATTTGAGGGCCTGCCACAAAGAAATGGGGGGGGGTCAACTTATTTTCCAAAGCACCTGAAGGCAGGACAAGAAGCAACGGATGGAAACTAATCAAGGAGAGAAGCAACCTGGAATTAAGGAGAAACTTCCTAACAGTGAGAACAATTAACCAGTGGAACAGCTTGCCTTCTGAAGTTGTGGGTGCTTCATCACCGGAGGTTCTTTAAGAAAAGACTGGATAGCCACCTGTCTGAAATGGTATAAGGCAGGTGTGTCAAACTGCCAGCCCATGGGCCGGATGCATCACCAGGAAATCGCACCCACCCCATTGCCGGCAATGGGGAAAAAGCTCCGATACATTGTGCAACATCACATGACATTGCGAGTTTGACATGTCTGGTATAAGCTCTCCTGCTAGAGCAGGTTATTGGACTAGAAGACCTCCAAGGTCCTTCCAGCTCTATTCTGTAACAGTAATAATAATAATAATAATAACAACAACAACAAAGTTGGAAGGGACCTTGGAGGTCATCTAGTCCAACCCCCTGCTCAGGCAGGAAACCTTATACCATTTCAGACAAATGGCTGTCCAGTCTCTTCTTAAAAGCTTCCAGTGTTGGAGCATTCACCGCTTCTGGAGACAGGTTGTTCCACTGGTTAATTGTCCTCACTGTCAGGAAGTTTCTCCTTAGTTCTAGGTTGCTTCTCTCCTTGACTAGTTTCCATCTGTTGCTTCTTGTCCTGCCTTCAGGCGCTTTGGAGAATAGCTTGACTCCCTCATCTTTGTGGCAGCCCCTAAGATATTGGAACAGTGCTATCATGTCCCCCCTCATCCTTCTCTTCATTAGACTAGTCATAGCCAATTCCAGCAACCGTTCTTTATGTGTTTTAGCCTCCAGTCCCCTAATCATCTTTGTTGCTCTTCTCTGTACTCTTTATAGAGTCTCAACATCTTTTTTTACATCGTGGTGACCAAAACTGGATGTAGTATTCCAAGTGTGGCCTTACCAAGGCATTGTAAAGTGGTGCTAACACTTCACATGATCTTGATTCTATCCCTCTGTTAATGCAGCCTAACACTGGGTTAGCTTTCTTGGCAGCTGCACCACATTGCTGGCTCATATTTGATTGTCCACTAGGACTTCAAATTCCCTTTCACAGTTACTACTATTGAGCAAGGTACCACCTACTATACTATACCTGTACATTTGGTGTTTCTTGCCTAAATGTAGAACCTTACTTTTTTTACTACTGAATTTCATTTTGTTAGATAGTGTTCAGGTCTGTCAAGATCCTCCTGTATCTTAAGCCTGTCTTCTGGAGTTTTGGCTATTCCTGCCAGCTTAGTGTCGTCTGCAAATTTGATGAGTTCTCTATCTATTCCCCTCGTCCGAATCGTTGATGAAGATGTTGAAGAGCACTGAGCCCAGAACAGAGCCCTGGGTCACCCCGCTACATACTTCCCTCCATGTAGATGCGGTTCCATTGAGGACCACATGCTGAGTACGGCCAGTCAGCCAGCTATGAATCCATCTGGTGGTGATGCTGTCTAATGCACATTTTTCTATCTTATCAAGTAGTAGGTTGTGGTCTACTTTATCAAATGCCTTACTGAAGTCCAAGTACATTATATTCACAACATTCCTCTGGTCGACTAATTTTGTCACCTGGTCAAAAAGTGTAATAAGATTTGTCTGGCATGATCTGTTTTTGACAAACCCATGTTGGCTTTTGTTAATGACTTTGTTTGCCTCTAGGTGTTCGCTGATTCGTTGTTTGATTATCTTTTCCACAATCTTCCCAGGTATTGAGGTCAGGCTGATAGGTCTATAGTTTCCTGGATCTATTTTTTCCCTTTCCCCAGTGCTCCAGGATCTTTGAAAAATACAGTTCAGTGGTTCTGAGATCACATCTGCCAGTTCCTTGAGAACCTTGGGGTAATTCTGATTCTGATTCATTGACTGACCATTGAAATAGGAACATGGAAAGGTGCCTCTAGTTTGGGGCCAAGCAAAATAATGAGTTATTTAATAGTTCCAAGCCCTGAAAGATATCTGGAAAGATCAGGCACACATATGTCTTATGCCACCTTCTGTCTGAGATTCAAAAGGAAGGGTAAAATAAGAGGAGATTTACTAAGTTCTTTGCTAATCTTTTAATAATCATTATCAAGCTTCTATGACAAGACATTTTTGACGGTTTACGTAGCATTTTCTTATCAGGCTCAGCAAAAGGACTGAGTTTTCATTTGGATGACAGATAGTCAGGTGTTTTGTGAATACAGTGCACAAGCTCACGCCACACAACAGAGTTGGGCACAGCCTTTTGAAAGAAAAGGTGTGTGTGGGGGGGGGAGTTTGCAAGCCACAGGAGTATATATAAAACTGCTTCTTTTAAATCATTCAAAAAGTCACATCTTTGCTAGGAAATAAGGAAGGGAAGGAGGTTTGCATGCTCACACCTGCAAAACCTTTCAGAAGCAGTTTCTGAAGCAGTCACAGAATCTGTGCCAAAGATAGAGCTGCTGAAATGATCCGAAAAGTGAAGGTTCATTTGCACTCTCGTGCATCATAAAACATTTTTTTTTGAAAATTTGCTTTGGTGCTAATGCACAGTGTATCCTGTCTGGGTTTCTATTCTTCTTCAAAAGAAGAAAAAGTGAAGAACAATTGTGCATTGTGACAGGTAACACTAGGAGGGAGGGGGCATCCCCAGAAATAGCCAAAGATGTACATCTGATCGTTATTTTTTTCATATGAAAGCAGTGTTTTTCACCCCTTTGAACTTTAAGAAGTGTGGACTTCAACTCCCAGAATTCCACAACCAGTCTTACTGCCTGGGCCCTGGGGAATTTTGACAGTTGAAATCCACTCATCTTAAAGTTGCTGAAGTTGAGAGACACAGTATTAAGGCCTGCTGTGAGGAGACAGAAGACCCCAGTCATGCAGAGCATCAATTCCTTTTTCTAAAACCAGTCATTTGAGGTTGAATATTGAAATTACAAGAATTTTCCTGTCATATTAAGAATTAAAAATATCAACAAATAGATAGATAGATAGATAGATAGATAGATAGATAGATGATAGATAGATAGATAGATAGATAGATAGATAGATAGATAGAGATAGAGATAGAGATAGAGATAGAGATGATAGAGATAGAGATAGAGAAATATAAATATATAAAAAAATCAGGGCTAAAAATTAATGTTGCTAATATTAAAAGAAAAATAGAAACCCGAGGTATGGACAAAGAGAATATATCTAGTGATCCTAAAAAATCTAATTAACTAGGTTTCTCCTGAGAAGATGGGCCTGGTTAAATCTTCCTTCCTTCCTTCCTTCCTTCCTTCCTTCCTTCCTTCCTTCCTTCCTTCCTTCCTTCCTTCCTTCCTTCCTTCCCATACCAACTTTTTGTCAAAGTGCTGAAAATTTACAGCAACGAACAACTCAATGGTGAAAAAAGAGAGGAGAGAGAAAAATAAGAGGGTTCCCATTTTAAAAAGTGGCAGGTTGAGAGGAACATTTTTGATCTGACTTTCCTGGTGTACAATTGCATTTGTTCCTTCATAATAAAAATCTTATACTTTATAAAAACAGTTCTTGCTTAAGGCATCCATTTTACATATCCTCATTGATAGCAGACCTTCAAGTGTGAAAGTACTAAGGGTCTTCCTGGATATTTGATTCTCAGCATTTTTTAAAAGACAGACATTTATGAGAAGATGAGGAAAGAGGAGGAATGGGAAGAAAGGAGAAGGAGAAGGAGGGGAAGAAGAAGAAGAGGAGAGAAGGAGAAAGAAGGAAGAAGGAAGAGGAGGAGGAGAAGAAGGAGGAAGAGAAGGAGAAGGAGAAGTAGTAGTAGTAGTAGTTGTTGTTGTTATAGTGGTGATACTGATGATGAGCAGGCTTCCCTATATTCTTGAACTTCCTTCTGCACCAAAGCTTTGAAATGCAAAATGTATGACAATTTTCCTTACACTCCTCCAAAGAGAGACAGAGGAGTCTCCAGGTAGTAAACTATGAGCATCAACGCCAACTCCTCATTTTGACTATGGAAGAAACACCTGGTTTTCATTAACATCACTGTTGCAGTTAATGTGTTGCAGGTGCGAAAGTGTGTGGCTGAAATCTGACAAAACACCTGTCTTTTGTGGCACCATTAGATCTGCCAAGTGTGGGACATGACCCCCTTGGGGGAGCTTTATCCTGCCTTTGAAAGCCACAATAAGCATTGTCCTATAATTACAAAATCAGAGTCGTGATTGCCAGGAAGAATTCCTTAACAAATTATACCTAATTAGTCTAAAATTACCTTTAATGCATAGTAAAACCATAAGCTCTTCTCTGTGCTATAACACCTTCCTTTTTATCTTTATGCAAATATGATTACACACTATCAAACTGGCAACTACCAGGCATACAAACAGCTGCATCCACTTTGATGCTTTCAAAGTAGGAACTGGATGCATGCCACTGATTATATTTTCTGGAATGCTGCATTAAAAAAGCAAAAACTAAAATGCCCTCCACCAGATAAATAATAAAGCGCTAGTTGTTCACACTGGTTAGCTGGTCAAATCTGAAGGTTCAGCCCATCCTTGCTCCAGACAGGCAAGTCATTTGTTTTCTACCATCAGAAACCTTGGACAGGTTCCCCAGCCTTTAAAACCAGAGAAGAGATTGCTTGGCAACCCCACTTTTGTGATTTCTGCATAATTCTTTGAACATGCAGTTCTCAATTGCACCTTTTCATGTGGGGTTTGCAAAAGTCGAACCAGTACAAACCTCTGGGCTAGAAACATCCAGATCAAGTGAGTGTAGGCTATGGAACGAGGAAAATCTCAAATCTTTAGGATTTTCCCCAACCTTCTTTAACTTTCTTTGGAAGCAGGCTGTAAAGGAGCAGTCTTGTCTGCTGCTGATCATGTCACTCAAGAAGGCTTGTCTTATGGTATCTAGTCCATGGTATCTCGATCCAAGCTTTGAAATATGGCAGCAGGATCTTGGATCCTTCTCCTTTGATTTCCACTGACTAAGTTCCATGCTATTAGAAGGCCTCAATCTTAAACTGAACTGTTGGCAGTACATTACATCCAGTGAATAATGAAATACAATATATGGGAATGTAGTTTCAGTCAAATTCAACCAGACTAATCTCTGAATAACCTTGTATAAGCATACCAGAATAAGGTGATGGCAACCTACCGGTATTCTCACAAGAAAAACCAACTGACCATCCAGTCACCAGAAGTCATGTTCAAGTGGAAGAAGGCCTTCTCTTTGCCGTTTATTTTCAAAAGCAGGTTCATAGTCAGTAGCTTCTACATGTACAACCTTGAAATTTGACCTGCATCTTTCTCTTCGTTTTTAGCTCTTGGTAAACCACCAGTGATTATTCACAACGAAGGAAGGGAGAACTCACAACTTCAAAAGAGGTTTCTCCAGCTGGGTTGTACTACACCTCCCCTTTCCTCTGTGTGAAATCATGCTGGCTGTGGCTGATGGAGGTTGTGGCATGAGAGTCTTAGAACTAAGCAGAAGAAGGAGTTCCACAAAAAGTAAAAGAATGAGACAAACACTCTTTTTGACACAGCATCTGAAATGTCTGTGCTCCAAAGAATAAAAACTGATCACGGAGCTCTTGAGTAGTCCCTAACCTCTGATGGGTGGTTCATTCTCCTTGGGCTTCAAATAATGTTTCTTGGCTGTAGGCTAGAACCAGTTTAGCCTTTGGTCTCCCTGTCTGAGGGTGGTCCTGTTTCGTCCCTAGGACTGATTCAGATTGAGGCAGACAGTACAATCTAGGGAGGCATTTGCATATCCCTGAGGCTCTTCCTGCTCTCCTGGCTGTGTGCCAGATGCTCAGTGGCTGCCGAAGAGGCAGGGGCCCTCATTCACTTAATATCTGTATAGAAGAGAGAAAGCTAAAAGCTTGAAAAATGATACCGGCCTCAATTCCTCCTGCATTTACTTATTTACAACACTGATAGGCTGGCCATCTTAAAACCCAATTCTGGGTGGCTCACAACCAGATATTGAAAACAGAAAGCAATAAAACCAGAAACAGGCAAAAAAAACCCAAAACCCTGCCAATAGTTATTTCTTTTATTATTTAATAATTTACTAAAGCAGCATCAAAAATTGCCTTTTGTTTTTGTATAGGTTTAGAAACCCAATGAACATTACCATAGAGACAGACGAAGCAGAGAGGCAAGACTTTCTTTATCTAGTTGCCTAAACAGGAAATTTTTCATCTATCCAAATTCTTCCCAAAGTCTGAGGGACTCTTTTTTGTTATTATTTTCGGGTAATGCTCATATTCACCATACTCTGCATGAATAAAAAGGGACCCTTCTCATTTTACCCTAAGACAGCCCTACAAGGTAGGCTAAGCTAAGATACACTAAATGGCCCAAGGCCAGTTGGAGAGCTTTACCACAAGGCCTTTGCAGCCCTTCCCAAATTCTCTAGACAATATGGACCTTTTTGTACTGTTGGGAGCAAATGCAAACGGGGAAATCATGGAGAGCTGTCGGAAATCATTTAACAGCCCAAATTCTTTCCTTTAAAGGGGGTGTTGGAGGAGCTCAAGACATAGGCAAGGAATTCCTTCCTTGAAACACATGTCCAATCATGACTCATCAGCTTTAATTATATGTCTGTTGGAGTACGCTGGGCGGTTTTCCATTCCACCCTCTCTGCCTGTCTCCAAAACCACACGCTAAAAGGAAGCAGCCACAGCACTTTGCACTCAAGGCTTTGAAAACGACCACAATGTAATTAAACTATTGTGCTGCTGGATCTGTAGTACCAGTTTGGTATGCGGTTTACCCATATTTCACACTTGGACTGTTTGAACCGGATAATACTGTGTTGCAAAGCACCCACATAAGTGAAGCTGAAGACCAGTAATACTCTTAACAAGTCTGAAAGATGGGTTTTTCAATTGCCACAGATGAAAAAAGGTTCTTTTTTAATGCTTGTTTATAGTGCCAATTTTTAAAAGAGACACAAACATGAGCATAACCAAGGACATTATCTTTATTACAGGTTATCTTTAACTGCTGTCTAATGGATGGATCTGTGCTTTGAAAACAAAAGCACACTTCATCCATGCATTACTTTCTACCGAACTAGGTCCCAGAACCCTGTGACCTGCAGGCAGCGCGTGCTTCATATCCTCCTGAGATTGTTCCACTGAAATTGGTGGTAAAATTTAGGAAAAAGGAAGGGAAGAAGGAAAGCTAGTGCCTCTTTTGACATTTCTGTTCTTATCATTAAACCCTCCTTTCCTCTTTCCTAACCCCCCCCAAAGTTAAAAAAAAATAAAACAACCACAACAGTTTGGCCATCCTGTTACCTACCAAAAAATCATCCCCACATTTAAGCCTCATTAAATGCAAAAATCAGGCTGAAATATGTCTCCCCCCCAAAAAAAATTAATCTTCAGAGATCCTATAGCCCTCTAAATTTAAGGGAGCCAAGTGGCATCCCTCCACCTTCAAACATTATCGATCCATGTTCCATAGTGTGTATAGTTGATAACTACAACTGGTGTAAAAAAAAATCAGTGTAAAAAGATAGAAAGCATTTGCAGCTTGCCTTCAGCTTCTACTGAAGATAATGGCTTTATTCCAATCAGGAGCCCTGTGGATTATGAAGCATTTATCCTTAACTTAACAGCATATTAAACTTCTCCATACAGACCTCTCTTTCTGAGCTCCAGGCAGGACTGTATGTGAGAGACATTCCAGTTGGATACTTCACTTGCTAGAGTATTAAAGTGAAAAGATATTCTGATTATGGGGGATGATCAGAAAGGAGGAGGAGGAGGAGGAGGAGGAGGAGGAGGAGGAGGAGGAGGAGGAGAAGGAGAAGAAGAAGAAGAAGAAGAAGAAGAAGAAGAAGAAGAAGAAGAAGAAGAAGAAGAAGAAGAAGAAGAAGAAGAAGAAGAAGACTAAATCAATATATCAATTGTCATTAACATGTCACTTTCAGATATAATACAAATAATTATTATATATCTCATCTTATTAGTTTATAATTTCTTATATGAACTTCTAACAGGTACATTAAAAATCTAACATCCAGCTTAATTAAATTGCTTCAAAGAAAAGTGATGTTTGATTTTACTTTAAACATAGTTTGCAGAACTGTACATCCAACACAGCATCCAAAATCTCCAGAGAGTCAGAAAAATGATTTACCATGGAACCACAGTTATTATAGCTTTATTGAAAGCTTGATTTGGAACAATCTTAAGCTGTATTTAATTTTTAATATGTCTAATATATAAAGCTAGTTATTTATTTTCTGTTTATGTTTTACTGTATATCCCTTAGCACTTCATTTTTTAAAAGTCAAATTCAAATTCTTGTTCATTTTTTTAATGAATTACATTGAAGCAATGAATTCAAGCTGAGGAATTAGGGGATTTGAAGTCCAACACATCTGGAGGACACCGGTTTGAGGGAAAGTTGGTTTACAGCAACAGGGGTTCCAGATTTTTTTTCTCTCTTTCTCCTATTTATTAAAATTTTAATTATTCCAGCAAGGATTCTAACCAAAATCAATTGTACTACTACTAATCTTTTTTTTCCCCCAGCCTAAACCAGTCGCATTACAGAAGTGAACAGAACAATTCTATTTTATTTTACTTGTTTCAAAGAATATTTCTTAAATCACTATGTGGCCTAGACCGGGTCCAAAGCAATTTATCATTTCCTTTGCACTATTTTTTTAAGTTAACATTTTAACTGTACAGCTGCTGTATTATAATATAACTTCACTGCTTCTTTTGCTAGAGAGAAATTAAATGGAAATACGCCAACCACATCCGATTTTACCACACCTCAGTGGTCAAACGAGGTGCTTTTAGGCCTGAAGAGAAGATCGGCAGTTGGTCATCATAAAAGACAAACTAGGACATTTTAAACATTTTTTCTTCCCAGTCTTTCTGTATCTTCCCCTCAGACAGCCCTCATCATTTCTTGGAAAGAGGAGTAAGAACAGGAAGCCAACAGAGTTTGTTTCAATTTTTGAAATAAAACTCTTATGCTGAATTTGGAGATTTTCCAGCCTGGAGGCCCCAGACTTTTCCTCACTGGTTCAGCCATAATAATCTGATGGTTGTAAGACAGAGGCAGGGTCTTCTCCTGTCCTGAAGCAACTGACCATGAACTTAACTGAGGTTCCTGTGAGTAAACGAATCAGGGAGTAAGAAGAGATAATAGCCAACAGTCTAGCTTCCCTCTCCCCACTTCCTCTGCCCAGACATAAATGCATAACTACAAAAGGAGGAAAGGATGGGAGAAGACTTAAATAAATTCAAGTGAAGATAAATTCTGCTCTTAATGCCAAGTATGGAAAGGGGGAGATAAACTTTTGAATACATACTGAGACACTGGCAAAAGCATCTCATTATAAAATGCCTGATGTAGGTCAATACTGCTTACCCTTCAATATTCCTAATTAATTCCCTGATTGCATCGTGCTGGAAAAATGCCACTATTCCAGAGTGCAGAATTAGCTTGATCCAATTTTGTTTTTGCACATCGTCACCACATGAAAAGATTGTTTAATAAAATGGGAGGAACACAAGAACTGTTTCTTGCTAAGGAGACTAAAACTTCAAGATCACAGTACAGGTAGTCCTCAGCTTATGACCACAATTGAGCCCAACGTTTTTATTGTTAAGTGACACATTTATTGAGTTTTGCGCCATTTTATGACACAGTGGTTAAGTCAATCACTGCAGTTGATAAGTCAGTAACCTGGTTGTTAAATAAACCTGGCTTCCCCATTGACTTTGCTTGTGAGAAGGTCACAAAAGGTGATTACATGACCTTGGGACACAGCAACAGTCATAAACATGAACCAGTGGCCAGGCATCTGAATTTTGATCACATGACCATGGGGATGCTGCAAAGGTCATAACTGTGAAAAAGGTTATAAGTCACAATTTTCAGTGCCACTATAACTTTGAATGGTCACTAAACAAACTGTGGTAAGTCAATGACTACCTATATTTATACAAGGAGACCTTGACCTACAACCACAACCGGGGTCAGAATTTCTATCGCTAAGCAAAGTGGTTGCTAAGTGAGATATACACATGATATAATGGTGGGGGTTTTTTTTGCCATGGTTGTTAAAGGAATCACTGCAGTGTTAAATGAACCACATGGTTGTTAAGCAAATCTAGCTCTCCCCTCCCCCATTGATTTTGCTTATGGAAGTTAGCTGGGATGATCACAAATGGCGATCACATGACCCTGGGACATTCCAACCATCTTAATAAGTACATGCCAGTCGCTAAGCACCTGAATTCTGATCACGTGACATATTCTGATCTTGTTTTGGCATATTAAAGTTTATTTATTTATATATATATATATAAATGAATTCAATATATAATTGGTGCTTTTTGCATTCAGATATAATATCCTGTTGATATTATTTTTCATTATGAAATATCTTTATTTTCACAGCAAAATGATTTTACCTTTAAATAAGAACCTTTTCAAATTAAAAGTACACACTAAAAATGCAGACTACAAAAGAAAAGAAAAAGGAAAAAAAATCTGTCATATTTTGTACTTGTCAATAGTCACCAATGAATTAATTAGTATAACAAATGAACAGTATAAGATATTATTGAATGATATTATAGAATCTCTGCCACAGGAGTATATATTACTGAATCCTTTGTTGGGTAGAAAATATTTCCTTTTCTAAAACAGATAGATCACGCATGTGCACGTGTACACAAGGAGCGCACAGACGCAGACACACAAACACAAGCGTTATCCTGAATGCATATATTTTGAAACAATATATAACTTCTGGACTTTTGAAGTAAATGTTTTACACTACCTCGTCAGATGTGAAAAGATTTTAGAAGTGGACGCCTAGCTGAACTGAGCATATATTCCCTCTTCTTTAGCAAAAACGATTTTATTCTTGGCTCAGTCTTCATCTTATGATCTTATGCTCCAGGAGTTCATCACGCTAAATTTGTGTAACTAACAAATGAGTAATAGTGGCCCATTAATTATAGGAAGGTGACGGCAATCTGCCAAGACGTTCCTCTCTGAGCCCGACTAAGATTTTCACAGGCAGAAGGATCATATCCTTTGGGAGTAGCTTTAGAGAGGTCATTGATTCAGAGGGATTATATGTAGGAGATGGGACTCTTTAAAAAGTGACAGATTAAACAAATCCAAGTTGGGGGGGAGGGAGGAAGAGGGAAGTATCATGGTCAAGGAGCTTTGAATTCCTCCAATCTGAGACAACTTTTTACTAGCACAGTGACCGGATGCCAAAGAGTGATAACAGTGATAGAAATAGGAACACTTGATAAATGAATATGTACTTTTGATATTAAAATGCTAAACACTTGGTGATGTATGGGTCTTGCAGTAAAAGCCAAGAGCTCATAGGAAGGAGTGGAGTGAGTTAGGCATTGGACTAAGATCAGGGAGAACAATGTTTGAGCTAAACTTCACCCAGGGGTTTGTATTTATTACTTTATGAATTTCTACCTTTTTTCATGCACTTGCTTCTTAACTGTAAATTCTGGAACTAGTTTATTAGTATTTAATATATTATCAGATTAGCTTAATATAGACCCTGTATTTATAATAAAAGTTCATAAGGAAAGTGCTCTCAACATCAAAGTAGTTCACAGGAAAATCAACTAAGATGGTGTCACCACAAGGCAGCCAAAGAGTCCGCTCCCCTTTTAAATGTGTGCCTACAGAACTGGGCAGGACTTTGACTGCATGGCCACAACCACAGTCTTAAATCTTTTGACCCTCCCTGAGACACCCTCAATCAACACATTTTAAATATACATTTTAATAGAAGATGTAGATCTTTCTATAGACATGGGTAGCAATAGCACTTAGCTTTATATACCATTTCACTTATCTCCAGTGCTTTTTTTGTAAAATAAAAAGGTGCCGGAACTCACACATGTCATACAACCCGCCTTGCCTACCCTACAAGGTTCCAGCCAAAAAAGGTGCTGGAACTCCGTTCTGAGCGTTCTATGAGAAAAAAATCCCTGCTTATCTCTAAGTGATAACCTGTGTCCTCATTTTACTGACCTTGGAAGGATGGAAGGCTGAGTCAACCTTGAGCCGGTCAGAATCAAACTCCTGGCGGTGGGCAGAATTAGTCTTGCAATACTGCAATCTAACCACTGTGCCACCAGGGCTCTACAGAGTGCTACAGGATTAAATAATTATGCTGCAATTCATACGGAGTCAGAAAGGGGAAATGTTAGATTTGAAAAACAAATGTTTTAGCCAAAGAGGTAGAGACACATGATGGAAGATGGTAGTCCTCAACTTACGACCACAATTGAGCCCAAGATTTCCATTGCTAAGCAAGACAGTTGTTGAGTTTTACCCTATTTTACAACCTTTCTGCAGTGGTTAAGTGAATCATTGGAGTTGTTAAGTTAGTAACAGGGTTGTTAAGTGAATCTAGCTTCCCCATTGATTTTGCTTGTCAGAAAGTTGCAAAAGGGGATCACATGACCTGGGAACCCTGTGACGGTCATAAATACATGTCAACTGCAAAGCATCCAAATTTTGATCACATGACTATGGGGATAGTGCAATGGTGTGAAAAATGGTTTAAATCATTGTTTCAATGCCGTTGTAACTTTGAACAGTCACTAAACGAATAGTTGTAAATCAAGGACTATCTGTATATACCCTAAAACAGAAGTTACCTGTTTTTCTGTAGTTTTTCCTGGTGCAATCTTCCATTTGTACCTGCTTGGTTTTTAATATAAGCATAATGTTTTTAGCAGCCATCAGCTTTATGTTTGACAGCTTTTTTCATGCAACAAAGCTTGATGGCGTGAGTGCCAACAAATGAAATAAAAACAAGATCTTAAAAATAGCTCAAATCTTGCAAAATAGCCAAATCCCATGATATTTCAGTGATCTTATACTCAGATATTACAGGCTACTATGGTATGAGAAGACACTGAAATCTCATGATTCCTTCCTTCCTTCCTTCCTTCCTTCCTTCCTTCCTTCCTTCCTTCCTTCCTTCCTTCCTTCCTTCCTTCCTTCCTCATCTATACAGCCAGCTCAGACCAAAGAGAAATGCAGTCTCTAGAGAAAGAAATGAATTCTTCCCATAATTCCCAAAGTCTCTGTGGGCTGAAAAAAAGTTGAAGGACACAATAGAGAAAGTTGAAATTTAATGCGGAGAAGGAGGAGAAGGAAGGGAAGAATTAAAAGTGTTAGGATTTTTTTAAAAAGGAAAGCCTGGCACTTACCTCTTTGATGCCCCAAAATTGGGAGCTGTAGTTATCAGCCTACCATCCATCAGTCCCAATTTCTACAGGCATCCCTGGAGCAAACTGGGTCAATACATAGTATGGTGAAGCATCCGTGCCAATCTGCTCCACTCACCTGTGTAAGATAATGAACTAGACATTTGTTATTATGAAAATATGTCATTGTAGCTGAACACTCTTAGAGGATTAGCACTCCTACTTGGAAAATAAACACTGGCTCCAGCAGGAGACCATTAACCTATGATAATATTCTATTTCAGGGACGTTAACACTTAATTATAAATCATTTAAAACATTCTGTCAAATTAGTAAGTGTACTGAAATTATTTTGTTAGGAATAAAGCATTAGGAAAGAACCTTAATTATCAATATACCCCCCTGGTATCTCCATTTCCATAGAGTTAAGCTTCGGTGATAAGATGTTTATAATTGCAATCCTAGGAGGTAAAATTGTCCATTTGGTTGATTTAAAAGCAAGTAATTTATTCACCTGCCTGATACATTAGTTCAGATCCTGCCTCTGCTTGATTGGATGAACACAATTTGCATGGGATATATTTTCTCAAATGCTTATCGTCCTATTTTGCATTCAGAGAGAGATGGACTTTTTTAGATTATCCTCTCTTGTTAGCATAGAATTAAACTATTTCACACACACCCTAACCCTACAGAGACATGACAAACTTCATTAAGAGACAAAAAACAGAGTTAACTAGGGGTGGTTGTTTTTTTTCCTTCAAGCACTTAACTTCTGATAGTTTAGTAAGAAACTGGCATGGAAAAATATGTGCTCCTTACATATGTAGCAGGATTATGGCCTCTAACAGGCCTAAATCCAATATTCATTTAAACATGCTTACACCGCAAAGTCAGGTTAAGCAAACATTAACTGCAAACAGGTTTGCGGTTTTAGCTTGCAGTCTATTTCCTGTGATACTTGAGAAATTCAATCTGCATTTGCCTTCCATTCCAAGTTGGAAATACATAATTCCTATGCAGATTCAGTTCTGCTTGAGAATATATGTATGGCATTGTTGAGGGAGGCATTAGGCTGCCTGACGTGATCCAAGCACTCTTAAACTCAAAATGGAAGATCTCGTACCGAGTTAAACTTCTCTCGGGCCTTTGTGAAATGGAGACTCCTGCCAGATGACCTTCTAACAGTAGGCCCTCTCAAGGATTTCCCCTGCATACCTGCAAATTTTCATACTTTGTTGACACTGGATCTTTTTGCCAAAGCATATTCTTAAAGGGAAAGAGAAAAGCACTTGGAGAAGCAGCTTGGTAATAAGATGTTGTAATTCAGTCCAAAT
Source organism: Vipera ursinii (assembly GCF_947247035.1). NCBI lineage: Eukaryota > Metazoa > Chordata > Lepidosauria > Squamata > Viperidae > Vipera > Vipera ursinii. The sequence goes on along the minus strand of NC_139513.1, from coordinate 218,627,581 downwards.
TCAAATTGCCTCTTGCAAAAAGAACATTTTTGTGAAAATTGCTATGGAGAAACAACACTTTCTTCTTGATTCTGAAATTACATTTTTGGAAAAATGGGCTTTGCTCATCTTTCGCTACGGAATCAGTTTTGTTTTGAAAACCTAAGTGAAACTAACCAAGAAAAGATCGTTCTTCCATGCTCTAGCCAAGCCAGGGATTTCTATATGAAATTCTCACTAGTCACAGAAGGCTGGTCCGTTGGTTGGCCATTGGCCAATTCACCAAAATAAGCCTTAGATTAATAAACATTAGATTGTCAGGTGTGTCTGTCAAGCCTCGGGACTCTGACTGTGCCTAAAGAAGCCCTGCACAACCAAAAAGAACACATCTCAGAAGTTGAAAAGGTTGGAGATAAAAAGTATGGAAAGGGACAAACGTATGCCGGGGGCACTTCATTTGCAAATAGTAAAGGTCAAATCAAGGATGTAGAAATCATCCTGATAATTAACATACAAAGATGGAGTCATCCCTTCCTGAAAGAATAGCTGAGAGTTTTCCTTGATCTTCACCTCTTGCTGAATTCATGGATGGTAGTTATAGTAAGAAGTTCCTTTTCATGGCTACTCAGCTGACTGTTTTTGATGACCCTTGAAAGGCATTTGGAAGTTGGAATTAGTTGAAAATGTGGCAGTTCTACTGCTAAAATATGCAAGATACAAGGATTGTTAGAAGGCCTGTACAGGTAGCCCTTGTCTTACAACAGTTCATTTAGTGCAGACATGTCAAACACAAGGCCTGGGGGCCAGATCCGACCCGCGAAGTGGTTTCATGTCGCCCACGAAGCCATCCTGGAAACAGTGAGGGAACGCCCACACTGCCTTGGCCCTGGCCCAGAGACCCTCAGATCTGTCCCACTCCTGCCCAGACCCCCATAGGCACCCTTGATGCGAATGATGTAGAGCTGGCCATGCCCACCCAGTAGGCCATACGCACTCTAGCCTCACCCACCCAGTAGGCCACGCCCACCCAGGCCATACCCACCCAGCCCCCTGAGGGCAACTGCAATGCTGATGCGGCCCTCAATGAAATTGAGTTTGACACCCCTGATTTAGTGACTCTTTGAAATTACAAAGGCACTGAAAAAAGTGCTGTTTCTCACACAAACATTGCAGCATCCCCATGGTCATGAGATCAAAATTCAGATACTTGACAACTGGTTCATACTTATGACCATTGCTGTGTCCCAGGGTCATGTGATCACCTTTTGCGATCTTCTGACAAGCAAAGTCAATGGGGAAGCCAGATTCACTTAACAACTGTGTTACTAACTTAACAACTACAGTGATTCACTTTACATCTATGGCAGGAAAGGTCACAAAATGGGACAAAACTCACTTAACAAATGTCTCACTTAGCAACATAAATTTATTGGGCTCAATTGTGGTTGTAAGACAGGGACTACTCGTTCTAAAAGATCTGACTTTTTTTTTCTAAGCGTAATTTGAAAGTATCATTACTCATCTTTAAGCTTAGAGCTTTACTATCTGAAGAATTGCCTCTTTGAGTGAAAATCTGCTCAGATTTAAAGATTTGCAGATGCCAGTGGCATCCACAGAACTCCAAAACTTTTGTCCATATGACAAAAGATTTGTCTCAATATCACCTTGGAGTGTGCACATGCACATAGGAAAAGGACAATCTGACCCCCTCTGAAATCAGCACTCTTGTGATTGGGGGAAGGGGGTGTGTGTCTTTCTACCTCTGTATTTATGAAATCTGAAATTATTGGTCCATTATTGGTCCATAACTGCAGTACAATAGAGTATAGCACATATACTTAATTGATTTTTCCAAAGTGTTGCTTTAAAATTGTAAAGCACTTTTGGTGGGCTTTTCAAAATAATTATTATTTAATATTTTAATTATTATTATTTAATTATTTAATTTTTGAAAACAGTAGGACTCATGCCACATAGGGACATCACTGCTAAATTTTGGGTTTTGCAGGCTACCTAAGAAGTAAATCCAGATATTTTCCAAACAAATTAGCACTGGATTGCACCAAGACACCACTAGGTCGTCTCCTCCTCCTCCTCCTCCTCCTCCTCCTCCTCCTCCTCTTCTTTTTCCTCCTCCTCCTCCTTCTTCTTCTGTGAACTTTAGTTTTTTCAACTATTATTTGTTTTTCTCCTCCACCCATTCTGTAATCCTATAGCATCTCTCTCTTTCTGAACCATAGTTACGTTGCTTTATAGCAGGGATGCTTAAAGAACTGAAAATCTACGAATCGTAGATTGGTAATTGTAAATCACTTTATCAAAATTGGTGGTGTTATATTAATATAGAGCAAAGAATAGGAGGGAGATTCAGGGCCGTTTATACGTTTTTATCTTTATGACTCCATTTACATTAAGTGACTGCAAGGTAACCTAAAGGTCCACTAAAAGCTTTGGAGCTTGTTTTATAATTTTGCCATCCATCTTAAGTGATGGGTCAGGTCAAGCAGTGCAAAACGGCCATAAATGCAGCCATGATTTTTTCCTCCAGCATACAGTATCTGTTCAGAGTAGAGAAGAAACTGGTTGAGATGGCTTCCAGTTTGCAATTCAACAAGATTAAAAATAAATACATATTCATACTGTATAGGGAAAGTGAGATCTTTTGCCCTTAGGATTAAGCTAAAGATCTAGCAGGAGTTTTTCTATTCTCATGAAGCATATGAATTCGATATAATTAAATGTTTTGTAACAATAACAATAATTAAATCAATATGTGATTATTATTTTTTTTACTTAACTGGTCTAGAGAAACTGTAAGTGCCTTTGAGCACAGATTCTGCTTTCTACACCCAGTGCTTTTTTTGTGATAGAACACACCGGAACAGAGTTCCGGCACCTTTTTTGATGGATTTTCCAAGTTTTAAAAGTAACTTTTGAAAATTTGATGTTTGGTCCACGTGGACTTGAATCGCCCTGTCCAGCGTAGCAGATCGGTGGCAAAATCATTAAAACGGTGCATGTGGGCTGCTTGTGTGTCAAGTCCAATGCATGCGTACTTCGTCTGCGCTTGTTGTGATGGCGCTGCTCAGCTTGTGGCACTGCTCGGCTTGTGATTGGTCTTGTGGTCATGCACTGTGTGCTTACTGCGGGCGGCGACCATTATGTTTTGTTACACAACTGATGTGTGTGGGTGTGTGTACAGTGAGTGACTATGTGCCAAAGGTAAATAATTATTTTGAAAAAATCGGTGAATTGAAAATCTTTTTTTTAATCTTCAGTGTAAAATTTACTATGAACATTTAGCTTAAATACAATAAATTAAATTTATGTTAAAAACTGAATATATAATTTTTTTAAAAATAAAAGATTAACAAGATGTGAGTTCCGGCACCTTTTTTCTTACAAAAAAAGCACTGTTTACACCTACCTGTAGAAAAGAATATTTGTAGCTCAGGGTTGAACTGTGAAGTACTGGGTGTTTGGTTGTTTTGTTTTGTTTTGCAGACATTTCATTACCAAACTAGGTAAGGTTATCAGTGCTAATAAGGAGTGGGATTTGCTCTCATTTTATATTCCAGTGGCTTGCCCTGTTATCATCAGTGGGGGTGGTCTTGCTGGTTCCTTGACTGGGCTGTTGTTTATTGTTAGCTTGTTTGGCAGTTCCTTGATTGGGATATGGTTTGCTTCTTGATATACACTACCTGTATTTGATGACTCTACAAAATAGTGCTAAACTCCACTGCAGTGCCAGAGTATCACCTTTTTGCAGATTGGTTTATGATCAACGTGTAAAAAGCACTGACATAAGTAAAGGAAATCCACCACAAAGTGCTCTAAGCAGTGCTTTTTTTGTATAAGAAAAAGTTGCCGGAACTCACACGTGTCATACAACCCGCCTTGCCTATCCTACAAGGTTCCATCCAAAAAAGGTGCCGGAACTCCGTTCTGAGCGTTCTATGAGAAAAAAAAGCCCTGGCTCTAAGACTAGATACTAGTGTGAGATCCCTCAAAACGAATCCGGTCACAGCACAGATAGTGGCACTGAATGAAATCTGCCAGATTTGCCGATAAGAAAACATGGTTGTGTGAAAAATCTGGAGGCAGTGTGGGTATGGAAAATGAAATCATATCTACTTGGGGTTCCTGTGATGGATATGTTCTCAAACTTCTCATTGGATGTTTCAAGTTGAGGATGAATCTGAGAGGTTATGACACAGGAGAGGCATCACCGAGATTCTATTTATCATTACCTGGAGGTCTTCCAACTTAATATTTCTATCAGATTTTTCCCTTGGAAAGCCCATTCCCATCAGCATGTTGAAAGAAAGCTAGAAACAAGCAATGAGCACAACTTTATGTCAACAGCTTAATATAAGAAAGAATTACTTTGCAGGGTCTTTGATGGAAGATGAGTCTTCTTTGGAAAACGTAGAAAGAAAACAATGTGCTCCAATTCAGATATCAAATCTATGGCATTATTTTTTTCTTCCAAGTACAACACTTCCATTATACGCTTCCTGGAATAAAGTTGATAAACTGTTCCGTTGCTCTGATGCTCTTCTTTTCAAATGAGCCAAATGCACGAACTAGACTATATGGCTATTGAGGCAAAGAAAAGTAACCATCTAATGGTTGGCTTAACAACAAGTTAAACATCTGCGAAACTGCAAAGTGGCCATGGAGGAATGTTCTATATATTTTTCAAAGTAGAGAAATTCCAGAGCTGGAAAGTAACGTTCTTGGACTAACTGGAAATGCTCTGAATTTTCCTGGATTTTCATCTTGCCAGAAGGCTGCAACCTCCCTGGCTGCTCACACTTTAGTTCAGGGTTGTGTACCCTTGGCAACTTTTAAGACCTGTCGACTTCAACTCCCAGAATTCCTCAGACATGCTGGCTGGAGAATTCTGGGAATTGAAGTCTACAGGTCTTTAAGTTGCCAAGGGTGGACACCCCTGCTTTATTTCAACCAAAGGGAGAAATATCCAGAGGGACCGCACTATTCTCCTGCCAAATAGGTGCCCTGTTCTTGGGAAACAGTTGGAGAATTCCTCCTTCCCTTGAAGAAATTCAGACATTGTCCACCCAACGTTTTGCCTGTACATTGGATAGACAGTTTGGCCAGCTGGGTTAAAGGTATCTCTCACTTCGGGGATCATAATCCTGACCGTAATCTTTCACTTCAGCAGAACTTAATACAATTTTCTTTCCATTCCCATTTATGCTGAGTTGCTAGGTATGTAAATTCAGATTTGTCTTAATTTGTTGCTCTTTTTCTTTGGCATTTGGGGAGGGGGCAGTACCAGGATGGGGGGACTTAACTGGAACTACTCCTCATTTACCTAGAGTTGTATGGCTAAAGAAAGGGGAGGAAAAAAACAGCTCAAGTGTTTGATATGATGGTGATGATAATAATAATAATAATAATAATAATAATAATAATAATAATAATAATAATAATAATAAGAAGAAGAAGAAGAAGAAGAAGAAGAAGAAGAAGAAGAAGAAGAAGAAGAAGGAGAAGGAGAAGGAGAAGGAGAAGGAGAAGGAGAAGGAGAAGGAGAAGGAGAAGGAGAAGGAGAAGGAGGAGAAGGAGGAGGAGAAGAAGAAGAAGAAGAAGAAGAAGAAGAAGAAGAAGAAGAAGAAGAAGAAGAAGAAGAAGAAGAAGAAGAAGAAGAAGAAGAAGAAGAAGAAGAAGTAGAAGAAGAAGAAGAAGTTGGAAGGGACCTTGGAGGTCATCTAGTCCAACCCCCTGCTAAGGCAGGAAACCCTATACCATTTCAGACAAATGGCTGTCCAGTCTCTTCTTAAAGTGAGTATTAATTCGTGTTGATAGAAGAATTAGAAGCAAACACAAAACTAAGTTTTCTGCTTGATTGACCTGAATGGATCAGAAATGCTTCCTTCTCAGCCTGGAAACCTCCCCTATTGAGAACAAACACATGTGGGACCAATAGGAAGCAGACCAAATCGCTCGGAGCCAGACAAGGTAGCCACCCTGTCAGAAAGTTCTCCCTTAATGGACAGCATAATTAATAAAACAGTCAAGTCAAATGGCACCATCAAGGTGCCTTGAAGTGTGAACAACCCTCCTTTGTTTCCTTGTGGGTGCAACCCAGAGGGATTCCTGCGCAGAATAAGGGATCCATTGTGCCCTTGTTTGCCATTGTACAACATCATCTCTATTCAGGAGGTGTCGGTTGTCGGATGACTTACTTTAAAGACAAGACATACAGTGGAGGGTTTTTTTTTTCCCCTTCCGCTCCAGCGTTCCTAGTGCTGATGTAATTACAGATCTGGATAAAATTAATCATGATACAAAAGTTCATATCTTTTTATCAGGATGAATAGTTTAGATTTGCTGTAATAAATCTAGTGAAGTAATATTGACTTTGGAACACAATGTATCCTTATCCTGGGGTATTCTCTACCTTGAAAAGTTCTGAGGTTATTTCTGATTGGCCACATCTTGTCAAGAAGAGGAGAGGACATTGAGCAAAAGATTGTCATTCTCCCACTTTCTAGTTATTTCCCCTCACTGATTCTCCATTGCTCCCCATTTTCCATTCTTACCCTTGGCCCTAACACGCTGTTGGGTTAGCTCTGGAGAAGCACTAGCCACAGCACTTAGACTTATATACTTATACAGTATACCACTTAATTGTGCTTTACAGCCCTCTTTAAGCGGTTTACAGAATCAGCCTATTGCCCCCAACAAACTGGGTCCTCATTTTGTAGACCTCAGAAGGATGGAAGGCTGAGTCAATTCTGAGCCGGCCAGTATCAGACTCCTGGCAGTGAGTTGAGTTAGCCTGAAATATTGCATTCTAACCTCTGCACCACCACAGCTGTTCACACTGGAACTGACTCCTCCTAACATGGCCTTAGTGATTCAATTCCTGCACTCCAGATTGTCTTTGGAGCCATTCCTGGAGCATGTTTTTCAGATCACTTCCCCTCCCAAATATCCATGGCTCTTGTTCCATCCACTGGGTTGGGACAATTTATCTACTGCTTCATTTGCTTTTGATCTTAGATGAGGCTTCCTGATCTGACAAAATGTATTCACTTCCAGGCAAATCCAGGGCCTAGAAAAGTGAAGAGGCAACATAACACTGGTTCTTTGTGTCTGCTCTATTGCTCCTATGAGCTGAAGCCATGCAGCTCACTGCCTGCATGCAAAGCAAGTCACTTAAAGCAATCCATAAAATTGGGACACCTTTTCATGAACCCTCAAATGGGAGAAGACACTTAGGTAACCCCCTAAACTCAAAAAAGTAGATCAAACACCAGCTATATCTAGGTTCTGAAAGGCTCTGAAAGGCTCTGAATAATGGTTTCTCAAACCATTAACCTTTTTGAGTCAGTCAGATCACCATTTTGAAAGAAGAAAAAGAGGACCATTCTAAAGCCTTACTGAGAAAACACCACCTATCTTTTCTGTGCAGGATTCAAACCATAATAATTCAGCACAGAGCTTAGAATAGCATAAGAAAACCTCAGAAGAAGCCTCCTCAGATAATAATTGTTCTACCATAGGGATTGCTTTTACATTGAGAATCAGATATTTAAAAGACAGATAAATTACATTCTGATATTTAATAGAATAACAGAATAACAAAGTTAAAAGGGACCTTGGAGGTCTTCTACTCCAATCCCCTACTTAGGCAAAAAAAAAACTATACCATTTCAGACAAATAGTTATCCAATCTCTTCTTAAAGACCTCCAGTGTTGGAGCATCCACAACTTCTGGAGGCAAATTGTTTCACTGATTGTTCTGTCAGGAAATTTCTCCTTAGTTCTAGGTTGGAACTTTCCTTGATAAGTTTCCACTCGTTGCTTCTCATCCTGCCTTCAGGTGTTTTGGAGAATAGGTTGACCTCCTCTTCTTTGTGGCAGCCCCTTAAATAGAGGAATACTGCTATCATGTTGCCCCTAGTCCTTCTTTTCATTAAACTAGACATACCCAATACTTCCAGTTTTAGCCTCCAGGCCCCTAATCATCTTTATTGCTTTTCTCTGCACTCTTTTTAGAGTCTCAACATCTTTTTATATTGTGGCAACCAAAACCAGATGCATTATTCCTGGTGTGGTCTTACCAAGGCATTATAAAATGGTACTAACACTTCATGCGGTCTTGATTCTGTCCCTGTGTTAATGCAGCATGGAACTCTGTGGGCTGAAGCTGCCAAAAAATTCATATTTAAGTGATTGTCTACTAGACTCCAAGATCCCTCTGGCAGTTGCTACTATTGAGCCAGGTACCACCTATTCTATACCTGTGCGTTTGGTTTTTCTTGCTTAAATGTAGAACGTTACTTTTCTCACCACTGAATTTCATTTTGTTAGATAGGGCCCAATGTTCAAGTCTGACCAGATCCTCTTGTATCTTAAGCCTGTCTTCTGGAGTGTTGGCTATTCCTGCCACTTGGTGTCGTCTGCAAATTTGATGAGTTTTATCCCCTCGTCTAAATCATTTATGAAAGTATTGAAGAGTACTGGGTCTAAGACAGAATCTTCAGGTACCTCACTGCATACTTCCTTCCATGTAGTTGCAGTTCCATTAAAGACTGACTACAGTTTGAGTCAGCCAGTTTCAAATCCATCTGGTAATGCTATTTGACACGCATGTTTCTATCTTATCAAGCAGTATCATAAATCTAGTAGTAATTTATAATGTCACTTATGATACCAAGAAAACTATGATACCAACACTGCATAATGTAATAAACCACTTATATATTTTTGTTTAAAAATATATTCACTTAATTTCAATGCGGCTTAGTTCCATGTTATTATTGATAGCTAGACCCAATTTGTATACATAGGCTGCATTTTTCCAAACCAGGGATGCCTTTAATGTTTTCTAGGTGAAAAGTAGCATATTTTGCTTATCATGCTTATTTTGCTGTGTTTTTTTTAAAAAAAATCCATTATCTAATAGCAATAATTCAACACAGCCCCTGCCCACCCCTGGAGGGACACCAACCAAATTCTTGGAGCTCCTCCCTCCATGCTATTTTTTCCATGTTGTCTTTAAACTCATTGAAAACGCAATAGGAAATTTAATTCTTTTTCCTGATCTTATGCTCCAAGTGAGGCTGCAGTGAACAATAGCACTATTCACTGTGTCAAAAAATGCTACCTCCCAGTTGAGCGTAAATCCCATGCAAGGGCTGAGATAGTGATAGAGTTCATGTCAACAGCAACATTAATTGTGCTGTCTTTGGAACTGTAAACTTCAGATGATCTTAAGTGAACAGTGTAGCATCTGTTTGAAAAGCTGAGAGCAGCAACAGAGCAAGAAAGGCAATCCAAAATATGCCACCATCTTCTAGTTCCCTGAAAATGGCTGGATGCAAAAACCTAATTGGAGGACCTATAACAAAATGACCTCGATTTCACATTAAGGTTTGATCATTCTACGTTGCCCAGCTAATGGCCATCTGTTTGTGACGCTCGTTTCTCCTTCATTACTGCATGATTGTTTTCTAGCAAAGGACATGTGCCAGAAAAAAATTAAAACCGGGCGCTTTCTCAAACCTCAAGTGCAACAAATTCTTTTATAGCAACTAGTGTGCTGAAAACAAAAGCTTAAAAATGAGCTCTTGTTCTGGTCTTTCGATCTTCATACAAGTGCAAGCTGTTATTGGCCATTAATTGTTTTCAGAACAGGATTTTTAATAGATAAATCTGTCCACTTGTTATCTTCTTCTTGTCAAGAACTTAAAGCAGAGTTTTCTTGAAACTGGCACCCTTCTTTCAAAGAGATGTTTTCAGTTTTTTTTTTAAAAAAAAAGGTTTGAAGAAGCATTTCTGTCATTGGAATAGTTTTATGGTGTACATCTGGAATTTTGCTCTTTTCATTTATCTTCAATATTTTGCATGTACTTTTGTACTTGATTTAAAATGAGGCACCTTGGGGGTCAAACACAGTTTATAAATAAATGTATACGTAGGTTAATTTGTTTGGCATGAAAAAGATATAAGACAAGATGATAAGTCAAAATTATTATAGCAAGAAACAAAAATTTCCCAGTGAGGGTGCCAAAACCTGATCGTATGTACCTATGGTGATTCACTTTCTTCTATTCTTTCTAAATGAAATTAACAAGCTTTTTATAACTAGGCCCGCTACCCTTTTCCCAGGTATTTTTAATTTAATTTCTAACATTTTCTATTTCTCTGTTCAGGGAGCAATGAGACTTTGTCAATAGTGAAGGCTTTATGCCTTCTTTGTATTTTTTCAAGTGGATCTGAATACATTTTGAATGAAGGAAAAGATTTTCATTTCATTTATTAATTTATTTTTATTTATTCATCAAATTTACATAGCCAAACAATAAATGCATTTTTTAAAAAGGAAGAAAGAAATCAGATAAATATTTCACCTTATCCGATGTTCTATAAAGGAAAAGAGAATATCTTATAAAATAAACATATGTTTTGTAAATCTAAAAAAAGTTTAAAAGGTCATGTATTGGCTGTAGCTAATATCATATACTTTCTATGTAATAATTTTCCCAGTTGCTTTCTCTACTGAGAAATAGCTTAAAAAGCAACAGAGAACAAAAATACGCCCAGAAGTTTAAAGACTCAAGCATTCCCTACATCATCCCAAAGATGCTTTTTTCAAAAGGCAACTGGACTTTGTTTTTCCTTGAAGATGTTTCACTTCTCATCCAAGAAGCTTCTTCAGTTTTGACTTCTTAGATAAGAAGTTAAAGGTCTTCAAGGAAAAAAACAAAATCCAGTTGCCTTTTGGTAAAAAGACCTTTGGGACAACCATGACCTGGATGACTGAGAATCTCCATAGTCATTTCCTGCATAACACAGTTCTGAAAAATAAGTCCCTCCATTCCATGTGACACAATCAACCATGTCAAGGACTTGAGAAAATTTGCATTTCAGTAATCCATTTGGAATTGAGGTATGGAGATCATCTCTCACTTGGATGGTCCTATGTGGCTTGGGCGAGTCAAGGATTGCAATTCGAAAGATCTTTGTGAGTCACATGTTATCAAAAGAAAACGAATATTATTTGGCCTGAAACTGCTGTCCTAGAAAGTTGAAGTAAATTGTCCCAATGCATGATCTAGACAATTGAGTTCCTGAAGAGAGAAGTCACAGACGTTAAATAGTGCTTGCTAGCCATTATGTGTGTGGAACCTTTGCAGTGGAAATGGTATAGTTCACATTTGGATGTAGGTTAAGGGTCTGTTATGTGCCATTAAGTAGTTAATACAGTTTCTTAAAAAATAATTAGTGTGAACCTTGAAAAGACAAGATAGACAAAACCCCAAACCAAATAAACTTTAATAAACAAAATAGCTGCAGAATTAAAATTAAGGCAGGAGTTAAATGTTTGGTTTTGGTCATAAAATTATTTTGGCAATAATGTGCAATTTTGCTGCTTCCATCAAGTTTGTAAATTATAGATGATGTAGATAGATGATAGATGACAGATGGATAGATGATAGATAGATAGATAGATAGATAGATAGATAGATAGATAGATAGATAGATAGATAGATAGATAGAACTACAGTACACATTGGATGAATATGTATTTATGTCTATTTGAATTTTATCAAATTTATAATTCTGTATATTGATTTGAATTTATATCCATTTGAATGAATTTTCTTACTGGTATCACTTTTTCCACTCTCCTCTTACATATTTTGGACAAGTTGTTGTGTGATTGCTGTTGTAGAATTATTGATATGTCTGGTGGAATCACATAGTAATATGGATCTCCCCATCTCCATTAAAGATGCTATTAAGTTTGTAGTCGTTCCATAACACCAGGAAGAATTTTCACTATCTGACAATCAGCATGAAATTAATATCTTGTTTCCCACCATACTATTCCCTAAGACTTTCATGTAAAGCAGTAAAATCTAATGTATTGATAGACATGCAAGGTTGCCTTTTGTCTCACACAACAGAAAACCAATAATACATGATGTGTTTCTATCCCCCGTTTAAAGTTGGCCCAGTCATTTCAAAACAGGGAAGGACACATCCCTTTTTGTCAAATGGAGAAAATCAGATTACTTGAAAAATTCTCAGGTGTCCACCATATGAAATCCTTAATTATTTTATTTTATATTATTTTGTAAACTTCTATGCTGCCCATCTTGCTAATACAGTGGTTCTGGGTAGCTTTTAGTATTAAAAAGTTAAAAAGTACTAAAAACAATTAAAATTAGAATAAAAAGATTAAACACTAAAAACGAAGATTATGGGCTGCCTAGTGGTGCAAATCTTTTCTCGCCTGTCAGTCACCCCCAATGTAGCAGGCCCCTTTTGGGGAACCAGGCCAAGGGGCAGAGCCATGTTTTTATGCAGATCTCACTCCTGATGGGAGAATATTTCAGAGGTCAGGGGCCACAGCAGAAAAGGCTCTTCTCCCCACCCGCCAAAATTCTTTGGCCAATGGGATCCAAAGTAATTACTTCTATTTAGCAATCCCAAATGTCCTTCATCAAACTGGGGTGATATACAGTAATTAAATTTGTCACAGTACTGACTCTGAGCCATTACACTACTTTCTGGTATGTCTTCAATACAAATTTTATAAGTCAGGGCCAAAGACTAGCAGTTCTCCATATTTTTACTACATCAACCCAACGGATGAAATTTGGGTTTTGGAGCCTGTATTCCAGCCATGGTCTTCACTGATTAGCCATTTTGTCCCTGTTGGCTATATTAGCAATATTCAATACCTTCAGCTGAAGGTAAGTAAAAAAAAACCAGTGTTCAGACAGAACTATTGTTAGATACAGCTGAATTAGAGCTACATATAGTTTATTTTTTGCAGAAGTTAATTTAGCTTTCTAAGTCAGCTGAGAAAGAGCATTTTTATTACACAAATAAGAGAGTGACAGGACCCACCATAACTAGAAATAACATTGTAGAGTATGCATCTATGCATGTTTACAATGGGCACTAGTTATGCAGGGAACAGCCAGATGATAATTAGTATAGCATGTCAAAATAAAACCATGTTACAGCATAGAAAATGAATGTAAAAGTTTCCATAGTATGAAACAATGAACACTCGTCAGCTAATTTCATTTATGTGCACTTTTGCATTGTGGCACCCACATTTTACTATAGCTGGTATGGGATATAAAAAGAAGCAAAGTGTGACTAGATTCAAAAGACCACAGTTGTGGCCACTGTTTCTGTGGTCTCAGTGAATATTGGTAGTCCATGTGTTATGACCAGTTGCTCAGTGCCTGTTTGACGTTACAACAGCCCCCCTACCAAAATCTATTTACAAACCAGTTTCAAAGTTACAGCCTGAGAGAACCACAAGGGGCAGGAAGTGGAGCATAGGTTGTCTCTGGGGGTGAGGGAGTGCTTGGGGTACCTGGGGAAGGCAAGTGTGGTCCTATGCTAGCCACCCAGGACCTCCCCTATCTCTGAGGCACCCCATGTTTTGCGTAATGACGGCATTGGGAACAGCAGTTTTGGAGTCATTAAGGCAAGTGATCCCATGGGCACCTTGCTTAACAACCATGACTATTTATGACTGTAATCGGCAGGCCCCATTACTGTCATAATGCAAGGGTTACTTATAGCTGGTTTGGTCTATGTTTTCGTTCATAAGATACTGTACACAGGTTATGATTCAAAATGATTGAAGATACAATCAAAACTCTACTTGGTTTTTATGGGTGCTGCACATGTTTTATGCACATAAAAGTTGGTAGACCTTCAACTGCACCATAACAGCTCCTATCTCGACTTTGTTTTGTCATACTCTCCAGACATCCTTGCCCTCCAAACAGTCCTGGCATTGGGCATGGTGACACAAGCATCACTGTTTGCAACATTTCCTCTGAAGTGTCTAAAACTGCTAAAATTCTGTAGTGGGAGAGCTTTGCACACTAATGGCTTGCACGAAGGATCTAGCATAGGCCCTGCAAGCAGCTGTCTCACTGCATAAATCAGGCCTGTCCAATCTGTGGCCCATGGGCCTCTTGAGGGCCCTAGACAGCTAGGAATGCATACCCACGAGATCATAAAAAAGTAAAGCTTATTATTTATATACATTAACTATATTATATATTTTGCATGCGGCCCAAAACAATTCCTCTTCACTTAGCCTAGGCAAGATAAAAGATTGAATATCCATGGCTTAAGTAGAAAATTTTCAATTTGATTTGCCTTATAGTTTCAACACACCCAACACAATCAGTGGTAAAAGGTATCTATTTCCAGCTGAGTCCACGGTGACTTTAACTAGGTCAGTGTCTCTCATGTACATTAAAATGGTTTGCATTGCTAGCAGCTACAGCCAAATTTTATTTTCTGCCACTTCAGCAAAAGCCTGTGTGTGTGTATGTATGTGCAGTTTGCCTAGAAGAACACCTCTTCCATTCCACCCCCAGGCCTGATTAAATAACTACTGTGATTTTTCTGCCCGCCATTGTTTTGACAAAGAAAAATATGGCTTTTCTAATGTCCATCTTCCTCTTCCCCAAACAAACGGTTTCCTGTCAATCATCCTGGAACACAGAGTGCTAGGTTTCTTCCACAGGATGTTTGCTAGAGCTAATTGCTCAGCATGTTTTACTTTTGATTGTGCTCAGTGTCCATCAGAAAATTGCTAGGAAGGTTATTTAGGGGCCTTGAATAGCAGCCAGGTTTGTCCTAAAATGGCGATAGCTTATCAAAGTCCCTGAATCTTTGTATTTCTGGAACAGAAATTCTAAGGTGCGGGGGGTGGGGGGTGGGAGAGAGTGCCAGCCTTGGCAACTTTGGATGGCTGGGGAATCCTGGGAATTGAAGTCCACAGGTCTTAAAGTTGCCAAGGTTGGACAACCTTGCTAAGCACATTGATTGTGCTTAGATTGTAAGCCGCCCTGAGTCTTCAGAGAAGGGCGGGATATAAATGGGATTAAAAATAAAAAAAACAAAAAAAACTCACTTCTAAGATTTCCTCATTATTACGAGTCACCACAAAATTAGCTACCCACATTTTCTCAGTGGTGAATTATGTTCCTACTAGAACGCTATCACAAGGATCAAAAATGTCTGCTGTGAGCAAGCAGGATATTGATGACAATGACATCTAATCTGATTTACAAAATCACCCATCAGTCTTTGTGATTCTGGATGGCTAGCCTCAAACACAAGCCCAATAGAAAAATAAGTATGAAAATAAATAAATAAATAAAAACCTATAATTTGCAACCAAAAGCAAATCCAATGAACAATGAACTGGTGACATCTCATGAGGTTCCTCTAATGGTGCCCAGGTAGTCCTTGGCTTACAACCACAACTGAGCCCAAAATTTCTGTTACTAAGCAAGACAGTTAAGTGAGTTTTTACCATCTTTCTCGCTACAGCTGTTAAGTGAATCACTGCAGCTTTAATTAGCAAGACCGCTGTTATGCGAATCTGGCTTCCCCATTGATGTTGCTTGTCAGAAAGTCACGAAAAAATGCTGCAACCATCAAAAATACGAATCAGTTGCCAAGTTTCCAAATTTTCAGCACGTTACCCTGCGGATGCTGCAAAGGTCGTAAATGTGAAAAATGGTCATAAGTCACTTTTTCCAGTGCCCCTGTAACCTCAAATTGTCAGTAAACGAATGGTTGTAAGTCAAGGACTGCCTGTACATCTATGGGTGGGTAGGAAGTAAAAGGCAGATGCTGTGACAAAAAAGGCCCACCTTTTGATTTTCTTAGAAATTGCTTTAATTGACGGGAACTGGAGCATTCCTGTAATGCAGGACGCTAATGCCAGACCTAAGGGACATAGGTAGAAAGAGCTGGAAAGAGGCGGTCCCACAAATAACCTAGCCCCTACTAAAGCCTGCTTATAATTGTGTATGATGCCACATTCTAGACCTGCAGCTTACAGTTGTTCAAGGGCAGCCCTAGGAGGGATGCATTGCAGTAATCTAGTTAAGAGGTATCCAAGATCTGAGTGATGGTGTGCAGCACCTCCCAGTCCAGAAAATGACATGATATACATCTGGGGGCATGGGAAGTATTCCTATTCCTCAGACACAAGCCATGAACCCAGGAGGCCCTTTCTCCAAATTGCACACCCAATCCAGAACTAAAGATGGAAGACCGCTGTTTCCAGCAGTCCCTGAAGCCCAAAATCACTCAGTATTGTTAGGGCTGACATAAGGCCATATCCGCTCAACTGCTAGGCCCTGAGGTATAACCTTCAATGCATTGTGGGTTGGCCTGGGGAAGAGAGGTATTTACATCATATGGAATACCATATCTTCCTTCCTTCCTTCCTTCCTTCCTTCCTTCCTTCCTTCCTTCCTTCCTTCCTTCCTTCCTTCCTTCCACCACCCATCTTACCACAGGGTAACTCTTACCACAGAGCGGATTTCAGTATTAAAAAATAAAATTATATAAATAAAATACTACAAAAGTATAAGTCATGTCCTAAAAAATGCCACCGTGTACACATCTCTCTGACATACAAAGCTTTGGGGTGCCAGTGAGGGTAACACACAACAAAATTTTATCAGACCTGTTTTAACTGCACTTTAACTGCATTTTATATAGACACAGCTTTGCTCCAAGATGCGTACAAACTCAAAGGCAATGAAACACAACATGGGATCAAGTGATCACATACAGATTGCTTTTTTAAAAAAAATCTCACCCCCTTTAGAGCCTCTTCCAGTGCCAAATTTTAAAAAAGCACAAGAGAAGATTGAAAGGATCCAGAACTCCCTTTGTATGCCAAGGAGTCTCATCTGCATGGTGGTGGAGGGAGGGACAGAAGGAGAAAGATCAAAGTAACACTTTTGACTATGCAATCAAAGCCCTGTCCCTTTGTCATGGGACTAACACAGGGGTCTTCAAACTTGGCCCTTTTATGACTTGTGTACTTCAACTCCCAGAATTCCTCAGGCAGGCATAAATGGGCCAAGTCATAAATGGGCCAAGTTTGAAGACCCCTGGACTAACACATCCCACTCATGCAGAAAATAAGTACGGTAAGTAAGTGAGTGCAGGTTATCCCTGACTTAGTTACTGTTCAAAGACACGAAGGACTTTCCCAGGTCTACTTATAAGCCAGATTCAATGTTCTGATGGCCTTCTGCCTCCACCCCACCCCTCATCCCAAGATCACATAATTGCATTCTGGGTGTTTGATAACTAGCACACATTTATGGCTGTCTGTAGCACATGTCTACGATTTATGAGGCTTTTTGCTGGAAACTGGCATTTGCTTCTGGTTTCCAGCTAAAAACGCCCATTGTGGACATTGGATTTGCCTAATGACAGCCATGTTCACTTTATTAATTAATTAATTTATTTATTTATGGGACTTATATGCCGCCCTATCTCCCGAAGGACTCAGGGCGGCTCACAACAATAAAACAACTATAAAAACAGTAATACAAATATTAAAAAAGAATTAAATTACAAAGCCCCATAATTAATTACTAAAACCAATAAATTAAAACAATATTAAAAAACCCCATCCTCAGTCCAGGTCAGCCAGTTGGAAAAGATACGTCTTTAGGTCGCGACGAAAGGACCAGAGATCTGGGGCCATCCGAAGTTCTCGGGGGAGCTGATTCCAAAGGGCCAACGCCCCAACAGAGAAGGCCCTCCCCCTGGGGGTTGCCAGCCGACACTGTCTAGCCGATGGCACCCTGAGGAGACCCTCTCTGTGTGAGCACACAGGGTGGAGGGAAGTCGTTCCTGGCAGCAGGCGGTCCTGTAAGTATCCCGGACCTAAGCCATGTAGGGCTTTATAGGTAAGAACCAGCACCTTGAACCTCACCCGGAGGACAACCGGCAACCAATGCAGCCCACGCAGGAGGTGTGTAATATGGGAGTATCGGGATGCTCCCATCACAACCCGCGCGGCCGCATTCTGCACCAGCTGAAGCCTCCTGGTGGTCTTCAAGGGCAGCCCCATGTAGAGAGCGTTACAGTAATCTATACGGGAGGTAACGAGTGCATGAGTGACTGTACATAAGGCATCTTGGTCCAGATAGGGGCGCAACTGGCGCACCAGGCGAACCTGGGAAAATGCCCCCTGGCCACGGCTCCTATATGATGATCTAATGGCCATGGTGATCCAGTTAACAACCACCGCAAATACTGAGCGTGGTCACAGGGTGACCTGCTTAATAACTAGCACGTCTTAAGACTGTGATTCAATTACTGCCATAATTTGAGGACTATGTATCAATATGTAATGCAGAAAAGTCATGTGGGAAAGAGGCGGAGTTTCAATTGCATGGAAACAACCGCCATTTTAGCTTTTTGAGCCCTTCCTCTTTGACAGCCCTGCCATCACTGCTTCCCTGCCCTGTTCCTAGCAACCTTTCCCAAACATCCCAGACAGTCCAAAACTATTGAACGGTTGATACTGCCTCTCCCTCATTCCCAAATAAAGAAGATTCAAAATCATAAGCGGGTTGAAATTTTACAAAACACCCCCTTAATCTCAGTTGGATCATTTCTTTTTCTCTATCTTTCAACGCAGCCCCCTCCATAGCTATTCAGAAGACTTATTATTTTAGTGAAGTGAAGATAAGTGGGAACAGGAATGCCACCTTAAGATACCTAAACATTTCCAGGATGTTTTTGTTAAGCATAAGCAGCTGGAAACGAACTTTTGGTGTTTTTTTTTAAACGTTCTTTGTTGTCTTAAAGATTCCCTCCCTGGTTTCATGAGCAATTTATGTTCCCAATGCAAATAAAGACGGGTTGCATGGAAATGATGACATAAAAAGGGAGCTTTAAAAGAAAACGTATCTGAATACAAATAGGTATAATATGGTAGTTTTAGCTCTGTTCAGCAGTAGATTTTCCCTCTCATTGATTAAGGCACAAAAGTGTGGATCATACACATATGCATATTTTGCCTGATTTAAATAACATTTTGGGGCAAAACAAATGAAAAGAAAGGGGCATTAACCAAGCTTGACCAAACAGAATATATAGTTTGCGTTTCTCTCTCTTCTCCTGTATAGATTACACACTGATTTTAAAAGGATGATCTACAGAAATGTTCTTCCTGGCCTAAAGCATTTGATAATTAATAAGAAATACATGTATGCTGTTCATAATATCAGAAAGCCCATCTTACTTATAATTTTTCCCTGGTACTAAATAATTGGACTGTGATAAACTGAGATAATTACAGTACTATTTGCTTCCTTCAGAATATTTTTTTTAAGTCAGTGTTTTGTGCCTATATGATAAGCCCTTGGGGGATTTTTTTTTCCTTCTAGACCCTGGGGGTCACCATCCATATTGTTCTACCAAGAAGCATGATTTACTGCATTTCCTGAAAGCCATATGGGAGAAGCACTTCCCACTGCAGAGCAAATTGCTTCACAGAACAACACGAAATAGGCAAGGTCAGACAGCTGAGAGAAAACCAAAATCTACTTGTGGGACCATTGCTAAGAGGAAATCATGTGCTAATGTTAAATTCAAAGGTGACATGTCACTGTCAAAATATGTTCACACTGCTGCTGAAAGAGACATAATGAAAAAAAGGAGATGTTTTCCTTTTCAGAAATGTCTGTTGTGCTTATGTTTCAGTAGAAATACTGATGAACAGAAACAATGAAAGCCTACATCTCTTCCAAAAGGACTACCATATCTGCAAAAATACAAAAGACCATGAGATGGCAGCAAAGGGTTACTTTTCTGATTCTCTTTGCTGCCATCTAGTGGCCATCCAGATGTGGGAGCCCTATCTTACAGCATTTAGAAAAACTGAGGTAAAAAAAAATATCAGACCAAACTAAAAGTCCTTTTGCTAGCTTAACAGGGTCCTGTTCTTTACACAAATTTTAGCATTGTGAAATGTGCCATGATTTGTACTGTGTGTTCCACCAGCAAACCAAAGAGAAAGTTGTGATCATAGTTTGCAGAGCACAAGGCCCCTTCTTTCTCAGGTTTCAACTAAACAGTCACCACTTGGGCTGAGGAACTATCATATATCATAAATCACTCTCTGAAAGATATTTGGCAGCTAGTCAGCGCACCCCAGGCTATGCAATGTACAGTATGGAACATTTTTAAGGTGGAATCTGTAGTTTGTAGTTTAAAGACTTTCTAGAATCTCTAAGCATTATACTACTGCCTGGAAAAGAGAAAAGAAAAAAAAGGGAAAGCTACATTTTCCATGTTGCCCAAGACTTAATAAGATACTGAACAAGCCAGCAAGTAAGCTTTTTAGATTTTTTTTTCTGTGACATGCAGAGAGAGAGGGAAGAACAGACAAAATCTAAGGCAGTGTTTTTCAACCTTAGCAACTTTAAAATGTGTGGACCTCATCTCATCCTGGCTGGGGAACTCTGTGAGTTGAAGTCTTAAAATTGCCAAGGTTGAAAAATACTGATCTCCTCCTTTTGTTGCTTCTTTTAAGAAGATTGGTTTCTTTTAACAAAAGTGACTTTTTCTGGATCACTTACTTGGCTGATGTTTTTCTAAAATCTAACAGGTGATTGCATCGTTATTTTTTAGTTCCCGAAATCTTTTTGAATCCGAATGTGTTGCAACGCCTTTCAGACATAGGATCAAACTCTGTGCTCCATTTAAGAATGGTGGGGCTGGAGAGAGGAACAGGCTTCACTGATTGTGGCCTCTGTTGGATCGATTGTGGCCTCTGTTTGTCTTGTGTCCCAATGTAGCCCTTAGACTACAAAATAAGGATGCCCAGAAACAATGTAGAGCAGAGGCCTCCAACCTTCTGGGCACCAGGGACGGGTTCTGTGGAGAAAGGTTTTTCCATGGACCGGAGAGTATGTGGTTTTGTGTGCTGCCTGCATCCCACGGATGGGGCTTTGCTTGTTTGTGCGGACCAGTTGCTGGCATGCAGCGGCCTGGTACTGGTCCATGGACCGAGGGTTGGGGACCGCTGATGTAGAATCTGGAGGATAGCACTGACATTCAGGTGGGATCTCCAGTTATTTCCAGCATAATGGTTATCTCTATAATCATGAATATGCTTTGTTATAAGCTCTAATAGTAGGAAATAAATCAAACACCATTGGCTTATCCAAAAACCATCTTATTTCTGCTGACTTTGATCAGCTTAAAAAAGATTACAGCTAGTTCTCAACTTATGGTTAATTGCTTAGTGACCATTGGAAGTTACAACCAATCCCAAAAAAGGAAATTATGACATGCATGTCAAAGTCGCATGTGGTCATGTGACTGAGTTTGAGGTACATGGCTACATTTACGGCTGTTTGCAACATCCTACAGTCACATGACCATGTTTTGTGATGGTTTTGCTGAAAATCAGGACTTCCGGTTTTCAGCAAAATCATGCCCATAGGGAACGATTGGTTCACAGCCACCATGTTCACTAAACAACCACCACAAAAAACATCATATGACCGACCCATTTTGCAACCACACAACTACATACAACTGTAATGGGCAGCCTCCATTATGGTAGTATGTCCAGCGCTACCTCTATATTCCAAAAGCTGGAGGATATAGAATTACAAAATGAAAATAGTTCCCTGATAGGTAGCCCTGGAATAATAATCATCAGGAATAATCTGCGAATGATGGGAGCTTCGCAGTGTATGTGGAAGGAGGAAAGCAGTGGGGTAGTTCTGTCTTAGGCCCAGTACTCTTCAATATTTTCATAACCAATTTAGATGAGGGAATAGAAAGGGAACTCATCAAATTTGCAAATAACACTGGCAGGAATAGCCAACCCCCCAGAAGATAGGCTTAAGATCCCAAAAGATCTCAATAGATTTAAAACTGGGGCCTATCTAACAAAATGAAATACAGTGGTGAGAAAAGTAAGGTTTTACACTTAGGCAAGAAAAAACAAAGTTATAGATACAGACTAAGTGGAATTGGCTCAATAGCAGTAACTGCAACAATCACTTAAATATGATTTAAGCAGTGTGCTGTTGCTGCCAATGCAATCATAGGCTGCTTTAAACAGAAGGATAGTACTGCTTTATAATGTCTTGGTAATACCATACTTGGAACATTGCATCCAGTTTTGGTCATCACAGTATCAAAAAGATGTTGAGACTCTGGAAAAAGTACAGAGAAGAGCAACAATGATGATTACAGGGCTGGAGGTTAAAAAAATATGAAGAACGGTTGCAGGAATTTGGTATTTCTACTGTAATGAAAAGAAGGACCAGGGGTCACATGGCAGCAGTGTTCCAGTATTTGAGGGACTGCCACAATGAAGAGGGGATCAATCTATTTACTAAAGCACCAGAAGGCAAGACAAGACGCAATGTTTGGAAACTAATCAAGGAGGAAACCAACCTAAAACTTAAGGAGAAATTTCCTGACAGGGAGAACAAATAACCAATGGAACAGCTTGCCTTCAGAAGTTGTGGCTGTTCCATCACTGGAGGCTTTTAAAAAAAGACTGGACAGCCATTTGTCCAAAATGTTTGTGCAAGGGGTTGGACTAGAAGACCTCCAACGTCTCTTCCAACTCTGTAATTCTGTTAGTCTAAGGATAGAATTATTCAGAACAAAACCTACTCTCATGCCTTCTGCTCCCTAGCAGATATCATCAAATCCCTATATACAAACATTTGGGCCCATGTGACTGTGAAGAGCTAGAGGCAGCTCAAGCACCATGCTCCTTTAGGGTGATTGTTACAGACTCTTGAAAATGGTATCTAGCACCTATCATCTAATGAGTCTAGCAGAACAGATGGGTTTTAAACTAAGTGCTGCTGACACATACTAACCAAGATGGAATCAGAAGCATTGCCATCTATTTTCAGGATGCAATACAAGCCACGTCAACAGACGATCCGTTCAGTTATGTTTAATTTCATTTTATAATTTTAAATCTATATAAGTTAGTTATTTTTAACTGAAACTTAATATATATGCATCTATATTCTTTTTGTGCTCTGATCTTTGATCGTGAAAAAGATTGATGCTTGTCAATAAAGGATTGAAATGGTTGAAATGAGGGGTCCTTGGTGTTCTCAGAGCTTGGTTGTTTTCTTGCAGACATTTCATTAGCCTAACTAGGCAACATCATTGACTAGCACTGAGGATATTACCTAGTTTGGGTAAATGAGATGCCTGCAAGAAAACAACCAAGCTCAGAGACCACCAAGGACCCCACATTGATGCTTATCACTAACTAATAAAGTAATTAATTGTAACCTATTTTTGGACAGGTGAACTTTCAGCCTGGGAATCAGTTTCATACTAACAGAGTGGCGTACAATGTGATAGCATACAAGTCCAGGTTCAATTCACTGCCAAAAGATTGAATCACAGGGTTGAGAACACTGAAAAACAACAATATATATACTGTATATATATTACTAGTCTACTATCCATGGTCTCCATCAACAGTAGTCCTTAATTTAGCAATTAGCAATTGTTCAGAGTTATGATTAACCTCCCCAGAGTTACTTATGACCAGTTTTTGAATTTATGATGGCTGCACATGCACACCGACGCAAACACTGTGGACATGTGAATGCATTTTGGGTGCTTGGCACCTGGCTCATCTTTATGAATGCTTGCAGTAACCAAGATTTGCAATGTTTTCTGCCTGGTCCTAGCATTTACTTCCAGTTTCTGGCAAAAATTGCCCATCCTAAGGAAGTTAATATAATGGGGGATTACATACCAAAACTTTGAAATCTGACTCTCAGGAATTATGCTTATATCAAGCCAAAATAAGGTTATTGAGAAATGGGAAAAGTGATATTGCAGATGTTAAGGAAGAGCTTTTGCAAATGTATGACATATCAGTCTTGGAAAAGGCAATGTTCCCTACTAATTAAAGGATGAAGCTGAATAGGAATTTTCATTGGTTTCCCTTTGCTTTTTAGATTCGATTCTGCCAGAAAATAATCCAAAGTGGAATGAAACTTTGGCTTCCTTTAGACTGCCACTGGGTACAACACGTAGAAAAATTGCATTCTTGGAGGATCAGCAAACTCTTACCATTCACAAAGCTTCAGCATCAGCTACAACCTTAAACGTTTAAGTGAACATGTTGAATAGGTGTCCCAATTATTTCTCAAACCTGGTGAAAAGACAAGCCCACATATAGAGCTATAAACCTCAGAATAATGAAATATCAGGCAGAGATATACCAGGGTATATGGGATTGCTCAGGGATAAACTATTTACAGAAGACAGAGAAGATCTCCCATTGAATGGCTGGCATCTCAGTAAGAATGGACAATACTCTCCCCAAAAATATGGAGAACCACTATCAGCCAAAACACCAGTGCATCATACTGTGGCAGAAGGACCAGCATGTCCATTACCTATTTATCAATGAATTCTTACCCCGGGGTAATGTTTGAGCAATTGAGGCACACTTGAATCCAAGTCTTTTTGGAACATAAAGAGACTATTATTACTAGGAAAATCTTAGAGAGTCTATTAGACAATGTGTTCAAATCCTAAGAATAAAATAACTGCTGGGAACAGAGTATGCAGTAAAGAAAAGACACAAGTCAAATTTGACTCGTGTGTGTGTGTGGGGAGGCTACGTTGACTCTGGTTTATTGGCAAGGTTTCTAGCCAGGGCAGGATTACCTTATTTCAGGATTTTTATTCATTGGCTCCCAGGAACCTTTGTCTATCTAATCAATGGCTCTGGAATTCCTTGGCACTGCTCTTCCAAGGACAGCCGGGATCTGCTTTAATGCTGAGATCAGCACAGGGCCACTGGTGCTAATTATGGCTGAGCCTTAATACATATGACCATTAAAATCAATGGCCCTGGGGTGTCATATAAGGAAAATTCTCATAGTCAATTTGTTGGAGATAAACTAATGAAAATAGTCTCATAGAATCACTGGTTTTTCCTCTTCAACACTGTAACATATAGTGTCAGGCACAAAGAACGAGGAACACTCACTGAGTTCAAAGCACTGAAGAATTTATTATTGCTACCTATTCACAAGAATCTGATCAACTAATGGTCAAAGCTGAATTGGCACTAGCTAAGGAATTTGCGGTGGCTCAGTGGGTTAGGACGCTGAGCTTGTCGATCAGAAGGTCGGCAGTTTGGTGGGTCGAATCCCAAGTGCCGCATAACAGTGTGAGCACCTGTTACTCATCCCAGCTTCTGCCAACCTAGCAGTTCAAAAGCACGTAAAAATGCAAATAGAAAAATAGGGACCACTACAGTGGGAAGGTAACAGCGTTCCGTGCGCCTTTGGCGTCTAGTCATGCCAGCCACATGACCACGGAGACGTCCTCGGACAAGCGCTGGCTCTTCGGCTTTGAAACGGAGATGAGCACCGGCCCCTAGAGTCAGAAACGACTAGCATGCATGTGCGGGGGAACCTTTACCTTTACCTTTACCTTAAGGAATTCGTGGGTGCTGGACTTGGGTCACTTGTGGCTGCAGAATGATTCCAAACTGATGACATGCTTAACACTGCCTTCCAGCTCAGCCTGCTCATCTCCTACATACAGTAGGGAAAGAACAACAAGCTTAAGTGGCTTTTCACATAGGAAAGGCAGGCCTTCTAGAACATTTTAACACTGCAGAGCTGAACATGTAACGAGCTACAGGAAAACCTACTAAATGAAATCTGAGCAAGAAGCTGTATCTCCAACTCTGTCCTCAAGACTGACCTTTGATCTTTGTAAAGCACTGCTAATACTCTTAATAAAATGAAGAACAATCCAATTTGCTTCTATTGGATTTGCTATAATTATGTACTCTTAATTGTAATGGAGGCCCCTTTAGGCTTGAAAATTTACTCCAAAATCAAGAGTTATTCAAAATTTTAAATAGTCTGCTTAAAACCCTGCATAGAACAGCCGTGAAAATTAAAATAGGCATGATTACTGTATTTGTCTGTCAGTGTTAGTTGTAAAATGAAAGATATAAAGTAAAGATATTGAAATGCTAATAAAGTCCTTAATTTTTTGTTATTAAAACACAGTTCATTTGTTATTCTTAGACAGTGAAAGCAAAACGTTAGGGAGTACTGCTCCATTTCTGTATATCAGAACAGTCTCTCATTTATAACCATGATTTATTCTATATGGCACTGATGTCTGTTTTAATAATGAAATTCTCAACAATATGTAGAATTTCTCAACAATGTACAGAATTCTGCTTTTGGTGAAAGGACTTCAGAGACAGTTAGGATCAAGGGATGCTGGTGGGACAAAATCTAGACATTTCCCTGATTCTCAATAATTATCATAGTTAAAGCTAAATTCGTTTCTTGACTTCTGCAATGATGGCTCTTTCTTTAAATTAATTCTTTAACTTTCTCAGTCAGGATGGAAAACATTTGACTTTTCAGTTTTTCCTGAACTACAACTCCGGCATTGGTAAAGAATGCTAGGAATTGTAGTTTAGCCAAATGCAGAGTCCCATCCCTGCTGTAAATATTTTGGACAGCCCTGGGAGTTTGTCCGGTTAAATGTGTGTGAGTTTTTGACTCCTGGAGACAATCTGGACAAGTGACTGCAGTTTTCTTGGCAAAATTTCACAAGTGGTTTGCCACTGTCTACTTCGTAGGGCTGAGAAAGAGTGACTGGCCCAAGGTCATCAGCCAGCTTTGTGCCTAAGGCACGACTAGAACTCAAGAGTTTTATCTTAATGATAAATTCATGGTTTTTTTTCTCTAAATGCAGTGAATTAATTTTAATTATTTTAATTAATTAGCCATTGTTTCCTCCCTAGGGCTGAGAAAGCATGACTGGGTCTAGGTCTCCCAGCTGGCTTTATGTCTAAGGCAGGACTGGAACTCATGATATCTCAGTTTCAAGTCTGGTCCCTACACCAAATATTAGCCTTTTCCTCCCTCAGTCTGTTCACAGATTTCTAGCTGCTCTAGCCCAGGGGCCTTCAAACTTGGCCCTTTTATGACTCGTGGATGTTAACTCCCAGAATTCCTCAGCCAGGCACACTGGCTGAAGAATTCTGGGAGTTGACGTCCACGAGTCATAAAAGGGCCGAGTTTGAAGACCCCTGCTCTAGCCTAATAGACAAGTTGCGCTACTCTTTTGACTCTGTCCTGCTTCTCTGAATTTAATCTTCCACTCATTAGAGTGTGTGTGTGTGTATGTGCGCACATGCACATCTTTTTGCTACAGACTTGCTTTCCATCTCACCAAACTTCATATGAGGATGGCCGTATCTGTACAATGAATGCTAATTTGCCAGTGTTTTCATCTGGATGGATTCAGCCAAGTTTATTCTGGTCAACATTGTGGAAAATATTCCTCTTGTCCCATCTCTGAATATAAAATCTGAAGTAACTACAGCTATCCTCCTGTCATTGGGTCTTTGGGTTGACACCAAGAGACAACAATCAGGTTGTGTTAAATAACAGCTAAGTTGGGTGCATTCTTAAATTTCTTACATCTCCTCCCATCTGCAGGCAGGAGGAGGGAGTAACAACTGATAACACACACCATGTCACCGCATCTTTACACAAATGACCCAATTCACAAAATCTGCATGATGACATCATGAAGCACGTGACATCATTGTGGCTTGTACTGGACATCTGTGTTGCCTATTCCTGACCTATTCCTGCTACATTTCCTAGCCATACCAATATTTTATTTCTTGTATCCAGCACTGATTTTTATTTTTATTTTATTTTTAGCTAAGAATAGTAGTATTTGCCATATTAATAAAATGCTTTGTAATCACTTCCCTAAAACAGATAATTGAGAGGATTCTTTAACTATTGATTCTTAGATTATCTTGTGCATGGTTCAAAGAACTGATTTTTTCCCCTAATCTTTAGATTCGTATCAGCCGATTGCCACAATGAGAAACATGCAAGGTGACTTTAGCTTAGTAGTTGCAACCAGGAATTGTTAGAGGCCAGACAGATCTAACAACTTCTTTATACATTATTAAGGTGGCCTTTTACTTCATCACCCTGAGAGGACAAAACTGTCAGTCTGGCTTCTTCTAGAAAGTATCAGTTATTATATATCTCCAGATTTATCTATGAAAAAGCACTTAGCCTAATATTCTCCATATAATCAAGCTCCCTGTGCCGTGAGCATTCAGGGTAAACTTGATTTCAGGGATGTATTTTAAAAGCACCGAACACAGTCATCAGAAATAAAACTTTCTCTATGTAGCAATAATTGGCTTCAGTTTATTAAGTTTAATGCCCTGCTTCAGGCAATCAGCCTCTACCTATTGGGTTCCTACTCTTAATATAATTAAATTTGAACAAAACAATATAAAGACTGAAAGATTCTCTTCCCTTTTTAGATCCAGATTTGTCTGTGTTTGCAAGGCCCACCAAATCTAATTCCAAATCTTTAAGAGGTCAGCAGATTGACTGAACGTTGAAACAATGTTTCATGTTCTTGGTTAGAAATCTGGGACAGTGCATATCTATATCTATATCTATATATCTATATATCTATATCTATATCTATATCTATCTATATCTATCTATATTTATTTATTTATTAGTTGAATTTATATACCGTCCTATTCCTGAAGGACTCAGGGCGGTTCACAGGGCAGTTAAAACAGTACAAAAAAGAGAATAAAATGAAATTAAATTAGTACAAGCCCACAATTAATAATAACAGTAAAAATTAAAATTTTAAAATTAATTTAATTTGATTTAATTAATATAATTTAAAATATCTATATCTATATCTGTATCTGTGTTAAATTTAGATTTTTGCCGACAAAGAATTAAAGGAAACCACTTTATATCTATGTCTATTATTTACTTATTGCATTTATAGGAAATAAGGTTGCATTGTTACATTACTAGTGATCTCAAGATGTTCAGCTGTGACTATGCCATCAAAGGTGTGCCTCTCTTTCACATGTGTGTAGTGACAGCCACCATCTTGTTTCTTTTTTTACCCAACCTATGGACACCCTATTTCTATTCTTCTAGATTTCATTTATTCAGAGTTCACGAATACTAATGGATGTGATTTCAGTTATGATGTCGTGGTTCTGCAGGTTAGTACGATGTAATCAGAAGTTGGCAAACAAATTGCCTGTCTCAGTAAAGTTGACCTGACTCAGTAGAACTGCAGATCAATATTCCCTGTTGGCTTTCCAGAGACTTTGTTTCCCTGAGAATATTTTTAATCTTTGGTTTTCCAGCTTCTTTTGGTTTTGAGGTAAGCAGTAAGAATGCTACTATAATGATCAGTGGAAATGTCCAGGAGAGGCAGGAGGAGGAAGAACTGAGGCCGGGACAAGAGTCAAGTAAAAGACATCTCAGCCCACAGAAGGAATAGAGGTGTGGAAAGCATTTCAGCCTGGACCCTTCCTGGCTTCCTGGAAAGTAAAGGCAAATGGGGAGAGAGAGATTTTCAGACTTGCAAGATTCTCTTACTGTACCCTTACAATGGCTCAGTGATTAAAAATGGTGAGCTTGTCAGCTGCAACGGTGATAGCCTGAGTTCAAGACCTGAGTGTCGCGCAATAAGGGGACCTCCCATTAATTGCCCCAGCTCCTGCCCACCTAGCAGTTGGAAAGCATGCAAATATGAGTAGGTAAATAGGTATCACTTTGGTGGGAAGGTAACAGTGTTATATGCGTCTTGGTGTATAGTCACGCCAACTACATGACCAGGAAGTGTCCTTGGACAATGCTGGCTATCTCAGCTAATAAACAGAGATGGGCACTGTCCCCTAGAGTTGGACACCACTGGACAGGCAAAACTTTTACTTTTACCTTTACTTTACTTTAACCTTACAGCAAGGGTAGTGTTAGTATTACTGTATTGGTTTCTTGTCTGGACTATCTCAAAGAGATGGCAACTAGATAAAGTGAGCATTTTATCTCAGCAATCTCTTTGATTGGTCAAGTTTGGTTGGTAAAATTCTGTTATAGAAGTACAACCGTCAACAAAGGAGAAACAGAGAGGCCCAAGACTATGAAGCAGTGCCATTTTACCCACTAAATTTGTTTCACGTACAATAAATCCCACTCTGTCAAATTCAGCTGAAAGCAATCTCTCTTTGGCTGAAAGGAAATATTGAATTAGGGCAGCAAAGGGCAGAGATACTTGGCAGAAATTGGGAAGTAGGAGGAATTTTTAAGAGCCTAATAAAGAGAAACTGTTTTGTTGGTGGGCCTGCATGATTTAAATCAGAGGCCCCCAACCTTTTGGGCACCAGGGACCGGTTCTGTGAAGAGAGGATTTTTCACGGACCAGAGAATGCATGGTTTTGTGTGCTGCCTCCATCTCCATCTCTTTGCTTGTTTGTGCGGACCGGTTGCTGGCATGCTTTGGCCCAGTACTGGTCCAGGGACCAGGGGTTGGGGACTTCTGAATTAAATAACATACAAAATGACACACAGCTGTGTATCCAAACCTGTGTATTATAGGTTTGAAGCCACAATTCTACAACTGTGGCCTTTCTGAAATACTTTGGCATCCTCCGACTAATGAGTTTATGATTTAGAGCTACAGTGAGGACGGAGAATTTGGTTAAAGACCAAACACTGGAATTTTGTTAGCCCAGTTTCTTAGCACAAAGGAGGATTAAAAATGGGAGAAGCTGGATCTGGGAAAGGGCTTTAGAAAATTAATTTGTTTGCTTTATCATTAGACCTATTTGCATAGTGACAGTTGCATATGCTGTCATAATGATAGATGAGTTTGCAAGAAGGAAGGTCTCTTCCAAACAGCATTTCTATTGTGTAGTGGGTTCTGGAACGCATGGATGATGCCAGGCACAGGAGTACAACATAACCATCTTTATAAGGAGGTAGATTGTACTGGGAAATGTGGGTTACCTGTGCCCTATTTGTACCTGTCCAGGTACACTTCCAACAAATAGATTTAAACCTGGCTTTCCCTCCGAGAGTCCAGGTACAGTTCCAGCCAATAGATTTAAACCTGGCTTTCCCGCCGAAATGCTGCTTCCCGGCCGCAGCAGTTTTGGCCCAGCGCCACCTGGTGGTATCGGTAGAGCCGTTGCTTGCAGTGTTATTAAACCCCATACATAACAATTTCTGATTCATTTTAACTGCTCCAATCACTTGGGCTTGATAAAGGGGATCTTAGGTATATCTAGGAGATGGGATAGAATAGTTATTAAGATGAAAGATAGGTTTTGCCAGGTTCTCAGTACAAATCTTAGGCTGGCTATGTCCGTGCTTTTTTTTTTGTAAGAAAAAAAGGTGCTGGAACTCAGCCCTCCCCTCCCCTGCCAGGCCATTCCTTGATCAGCAAGCTTTCACTCCCCTCCCAAGCCGGGCTGCCATGCTAAAGTGGATGGGATGGGCAGGGTAGGCCCGGTCCCTCTCCGCCATTTTGGAGCCAGGGGGGAGTGATGGTGATCCGCTGTGGTTGTGTGCCACTGGAGGGGCTTTCTTTAAGCTTCGCCATGCAGATCATCTACCCGGGCACAGCCGCCTCCTCCTTGTCCTCCGCCCACTCTCTTGTGGCTTGCACCATGACCAGGTGGCACAAGCCTCTGCCTCCCTCCGCCAGTCCTTTGCCACCTGTCTCATGGAGGACGGAGAACACGGCAGCTCTGCGCAGGGAAGCAGAGCAGAGAACAGCACTTGCTTGCTGCCCTGCATTACCCCACGTCTCCCTTGTGGAAATGGCAGCCCTGTTTCCTGCTGCTTCTTCTCCTGGCGCAGCTCCTCCCTCTTCCCAAAAGCATTTCTTTGCTAACCTGCTTTCCAGCTCTTCTGCTGCAGGGAAACAGAGTTTGTGGGACTAAAAAATGTTCAGTCAGACCTTCCAACTCCTTGTGTGATCTTTTTTTTCCCCACAAGAAGTTGGAACGTCTGACTGAACTTTTTTTAGTTCCACAAATTCTGTTGAAAAAAAGGTGCCAGAACGCCATTCCGTGCGTCCGATGACAAAATTGAGATAAGTATGAAGTTTTCTCTTTGCTAAACCAAGATGATTACACCCAAAATGGCCTTTAGACTTAGCTGGCCACTTGAAGCTCCAAGAAAGATAATTATGGAATGTAAATTCCACCAGAGATTTTTTTTTTGTGAAGCCAAATTATAAGATTTACCAAACAGCTGCTGTTTGGGGCAGAAATAATCAGCATTTACTAATCAGCACTCAATTTTATTAAAAGGCTGAGCACCAAAGAATTGAGGTCTTTGAACTATGGTGCTGGAGAAGACTCCTGTGACTCCCTTGGACTGTAAGGCGATCAAACCGGTCAGTCCTAGAGGAGATCAACCCTGACTGCTCTTTAGAAGGCCAGATCCTAAAGCTAAAACTCAAATACTTTGGCCACCGAATGAGAAGGAAGGACTCACTGGAGAAGAGCCTAATGCTGGGAAAGATTGAGGGCAAGAGAAGAAGGGGACGACAGAGAATGAGGTAGCTGGATGGAGTCACTGAAGCAGTAGGCGTGAGCTTAAATGGACTCCAGAAGATGGTAGAGGACAAGAAGGCCTGGAGGAACGTTGTCCATAGGGTCGCGATGGGTCGGACACAACTTTGCAGCTAACAACAACAACTGAATTTTATTCAAAAACCGGTGCATAATTCTGAAGCCAAAAAGGAATATATATATTTGAGAATAATAGAAACAAAATGGCCTTCTTTAGTGTTGCATTTTCTAAAATATATTAGGGAGACTTGCATATGACAAGGTATATGGATTGTTTAGACAGTATAGATAAGACAAGAATAGCCAGAATGCTATCAAGTGCAGGAGATTTTGCAAAACTCTAGAAGATTAAAGCATCGGAAGCCTTCCGAAGGGCATCTGATTGGAGAGGGCAGCTGAACCCTAAAATAAAAAATGTTCACAATTCCATTAGACCTTGGGGGAAAAATAAGTTATGGTAGGGAAAAACAAACATAAGCTATTTGTACTTGGGCTATTTCCACCACCAACACCCCCGTTTCCCTTCAGATATTCTTGTTTAAATTACCTTCTGGCCATTCTTCAGCCACCATCTCGGGGCCAATAGGGAATTCAGCCACATTAGGAAAAAACACAAATCCTGTAGCCCTCTTGTTTGTCAAATTTATGACTTTCCCTCTAGACGCCTTCTCTCTTCATTAATACAGTATGTCCAATATTGGTGCAGACCACCAATATGGATAATTTTGGAAGCAGCCCATACTAAGAGAAACAAAGGGGCCAATTTGAAAGATTAAAATATAACTTTAAGAACATACGGATGGGTTCCCCCCCTTCCCCATTTAGTAGGAGTCATGCATTTTAGTAATTAAAAAAAACAACTGTGAAAAGCTGGGGGTAGCAGCTGCATTCAGAGTGAATGGCGAGGCGAGCACGGGGCCCTTTGCCAACTGCTGTTCCATTCATTCACCTAAAACTCTGCCCTTGAAACTGTGCCCTTTATATGGGATGTGATGAGGTGTGAATTCAATCTCCATCTTCACTTGGCTCCTGCCGTTCTCTGAATATACATCACCAGCTGTGCCAAGCCACGTCAGATGGACTTGGAAGAAGGTTTATAACATCGACATGTGTTCCCAGGAGGTTAGTTATGGAGCCCTGCAAACCCATTCGGAGCATGGGCTTCATTTCTATCTTGGCTGAAATGGCAGGAAGGCAATCAAGATACTACCAGCATTACACCATTATCAGCTGAAAGGAAATGTACTATAATAGGCCTTGAGTGTCAAGATTATTCATTCATTCATTCAGTTTTCTAAATTCCTTGATAATGTAGTGTCGGCTACATTCCCTTACTAAAAGAAACATTGGAATGTCCAAATTCCTTTATGAATGCTCCTCCATTTGAGGCTGCTTGCTCTGCTAGGGGGAAATTTCTCCTTTCTTTTGATTTCCATTTGGAGAATCAAATGGGAGTTTCATTCAAATTCATCTAGTTGCTTTCAAGAGAGGTTGATAAAAGGGAATGTACAGAGGAAAAGAAAGAGTTAAAATAATAGTCCTACAGTATATTAAAAGCAGATGTGTTTGTTGGCTGCACCTAGTTGATAAATGTTGGATAATAATGAGCATTACTGTATGTACGAACAATTTTAGCTCATGAATCCATTCTGTTGTTTTATTTAATTCAAGAATCATTCACACATTTAGAGCAGGCTATTTATTTCAACCTAAGGAACTTTATATTACATTTAATATGAACTGACAATTTTATTATTGTTCGACCTCCTATATAGAGTTGACTGCATCTTATTTATGCCACATTTTTGATCGTGCATTAATCAGATACACACAAAAGGCATTTTGCTTCTTACATTAATTAACTCATTATTCAGATCTCTGATTCAACAAGAGCTATTCAAACACTTTCAATAAATACTGAGATTTTTTTTAGTTGTGGCCAATTGTATTAAGAGCACCTTAAGTACTTAAAATTTTTCTATTTGCAAAGGTAATGACATCCTGTAAATATTTGGTATATTATTGGTGCTGGAAATCAGTAAATCAGTAAATATAGATGTGTGTAGGGTGCATATACATCCACTCACCCACAATATACTTTTTTCCTTCTACAGTTTTTCTTGGGGTTTCAGAAACTGTGGGCAAAGGGCATAAACCTATTCCATATATGAATTTAAAATTTTAATTAATGATAATGGATAAGAACAGCAGTTATACTGGACCTACAGTTCAATAGGCTGTACAGTTAGTCTCGCCTTATCAATATTTGAAAACTGACTAAACTACATTCTTCCTGTTCAAATCGATTTTGTGATAAGTTTGCATTATTATCCTAAAATTGGTGTGGATAATCACTGAAAATGAAAGTTTTGGCCATTATTCCTTTCAACTTGATGTTTTCTGAAATTAACTGAAAAATCTACATCAAAATCTATTTATCTGGAAGGATGATCCACTGCAATAAAGATTTAGCAAAAATTTATATTTTCTTCAAGTTTGAAATTTTGTTTGTTTAGGGGGTTGGATTGTTTATGTCTTCCTAATTGCTAAGTTTAGAATGTCTTCTGTTGTGCTCTATAAAAGTTTTATATTTGAGTGGGTTTATTTTTACCCACCTGCTAAAATACAGATGCCTGATTTGTAAGGCTGAAATTATACCACTAGGCAAATGCATTAGTCATATTTTTCTGGCAGCTAACAGATCACCCAAAGCTTTGAAGCTGGGTGTCATCCATACACAGATTAGTTCTATAATTCATTTCATCAGATCTAATTGCAGCAGTGAATGTTTGAAATAAATGCTTTCAGTTAGTACAGAGATAATAAACAATGCCCTCCCCAATACCGTTATATAGGTAATAATTTATCAAAAGTGAGATTCCCAATAATTCCTCAGCACTATGTACTGTGAAACATGTGCAAAATCTGGGAAAGGGGTTGCTTTCAGACCCACCATTGCTCTTGGAACTGGAGATATTATCTGGAGTTTATATTTCTTTCAGTTTTAGCTGATGTACTTTTTGCATCTTATGAATCAGATCATGTAACCACAGATATTTAGGAAGAATATTAAATGACCTCCCTGTTAAATTCCAACCAGTGCAGAATATGAAGTCCAGATTGATGCCTGCGCAGAAAATATTATGTCTATGTTGAATAATATTTGTGGCACTTCAAGTTTCTTCCAGACTAGAGACTAATATAACAATACCTAAAAAGGGACAGGATTTGACTTTAACAAGAAACTACAGAACATTATCATTATTGAATAGGAATCATAAATTTTTTACAATGGTTTTACCTAAAAGACTAAAAATAATTTTGCAAGAATTTATACATGAGGATCAATAGATATTTTCTTCCTAAAAGTTACTTGAAGATAATGTTACAACTGTGTTGGAATTTTGTAATAGTTGGCACAACATAATGAAAAACAAGCCACGTTGATATTTTTTTAAGATGCAGAGAAAGCTTGTGACAATT
This sequence comes from Vipera ursinii, assembly GCF_947247035.1. Classification (NCBI taxonomy): domain Eukaryota; kingdom Metazoa; phylum Chordata; class Lepidosauria; order Squamata; family Viperidae; genus Vipera; species Vipera ursinii. Next base: position 218,591,820 of record NC_139513.1, on the reverse strand, counting down.
TGAACTGGAATTTTCTGTTTAAAGTTTTGGAAGATTTGAACTTTGGAGAGAATTTTATAAAATGAGTAGAATTATTTTATATTTCACAAAAAGCACAAATATTTGTTAATGGAGATTTAAATGCTATCAAAAGATTTATGAAAATATGAAAATATAAGATCAAATGGAACTAGTGAATAATAATTAAGATTGAGCAGTTAAATATTTGGGTATCACTCTGAAAATATAAATTGTATGTTAATTTGAAAATAATTATGTTAAGACATGAAATGTAAAAAAAGAAAGATTTCACGCGAATATAGGACAAAGTACAATTATCATTGCTAGGGATAACTTCCATAATTAAGATGTTTACCTAGAATGTTATTTTTATTTCAGATAGTATCTGTTTTGATAACGGATGCATCACTCCTTAGGGTGCTGCCGGTTAGGGAGTGCCGGCGGGTAATCCCCAGAGGGAGGGCATTCTCTGTGGGCGCGCCTGTCCTTTGGAATGATTTACCTGTGGAACTCCGGACTGCCCCCGATCTGCGTTCATTTCGCCGGGACCTGAAACCTGGCTTTTCGATTTATCAGGCCTGGACTGAAGGGGTTTTAGCTTTTTAAATATTGTTTTAATTGTTGGGCTTAATTAATTTAATTTATTTTAATTTTATATTATCTTTTATATTGTATTTTATGCTGCCCTGTAAATCGCCCTGAGTCCTTCGGGAATAGGGCGGTATAGAAATCTAATTAAATAAATAAATAAATAAATAAATAAATTTAACCAAGGACAGAAAGATTATCTAAATTTATGGGGCAAAGGAAAAACTCATGAGTTAAATATAAAGCATTACAAAATGCAAAGGAAAGAGGATTGGATCTACTTGATTTGAAATTTTATTTTGCAGTTTGTTTTGGTGAAGGGGTGGGTATTGTTGTGAAATACAAGGCTATTGGAATTAGGACATGATTTGAGATTTGGGTGGCATGGATATTTGTGTAATGATAAAACTAAGGCTAATGTAGATTTTAAAAATCATTATGTTAGATGTACCATTCTGAGAATATGGAATAAATATATAGACTGGGTCCAAAAACATTTTTGTGGCTTTCAGCAGAAGCAGTATTTTATAGCAGACAAATTGTAAGTAAACAGAAATGGATAGCTTATTGTAATATATCAGAACTCTTTCAAGGGTACTGTAAAATAAAACCAAGAGACAATCAGCCAATAGAAAGACATACTTGGCAATGTTCTTTTTTTTGTACAATTATCAGAAAGGTCCAAAATATTTTATATATGATAACTAGCAAGTTTATACGCACCAAAGTGGAAAGATTTGGCACTACCCAGAATGGCAGAATTGTTGGTGAAACTGGATGGAGCTTGTAGAGATGGCTAAAATGACTTCCTTAATTAGAAAAAAAGACAATTTCTATGTTCATTGCTGACTGGAAATCCCTTATCAATTTTTTTGTTTGAAAGAGAAACAATGAACTTTTAATTTGTGGTTTTGATGATTAGAAAACATTTGATAATAGAAAAAATAGAACTTTTTTTTGTATCCATAGAGCAGAAAATATTTTTGTAATCATACCTGTATTTGCTGCAAAGAAAGTCAGCTTCTGTTTTTTGTTTTTTCCTTTTGTTCTTTTGCTCTGGTTTTTCTTCTTGCTCCCTTTACTTTCTTCTTTATGTTGTATTCACGTTTGTTAATTTTTTTCTTCTTTTTAAAACTTCACATCTATATCCACATCTACGTCTAATAAGAAATGCTGAACAGGACAAGCTTTTGTGCATCTCATCCAGAGCCATACAGTGATAATTTAACAAATCACATCCAATCACAATGAGTGCATTTTTATTTTATGTTGAACTCCAGGAAATACAATTTCTAAATGAATATAGTGTATATAATATATAATGAGGGGGAGAGAAAAGCATTGGGTGATGGCTTTTTAAAAAAAACTCTTTGGGATTATTATTTAAAATATTCTGGATATTTTGAAAAGTCACACTCATCAAAAAAAGATCTGCCTAGTCCAGGCCCTTGGGAAGGATGTGGTAGGTGGACAGAAGTGCCAACATTTGAACATCTGGCTGGCTATGCGAAAACCGTAATATAACAGTAACAACAATAAAAATAATGTCTCAGTTCAGAGTGCCCTGTTCACCCCTCTAGATATTTTTGGTTTCAGCTTTATAAAATTAGTAATAAGCTATATCCAGCAAGGGAGGGGCAAGAAAAACACCCTCCCCTGATGCCTTTTTGGGAGACACAGCTGGGTCCCAGCTTGCAATATGACAGTTTTACAAGCATTGACGCTTGCAACGTTAATCATAGACCAACTTGCATATATTATCTACATCTGATCCAGTCTACTGCTGGATTGAGTTTTCCTCCAGAAAAACTTGTCTATGTTTAATTCACTCAGATATTTTAGAACCTCTTAATCAATCAAACAATTCATGCTGATTTTAATTCCTTTCAACTGGGTCATCTGAATCCCAGATGATTAAAATTAAAGTGGAAAGAAAATTTAACACACCACCTCTTTTAATTATTCCTTAGATATAGCCTTTTTACAGATAAGCCATGGGGAAATGGTTGTATTGATAAGAGGATTTTTTTTAAAGAGTTCTTTCAATTAACAGGCTTGCTCATTTTGATTTCATTTTTACCACTGAATAAACTATGAAAACATATGAACATCGATCAGTTTCTGGGTTTTTAACACAAATATCTCCAATTGGTCACATCTATTAAGGACCTACTAAGGAGGAAATTTATTTCTGTAGTTTATCCCAAAGATAAAACGTCCTTCACAAAGGTAGTGGCACACAGCCACTCATGTCAGGGATATTTACATGACATATGATTTCATTGTTATCAAGATGACTGCTGTTTTGGGTTTTCTACAACTTTTGTGTTGCTTCTACTGATAAAGTGTGCAAAAGTTCCATTGATCAGAATGGGAGTGACTCCTGATTAGAAATATATACAATTAAATTACTGGAGATATTTCAATATTTTGAATGTATTTAAGCTCCCCTGAGAATTTTTAAAGGGGATAGATCTCTATGATAAATGCTAACTAAGCAAGGCAGTTCCCACTTTCATAGCCCAGACTAACTCACACACAGGGTTAAACTCTTGCAGTTCTCCAGCTGGAAAACTATTTTAAATCTAAACCTCTAAGAGAGGCCTTGTGCTCTGGAAAATCAAAAAGTATATGAATTGGCACCAAGCCCGGAGAAAAAGCCAAAGTTTAAAGACTGCAGGCTTGGCCTTCTGGCCAAAATCTTGCAGAACAACAGTATCTTTATTTTAGCAGTGACTTTAAGTGCAGCTGTGAACCAATTCAAGGACTTTTTAATTGATTACCATTTTCCACTTAACAATTAGTAAATCAAGTACATGTGGATAAATTGCATCCTACTGAAGTGACAATATAGATCTCTTTCAATTAATGGAAATATAAGATAATTTGTAACAACAAAAACATAACCTAATGGAGGTATAATTTTTACTTTTCTACATCTAATTACCAAAGGAGCTTCAGTATATTAAACTTTAAAGCAGGCTATCAAAGTCAATTAATTAGTCCAATATACAAGTTAAGTGACTCATAAAGGCTGCATTTCTACTTTAATTTTCTTTTATACACACACTGGATTAGAGATGATGGCAATATTTAAGGTGCAAGATCATTAATAAAGAAGGTAACGCTGCTAATGTATTTGTCCTGTCATTCTTCTTAAAGATCACTTACACATGAGCCTGTAGTGTGCGGCAGCAGCCAAATACAATCCTTGGTTGTATAAAAAGAGGCACAGAATCAAAATCACGTGAAGTATTAGTACCGATTTATAAAGCCTTAGTAAGGCCACACCTGGAATAGTGCATCCAGTTTTGGTTACATTCAAAAAAGATGCTGACACTTTGGGAAAAAAAGTGTAAAGAAGAGCAACTAAGATGATTAAAGGCCTGGAGACAAAACATATGAAGAACAGGCTGCAGGATTTGGGTTTGGCTAGTCTAGAGAAAAGGATAGAGGAACATGATAGCAGTATTCAATATTTGAGAGGCTGCCACAAAGAGGAGGGGGTCAACTTATTTTCCAAAGCACCAGAAGGCAGGACAAGAAAACAACGGTTGGAAACTAATCAAGGAGAGAAGCAGCTTGAAATTAAGGAGAAACTTCCTAACAGTGAGGACAATTAATCAGTGCTTGCTGTCAGAAGTTCTAGGTGTGTCATCGATAGAGGATTTTAAGAGGAGACTGGACAGTCACTTGTCTGAAATGGTATGGCTTGAACAGGGGTGTGGACTAGAAGACCTCCAAACTTTCTTCCAGCTCTATTCTGATTCATTGCCTGACCATTGAAATAGGAACAGAGAAAGGTGCATCTAATTTGGGGCCAAGTGAGATAACGATTATCATTTGCCCATGTTACAAAACTACTTCACACGCTGCATTGGCTTCTCGTAAGTTTTTGATTGCAAATCAAGAAGTCGGTAACCAGCTGGAGAAACCAGATAGCACAGGTGTTATCAGAGTGCGGGTCTCCTGTTATTTCTGTTTATCCCAGGGGTAGGCAACCTCGGCTCTTTTATGACTCGTGGACTTCAACTCCCAGAATTCCTGAGCCAGCTGGCTCAGGAATTCTGGGAGTTGAAGTCCACGAGTCATAAAAGAGCCGAGGTTGCCTACCCCTGAAGGTTTCATTGGCTCCCAGGTCTTTTCTTTGAAGCAGCACTAATTTGACTTAGGTGGAATGCCTCCTTTATTGCTGGTCCTGCCCTTTGAAATGAGTCCCATACCCCAATGTTTGGGCGATCCCATTTTCAAACTTTTCCTAAGAAAATCTAAATGTTACTGTATATAGACTGAGGGTGAAAGTAGTGTTACAAAATCTATATTGCAAAAATCCAAATGACTACTAGGTAAAGGTAAAGGTTCCCCCGCACATGCGTGCTAGTCGTTTCCGACTCTAGGGGCCGGTGCTCATCTCCGTTTCAAAGCCAAAGAGCCAGCGCTTGTCCGAGGACGTCTCCGTGGTCATGTGGCCGGCATGACTAGACGCCAAAGGCGCACAGAACGCTGTTACCTTCCCACCGTAGTGGTCCCTATTTTTCTACTTGCATTTTTACGTGCTTTCGAACTGCTAGGTTGGCAGAAGCTGGGACGAGTAACAGGTGCTCACTCTGCTACACGGCACTCGGGATTCGACCCGCCAAACTGCCGACCTTCAGATCGACAAGCTCAGCGTCTTAACCCAATGAGCTACCGCGTCCCTTAAATGACTACTAGATAATGACAAAATGCTGGAATTTTTGCATTTGTTGATTGTAATCAAGAGGCCATCCTATTTCCCCCCCCCAAAGACCTGATCTAGTAATCAAAATGAAGGCAACTATCCATAATGGGCTTGCCACAAACTAGCACACATTGAATTATTGCAGTCCTGGTATACATTGGCTAGGTGAATATTTTTAAAACCTATCAGGAATTGTAGAACAAAAAAGACATAGGCAAAGAATAAATGCTCCAGTCAAGAGACCTAATAAAGTAGACATCAGATCAAGTCAAGGTTCTAATTTTAAAAAATCTTCCTGTAATACAGTTTAGAGGTAAACATTAGCAGTTGTTATCAAATAAGGATAAAAATGAAAGATTTGCTTCGTTTTAGGAATTTTCTATTTTATTTCTCCAGCTTAAACTGTGTATTAAATGCTAGATACATGAACGTATAGAGCTCATTTAAACCTCAAGCAAAAGGAACAGAAGACTGAAAAGACTTACTGTGTGCTCTGAGAAACCAGCAAATCAAGAACATTTCCAAAATATTGCTAACCTATTACTCTTAAAGAGAGAAAAGAAAACACAAGTGACCAGAGGGCTGTAGCATAGCTCATTTTATTGTTTAAACAGTTTTGCATAGGAAATATATCTGCTTCCAGTAATTGACTGCAGTATGAGCAGCTGCTAGCAGTATAGGCTGGATATAACAGTAAATCACATTAACTCAAGCTTGATTTACACCAGTTTAAAACTTGTGGCAGCTGAGCTTTGTAACCTAATGAAAAGTACTCCAAAGAACATGTCTCTCCTGCAAATAAGCACAGTTCTTCTCCCCAGAACCTCTTCTTGCAAACCGTCTGGGCCCAAAGTCAGTCTGGTGGCCGGAGGTCCCAATTTTGTAAAAGTGAAAACTGCAGAGTATATATGCATCCTATGGGTAAATTTATCATTACACCAAACTTCTGCATGCGTTTAAAAACAAAACCAACGGAAGTACATCTAACGTATTGGGGACCTCCGGCTCTGGGGAGAAGTGGAGAAGGGCAGACCATGCCAGAAGTTTTAAAATGGATCAACCCTGGTGTGTAGCTAGCAAGCAATAACTGACTACTTGTCACCTACAGTTGCACTAAATGTATCTAAAGAAACACACAGCCCTACAAAAATTGTTCTTAGAGAATTATCGTTGAGATTGGGGTGCTTCTTCCCAGTTCACTAAAGTCCTATATGATATAAGCACAAATTAACAGCTTGATGAAGACAATCTAATGTAGCTCTTGAGAAGTCTAAGCCTGGGAAGGTGTCACCCCTCACATTCTACAATGGTGTAGTTTTCTATTTTAATTTTTTTTGAAGTAGATGTTATCTGAAACATATTTACAACTGAACTCAACAGAGACTGTGAAACTGAACAGGCACTGGTCATTTTTTTAAAAATTTCTCTCACTTTTTTTTTCTTTTTGGTAAACATTTTTTGCTGGTTTTTTTGTCTCTCTCTCTCTCTCATTTTGCATCAACTTTTCATGAGTCCATGCAACTTCAATGCCCTCTATGAAGAATGCATAATAAGCCATACTTCTTTTTTTATTTTTAAAAAAGTCCTTCTGCATATAGATACACATTTTGCCACATCAGTCCCTGTAGCACAGTTTTCAAAACCATTCTGTCAAAAATACAGTAATACAAAGACTGGATTCAGTGGCACTGGCTCTCACTGCCGTCCGTCGCTTTTTGCTTGCTGCGTTTGTTTTGGGTCTTCTTGGAAAGATTTTGAGCACTAAACGCAACGGAGGCCTGAATGAGCGTGGGGGGGGTGTGGCGAGTGCCACTGAAGCTCCTTTCACAAAGTCAACATACATTTTAATTGCAACACACAGATAATCCTAAGGAGTAATAACTAGTGAACCCTTTTATTATATATATAAAAAAACTACTTACAACCATCGAGGGAAAAAAATTGCAACAAAAATGTATAAATTGACCATCTCCTGCTTTGTCCCCTTTGCTATTAACAAATGTGACGAATAGAGCTGTGGCATGGAAACAGTACAAGAGTTGTCATGGCAATAGGTTTGGCTGATGCAAGGGTCATTGTGCTGGGTCAAAGGGCAAACCCAGTGGTCCGTGTTATCCTCTGACTGTGGGGCTCCAACACACCCACAACATTTTGAGGAGATAGAAAAAAAACAGGGGAACTCTCAGAAAGTGCAAATATGAAGGAGGCAGGTTTCAGCTCCTTCCGCATGGAGTAGGACATTCAATTTTGAGCTTTCTCTGTTCAACATTATTTGCCTGCATTGTTTTTCATTTAGCATCTTTTATAGAAACCCAATAAGAAAATAAAAGCCTAGGAAGCATGCAGCTGGCAAATGTTAACAAAAGACCTTGGCAGGAACATGTAAACTAGAATCAATGTCATGCTGGAGGCATTACTGCCAGCACGTGTGTAGAGATTTTTTTTTTTTGTCAAGGGTGAATACTGTACATCAAATGTGGGATGCAGCCTTCACAATCTCACACAGTATAGAAAATTTAGGATGACTTAGATACAGGACACACACTGTTGACAGAGCTCAGCATATCCTTGTGCAATCTCATTCAGTAAGTCCTTACGAAGCTCTTAATTGCAAATCCAAAATTTTGCTCCCTGAGGACACTGCTATATGAGACATAAGTACTGTTTTCATTTTTCTTTCACTGAAATTCTCTCCCGGATGCTCTGTGAACCTGCTCTTAAATACCATCATGTAACAATCACAACATTTTTGCTAAAGGCCATATATACTAATAAAAAAAGACAGTGGTGCTTCCAACATTCTGAAATGCTCCAAAACCCAACTTTCCAATACTAAATACAACAAAATAACCTTCATAAAATATAACTTTTCTCCATTTACAATTTCTTTTAAAAGGATCAGTAACCTATGCTTTTCAAGCATAGTGAAATATCTCGTAACATGGACAGATTTATTTTTTGTTTGTTTTAATACATAAATTAAGAAACTGGAGAGTTTTAACCCGAGTCCAGTTTCCAAACAAGGAAGATTCTTGTTTACGTTAGAAGTGGAAATGACATACATTTCCATTATAATTGCTAAAAATTAGCTTTACAAACGAGGGTGCTTTAAAAAAAAATCTTAACAAAACTATACAGTGTACAAATTACTGTCTACACGCTAGGTGGGTTCATTAAGAAGATCCTCTGTTCTTCTTTTCATTGCAGCTTCACAGGTTCATTCACATATTATAAATGGAGCTGCCCACCTGAACACACAACTATATTGCTATATTTAATATTTTGCCATGTCTATGTACAGTCTCCTTCACTGCCTTTTTTTCCTTAGTCAAGCCTCAACTGTTCATTCATTCTAGGGGAAAATACACTTCAGTGACACTGCCAAGAGGTAAAGGCTGCAAAGCAATTGAAAAAAGGCAGAACAGTGCACATAGAACGGGGTGACTTGATTTTGTCAGAATAGACTTCCTGATCAAGGAGCAGGTTAGATTAGATTCGGAGTTTGTAACACTTCGTTCTGCACTGGAATTCTCAGCTCTGAGAGAAGTGTAGATGTGGATACAATAGATCTTTTGATTACAAAAAGGGGCAGAAAAACCCACAGAGAGCATTATCCTGAAAATTTTGTCAGAATTATGGTCCAAATGATCGAGTAATTCAGTGTCAAGAAAGTGGATCTAAAATAGCGAGATAGCCTTTTATAAATATTTTCCTTTTATGAAAAAACAAAAACCCATCCATTTGATTGGTGTATTCATTAGGTCAGGATTATTATGAAATTGAGTTGCAACTGTTCTCTGTCAAATTCTGCTTGTCCATTATACTATTGCACTTTAAAGTCTGAGTTCCTCTTGGTTTCAGTATTCCAAATGAAATAAATTATTTCTGGATAAATGGCTGCTGCACTCCAGCCATTTTTTAATGAACCTGTTCCTCATTAAAAGATAAACTGAAAGAACAGTGCATCATTTTGTGGGCCACCAATTCTCAGTGTTTGTACATTTCAGTTCTTCCTAACAGCCATATATTTAGTGAATTAATTCACTTACAAAGGGGCTCAGAAAAAGAGCTAACATATAGTTGGTTTCATTCTTACTTTAGCTAAATACAAACCTTACCAACAATCCTAAAGCCATACAACTGCCCTTAGACTTTACAGAAGCAACTTTCTCAAAAAAGGCATTTATTGGCATGGGTCAAAGCTTAAAGGGAATCTGATTCTCTTTCAGCATCAATAGTTCTCAGCACCATTTTAAAGAAGGCTGCAACTAGTAAAATACCAACTAATTCAGTGGCAATGCAGGTGGAAATTTGATTGAAATATTGCACCTAGCACAAAAGGCCATGGTCAAAACAGAAGATCGGGATTATTTTTATTATTTTATGGCAACCCTAAGCACTGCTTATTTCTAGTTGGTTGAAGTGTTCTGAAATACTGCTCTGAGAAAAAGTGAACGTTCACATGAAGTTATAAAGGTGTGTGAATTGCCTATCAATTTATGTTTCCTGAAACTAAAGGCAAATAAAAATTGTGTGTTAGTTTATAAAGAGACTGAGCACTTGCTTGGGTTTTAGTTTGTATTTTCAGTACAGACTCCAAGGACAAAATACCGACATCCATGCCAGTTATGAATACTAACATTGGACACGTACTTACATTCATTTCTATCTTGGAGACAGCATGGGATTATGTTGGTTGGTTGGTTGTTCTTTCACTGCTGTGCATAATACAACTGATGGGCATTCTCTCAATTAGAATGCAGACAAATATACCATGTCTACATAAAGTGTTATTTTTTAAAAAAAAAAAATAGATTGTAAGACTAAATCATTTTCATTTTTACCTAATCTAAGCTTTACAACTAGTTATTTAGAAAAGAGCTAGTCTTCGTAAAAACGTAAAAATAAGACTGACTACTCTTGTGTTCTTGTCAGTACTAGAAATACAGTGTGGAAATTAACAATTTAATAGTGCTAGCTTTGTGCAAGGGGGCTGTGATCCCATAGAATCACCCTTTATCCAGAGAAGAAAACCTTTATAATTAAGCCATCAGATCCGACAGTTTTCTATATTACTAATTTTAATATCTAACCAGGTTGTCCACAAAAACGTGGTATGTGTGCATTTTTGTGCTTGGCGATTTGTACTGAAATATAGAAGCATAGATCTATATGGGAGAAGGGTCACAGAATGGATCTGATCCAGCAAGACAATCCACTGACAGATTAGTCATTGACTGATCCAGTCCTTCATTCCTACCTGACCTCTGACAGTGGAAATCAGTGATGTTGGGGAATGCAGAAAAGGGAGGCAGAATCTCGTTTCTTGTAAGAGGACAAAGGAGACAGTATCATGGAATTCCTACTAGAAATGCCTCCATTCACAGAAAACAAATACTGAATCCAATTCAATATTTAGTATACAATTAGCATCTTTGGAAAATGTTTTGTCGCATAGCATGTACTGTTTTGGTAGTATATGCTATGTGATTTTTAAATCTTAAACTAGGCTTTTATATGATGGATGTCTAACTTGCAAAATTTTACAGGGCTTTTGATCTCTGTGGGTCTTGAGATATATTTTTTAAGTAGATATTTCTTTCTCAAATCAGGTCTGCCTGCAATAAAATCCATTCTGATTTATTTTTCATTATTATTATTATTATTATGCCTGTTTTCAAACCAGAAATGATTTCAGCTTGCACCCCAGGTGGAAAGTTTAAAAGAAAATACCTTTTTAGGTTTTTTGTTTTTACATCACAGTAGGAAGAAGAGTTGCTTTGTAGCCTTCACCCAGCCAATGGTGCTCTGCTTCACAGCTACACTGTTAAGTGTTAAAAATCCTCCCCACCCACCCCAGAATATATAGATATAGGTACGTAGTTTTTAAAAAAATCCCCTGTCCATCTCTTAGTACACAAAAAGGACCTCATCACACTGCAAAAATAGCAGTACCCACTTTGGTCAATTAAAACAAACAAACGAACGAACGAACGAACAAAAAAGCATACATTAATCTTTTGTCTTTTAAATCTGTGTACTTACCTATAATAACCAATACAGCTAAAAGCACTACCTACATAGGCAAAACTTGGTATTGCATAAGTCGTATAAATTTGAATCCCCTCCCCCCAATATTAATTGGAAGATGAAAAAACATGAAAGATTAATAGAAAAAACACCAAAATACTGAAAATATTGCTGGTCGATTACAATTTTTAAGCGGCAACTATACACAGCCATGATATGCTTTATAAATGTGAGATAACTGCTTAAAAAATCCATGATGTCACTTTTGTTGTTGTTTTCCCATCTGGAGTACAAAATATTTTGTCATAAAAATGGTACAGATTTAAAATGATAATAAATGCAGCAAAACAAGTGTAGTGATGTCACTTTTTAGATTTCAAGGCAAGGCACGTTATGTGGACATTATAACTTCGTGCAAATTAGGATTACTGGATAGAGTAGTTTTAAATTATTCTTTTTTATAGAGACATAGAGGCAAAATGCCCATGCACAATATTGTGTATAATTGAAATCTGTCAAACAAGGCTAATTTCTGAGAGCACCATGCAAGTTTCCAGCACCCTGTCATTAGGCTTTTTAAAGAGTGCATTTTTTAAAAAAAATATTTCAGATCCCCTTCCCACAACCTGACAACCTATCATTTCCATTTGTAAACCAGAAGCTATGCCCCTGTGACATGGATTTACCTCTCTCAGTCTCTGTCATGAAGGTCCTAGAGAACCGTTTCCATTATTTATGGGTTCTTGATCCAACCAGTAACTTTAAATAAATAAGATACCTCAAAGGAGGCAGAAGCTAAATCAACGTAAGTGCTGTGTTTCAATTAATTTCTTTTTCTCAAGTAAATGATTTGTCTTGATTTAGTTAATGCCTTTTAATGACCCCTCCCTTTCAAAAGTGAGGGGAAAAATACATTTGTTCGAATACTTTTGAAACTTATCTTGTCTTTTAATCCCCTCGATTTAGAGTCCAAGGGCTAAAGGACTTATAACAATTATCCCCTTTAGATACAGGTTTTCAATTGCACTTGCCTCTAATGTTTTCATTAGCATGGGGAATTATTTTAGTGTCTTTCTCAGGTTTTTCAAACTGTCATTTGAGACGATAACACTTTCTTTTACCCAAAGTAAGGCATTGATTTTATAGAATGCCTGCTTCTTTAAACGACTTCCTGAAAAAATTTAAACTGGATAACACACTAAGAAAAGACTGGGTTAAGGACCTAAGTTAAATAAATTGGGGTTGACAACTAAAAGCTGAATTTGTTTCTTTTTCTTTGAAAAATCTTTTAGAAATCAGACTGCTAAGGAAAAAAGTGGCTTCTGGCCTTTCTTCTCTTGCAGTTCTGTGGATGCCTCCTAGCCTTTGTTTTGAGAGCTAACTAGGAATAGTGATCCCATGCGTAAACAACAAGAATACTAAACCAATAAACTAGCTTATCATGCAAATATTAAGGCATCTAGAAAGTCAGTTAAAATATATTGTCAGAGACAGAACATCTATTTCCCAGTGGATTTCATAGAACAAAGGCTACTCAGGAGAAGCGTCTTTCCAAGCATCAGTGAAATACCATCGATCCTCTCCCCCAATCCCGTTTTTTTGTCGTTGCTGTTGTTTTGCCATTACAGTGTCAATCTTAAGGGAATTAATGATTGTAAGTGCTGCAATTGCTGGTTTATGTTTCTTCTTTCTTCAGTTTTTTCTTTGCTTTTTTTTTTGTCCCATCTTCCTTTCTTTTATAGTATTTGTTCAGTTTCAATCTCCCTCAGTTGCTTGTTTCTGCTTGAAGAAAAGGCTCTCCAATTATGTTCAAACCATAATTTTGGACATTTGTGGGCAGAATTGATGTCCTGTTTGATACTTGAAAGGGGACCAAGCTAGCCCAGGTACCAGGACTGTTAAAGGAAAAGAAAAAAAAAGCAGAAAAACATTTAAAATGTTGAATGAATATCTGAATATATGAAAGCCACCCAACCTCATGTTTGAACAATCATTCTAATAGCACTTTTTAACTTCAACGTGCAAATAGAATATTATACAGTGACTGATTGCTCTATCAATTTAATCCTAAAACTAGCTGTTGCAAATGAGTAAGTGCTTAGTATAGGCTGCTTTCTGCCATTTAACACAACACTGGATGCTTGCAGAGTAGAATATTATTCCTATCAGCACGAGCTTCTCTTAATAACAGCGTTCACATTTCATATGCAGGTATAGAGAAACAATGTTGTTTTATTCTTTTCCTTTATGGGGGAGACTATTCCATGAAAATGAATTGTAATCAGCAACAAACAGGATTCTTGTTGCAACATAACTTGACAACTTTAACATTTGCCTAAGTATTTCAAACTGCCCAGCGTATTCTAATTGTGTTAAAAAGGTCCACACAAAGTATTTATCAGTGTTATTTATGAATCTTTGGGGAATGGTACCACTCTCGTAAGTTATTGTTATGCAAATCCACAAGATTTTTACAAGCCTCCATCTAGCTGTATATTGATTAGGTTAAAAAATACACAGCATTAGCCTTTGTATTATAATTAGGTTTATACACTTATAGAGGAAACAAATATTGCTTTAAAATGTAAAATAGTTGCTGAGATAGATAAATATTCAGATTAAATGATTGAGATTCATGTTCTGCACTACATTTTTTTTATGACCCTGTAGTCCCTTAAGTACATAATATAACTGGTATGCATACAATTACGTTAAGAAATTATTATTTGTCTTGTTGCATCTATATGCATATAACATTTGCCATAAAGATGCAACAGCAGCTTCCCACCACCAAGTGATCCACACATATTCTGCTAATTGTAATTCTTATGATTACTATGGCCTTCAAGGGCTAAATATTTCTCTTGGCCACTAATAGACCAAACATAAAAATTGTGTTGTCTTCTGCAGGAATAGATCTCATGCAGGAGAGACAGAAGCACAAAGAGTAGCATTAAATTAGTTGTTTTAAGACAATGTTTGATTTTTTTGACCTGGGGATTTTTTTTTTATTAGTACTTCGTGGCAAATATAATGTAAAGCGGACTTAAAATATTTCTAGTCTAGAAGTCTTACAGAAATTAGACAACACCACTCAGTCCTATTTTCAGAATTAATGCCCAGTTAAGAAGACCAACTTAACAGAATGGCTCTAATATTTTTTCAGGTTAAATAAATCTTCTGATTTTTGCTACTATTTTAGTAACAAATTTTAACAGTTTTGTGAAACATGTAATAAGCTGTTAATAAGAAATTGGGAGAATGTTATCTGTAAAGTTATTGAGGAAAATTAATGACATGCTATTGTTTAACTTGCAGATTCTTTTCAGCCACTGATAAATGATGCTAGCCCCAAGTCATATCTGAGACAATGCCTGTTTCTTATATGCTTTAAGAATAGTATATGCCTTAAGAACAGATGCAGCATGCATTGATGCCTGGATCAAAAGTAAGCCATTATTAAACTAAAAGGTTATAATCAAGATATACTGTTGCTGTCATTATTTTGCATTTTTAATTCTAATAGAAGTTGAAATTTGTCCATTATCTTTACATTTTATACATACACACACACACACACACACACACACACACACACACTTATTTGCCCATTATGCTAATACATAACATTACACAAAGCAAAGGATAAGGGAAACAAGAATAAAACAAAATAAATTGAGAGTACAACAGAAAATATTTAGTTTATATGAACATTCAATATTTTCCATAACTTTCTATCCTTGCAAGCTATCTTTGCTTACACCACATCCATACACTGATTTATACATTGCCTTTTATTCTTTTAACTTCTGTCCTAGGTCTGAGGACATCATAAAATTCAATCAATTAAAACTCAATCACAGCTTACAATAGTTTCCCCCTTCCTCTCCATCTATTAATTCTTCTTTCATCTTGTTAAGGAGATCTGTGAATACCTGTCTCTTCACTCAGTCTTTGGCAAAGGAGAGTGAGATCCCACTTCACTCAATCTGGCCTATCACACTTGCCACTTTTTCTTCATATCTTATGTTTTACTGATTTTATTGTAAATTCTCTGATTGTTGTAAGTCGCTAAGAATTGTTGAGACTCAAGTGGCATACATGTTTTAAAGCAACAATAATAAGCCAGCTCCCAATGAAACACTACACTGACATAGTTGTAAGTTTGCTTGGACTGAAGATCATGAGAGCTGTGTCAGAGGTTCAACCACACTGGACAGGACTCATCAGGGGAGCCAGATGAAGACAGTGTCTCCTGTAAATAATATGGTAAGATGTAACATATAGAAACCTATAGAAGATTGGTCATCGCCTGGATCAACAAGGACTATACTAGATTTTGGAGATCCTGTACATGTGGTGTCAAGTGGACTAGAGGACTCAGGACACTATTTGAGCAATTAGAGCCAACAGCTCCCGGACTACTTCAACAGTATATCTGTTGAAAATATACAAAGACTTGATAAATCAAGTCTAATGAGGAAAGGAGATATGAAAAGAATGCACCAATTCTGGAAAGAGTAGCATCCAAAATCAGAAGTTACAGAACAGAGGATAGCAGATTAATGTAGATCTGTCAGCAGCAGAAAAAGCCAGCATCGCTATTGAGCCATTCTCATACCCAAACCAGGGACCCTCTACTCTACTTTCTTCTCAGAAAGAACAAAGTCCTCTATCTGAACAAAAGTGGAATTGAAACAAATAACTGAGGATATAGAATACACAAAAATGACAGAATAAAGCTGCCTGCTTTGAAGCTTGTAACAAAAAACCCCCCTAATAGTAGCACAAGTATTAAAAGATGTCAATATTGAAATATTGAATATAAGCACCAGCTCATTGCAAGAAACACACCTAAATGTACAGCTAAGCTGCAGTTTTGGATGCAAAATCAACAAACAAGAAAAAAAAAGCCAAATAGCCCATTCTTAAATTGGAAGATCAGGTTGGAAAACAAGATCGGCATACTAAGATCAGACGCAATCAAGCTAAAACAGAGGAAAGAAAAGAACACGAAGAACACGAAGATGAAAGACTACCTGTTCATAAAATATCACTTAGAGATAAGGAACACCAAAGAAGCACTGGAAATAATAAAGCAGAAAATCAGTAGATACTAAGCTTGAATTTGCACACTACAGAGAGAATGTCAGTCGATTCAGAAACGTTTCTACCAATCCATCAATGTAGAAACTGCAATGAAACAGCCAACACCCGACAAAGAAACAATATAGTTCTGGGCACAACTATGTGACAATCAAATAAGAATGCAGCTTGGATAAAAAAGGCAGAAAACGGGGAAAAATAAAGTTGAAATGAAAAATTTATAATAATAGCAGAATTGGTGGAGAAAAGGAAGATCAAGAATTTGTTAGCGCCAGATAAAGATGAGCTACATGGTTTTGGCTTGAAACAAATGAGTGATCTGCACCCATTCATTGCCAAGCAGTTTTACAATATATTGCAAGGAGATGAAATTGAAGATTGGTTAACATCTGGCAAAACTTACCTGACAATGAGAGATCTAGCCAAAGCGGCAGGACAATTTCCTGCTTAGCAACAACTTTCAAACTGCTAACTGATGTGAAGCTGATGCAGTCCAAAAGCATCTAGCTGAAAACAAGCTCTTTCTATCTGAGCAGAAAGGAAACCACCCAAATAGCAGAGGGGCAAAAGATCAATTTCTAATTGTCAAGATGATTTTAGTAAAGTGTTACAAGAAGGAAGACTAACTTGAGCATAGCTTGGATTAATTAAATTCAACTCCCTGCCATATGACTGAATAGTCAAATACTTATAAATAATAGGAGTCAGTAATAACATCAGAATCTTTGTGCAAAGATCAATGGCACAATAGAAGACACAGTTGCTGGCCAATTGGTGATAGACTGTACAGGTTACTATCGGGAGAGAAATCTTCATGGAGAGTCTCACCACAACTCTTTGTCACAGTACTGATTACTCTGTCAACGATACTGAACTCAGGACATGGCTATTAAACATAAAATAATATGCCAGGCTATACCATCTCCTTTACATGGATGATCTGAAACTATGTGGAAAAACACCACCTGAAATGGATTAGCTGTCCGTTTATAGCCAAGATAGTACAAAAGAATTTGGACTAGAAAAATGTACCATCTTTACCACTAACAGAGGAAAATGGTGAAAACTGAAGGAATCAAGCTGCCCTATGGAAATAACATCACAAATCTGGATGAAGAAGATCAATACAAATACCTAGGCATCCATCAGGCTGACAACATCAAGTGCACTGAAGTCTAGATGAAGGTTAGAAGTGAATAAATAAGCAAGTGAAGAAGATCTTAAATTCAAACTCAGTGGAAGAAATATCATCAAGTCAATTAACACCTGGATATATCAGTTATAAGGTACACAGCTGAAATTTTGAACTGTACTCAAGATGAAATAGAAGCCCTGAATATGAAGACCAGAAGAAATCATTGAATCATTCCCTTCATCTACCCAGTGATGCTGACAGACTCAATATCTGTCAATTTACTAAGAAGCATAGATGGGTATGGAATGTTGCAAGTACACCAAGATGGTTGAAGAAGAAAAAGAGGTATTGGAAGAATATATGAAGGATAGTGAAGAAGATGCATTAAAGCTAGTATACCTGGTGGACTTACTGAATTGGGGAGAGACCAAAATGTCCTATAAGAAAGATCAAATAAAGACTAAAAAAAAGACATGGCAACTCACAAGTATTACATGGCCAGTACATTAAAAAAAACCCAGGCAAAGCAGATAATAAGACCTATGTATGTAATAAGACAAATGTAAAAGCCAGAATTGAGAAGACAGCAACAATTGGCAAATGCTGTTTATGGAAAGAAGCTGAAGAAACAGTAGACCACTTAGTCAGCCACTGTAAGGAAATCACATGTACTGATGAAAAATAAAGGCATAACAAAGTAGTAACAATGGTGCATTGGAATATTTGCAAGAAATACCACTTACCTGTATGCAAAAACTGGTGGGACTACAAAATAGACCAAGTAATAAAAAATGAAGAAGATAAAAGTGTCTAGGATTTTAGAATTCCAGCAGGCAAACATCTGTAACACAACACCCCACACTTAACAATTGGTGATACCAGTAAGAAAGACAAAAAAATATGGAAAGTGGACATTGCAATATCTGGAGACAGCAGAATAGAAGAGAAAGAATTGGGAAAAAATTGCCAAAATAAAAAAAACCTGCAAACAGAAGTAGAACAACTATAGCAAAACAAAGCAAAGATACTACCAATAGTAATAGTGCATTAGGTGCAATCACAAAACATCTGGAGCACTACTTGAATGCCATCAGTACTGACAAATCACTATTAAGTCAATTGCAAAAAGTAGCAGTTTCATTTGGAACAGCTTACATCCAGCAACAATATCTTTAATATAGGAAACAACATCTGCCTCTCAGATCCTTGAGAAAAATTCGATAGACAAAAACGCCATGTCTAGTCTAAACATCCAGCTAACTCTGCAACCAATAACAATATTTTTATTTTACAATTCAACCCTTTCCTCTATAAGACAGAACCATCTAAGCATAACTTTTGGTACCAATATTTTTCTGTGTATAGTGCACATTCCTTCTTCACTCATTTACCCATGACCTTATCTTTTATTATTTTACCAAACACATTTCTAAACTACTCTATGCCTTAGCCAGATGAATGACTTCGGGCTAGTTACTCTCTCTCAGCCCAACCCACCTCACATGATTGGTGTTGTGGGAAAAACAGGAGGAGGAAGGTGTGTTGGATAAGTTCACCGTCTTGAGTTATTTCTAAAGATAATAAAGGTGGGATACAAATAAGTAAACCAACTAGTAAATTGAGTAAGCAGAAACATGCTCTTATGTGCAACAATTTTCACTTTTTTCAATAGTCATTCTTCAAATGAATACATTCTACCAACTTAGTTTGGCTTAATTTTCTCCATCTTTTGTCCAACTTTAATCAACATTCTACCAAATAACTAGTTCATTGGGTTGTTTTAGTTTTTGCCCATAACATATAACTTTTATTCATTCACTCCATTTTCATTATAGAACACAATTACTTTGATTCATTTTCAGATCTGTACTTTTCTTATCATACAATCTAGTATTCGTTGCAAATAATTTTCATTCACCAATAAAAGTCCAGAGGCATTCAGTTCTCAAAACACTTCTACTGCCAGAACTAATTTTTACACATTTATTCATATTTTTATTAAACAATAAAGACAACACTACACATATTTCTCTTATTGCCTGCATAATATTGAGCCATTTGCCAAACATTTCATCTCTTTTCATACATTCTTCTATCATATACTATTTGTTTCACATTCAACAGTGAACTTTTAAACCACATTCTTGCAAAATTCAAGCTTATTTGCTGTATTATATACTTTCACTGTACACAGTAAACTTTCGCACCGATATACATTGTCAATAAAGCGATAAAGAAAAATAAACCTCTGGTCTAGCACCTTCAGTTTGGCATAAGCTTCACCATACATCCCAACATCTTCCCATGAATACTTAAGGAAATAACTCCTTGTACTTCTTGCATTCACTACTTGCTATTACTACTTTCTTCTCTGTGAAGGAAATCATTCTCCAATCTTCAGGCAAAGATGCAGTCTTTATGCGCATATTAATGAATCCCATACCGACTCCATGAGCAAGCCACATCTGTATTTTAACATTTTTAAAATTTAACAGTAATTTATGATTTACTTTTCAACATTTTTTCACTACTTGCATCCATTTCAATTCTTTTTTGAAATATTTTTACCATTCCCATAGAAGCTTCTAAAATATTCCTTCCAACATTCTTTTCCATCACAAATCATTTCATTACATTTATTTTTAAATCCATTCACCCTGCCAAACGCTTCATTTTAGTCTTCATACCCTTGAATATTTTTGCATTCTTTTTCTCTCTATACAAAACATATAGTATCTTTCTCTTACACTCACTTTTTGCAGTAACATCCTACGCTTTTTTGTTCAACCATGGATTTTTTTTTCATATTTTACCAACACACGTTTGTGGTAATTTATGACACTAGTCTTTTTGTTCTGTTTTAAACAGCTATAACTTTTTTGTATCTACTTTTTATTCATTTGATTGAGAATTATGTCTTATATTTTCATAAGGATCTGTCTTCCCACATATGTTTTACTTTCACTAAGTGTGAACCTCCCATCATCCTTCTACACTTTACTTCATTTTCAAACATGACAATCAAATCTATTGTATGTTTATATTACTCATTTACCATCAGTAGGTATGAATAGATTTATGCTTAAATTGTGTATCTGAAACAAAAATAATTTCAACTAACCTCATACTCACGAATCATCATTCTCATTTATTTGGGGTCTTCCAAAGGGCCCAATCCCACTCATTTGTTTATGTCATCCAATAATTTTTTTCTCCTAGATCACATTCATTCATAATGTTGTGCTGTTCACCCCCAAACTCACTCCTCATTCTACTATTATCACCATTCACTAAAGCTTAATATGGATCTATTATAAATCTATCCATTCATACTTTTATTCACACCCAAACAACCCAGATGTGACAAATATATACCTTCTAACTTATATTTTAGCCTTTTCGTTCAAACCTGAGTCTTTACTTCCATGCATTTATTCATCAGCTCTACTCCAGAAAATCAGAGTACCTTCTTCTGAATTCCACTATTCACCTTTATATCATACTTGTTACCATGTTCTTTTCTTACATTCCAAGTTGCCTGGTTAATCTAAGTTTTCATATATATATATATATTAGTAAAACAGAAAGATTAAGCTATCAGTACTGTTTGTACCAATGTCACATGCAGCATTTCCAAAAAACAACTACAGTATAATTACAAAGGAAGCCAAGTTCAATCTCTAACTAAAGGGTTGCTTTGCAAGACAAACTACTGCTCCAGCAACTAGTTTTATAAAATGACACTTTCTGGATGCATGTTATTGTGTCAGTGATGAAAATGATCATGGCCTATTTTAGACATTCTGGACATTTAAGAGGGTGCTGAAGAAACTGTTCCAAAGATCAAGAATGGAATGTGATATTATTATAGACAAAAACGGCAGTGTGTCTTGAATATATAGTAACTAGACCGAAGTGACAAACATCCTGTTCTTGGAATCAATTGTTTATATGCATAATTAATACACTCAGTGTCAAATTTCATGATTATTTCAGAGCTTATCTGTTCCTCCTGCTGCCACATCTGTTGGTTCCTCATCCTGTATACAGGATATACCAACAGAACTTATTTTTAACTTTTGATAGAACAAATCAGAAAGTGAGTCAGCATCTCTCTCTGTCTCTCTTCCTCTCGCCCCTCCTTCAACTCCTGAAATCCTTACTCCTAAGTTCCTATTTATGCATTTCAATTCCAAACTTCCACAGAATAGTGGTTTGGTGTTTTTTTGTTTTACAAAAAAGCAATCAAATATGTACACTAAGTTGAACAAGGCTTCATCTATCTTTTACTTTTTTCCTTACCCTGCCCTGAAACTGCTTTTAAAAGGGCCTCCATATGCTGCATTTCTTTGAATGAAACACTATATTGTCACCATGTCCTCTGGTGGCCTTGGTGACTGAAAAACTAGGAAGGGGGGAAATGGCTCTTATGTACGCTGACACATTGTTTTAAAATAGAGTACAAGAGAGATCAGTCAAACAGTTTGTTTTTATATTATATCAATCTCTTTTCCTGACAAACTTTTAATTTGCTTCATCTCAATCCTTTCAGAAATTATTTCTTAAAAGATAAAACCATACAGGCATTTATTCTTCTTCTCCTAAACTCCTTCACAAAAGATGCTTAGCAGGTCTTGATACAACTTTGCAGGCACTGAGGTAGCCAATCATTACCATATATTTGTTTTATTTGGTAAATGTTAAGAGAAACATCTCCTGAAAATCTGCCCTTATTTATAGCTGAAGACATTAGGTAGACTAAAACTGAGTACAGACATTTTATGATCCATAAGGGGTTAATAGTCCACTTCACAGCTGAGAGCACTTTCAAAACATGCTCCTCCTTTCCTAAAAGCAGTGCCAAAATCATGTGACAGGAAACATAAGATTAAGTTTATCCTACCTAAGAGAACAAAAGGGTGCTCAGAACAAACAACTAGTTTACTCTATTGAAATCTCTTGTTTCACAAAATACAGCTCAAGAAATTGTTTTCTTTCTTTTTCTTTGTGGATTCCCCACTGCACCCCCACGTTGGTCGTATTGTAGTTTTGCTGCTTTTTCCATAAATGTTAATTTAAAATGCCAAACATAATCATGTGGAAAATGGACATTATTGATTCCTATGGTCTATTGTTTTCCTATTCTCAGTCCCTGAAGTTCAAGTTCAATCTGGAATTACATCATGTCTGGTTTCTCCTGGTTACCAGACGGCTTGAGACGTGACCGCAGCTACAAAAAACAAACAGCCTTCTTCACGCTTCAGCTTCCCTATCGATTCAAACAAACTTTTTTTTTCTTCCTCTCAAGTATGCTTCAAGTATAGAGCATAGTTAATTTAGAGATTAAGTTCCAAATTAGATTATCTAATGGCATCTTAATGGATTGCTGACCCATTTCCTGTGGGATGGCAGCATGCAAGTCTGGCTGGAATACAATTAATTTCTTAGGAAGTGTTCAGAAGATGTTTGCTTAAATGGAAAGGAAACATAATTCTCTGCACATCTTTCTTTATTAGAGAGCTGGGTGAAACTATAACTGAGATAGTGACAAACTGATACAAGCCAGAAATCTTTCCCCGCTACCTCCTGTACTCCAATGATTTTATCAGTCAGTATTTTCTTCCCATGATTCTTATTTGTAAAAACTGAGTCTGCATTTTAGTCCACACAAACTTATGATATATAATAGGTAATTTATATCACTTGAAAACACACACACACACACACACACACACACACACACACACAAAAGGAGGTTACTTGGTACTGATTTTGTTCTTTTAAATTTTACATTTAAGTTAGAACTGCAAGGCTGTTCTGACATTAAAATAAAGTTCCCAGTTTTTCCCCTACCGCAAACTCATTTTACCTGCTTAACAGCGACAAAACAAACAGCTCCTCAGAAGGGGAGCAAGGAAAGCTGCTCCAAAAAGTTATATATTTTGACACCTCCCTGCTTTGGATAGAGGAGAAAAGAATTTCAGGGTTCTGACCCCAAAGAAGCAGCTTTTGTTTTGTACTTTTCTGCCAAGATGGCAAACTGAAAGCAGGAAATGTTAAGTTAGGATCTGGGAACAGCAAAATTAAACTTACATTGGTGCTCAAGGTAACCCTTTATAAAACAGAAATAAATGCATCCGCTTTTTTAAAACGCAAATTACTAATATCTGATAATTATTGCCTTAATCTTACATTTTTGAAAAATCTGCCCAAAAACTTTGAAAGTTCACAACCACTAATAGTTCAATACTATGGCCTTATTCAGCAGTAACTGTTTGATCTCTCAGGATCAGATAAAGCTACTGCATGAAATAAGGGCTAATACTGCATGTTGTGCATTGTATAAACAACTTCTAAATATTTAGTTCTATGTAATACCAAACATTAGAAACTGCAGCTTGAATAGAAGCCATGACAGCATACATCATGACGTTACAGAAATGAAACAAATTATGTAATGACACAAATGAAATATTGCATGTAGTTTACATCACTTGACCAATGATGTCAAGATGCGATATGATTTGCCCTGCTTTGACCTTCCCATCAAAACCCTTGAACAAAACCTCTCTCTGTACGTGTACACACACACACACACACACACACACACACACACACACACACACACAAAATCTCTCAATGATTTTCTTAAACTAATTCCAATTCGAATTACCCCAGACTTAGAGCATATAGATATTCCTAAAATTTTACGTATCTGCATGCTGGTTGAATTTATATTAGAACTAATATCCAGGAACTGTATTGGTCTTTCTTACTTATTTATATCTTAATTAAACCATTCTAAAATGAAATAAAATCTATTTCTGAATGTATTTGAGCAATGCTTAATATGTTTAGAGTATTTTCCCTGCAAAGGCTAATTAGGAGCTGATTATAAAAAATATAAAAGTTATTTAAACAAAAGGAAAATAGGGGCTTATAAGTAAACAATTAATATTCAGTGTAAGTTTATGGTAACAATGCTAGAGACAAAAAAGGAGGATCCCAGGAAACAGTCTGGGCACTATTCCAAAAATTATTTACACAAGAGTATTATATTGTGAATAAAAACTAAATTACCATTAGTTTGCCTACAGCCTCTGGCCTAGCCTAAAATAACCTTTTATCTAAGGATACTTAGACAAAATCACCCAGTAAAATTTGAATCAAGGTCTGTTGTTCATTCACACTAAGACAAGGGACTCAATGTGGGGTTCTGAATATCTCTTTTGAACACTAGCTTGGGTTTTCTCCTGTCCCCATTGTACAGCATGTCTGAAAATACCATTAAGAATGGAAGAATGCCCTTTCAAAATTGCGTTCTCAAAACTTAGCTTCTATCTGTACCAAAAGTGACATGACACCTTCAAATCCAATCCCCCGCTTTCTTGTAGACTAAATTAACTCAGATAGGGCAATTCTGAATTGGAAAAATGATCACACTTCTCTTGACTCCTGCCTTTTCTCCATTTAGATTGGCACTATGATGGATTTAAATCCCAACATGAACCTAGTCCTATTAATAGTTCATGTACTATTCATAATACATTTTAACACATTTGGTTTACATTCTTTCTCATGAAGGTATGTATATACAAAGTCAGTTACAATAAATTGAAGAACCAATTTACAAAACATGGAATATTTAATCAAGATTTTTTTCCTAAAGCTGTCTTTTGGGGGGATTAAATATTAACTATGACAGTGATGATGAAAACAAACATAATCTCTACCAAACATAACAAAAACTATATAAATTAGAAATATGTTAAATTTTTGCTCAGAACAAATGGACATTTGAGGCAGTTTAAAGAGTAGCTATAAAATATGTTTCGTTAAAGTGGTTTTCTGAACAAAACTGAGCATAGTTGAAAAGAACCTATGGAGATTATTGGTTGAAATGAACCTATGGAGATTATTTTCTGTTTACATTTGAGGTAAGCCAAACAATCCAGTCTGTACAGATTTAAAATAACTAGCAATAATTACCAATTATATACAGATACAGTAGTCCTCGATTTACAAATATTTGTTTAGTGACTGTTTGAAGTTACAACAGCATTGAAAAAAGTGAGTTATGACTGTTTTTCACATTTACAACCACTGCAGCATCCCCGCATTCATGTGATCAAAATTTGGACCCTCGGCAACTGGTATGTATTTATAAGGGTTGTAATGTCCTGGAGTTATGTGATCACTTTTTACAATTTTCTGACTAGGTAATTCAATGGGGAAGCCAGTTTTACTTAACAACCCATCTTACTAACTTAACTGCAGCAATTCACTTAACAACTGTGGCAAGAAATGGGGCAAAACTTACTTAACAACTGTCTTGCTTAGCAACAGACATTTTGGACTCAATTGTGCTCGTAAGTTGAGGACTACCTGTATTCAAGAAAGGCCATTAAATATGAGTGATAATTTCTAGAACTGTAGCAGAGGATAAAGGAATAAGAAGGACTTCATACTTTTACTTTTCACCTTTTAGTATAAAATGAGAAAGAAAATTGGTTTGTATATGTCTGTCCATGTATGTGTGGTTGCGTGTGTGCACTAAAGAGAGTGAATGTCACTAAGATTCCACTTGGGGGATCTTGGAGATATTCATCCCGTTTCACTACATCACCTGAAACTCTCCAATGACTTACTCTTGTATTTGGGAAATTATCTGGAGTGATATTTCAAGGAAAAAGGAAAGAAAGAGAAAATAATACCTTTTCATGACATTATCAAATTGAATTAGAAGCAATTCTGCAAAAATGCAGAATTACTTAATTACACATATCAACTAGCATGTTAAACTTTTTCTATCAGTATCTATTTCAAAGTAGCAGTTTCACTTTATTTACTATGAAAGTAATTTTATGAAAAGGAAGACTAGCTAAGTCTAGTTAAGTATAAGACAGTTTTAGCTTACCTCAGAGAACATTTCCTAAATTCATAAAACCTGCCCATGTGATTTCTCAAATAACTCCTTTGGGTATTATTTCTATGTGTTACTTAATATCAGACACCCATTCTTGTCATGTATTTTATTCCTAAAACCACTTCTTAATATAAAATAATATAAACATAATATAAATGGACAAACTTCAAAGTACCTATCTATTTTGGCTATGTTGCTTTCTTCACACATTTTATATTTGACATTGTATCAGTATTTGGCATCCTAAGTGCTTAACCATAATGTTCATTTGACCTAAACATGTAATCCAAAAGATGTTAATATTTTACTGTTAAAATTTGACAAATTTAATCCTGGACGCCAACTTAGACAGATAACGAAGAACCCAAGATAGTTTAGGTGTGGAAATAATTAAAATTTTACCTTTGCCAAGTAATTCCCAATGTATCCTCATTGGCACTGGGGTATAAATGCCTGCCGTTTTGATTCATGGTCCAGTCACATATCCTCAGCTGTCAATTGAAACCTAGCAGTCAGATATGGATCGAGCAGTACTACAGTTTTTAGTATTTAAATGAATGCATGCAAACTAGCATTTTATATGGCACAAACCTTACATCCCAAGTAGTAGTAGTGGGGGGAGGGGGGAAACAGTTTTAAAAAATAAATTTTAAATTATTACAGTGTAAAATAAAATTGTACACACTTACAAAATGCTATATGAATATGCTTTTCTATTAATCAAGCATAAAAGAACAACTGGAATTTAGCAATTAATTATATTATAAACTTAGCTGGAAACAAAATAATTATTAATGTTCAATTTTAAAAGAAAGAAAATAAAAAGCACTTAAAATTATTCAATCTCCAGGAAAAAAAGAAAAAAAATCAGTAGCTTTGAAAGCATGCATTTGGTGATACACAGATGACATGCATCTTATAGGAAAGGATCCAAAATTACACAAAGATCTTATATTACTGTTCAAGAAGGAAAGAGGCATTTGTAATAGAGGTTGATTACTTTAGTGTTACTCAATACAGTGTCTCTTAACATGCACTGGTAAAATAACCTAGTTCTTAATTCAAGTCAATAGCATTTAATAGATTTTAAATACAAAAAGAAATGCATTACATGTAAACTGAAATAAATGTTTTACAGATAACCAAATCTCCAGAATACTTCTTTTAAAAAAAACACTACCCATTTAAAACTCTACTCAGCCATTGTCTATTAGATGTTAGCATTTTTGTTAAAGATCTAGTGATTATATTTATATCCGATAAAATGAGCCTTATCTAAAGAAAACAGAGATTTTAATCTCTATAAAATAACATGTATCATGCACTGAAGAGCACTCTGAATTAAATGCAATAACATGATTATGATTAATTGTATATAAATGTCATTTCTTTCCCTCTCCACAATATTTAAGTGGCTCTAAAAGATCAGTGTTTTAGTTTAAGCAGTGACTTTCATAGCAACTCAATTTATTGCACTTCTTTCCTGAAAAAACACGTGCTGAGCAGAAGACTATATTCTTGTCCTGACCCAGTGTGACTACATTTCTCTGCTTCCTGTTGTTGAGTCTTCAGAGATGGAAACACAGCTTTTTAACAACTGTTTTCTTAGATTTTATCTGAAGAATTCAGCAACAGAGAAAGATAATTATTACTTTATTTTAAATGTTTCTATATCTTCTGCTGTTAAATGAAATCTCAAAGTGATTAGGAACTAAGTAAACATGGAATCATGCAGACAAAAACATTTGAAGTACAGTAACAATGGCAGAAGTTATGCAAAGAAAATGGGGTATTTTTTAGAGTACGTCTGGTTGCTGATAGATATCCTAGGTGCATTTTTATATCATTTCCCACAACTAAGTTTTTTTAAAAGAATAAATAAATCTCTATTTCATGATTTAAGGTGTGTGCAGCCACTTAAGTTGAGTGAATGGGTGGGGAAGCTCTTGGAAATTTGTCAAGTCTAACTTCTGCTGCAATGTTTTCCATTTATATTAATCACACTTTCTTGTTCTTTTGGAAAGAAAATAGTTTATCTTGGGGTAATAGATTTTAATTTTGTTTACAATCATAGTGTTTAGTTTTTATAAACACTGTTATTGTGGAATTAATCACCTTGAATGTCCTGCAAGTCAGAAGGCAAGACAGAAATTGAACAAATAAGCAAGCAAGCAAGCAAACACTGACAGAAAATCAAAGGCATGAATGGAGTGTGCAAACTATAGTTTGTTAATTGTAATCCAGCATGAGAGCTAATTTACAAAACAAGCTTACAATAGTTGCTCTCCTGCTGAAGGATAGTACAGCTAGAACCAGAATATTGAGGAGCTTGTATCAGTGAGCAGACTGAAACCATGTTTCCTGATGTTTTGAGTTCTAAAAAATGGTTTGAACAAATATTTTGGCAAACTTGTTCTTTAAAAATCTTTAATAAAACAGTAATATATTACTAAAGGAATTTGACTTTTTTGACATTTGTAAAAGACAATAAGACTTGATTTCACACTTATTGTACATACAACACATGTTTAAATGTTATTGGGATACCTTTCCATATGAACTGTAACATAGTTCAAAAATTAAAATTGTACTGAACATATATAGACAAATATCAAGCAATATGCTGCTTGCAAAGTACAGCAAATAAGTCATACTACGTTATTGATGCTGTCAGCTTTAAAATGGTGATCATGTGTTGGAGGACCAACTTTTTAATCAGCATATAGGAAATAAACAGAGGTAGAACTTTAAGCCATTTCAGCACCACACAGCTAATATTGCTGGCCACGAATTTCTGTGTGTCCTTACACTCACCATCTTACTTCTTTATATGATAATCCAGTACCGATTTCTATGCCTTAGGATACGACCAAATTATCACATCTACCTAAACTGCAGTTTATTTTTCTAACAGAATATGGCTTCCCAGATATGGTCTACTTTATACACCTGACTCTTCTCCTTTTGTTAAGTTATCTGTGATGTTATCAGCTGAAAAGCCAAACAGCAGCTCCCAAAGGAATTCATGCACAAAAAAAATTGTATGCTTCCATTTTTTCCTCTTTTATATTAGATGTCTACATGTCTATGGAGATTCTCAAATCTTCTAATCTAGGTCATGGTTTTCCCCAAGGCGCTTTTCCAAAAGGGAACTGGGATTTCTTGGTTTTTTTTCTCTTGAAAACCTTTTGCTTCTCTTTTTGAAAGTAAAGTGTTTTCAAGGAAAAAACAAAGAAAGTCCAGTACGTTTTTGGAAAAGCACCTTGGGGACATACATCTCACTGAGGACTACTGTACTGAGGATATAGGAAAGAAAAAATGGATGCAAGTTTTGTTCAACATTTCCTTAAATCAAAAGAAGACAAACTTTTCTGGCTAGAGATACATCTGGATATTTGGAAATGTGTGGTAGAAATAATAATAAAATGGCTTCCCTAACAGGATTGACTTTTCACAAAGAACTGGGCACGTACAACTATAAAATGTCAATTTCATATATAGAAGAACTAACCCCAGAAGATGCTGTCTCCAGCCCTGAATGGCCTTTGTGGGACACAAATGCATTGTTGCAAATTAATATTGTATTAGCTCTAGTCTAGATCAATTATGTTTTCATGACTTCAAGTTTATAGTTTTATAACACTAGAAAGCTAAATATGGAATCATACCAAGCTAAGTATGGAATCTACAAATCAGAAATCTCCCAAACATGCAAGTAATACACTTTGTTAAGATCCATGAAAATATCTGTGAATGTTCCACATAAATTCTTATGCTAAACTATAGAAGCAATTATTCCTCAGTGTTGTTAAAGAAAACACGTTATCTACTGTTTAGATAATAGTAATCAAAATAGTACAGGAATTACACTGCCACTCACTTTGCAAAAAGAGCAGTGCTGACTAAGAATGATCCAGTCTTGAATCCCAAATATTGTGTACTCAAAAGTAGTCAATAGATTTTGATTTCTGCTTTACACATTAATCCTGTGCATTTTCAATCAGAAGGGATAAAGCATTTATTTCCACATTCTAAGAAAATATTTCTCAATTTGTTGTATATGTTACTTCTACAAGATTCAGGGAACTGAAAATAGCCCTTAACAATCAAGCATGTATTTACTTATGTTCAGAACAGATATATAGTATGGTTGAACTAAGGTAGTAATTGATTATAACATTGTTTTTAGGGCAACAGGTGCTGATTATTGGAGAAAGTCCCACCATCATACCAGCAACTTTTTTTTAAATACCTTCAATTCTGCTTTCATTTTGCAAAATGTTCATCTAAGGTGATATGGCACTATAAAACAAGTTTTGAAGGTCTTGCATATACTTGCTTACTGTTTTAAAATACTTGCTCTAATCACAAATTAATGATTACCTCAAACATGCATATAATTTAATATTCATAATTTAAATAAAATTGGTTTCCTTCCACATCTCTCTGGATAATTCTTTAAGTGAGTATTTGTAAAAATTAATTAGTTATAACAGAATCGTGGGTTGGTTATTTTTGTTGATTGGAGGGAATCTATAAACATTTGCATATTCTCATTGTTTGACTGAAATTTCCTTTCAATGTGTTTCCTTTACAACAAGAGTAGGTAAAAGATGACCTCTTATTCATTTACATGCTTCTTTTGACAGTCATGTGATCAGATTTTACGCCAAGCTGCCAGTTATGATAAGGCACACAATACGAGCAGCCAGATAGCTCATTTCCTGAATTTAAGTTTGTTTAAATTTGTGGGTCTTTTACTTGCTGCCTAAAGCAAGAAGGCTTATTACCCTGAAATTTTAAGATACACTTGAAACTACCTTTTCTGTTTCATTTATGTGCCCTGAACACATTAACCAAGGGAATTCATTCTTATTTCTAATTAATTTAAAAAACTGAAAATGTATATTGAGACTCAAGATCTTACATAATATGAATAAAGAGCTATTATTAGTAATTCTCTATTTTAGAATATATTTTAAAACCTGGGAAAGGCCAAAAATATATCTGAAAATAATGCTAGAATATGTATTTCCACATAGCAATAAAATAATATTAACCCAAATAATATTAAGCAGTGTAAAGATATTAAAGGTATACAAATTTTGGAATGATTAGATAAAACTAATACATAGAATAATAATGTTTTCAATATAATTTGTAACTATTATTTTATTTTGGCTTATTTGTTTTCTTAAGTGTTTCTTTTCTTTTTCTTTTTTGTAAGATTCAAAAATCTAACCTTCACTATTATTATAAATCCTAAAGAAAGGGTTTTTTAAAAATTCATTTCCTGAATAAAAAGGGCACACAGAAACTTGTCAAATCACCAGGTAATGAAATCTCTACAAGCAAACAACCAGGCTCAGAGAGCACCAAGGACTCCACAGTTCAACTCAGATTCATACAGTCTCTTCTAATAACCTGTTGAACTTAATCAGCTTTTACTATAGATTTTATCCTACATTTCAACATTTATTTCAGAGATGTGCTCAAGAAAAGTTAAGGAATACTTCATTGTATTTCAGTATAGAATTTTTTGCAGATTCTGCAGATTCACACAATGCTTGATCAACTATAATCTGATAACAAAAATAGCAACCAAATATAGCACCTTTATTGTTCAAGTACAATTCATGAATAATTACTTCTTCTTCTTCTTCATCATCATCATCATCGTTGTTGTTGTTGTTGAGGAACTGTTAATGCAATTATTGAATCCAAGACCACTATGTTCTAGCCACAATTTCATACTGGGTATAGGGAATGTGTATAATACAGTCAATATTTAAATATCTAGAAAGTGCTATATAAATGTAGAAATATTTGTTAAACTGAAAGTTAAATTTAACAATTGTTTAAGAGCCACAACCATAGAAAAATGTTCAGATTTCTGATTTTAATAGTATCTTTGACTTATATAATTATCAGTATATTAAGTTAAATTCTTTTAATAATAATTTAGTCAGTAAATTAAAATGTATTGCTGATGCTGGTTCTCAGTATATATACTTTTAAAGCTGTATTTATAACCTTTTGAGAAATGCAAACATTCCAGCAATAAATTGTCTTACTGGAATTTCTACTAAATTCTTATTTATATTATTTATAAATAGACTATTTATAAAGAAAATTGCCAACAATATAAGCTGCTTAAATTTATGGTCATTATTATAAATTATATACGGTCTATATTATGGCTTCTCTTAACAACAACAACAAATAACACTCTAGATTAAACCTTTCATAACTGAAAAAAATAAATCTCTTCAAACCTCAATTTTGTGAAGCAGGGTATGTACCTGTAAGAATATTTATTCCTAAAGGTTCTGAGTATATTAAAAGGAATCAGTAGATGTTTAAAACACTTCTCTGGAACTAAAATCATTGGCTTTCTAATTTAGAATTTCTCTCAGGTAATATAAAATGATTGATTGCTTTTATTTCATGTAACTTTTGATTTTTCCTTTCATTCATCATGGTCTATTTTAACCTAAATATATTTAGGATCTGTGACAAGAAGAGTGGTCTCTTTTAAATTGTTGTAAAGTAATGAAAAGACATAATAAATCAGTCTTATTTATATCTTACCAAAGCATAACCTTTACTCTACCCAAGTAATTTAGACAATTTCTGCCTGGGAGTTTTTCCAAATAAATAAATACAATTATATTGCATTGTCATTTCCTAAAGTTTTAAAGAAATCAAATGCATGTAAAAAGGGGGAAAGCTAAGGGTATTTTTTTACAATACATACACACCACAAATTATTTCAGTTATATGGAAAGCACTATGCGAAACTCACTCTGACTACTGTGTGAGAGTAAGAATGCTCAACCAATTTAGAAACAACTGAATGAAGCTGTTTAAGTCTTTCCCTTTCTCAATACTATATTTACTGTGAAAAAATAAGGGAGATATTTATATCATCTTCTTAATGTCATAAAGACAAAATGCAGAAGGAATAACAACAACAACAACAACGATGAAGGGCGAGATAAATTTTAAAAATCCATAATCGCAAGCAGTGGTATTACTACAGCTTTGCTGATGGAAACAAGTCCAGGACACTACAGCTCCTAATTAAACATCACTTGCAATTTTAAATGTCTTGAATCTACTTATGTAATTAGAAACTATTCCTATTTAAGTTTCATTTATGTTTCTTTATAAACTACCTTGATCTTTATCAAAGCCTAAGTATCATATAAAAAGGTACTGATTTAAATAGCTAATACCCATTTAATATTTTAGAATCTTCCACTGATACGTTCATTAATAAAAAAAAAACACCAACCCTTGCTATATCCAAGCATTTTCAATATAATGTGATTTAATATAGGGATGGGTGCCTTCCAGATGTTTTAGACCAGGGGTCCCCTGGAAACAGCTGGCCGGTGCACACACACACACACACACACATGGGCATGCATTCCCCCCACTTGCGCTAGAGCCCACAGTCCCATTTGTGCATGCAGCGGGCGTGAATAGGGATGCTAGTGTGGTGCAGGTGTCTGCAGCCCATTTGCCCATGCGTTGCTAGCCCGGGTGTTTTGTGTGGTTCATTCACGCATGTGCAAATGGGCCGCTGGCACAGCCATTCACACATGCACACGGTGCCAGCATGCATGCCACATGCCTGAATGGAGCTGCTAGTGCTGCGCCAGTGTGCGTGGCCCCATGTGTGTGTGTGCACACATACCAATTTTGAAGCTGCTCTCCTTCTCTCCGGTCCTCGAGCCCGGAAAGGTTGGAGACCTCTGTTTTAGACAACCACTTTCATAATCCCTTACTGCTGGACATACTAGTGAGGATGATGGGATTTAAAATCCGAAGTATCTTATCCTAGTCTAACAAGTTTAGGGATTTCGCTGATTTTGTGCTGTGGCCCATAAGGCCACAAAGAGACAGACACGACAAGAACAAAATACCACACTTGGGCATGGAGGACAAAAAATATTTCCAAATTCATCACTGCAGTATCCCACTATATCACAAGAAAGGTTCACAAGAACAAATGCCCACCAAAGTACAATGAAAGGAAGCTGTATTCATTATCATGAACAATATATTAATTTTGGATAACTAGAATTCAGGGTTTTTTCGATGTAATGTACATTGCCCAGAATCACTTCCTGGAAATGGGTGGCCAAATACGTAAGATAAATAAATAAATAAATTCCTGGGTTTCCCTGCATAACACCTTTTAATATACCACTACCCTAAAACTATATTTTCATTTTTGGGAAAAATTATTTGCATCAGATGCCCAGTATTAATGAGATGTGACATATAAAATCCTACTAGAAATATAACTTATGTTACAACTTATATTACAAGTATTAACAAAGCACTTTAATCCTCCTAATCTAGGAATCAGGACGTTCTGCAATATAACCTGATTATATAATTTTTCTTTTGGAATTACTTGATGCTAACAGAGAACATTTTAAATGTTTAAAACTGAAATGGAAAACGATAGCTAGTGAACCAATTTTCCTTGATTCTGAGTAGCATTTTTCCCCTCTGCTTTCTAGATTCATAAAAGGTTTATCAGGTAAATACAGGAGGTTTCCTACACAGTGTTAGAGGCTACCTAAAGCAACTGAATCCCTTGAGATCCTGTTCTACACTAAAATTCAGTGATAGCAAATATGAAGGAACTTGCTGCAAATATTTGTATTTTTCATTGATAATACCTATGTGAAACTTGCCCACCTGTTGCTGGTGTAGGAAGGAAGGGTCTCTTGGACTTAGTCCCACATATCGATTGGCTTGGGATGTACCTGAAGCTGTATAGGCTGATTAAGGAAGAACAAAACATATTGATAAAGATAGAAACCTACCTCATATTATTCAAATATGAGAGACTCAGAATTATGAAGCATGAATCTGGTTAAGGGTATAATTCAAGCCTGCCTATTGACTTCAATGGAATCTGCACAAAAATAGAACTACATTATCAGTAACAAAGTTTCTAAATCATTTAATTTGTTTTTCCCCAGTTTCATTGAAGTGAAGTTAATTCAATCTGATTCTTATCTTCTTTCACCACTTTATATTAAAAATTCTACTGGTGGAGGCACAAGCAAGGTAAAACTAATCCTTAAGACTTTGTGTGAGTATGGGTACAGGGTACATTGCTTCTAATACTATTAATATACAAAACGTAAACGTTGATTTAAGAGTTATTTTTATGTGGCATTTTTCCAGGGAGAGCTAATTATTTTAAATCACTGGTAGAAACTATAATATTATGATCACTATTCAAAATTAAGTACTTGTGAAGAAAAGACAGCGTAAAAACTGATCCTTCAGCCTAGGAGGTTCAGGGTCCTAACATTTTCTTTTGTTGAATCACGTGCGTGAAAAACAGAAGATGAGACGAGAACCTTTTGTCTGTAGATTATTCTTTGAATCAAGAATAAGTCCATTTCCAGTGAAAGGCACAAACTGTGGATTGCTCAGGGTACAGATAGTCCTCAACTTACAATCGTTCCTTTAGTGACTGCTTGAAGTTTCAATGGCACTTACAAAAGTGATTTATGACCAGTCTTCGCACTTGCAACTGTTGCAACATCCCAATGGTTAGATGATCAAAATTCAGACGCCCAACAATCAGCACATATTTATGATGGTATCAGAGTCACAAGTGTTTTTATCTGATTACTATTTGCGATTTTCCCAGCTGGCTTCTAACAAGCAAAGTCAAGGGCAGGAGCTGGATTCACATACTGAAGGCGTGATTCACTTAACGACTGCAGTGACTCGCTGAATAACCATGGCAAAAAAGGTCATAAAATCCAGCATGACTCACTTAACTCCTTTGCTTAGCAATGGAAATTCGGGTCCCAGCTGTCATCATAAACTGAGGACTACCTGTAGTCTGTTGAATGAAATTGGTAGTTTTGCTCCACTTCTTAAATTTTGAGTCACTGTATCCATAATTTTATAAAGATTTGACTGCCATAACCAAATCATTAAACAATGGAAGTTAAGTAAATAAAAGGTGGAGTAATTTCAAAAATACAGACTCACTTTTTGCAAAATAATACCAATATAATTTCTTAAAGAATTACCATTAAAAATCCACTGAAGAGCTACAATAAATGATGTATCTACAGTGGGGTGTAGGAATGTGGGTGTTCTTAATTGTAATGAGAACAATCATTTTAATATTATTTTTTCATAAAAGTTTTAAGTAGATCAACTTTGACATGTAATACTTAGCCAAAAATATATAATTAGAGATAAATGTTGGTGTCTTTTTGTGCCACAGATCTTATCATAAGCACTGATTTATTAGAATTAAATGCGAGTATATTCCTCAGTAAAACTATCTCTTAGATAGTGGTGACACTTTTCAATAAAAGAAAATATGAACTATAATCAGTTTTAGATGTCATCTGTTCCATTTTTCATACATTAAAAATGTACACATTAAATAATTACCACTGAAAAAGTGAAATCTTCATGCAGAAATAAAATTTATTTATATTTTGCTATTGTAATATGCTTCTTCTCTTGAAGATCTATAATGAGTGTTCAAAAAAAATACTATTACAATGTTTAATATTCTCTATGTGCACTTAACACTATTTAGCCTATTATTTGAGTAATGGTTCCTAAGTGATCTGTTGAGATGGAACATTGGTAAGATTTAATGAAAGCTCTAACAACCAAATCAAATCTGAACCATATTCCCATTCTGTTCTGACAGATGTGGTCAGGGCTTTTTTTGTCATAGAACGCTCAGAATGGAGTTCCGGCACCTTTTTGGGATGGAACCTTGTAGGATAGGCAAGGCAGGTTGTATGACATGTGTGAGTTCTGGCACCTTTTTCTTTTACAAAAAAAGCACTGGATATGGTACTTTGGATCATTAAAAGCTTCTTTGCTGCTGTTCGAAAAGGATGAATTTCAGAAATGAAAAATCATAAGATAAATCATTTTGAAAGTGTTACCTGATTACCTTATACTAATGTTAGATTAATCATAGCAGAACCAATCTAACTCCCTCAAACAGCGCTTATAGTGGTTACTATCAACCAAGAGTGAGCCTCTGCCAGGGACCTAGATGCACTGTATGTCAAAGGCAAACTTACAAAAAAAATCCACAGGCTTAAATCTATTGCTGGCAGAAGAATCTGAGATTTTTGCCTGAAACAACTTTTCTCCCAGGCAACCACATAGGAATTTGGCTGTTTTAAAAAGTTGGTTCAGGAAAAATTCAAATCCTCTACCACTTTTTTTAGTGGAATGGAACCTGTTTCACTTTCCTGTGCCACACAGGATTGCTAACATACTTTCTGTTCTCAATTTCACTCTCCATTTCATTATTTACAACAATGAGTACATTTCAGACTTAGTTCAATTGGTATCATTTTTCTTACTGGTTTAAGGATGTTAATCTATGGACTTTGATGTGAAGTCCTGCAACTCTTATGACATAATAGCTGAAGTTGCTGGGGATTGTTTCAGCAGCATCTGGAGGACCACGTTTCCCACCCCTTTTAAATATTTTTAATTTAAGCACTTATGCATGCCCTATCAAATCATCTGACATAACACTGACTGCAAGTACTTATTAAATGAATTATAGTCAATAAATTAATATTTGTTCTATAATTGCAAAAAATACATCTCAACTAAAATGCAGGTTAATTCAAGGACTCCTTGAATGGTTTTGTGAAACTAGTAAGATGTATTTCCAAGTGATGGCAAAACCAAGTGGAAGCAACGAGTAAGAAGATAAAATTCAGTGTGCACATTTCATGCCACTATTCTCATATCATTAGTTACCATTGTGTTTGAAACTGTCCATTGCATAGGCTATGGTAAGCTGTTACAGCATGGATGGATAACCAACATTCCAGCAGACTTAATATGATTACTGTAATGTTGCAATTTGTTGAAATGTTTAATATTGCAATTTGATTCAAGCAAGGGTAGAGTATTGTTCTAGAACTGCAATTCCATTGAAGACTATAGGATAAAAAGCAGAGTTTTGAACACAATAAATGAATGAGTGCTACATAGAGGTTTTTAAATCTCTTCAAATACAGATATTCCAAAGGGTTCTCATTATTCTAATGAATAAAAAGACTTATGCTAATTGGGTCTAATGTTGTGGAACAAGATCTGCTTTCAAGAAAGCTCACTTAGGAGCAATCGGCTGGATCTCCTCCTCTCTTTTTGGATTTCAGATGTCAGCAGTTTTGCAGCTATAAATCTTGACTATGCTTCTGAATGTTGTCAGAATGTCCATCTTAAATTTAAAAACTGAATGTGCTTTAATTTTCTGTTGGCAGTTGTTGATCAGATTAGCTATCCTCTTTACTGTGGTTGCTCTATCAGAAGGATTGTGGAGTAATTTGACTTTTAATAACTGTAGAGTACAGGTAGTCTTCAACTTACAATTTGTTTAATGACTGTTCAAAGGTACAAACAGCACTAAAAAAGCTGACTTACAACTGGTCCTTGGTCTTATACTGTACCTGTAACAGCATCCCCATGGTCACCTGATCTAAATTTGAATGCTTGGCAACCAGCATGTATTTATGATTGCAGGGTCCCAGGGTCATGTGATTGACACTTGCAAGCTTCCCAGCTGACTTCCAACAAAGTCAATTGGAAGGGAGCCAGATTAACTTAACGACCACGAGATTCCCTTAACAAGTGGGATTCATTTATCGACAGTGGCAAAAATTGGGCACAACTCACTTAACAGCCGTCTTGCTTTAGCAATGGAAATTTTGGTCTCAACTGTGATTGTTAAATTGAGGACTAACTGTAAAACTATCATGCCATTATATTAACTGTGAGCATCTACTTGGTCAAATAGGAGGAAAAGGTGCCTTTACTGGCCTGACTTGGAAAGTATTTTGATCATTTGATGGACATTGATTTTCCCTAGGCAAAATACTTACTGGTTGCTGTAGGTGAAGATGCCTCACCTTCAGTGGATGTAGTGATGGGCTTAGTGTCTGTCATAGTCAGGGTCACAGGTCTCATCGTACTGTGATGGGGAGAGGGTGCCAAAACTGGAGTAAAATGGCCAGGCATTTTCCCTACTACTTGACCACTGCTGTTAGGCTACAAAACAAAACCAGAAGAATGCCTTGTGAAATACACACATCATGCCTTCTTAGGGCATCCAGAATTCTACAGCTGTAGAGTATCACTCTTGACTTACAAATCTTTCTTTCTGCATAAAACTGCAGTCTTAATGTGGGTGTGTTTAAAGCGTGTGCAACTTTTTTATGAACGTAATTTTCTCAAGCACCTATTTATCATATAAGAGACTAACTAGTAAAGCCATATTATTGATCCTAATTGTTTGGCAACATCAAACAAATAAACCAGCAAGAAGAACCCAAATGTTATCATTAGATTCTGCTGATCTTATGTAGATGATTGAAAAACTCTTAATAAGTTGTGGGGGGGGGGGGAAGTAAGCACACCCCATGTATTTCTTTCTTTTTTTGACATGTTACTTTCATTCAAGTAGTATATAAAAATAAAGGTGATGTAATTGAACAAAAAAACCCTATGAAAAATAAAAAGCATTTATTCAACCAAAATTTAACAAATGTACCATTTCCTTCTGCTGTTGCTTTGTGGGAAAAGCAAGTGCATCCCTCGACTTTAATATCTGGCCCTTTGGCAGAAACAATCTCAAGCAGATATTTCTTCTATATACCAGTCTCTGACATAGACTGGAAAAAGTTTTTCCCCACAAACCCCCATGAAATTTTTTTTCAGCTGAATGAAGGAGATTGACAGGTTTCATCTGGGTTCTGATCTGGCCATTAAAGAACTTTCTCCTTTGTTTTTTCCTCCAGCCATTGCTTGGTAGATTTACTGAAATATTTAGGGTCACTGTCATGTTAAAAGGTTCGCTTTGGGTTGAGCTGCAATCTTCTGACTGATGGTCTCACATTATCCTCAAGCATCCTCTGATGCAATGAAGAATCCAGGCAACAAAGCAGCCCGAACTATAACATTTCCTCCACCACGCTTTACCTTTGGTATCAGGTTTTTCTGGTGAAATGCTATCAAACAAATCTATTTTTGCCTTGTCTTTCCAGAGCTGGACTTTGCCTAGATGTTCATGAGCAAAGTCCTGCCTTGAAGTTCTTTCTGGACAACAAAGTTGTTCTCCTGGGATGCCTTCCATGTAGATCTAATTTGTGCAGATTTTTTCTAACAGTAGACTCATGCACTTGGGACATCAATCCTAGCAACAACCAACTGTAGGTCATATGATGAAATTCTAGGGTTTTTAGAGACTTCTTTCAGTATCTTGTGTTCTACTCTCAGACTAAACTTGCTGAGAAAGCCAGGGAAAATTTCTTCAGCTAAAGCAAATTGGCAGTTGTTTGAAATACTTCCCACTTGTAGATAATTGTAGATGGCCAGTGGAATGATTGATGTCCAATTGTTTGGAGATCATTTTAAATCTCTTCCCATAGGCTTCACTAACCTTCTTTCTCAAACCCTCTTTCAATCTGGTGATATTGCACGCTTTAACAACAAAAAACAAATTAATGTAAATGTTTGAGGTTTAAATAAGTCCGGTTCCTTCCAATTCTGCCCTAATGAAGACCTTATCACATGCACCTGATCTAGTACATTTGATTCTTATTTTAGGTATTTTCTGTAGAAATTAAGTGTATACCTACTTTTTCTACATGTGAAATAGACATTTTATTTAAATTACACAATGGACTGAACCGTGGTGCCTCAGTGACTTAACGATGCTGGAGATGATCTCTGCTCCAGAGATTTGAGTCCTAGCACTGTGTTGCGGGATGAGCTCCTATCATTCACCTCAGCGTCTGTCCGGCTTACAGTTCAAAAGCATGTTCTGTGTAAGTAGATAAATTGGTACTCCATGCATGCAGTCAGATTCCTGTTGGCTTGGAACCTTGCCAGTTGAGACACTAGTTTGTGAGGTGGCTCTGGTGAAGGAAAGGGCCTTAGATGACACTGCAGGAAGAGACCCTTGTCTTACTTTCTAGTGTGAAGCCAGCTTGCCTTCCTGTGGCGCACCTTGGAAAGTACACAAGCATGTCCTAACAACATCATACACTAATAATAATACCACCACCACCACAATGGACTACAAAATGTAAAAGGTGTAATGGTATTTGTTTTGTGTTGCTGTTTTTTAATCTAACAATATTGTTGAACTAAAGGTCAAACATCTCTATGTTGAATATGCTGAAAAAGTTTTTTAAAAAAATCAATGGAGTGTACTTATTTTTTCATATGTTATTCAGTGGTAACAAGGAATAAAAGAGGATTCCTAATACAGTGATCTGGGACACCTACCAGAATCCCTCTACAAATTTGGTATTAACATTATAGACTGAGTTTAATTATTGCAGCCTATTACAAATGCAAATGTCTATTAGTTCAGCAGGAGGAACAACACTGTAGGTTAACCATATAATTAAAGAATAGTCAATTGCACTAAATTAATTGTAGTAAAATTAATTTGATTACTAAGTAAGATTGGTATATAATAGAATCAACCATTTTATGTTTATTGCTTCAACTATTTACTTTAAAAGAATGCCTAATAATCTAGATTGTTCATTAAAGAATGCCTTGGCAAATCCATTTGTGTTCACATCAAAATACTGATAAAATGCTTCTAAAATCCTATACCATTGCCTGTGCATGACACATGAAGTAAATATAAGAAATGATGTGATTAAAACTAAATATATAAATATGTTTAATGATAAATAAAAGGTATTAAAAAAACTTAAGCACATATATGTAGTCACCAACTGAGCTCCAGAGAGATTATTTATTAATAATATACACACATTGTACTGCAAATGTATGATCCAGCTATTTTTAAGTATTATATTCTAGTAGTCATCTCTGAACAAATGAAAAATTACTTTCCAACTTTCTGGGAGCTTCAATATAAATGTTGCTGAGTGCTGAGCACAAACATGATATATCATGAAATATATTAATTAAATGTTTATTTTGTTAATTTTAAGATTGTAACCATTCCAAAATATGTGCAGCTATAAAATCCACAAAAATTTACAGTACTCTTCCAACATTATATATATTAGCCTTACCCAGGAAATAAAACAGAGTGAACCTATAACTAACAAAACTCACTAACAAATAAATGAAGTGATATTAGAGGTGAATGTTAATAACAGTTAAGTAAGCCCCATTTGTTTTTTGGAGGTTTTTTTGTTTTGGTGTATACTCTATGTTTGACTATACTTGCTTGCTCTATACATTCTTTGCTTTATTTTATTTTATTCTGTTTTTAATTCCCTTACCTTTTAAATGTAGGTTTTATGAGAGGAGATGTATGCAGACATCTGTATGCAAATTAGTTTAAGGTCTATACAGTAGCTACTAAGCACACATTTAATTTTAAAATAATAAAAAAATAAAAATTATTTACATCATGAAAATGGATCAAACACTTAAGGTTCCTGGAACATAAATTTGTGTCATAGTTGAGAGCTAGCGCATTACTTATTTACAAAGAATCAGCAGCAGAATCAAGCTGATACAATATATGATCTGTATATACGCTGAAGTATTGCATCTATCATACTAATGTTTAAAGTTTAAATATATTTATTTTACTTAGAGTATGTGTAATAAACTAGAAAAA
Source organism: Vipera ursinii (assembly GCF_947247035.1). NCBI lineage: Eukaryota > Metazoa > Chordata > Lepidosauria > Squamata > Viperidae > Vipera > Vipera ursinii. The sequence goes on along the minus strand of NC_139513.1, from coordinate 218,548,652 downwards.
TGACATAATTGCATAATACCACTGCAAACATACAACAATGCTAAAAATACAGATAAAAGTCAGCAAATTATTTAATAAATTAGTTCAATTAACAAACGCTGCATGAATTGAAATTAATATTCAAGAAATTAGTTAACAATAGATATTTGACACTGGTCTCTGACGCTGACAATTCGGGTACTAAATCCCAACTACAGAATTCACCTGGTTCAATTATCTTTTGATATTTGAAATTTTAATTATACAATGTACCCTTTGGTATGTGAATCCTTGCATAAGTACAAAAAATACAGGTAATTACTGGCAAGACCAGAGATAATGCAAGTTATGTTTAATACCCACTGATATCAATGATATTTAAATGCTTAACTGTAGGATGAAGTATCACTTTAAATGAAATTTATAATACTTTTTAATGTTACAGGATGTTAAGAGAGTCATGAACAAGGTCTTTTCATAATATTTACAGTATTCAAGTGTGATGTATGGCATGTGACTATATGGTATATTTTACCAGCCTTTAAAGGATTAGAGTCCAAAAGTGTAATGGTATATGGGAATGACCTTGGAAGATATACTGCCTTGGGAATGGTTGACTCAGCCTTCCATCCTTCCAAGGTAGGTAAAATGAGGACCCAGATTGTTGGGGGCAATAAGCTGACTTTGTAATAATGCCGCTTGGGGTGTGTGTGTGTGTGAAAGCCCTAATAAGCAGGCATATACATAGAATGAAGGCTACTGCTAAGCTTGTAAGCCGCCCTGAGTCTTCGGAGAAGGGCGGGATATAAATGGAATTAAAATAAAAATAAAAAAAATAAGAGGAAGTATCTTCGCAGCTGCACAGTGGGAAGAGCAAGATGCTCTCGATATACCATTCCTAAATTATTAAGTTATAAAGATGATGATAACTGCAAGAGGGATCTCGGAGTCCTAGTAGACAATCACTTCAATATGAGCCAGTAGTGTGCTGCAGCTGCCAAAAAAGCCAACACAGGGCTAGGCTGCATTAACAGAGGGATAGAATCAAGGTCACGTGAAGTGTTAATACCACTTTACAATGCCTTGGTAAGGCCACACTTGGAATACTGCATCCAGTTTTGGTCACCACGATGTAAAAAAGATGTTGAGACTCTAGAAAGGGTACAGAGAAGGGCAACAAAGATGATTGGGGGATTGGAGGCTAAAACATATAGGGAACGGTTGCTGGAATTGGCTATGTGTAGTTTAATGAAGAGAAGTGTGAGGGGTGACATGATAGCAGTGCTCCAATATCTCAGGGGCTGCTCCAAAGAAGAGGGAGTCAAGCTATTCTCCAAAGCACCTGAAGGCAGGACAAGAAGCAACGGATGGAAACTAGTCAAGGACAGAAGCAACCTAGAACTAAGGAGAAACTTCCTGACAGTTAGAACAATTAACCAGTGGAACAACCTGCCTCCAGAAGTGGTGAATGCTCCAACACTGGAAGTTTTTAAGAGGAGACTGGACAGCCATTTGCCTGAAATGGTATAGGGTTTCCTGCCTGAGCAGGGGGTTTGACTAGATGACCTCCAAAGTCCCTTCCAACTTACTTATTATTATTATTATTATGATGATGATGATGATGGGACCATTGTACTTTCAGACTTGCATGATTTTGTTCATGTAGCTTTATAATAAAGTAGAATTAACTTATCCAGCCTGGTGTACCTGATAAGGCTGGCAAAAAGAAATTTAGGTGCCTCTTATATAATATTTTTGCAATATTTTGTTCTACCCTAAAATATTATTCTTCGCAGCATTTTCTCTGCATTGTTTCTAATTTTTAAACAACAGAAACATAGCCATAAGGTTTTACTTTCATTTACTGATGATTGAATAAAACTGGTCATAAATATACAAAAACTGTTTAAATGAAGAACAGTTGAGCATCTAGTAGCAATAGCAACTGAAATAAATTTGGCAACCCATCTAGAAATATCCAGAGATACAACTCAGTTAAGAGTAGTTAGGGATACTATGAAAAGGACAGAGGGTGTTGGATGACCTTGTCACGTTGTGTAAAAGAAGATACAAAATCATATTAAAGAGACTCCTGCAACAGGGGTGGAGTCTCTTTCAAGCATAAATGTTATTAAATCTACTTTTTCACAAATAAGGATGGCAAAACATGAAAGTGGATCCCAATAAATGTTCTCCTATGAGTTTAGCAAAGAATTTATGATAAATGCTTAGCACTGGAAAACAGCCTCCAAGCAGGTCTATTGCATTTGTTGCTAGGGCATTACTTAGATTGTTCTGAAAATTACAATCCAAAAACCTTTTGTTTCAGGCAACCCTCTCAGGGCCAAGTATGGTGGAGTAATAGTCTAAAAACTCTGCACTGTAAATGTGTGAGGTTGCCACTATTTCCTAAAGTTCTAAAATTGCTCCTTGGCAGGGAGACTAAAGCATTACCTAAAACAATCTGAACCAGTATGTCAGGTGGCGAAGTCCCACGCAGGTTGTTGCCACTGCATTCAGACTTAGCAAGGATTCACTACGGAGTGGGACTCTTTCCAACAGGTTTTCTCCCTCCCTTGATTCAGGTTAAGTCATGAAACAAATCTCTGTGTTATAAAGCAAGTGACTGCCACTTGGTCCTGAAAATTATGATCATAGTGATTGGCAGAATGTAAAACTGCATTTGCAAATTTTGGGACCCAGTTTTGTTCTCCCATTATTGATGGGCCGAAGTACCAGATAGTTGGAGTTTTATGCTCAAATATCTGATGACATCGATTTGATTTATGATGTTACAGGTATTAATCTCCAGGCATGGTAATGAGGAATTATTTTCAGAAAATTTAACACAAAGACTGCTTTGGAGGATAGCTTCAGCATGTATTGAATGTAGCAGAACTACTACTTAATATGGAGGGTTGGAATCCGGGTTTCATTATGGCTTAAGCCTGTGAGTTAATATAAAATTTTAAAAGAAGAGGTGTCAGAATGTAGCTCTGTGCCATTCCTGGATAATAGGTGACAAATGCCTGATGTTCTACAGTAGACTATGGTGTTTTTTTTCATGTAATTCCACAAATAGCAAAAATAGGCATTGGTCAATGGAACAGGCAGCCAGTTTTATTAAACTGTGTAATTATCAAAAAATGGAGCACTGAACTTGAAATATTGCAAAAACCTAGTTAAGAAGTAAACTTGGTTAACATTTGAACACAACCACGTCTTTTTTCAAGCTTGTGTAACTGTTTTACAAGCCGTTTCTGTCAATCTCTGCATGGATCTGCATACCCAGTCACTTGGCGTCACACTAAGTGGTGTCACATAGCAGCTACTTTAAAATATATAGCTTGTTTAGTGATTCAAATACATGAACTTAATTAATAAAATTTTTATATTATATAATTGTTGCCTCGATCCCATTTTATTTCTATAGCTTGTCAAGCATTTCTTGAAGGATTTGCACATCTCTACTATATTTACCACTAACAAATATATTCTGCATGTGTCTATAATGCTCATGTTTTCAGAATAGATTCTAATGCCTAATAAAAGTACACCAAGCATACTCAATTGGATGTTTCAGAAATAAATAAATACAAGTTGATTTGAATGGGCTATTTTAAAGCAAATGTTTATAAGTATGATTGCAGTACAGATCATATGAAGATTCTGTATTTTCTTATATATGTCAACCTTTTAGGAAAATGTCATCTTTTCTGATATCCAGCTCCTTCAGTATCTATTCAGACAACTTGTTTATACTTCCAATCATTCTAACTGCCCTTTACTAATTTTATTTTTTTCTGAATCTCTTAAAAGTGTTTCCAGAAATAGACTCAGAATTCAATGTAAGATCTTGACAAAGCAAAATATAATTAAATAGTTATTTCCTATTGTTGGGAAATATATTTCTCCTGATGCAAGCTAACATTGCTTTTTTGGTGGGGCAGCCACATATATTGAGTTTGTAGTCAACAGTTACTACATAGTAGCCAAGTAGTCTCCTTCTTCTACCTGTCCATTTGAGTTCTACTTCCTAAGTGAAGAATTGTCAACTTCTATTACTCTGACCCAAACTTTCTAACATTGTGGTCATTTTTAATTTAATTTCAGTTGTAGTATATTAACTATTCCATTCAATATTGTTTCATCAGCAAATTTCATAGGAACTCTCTCCACTTTCATCTATTAGCGAGTGAGTGAGTGAGTGACAGAGACAGAGAGAGACAGAGACAGAGTTAGTGTTTTCAACCATCTATGTAGCTTAATTTCATGAATCCAGTTCACACTTAAGTAGCTTGTTAATCAGCATATGATAGGCTAATTTGTCAAATAATTTATTCACATCAATTTATATTAGGCATACAACATTTTCATATTCTCTTAAGGAAGTTACTCAGTTAAAAATATGTCAAGATTTGTTCTTAACAAAAGCAATACTAACTTTGGGTAATTATCACACTTTTTTCAAGGTAGTTATGGATCAATTGCTTTGAAATGTGTTCTAAAATTTTCCCAGCCACTGATATCTAGTTGACTCATCTATAGTTTGATAGATCTCTTACTTCTACTTTTTTTTAAAGATGGAGCAATATTTGCTTCCTGTCCTTTGTCATTTCACAAATTCTCCAGGATTTCTCAATGATAATACATCTTTATTATTGAACGGGTTATCCATCTGTCTGTCTATCACATTTATATACTCAAAAAAGGCAATACATTTCTAAATGACAGAGTGACTTCTACTGCAAATAATGGCTACCCAGTGATATAGGTTAATGCACCAATCATGCATAAGTGCATGAATTCATGAATCATACCAATGGTAGAAGATACTAAGGAACTCTATGGCCAATTAGAAAGAGATGCTCAGTGCAACACTATGGACATAGTACAACTATTGGAATGCAAAAACTGGGGAAGCGAGGGAAGCTGGGATTACAGAAATGGAAAATGAAATTATGCAAGAGAGATTGAATACTGGTGCTTGTTGTCAACATCTATTTCAATAAGCATAAAGGAAGACTTACCTAGGACATAATTTCTGAATCACATTGACTATATATTCAGACACAAAAGATGTAGAATTGCAATCTATTCAGGCAATACAAATTTAAATACATAATGCGGAACAGGTCATGGATTATTGGTGTCAACCAAACTTAAAAATTTAATGTGAGTACGTAGGCCAACAACATTTAAATCTGGAAAACATGCATATGGAATATTTCAGTTTTTATCAAATATTGATATATTTTTGTTTTCTTTATTTTGTTTGTTTTCTTTTAAATAGCTCATATTCCATCCCAGAGTCCTCTTGTTATATGGTCAATCAAAAATTAACCATCCTACATGTGTGAATATATAAACATAGTCACTGATGTTTCATTTCTAATTCAAGCAAACCAGCATTTCATTATTTTAAAAGAGAAAAAATATTTGCAGTCCTTCAGCTGAATCTAGTATCTTTCTTTACATTGTTCTACCTATGTCTACATTTTTTTAAATTAGGAATTTACTTTTATAACAATTGGTCACTGCAATATAATTTTGTATATTTAGCACTTTTGGTTATTCTCTGTGTTTCCTATTATGTTTTCTAACTTTTGCTAACACAATAAAAGTATGTTCCCTACAAAAATGTTTTTGTTTTAACAAGAATTATATTTCAAGGAATGCATGGGTAATACTAGTACTACACCTCTAAATGAATGGACATTTCAAACATAACCACTGATTTGTGAACTCTCTTTTCTTTCATTTGTTTTCATCACAAATTTCACAATGACCACTTTCAAACACTACTTGGTTATGCAGGAATGAGTATTGTGTTAATTATTATGCTACCATCACTAAGAATAAGGTATGGCAGTGCTTTTGAATTTCCAACAATTGTTAACATGTTCTTTATTTGACAATGTGTGCTTTAGTTTTTATGCAGCTACTGAAATCTCTTGCAAATTTACTAGGAGTTTCCCGTTATTTAAGGGCATCAAATAATAATACAAGAATGTGCCACTCCTTCACACTTATTCCCCAAAAGCCCTTGCAGAATTTGAGTTCAGCTGTAAAAACAACTGGCAACACATTCAGATAACTAATCATTCAACCAGAAAATAAGTCATGAAAAAAGTAGTACACAAAGGGAAAAATAGGGTATTCTAATAAATATTTGCTTAACTAGCCACACACTAATCATGAAACAGCTGTTCTATTGAATCACACAAAGGTAACACTAACAATTTATCAATTTATTTAAGAGGAACTTGTAGTTACAATTTCTGTCCAGAAGGACAACTGACGAGGAATCTAACTTCTCATTCTCAGTCAGCAGAGGAATACAACGGACAGAAAAAGAGGATTTAAAACCAGCATATCCAAACCACTGGGAAGTATATATTATATAGAAAATACTGCAGATTGTAATTTAAAAGTACCTGTTAAGCGTTTGTTCATTTTTGTAAAGTGGAACAAAGGATGATGGGTTAGCCTAATTGGCCATAAAGTTCTAGTAAGTAAATAATGTCTATCTTGGTTAGAAAATTTACTGTATATGCCAACCATAAGATATCTGGATTTTTCAGCATGCTTTCCACAAACAATAATTATATTCTGAGAGGTCTTCTTAATTCTGCCTCACTGCTTACAAATTTGTATTTTAAATGACTTAATAATTGAAGAAACAAGTTCACCATTTCACCCAAATGAACTTAAAACACCTCTTTTCTATAAACCGAATTGTATAGATCTATAAAATGCACCCCACAGAATAATTCTATCCTGAATAAAGAAAAATTTAACTACTTCACATATGTTTTATAATACATTCTTGTTGCATTTCTAAAAATGCAAATAGTTTCCACAATTCAAATTCCCACAAGTATTTTATTTAAGAGGTAGACATATTTCCAATCAAAACCAGCTTTTACTATTATAGTTGTCTAGTTACTGTTATAATTTTGGTGTCAATAAAAACCTTCATGGCTTTTGCAAAAAAAAAATTCCATTCTAACCAATTTCTGCTCAAGAAATAAATTGTCTCTAAAGATCAAACTTACTGTCTCTAGTATGCAATTTCAATATATCTACAACAATTGCTTGTCCTAAACCTTAACAAATATTTGCTGTAAAATATTGTAAAGTGCTTCAGCATTGTAAAATAATATACATAGCACATTTTTTGCATAACAAAGGGATACAAAGATGAACTGCTATCATAACTGTCTCATTACATCAGTTACCTGAATAGTTTTAGCATTATCAGTTACAAAAGGTTAAATAATGCTAGTGGTGAGAGTGGGGGTAGGGACAATGGAGCAGAATGACAGAAAACCTCTACTATAAATCTCACCATATCAATTCCTAGGGATAACCTTAGTAAAACATCAATACAATAACTCATCAATACCAGCTCATATAGATTTCATACATCTGTACAAAACTAATCATCCTAACGCCAAATGATTCCTTGATTTAGCAGAAGCAGCCTTGATTTCCTGCATATTTAGTCACATGGAATTAAATGCAATTAATGTTACACTGTAAAACTACAGCTAAATTCCTGCTAGTTCTATATATTTAAATGAATTCTGCTTACAGAATGGTATGACAATCTTAAAAATCAAAAGACAAGAAATTAGTTTAAAACTGCTTTAGGAGTTTTAACTTTAACTGATCTTAATCTAAATGTCTAATATTACACAGTGGTTGAGGGAGTATAAGTAAAGATATCATGTTATGATTTTTTTAAATTATGAATAATAACAATATCATCATAACAGTTATTTGAAAACAAAATTGAATGAATATGCTGTGAGGTGAGAAAAGCATAATGGAATTTAATACGGCATTTGTACAGATGGAATTTTGGAAATTATTATAATCACATGGATTTAAATGGAATGCATATTGGTTTGGCTCAAACTGCAATTGGGTAAAGCCATTCATTGTACTAGCTTGATCCTTTCTGAAAAGGAAATTTTTGAACTACAATCTACTGGATAAAAATATTGGCATCACTGTATGCCAATGTATTTACATTGTTGTCAATCTTGCAGAATGTAATTCTAACCTAATTCTATGATACAGCTAAATGTAGTTGTATATGTTTATATAATTTCCCCAAAGTCCTATTTTATGAAAATTTAAAGGAGAGAGCAATTGTTTTCACAATATTAGGACATACTAGGTCTTTAGGCAACTATAGATTTCTTTCATAAGGAAATTACTGACTTGAGTACAAACGTTTGTTGAATACAGGAAGTCCTCAGATAATGAACCTCTGATTTACAAACAATCCCTAGGTACAAATGGGCTGCTTGCAGTACTCAAAATGGTGGAAAACCAACCAATCTATTTCAAGAAAAGAATGGTAGGTGCACTGCAGGAGAGGAGGCTATGGCTGAACAGCAAAGAATCACCTACTGCTCCTTCATTGCATTTCAAAGCCCAGCCCCCTCCTTGGTTCATGTTTTGCACACCTCCCTATTTGCATGTACACACCTCCCACTTCTGCCTGGGGTCTGCATGCAGATTGGCCTGTTTTCAGCAGTTCATAATAAGATGACATTTGATTAAGTAACTTTTTAAATGCAATTTTGGCTTAAGGACAGAGTTAGAAACAGAAGTTGTCCTTAACTTAGGGAATTGCTCTAAACTAGACATGTCAAACTCGCGACGTCACATGACGTCGCGCAACGTATCGGAACTTTTTCCCATTTCCGACAATGGGATGGGCACGGTTTCTCCGTGACGCTCCGGCCCACGGGCTGGCAGTTTGACACCCCTGCTCTAAACAAAATGAATTGCAGAATATTTCAGTACCTCCTCCAAACATCTAGATGGGCTCAGCTGGTGGTCAGTAGAGGGCACTTCATTTAATACGTAAATATATCTTGTTTTTAGTCATCAAGATTTGGCACTAATTCAGGAGAATTTAATTTTCTTCCAGCTCTCCAACAATTATTACAGTTTCAAAACTACTTTCTATGCGACACCTGAAAAATCAAGTGATGTAGTACAAAAGTAGCAAGTAAAATCTGCAAAATAGTCACTGTGCTAGAGCAAAAAGAAAAATGCCAAAGTTAAGCAAAATCAAACAGTAATAGATAAGAAAAAAGACCTGCAAAAAACAAAGTACTAAAATTCCTAGATTACTGCATTGTATAATCAACAATGGGAGCAGCATTCTTTGAGCATGCATTCCAAATTGGAGAAGAGATTCCTGCCAAATTTGACCTCTAAAATTTTTCACATGAAGGTAGGACTAGACACAGATGTGTGAATCACAGAAACTGTAAACAAGAATTTAAACTCCATACTTTAGTTTAATAAGTCCAGATTCTGCCATTCTATAAATTAAATACTAATAAAATTATGAACACATAATTATTTAATGGGAGAAATATCTTCTCAAATCACATTAATATTTGGGAATTATCCTTTCCTAATTATGTTCCCAATATTAAAGATGCAATTAGCAGGACAGCAAAAAGTAAAAAGCTAATACTGATTTTTTTTAAAAAAGCTCTTAATATTATAAATTTGCTAATGTAGCCAAATTTAAAAATTATATATTAATAAGAAATGTATTTCTTAAGTAAATGTACAATAAAAGCCCTACTTTATTTCTACTTTCAGGTAATAATGTCTAGTTAAAGACCTCACTTTAGACTAAAAGCCAGCAATAAAAATCATATGTTTTCCACCATTAATTAAAATTAAGGATTTCCAATTGATATCTTGATTAGACTTTATAATTAATGGAAATGTTATACTAACTAAAATGAATTCCTACGAACCATTAACCCATCTGTGTTTTAGCAGCAGAAATAATAGTAATAGCAGAGTAAGATTATGACAGCATTTTGTATCTTAGACTCTAAAATACATTTAGTATATTAGAATTTAGTACTAATGATGTATTAAATTTGATATTTAATATTGATAATGAACATAAATCATCTAAGAAAAATATTTATGTGATAAAAATTATAATGCGGTTCTTATTTGAGAATATCACATCATGGCCTGAGAGACTTTTGGCTTAGAATGTGGCTTATTTTTATTTTAAAAAATAAATGTAAAAATTTATGCTTGATGAAAACTTTCTGGAGAAGCAAATGTCTGTCATACATAATTGCCAGAATATCCAAATCAGAATTAATAGGCTACTCTGTTCTTTAACCATATGCGTGTTCCAGAAGGTGGTGCTGGGAGACTATTCTTCAACCATGATTATCTCTGCGTTAGGGGGTCAAACATATCTTCAAAGTTTTTCCAGTTTCATAAAAAATTTAAATATTTTTTTCAGAGCTATCCATCATTACTAGAATGTATCATTACTGGATAGTATTAGTTTGTAGTTCTCATTGGATCAACATTCAAATTGTACCTAGTGGCTAAATTCCAGCTCTATATAAGTAAGCAATACATGTATTTTTAGAATCAAGGATACACAAAATGATGGATCATCTATCTTAGAAAATAATCTTTCTATTGAAAGTAGAAGATAACAACTATGAAGTTGTTTTGGATATAACATTTATCTAGACTCAAATGAGAACATATGAACAACTCTGGTTACCTCATTCATAACTAGATAAGAAATTTGCTATAGTATTTCAGGTAGACCTTGACTTACAGTCAGCAACTTAGTAACTGTTGAAATTTTGTCCCCCCCCTCCCAAATCTTGTGACCAGACACACAGCTCACAGCAACTGGTCCACATTTATGGCTGTTTGCAGCATACCACAGTCACAGCATTTACTTGCTTACTTCTAAATATCATTTACTTAACAATTACCACAAAAAAGATCATAAAATTGGGCCAGCCAAATGACCAACCTGCTTTACCACCACCATGAATTAAAACCGTGATGGACATGCTCCATTATGGTCATAACTTGAGCATGTCCATCCTGGTTATTACAGGACTACCTGTACATGATTTGACAACTTCTAAACAGGACTATTAAATCATGCTGAATGTGAAGCTACATATGATAGGTTAAATTAAAATATTACTGACTAAGATAGTATATAAAGCACTATTATCAATTTTGTGAGAATTCTAATGAGTTTTACATTGTTTCCAAATCAAATTTAAACCTGCTGGTCTTAAATTTGTAAAGCCCTAAATAATGTGGATTCTAAGTATTTGACAGAATGCTTCTTCTTACATGAATAACAAAACTATGAAAGGAGGTGGGATGGATATCAAGTCATGCTTTTGCAATTTTCTGAATCTTCGCTAACTCCAATTTTCTGGATCTCCTTTCTGAAGAATACATATTGCTTGACTCAGTCTGCATACTTGGTTCTAATAAGAGAATATAAACTTTGTACTGCTGATTTTTAAATGGTTATTTATATTATTGCTTGTAAGTTTTGGATATCCTTCTGTTATACTTTTATAGACATTTTGCCATGATTGTACTTTAATGTGAAAAATGCCAAATTGAGAAGCAGCTTAGAAACTAAATGGTTTACTGTCAGTATCAATCAAAATTTTCTTGAACTCCAAATAAAATGTAGCAACAAAAAATGAATTTTGTCAGAAAATTCTATGTGAGAGACAAAAAAAATAGGAACTAAAAACTCTGCAATAAAGTGTACATTATATTTCAGATATTATACAAATTTACACATGCAACATGTGGATGATATTATAAGAAGGCAGTTGTAACCAAGTATTTTGTAAATCACTTCTCTGGTTTAAAAATTGCATTATTGCCATGCTAAAAACATGTCTGAACCGACATATAATCATGTGCAACTGTTCTTATCAAAACTAACCACTTCATCTTCCTTTTTTTATACACTTCACTGCTACCTTTCTCCACCACTTCAAACACTTGCCAAATATTCTCAGAAATACTGAAAAGCAGTATGCAATTCAAAAGACTTTATGTAAATAGCAAACTATAAATAGGCTTGCATGCTCTTTTTGTGTGTGTTTACATTAGCACATTCTTGACTTTTCCCTGAATCAAGCACTTCAGACTTATTTTATGCACAGTAACTGCCATAAATGGCTATAAGTTAAATACAAAGATCTAGCCGATTTTTAAAAAGAAAGTAGGAAAAGGTACATGTTCAACCAGCTCCTTTCATACAATACACAAAGCAATGATTCAGAATAGTTCCCAGTTCAGAAAAAAGAAATCCTAGCTTGTTCTGATCCTATGTTGTCTTCAGAATTTTCGAAAAAGAGTTTATGCATGCTCATCTAGATATCATTCCAAAATCAGCTAATGATCCAAAAAGCACTAGTGGCCAACCACCTTTTATATGGTTAAATGATAGTAAAATGCTGAAGATTTTTCAATTATATTACAAGATTCAATCTGGGCAAAAATAAATGCAAGCATCCAATATGAAATGTGTTACAGGAAACAGCTTTTCTATTCATCCCAAGATCATATTATTGGCTGTTACAGTACCTGGCTGGTTTGTGGACTGGACGGGTCATAAGAATAATTCTTCAAAGTATCCTGAGGATTCAGGTGAGGAGGATATCGGATAGTTGGGTGAGAGAAATAGCTAGATGGGGCAGGAGGAAGAATAGCTTGTGGTGGAAATGGCAATGGTGAAGGTGGAGGTGGAGTTCTAGTTGAGATGACTAGAAAGAAAGAAAAATACAAGTTATTGAGGATCTTTTTAATAATAAAATTCAGCACATAAGACAGTAGAGAAAAATCTAAATCAAATTAATACGAAATTATTTATTTTCTTTCCATCCTCCCATTTTTAACCTACAACCTTTTGAAACACTAGTCCTTCATACTCCAAGCGTCTCAGGAGATAGTTATTTCTTTAGTGAATCAATTTTGCTTTATTGTGCATATTTACTTTATTGTGCATACTTCTGCATAGAGAAAGCACTGCATTTCAGAAAATATATTTCAGTTATCCAATATGATCTAAAACTAAGGCATATAAATTAAATTAAAACTATAAAAGTTAAGAGACAGAGTCTGAAGAAACAGCAAATGATCCAACAATACTTTCCGCTATATCCTAGCTAATGCATGGGAGAGGGTGGGAGGGTGGGGAATAATTACTAAGCAGTAACACCACGAATAATTAGCAAGCCATTGTGAAAATGCTAATGAATGTTCAACTTAAGGGCCTGGGAAAATCTTTCACTCAAGATCAGCATCTCTCTGAACAAAAAGGCTATCATATCCCATATAGATTTTTTTTCCCTTGCATTTCTCTATCATGAGATTGTGTGCTCAATCTAAAAACCTAGTGATGTCCTCAACAATAAAAGGAATGTACAGAATACCTTCTTATTGCAGAGTTAGCATCTCAGAGATGACAGATACATTATAATTCAATCACTAATATAATTTCTTTTTTATATAAGATATATTGTGTGATAAAAACATAAACAAGAAATGGGGAGAAAAAATGAACAAATGTTATGATATTGGTATTGTCATATGGACAATATATATATAACTATAGCTTTAATTAAGTAATTAATATAGCCCCCATCTTACTCTGCAAAGCAATGCTTTGGTATTGCTTTACAATACGGTATAGCTTTACAACCCTATTTCACACAAATTATTTTTATTTTACTAATATATTTGTCTGGTATGATGAGTGGTATCTTCACTGCTTTAATATTGTACAAGTCATTTTGTCTCTACTATTACTTAGGCCAGTGACTCTGATCAGGGCCTAAAAGCAATATACTCTAAATAAAAATTCTGCCTTATAAAAGACTTGTTTCAAGTGAACTTGAGGTTAATACAGAACATATTGTAGAATGTAGAATGTATTTTTTATGTTCCACTTTCATCTACTTTTTCCCTTGGCTAAATTGTTTTTAAAACCCATCAAAAGGTGAAAGTAGTCTTAAGTCTTTCCTTTTATCCCAACAATAAAGTTGGGGCAAGAATGAGTAACTGACCCAAAATCCTCAGTGAGTGGGTCAAATGGGGGGTAGAATTAGGTCTATCCAGTCTTATCCGATGCTTAAAACTTCTGTTCTGGAGGATATCCTCTTTCACAATGGCAATTATGGGCTTGGCCAAAAAACTTTGGCTCAATGAAAAGACCACGAAGTTCAGATGCCCTCAAGCTTTACATTGCTAAACAACAGTTCATCTGCGCGGGCTTCCATAAAATCGGAAAATGAAAGGACAAATTCTTCTTCTTAAATTATATTTGGGACCTGCCATGATTTGAATAAGCAAATGATAACAAAACCTTAGCACAAGGCTAGGATAATTCAAACTGACTGGCCAATGAAAATCCATTTACTCCTCATAAACATGACTGTGGAGAAAATTCAATATCAGAAGAGCCCTTGATATAAGGGCTGTAATGATGTCACTTCAGTTCACAGAAAGGCCTTCCTATTATTTAACTACCTCTTAAATGATACGCTTACACAGCTGAAAATTTGAAGATTAAAAAAGACTTTTATTAAAGAACACTATAAGCTGCTAATTAAGGTCTTACTCCTTTTCCACACATAAAAGAGGGGGGGAAAAACCAAACTCTTTTCTTGAATTATCAACATATATCAATGACATTACATTGTTTTATTAAAATAAGTATGTCCCCAGACATTTTTAAAAGGACTAAAATCAACTGTGGCAAAATGAAATCTGAAGTAAAATGCTTTTTACATTTTTACAAATAATAATGTCTAGCTAAAGTTCAAGGATTTCCAGTAGAAGGGCAATAAATAATAGATAATAGGACATCTTCACCATACTGATGGAGCTAAACTGTTTGAGACCATCATAGTGGACACGTCTTCCAGAGTAAGCAAAAAAGAATAGAGTTTTATCATTATAAAATTCCATTTTTATTTCATGAGGTTACAGAATCAATGCTATCAATACCATGGCTGCATGAACTAAACAGTGCTCAAGTAAAATAAACAAGGGAAGCGATGTGGAAGAAGGAAATTGAATAGATTCATCTTATAAAGTGAGCTCTAGGAGATGGCTATACCACCCCACCCCAGTTCACTCTTTGCACTATAGCCATATAGCTACTTCACTGAAACAAAATATCTGGAAAGGCCTGAAAACATGGCTTTGCCATCGAGGCTGGGAATCCAGTAACATGGATATGAAGCCTACAAAGTGGCTGCATTGCTAGTGAAATTGAATGTGTTTTCCTGTAGATTATGCTTTTTAAAATGATCCTTAATGATTTCATTGTTTTTAATGGTTTCAAGTTGTTACTTTTTTGGTGACTTTGTTGTTTTGGTATTTTTTTAACTCTGTATGTTGTTCAGAGTCCCATATTAGATGGGTAATTACAAAAATATACTAAATAAATAAATAAAGATATAAATAAAATAATTATTGCTGCTATCTTGCTGATCTGACACTGAATATCAAATTAAAGTGGTCGGGTAAATAGTTTAGTTGTACATGGAGCTGCCTTCAGGTTTTACAATCACTATGATAAAAACGTAATTTATAAATCTGATAGTAAATAAATACAGCAACATATTGGAGAATTTTTTAGATAGCCATCAAGGGCAAAATCTTGCTTGAGCTATCTCAATAAAAATGCTAAGTGGAGTTGTTTTGTTCCAAATTCAAAACATAATTTTGTTCAATTCGTGCACAATTCTGATGATAAAGACACTTCTATTCGCAAAGCTTTTAAAAATATGTCAGAAGTCTAAAAGCACAAATGTAGTGTTTCACTATGACTGAAATAAATTAAAAAATGAATGTTTCTTAGCCATTGGTCAATCTTTTATCCTACATAGTTGACTTAATAAAATAAATTCTACCTCTTTTTTGCATTCCCCCCAAATCCCCTTATCAGCTTCACTGAAGCTGTTTCAACTTCAATGAATCCCTGTTATGCCCCAAACTGAACACAGTTCACAAGGTGGAATCTCAAAAGTACCATTAGTTGACAATGTAGTGATTAAATAAATGGCTGGAATGACTTCCTGTGCATTTATCACACCTGTGTAAAACACTGAGTCAGACTCAAAGTATTGGAATGACTATGGAAAGCCCCAAATGTGACTTGACAGAACTTTATCCATTATATCAGTTTCACAGGAATTTAAGAGCTGCAGGGAAGGTTTAGCTTTTAATGTGCCAAAGCTTACTGTCTTACCAGAGACACCTGTCTTCCTTTCCACAATACATCATCTCTACAATGGTTTATTTCAAAGCCAAGGCAAGACTAGACCTTACAATCTCCTGGTTTCTAGCCTGATGCCTTAACCACATCAAACTTGTTCAATGTGCTTTTATTATACTATTTTAACAATACAAAAAATTCTTATTCAAACCCTAAATATATTCCCAGGATATCAGAGGAATTTTATTTAAATGTCTCTTAAAATGAAAAGAACAATAATGTACCAATCTGAGTGCACATGTATTATGACGTATCTATCTACATATCAATTCATAACTGAAATGATTGTCCTGTTTGAGATTATGCATCTCGTGTCCTAAATAAAACTCCTCTGGATGTGACAGAATGGATGTCTCTTCAAATGTGATATTGTTTACGTTAGCTAGAGAAATATAGTTCAGCTGAAGCAAGAGAAATTTTCCAAGCAACCAGCTCATAGAGTATTTGATATAATTTTAAGTTAAATGCTGAATTAACATTACGTTTGCCCAACCTTCCTGCATTTCTATCACTTTTGTTTCCTCACCACTGTGTGCAACTCCTGGGATTCCTGGATGATGATGCTGGAAAGTCAGTCTTGGTGAAGAATCCTGGGGAGATGTAGTGCTAAACAAAGGCTTTTCAGGTTTCTTCATTGTAGGAGAAGACATATCTGCAATGGCATACAACACAACATGTCCATTAACCCAACATCACAATCATGATTCTAGATAATTGTTTATGCTCTTTAAGCAGTAACAGTTCCTAGGTTAGTGACTAAAATGCACTGCATTAGAGAACACTAAAGGGTATGCATTAATTTAGATGAACATTTATAGGCTTCCTTTAGTAACCATCAAATGAAATCCTAAGACATGAGATGTTATCACCATAATTCTTATGCGGTCATTATATAAGATTTTCACCCCTCATATTTACAAAATAAAGTCGTACACACACACATATGCACACACACACATTTGTTTTAACAAATGCTTATCTACATCAGTAATTCCACGGTTAGTGACAACTATTCTTTTGAATATATAGCTATATTTATTTCATAAAGGCAGCATAATTTTCCTCTCCCTACAGTTTGGTTGACATCTTGTCAATTTTTTTTTACCTTACATGTTTAAAATTGCACTATTATATAGGTTAGGGCTGCAATAAATAAAGAGTTAGACTTGAGTAGAAGTATTTAAGAAGACAAAAATGTATGTGAGAAGACTACAATAGATAAGACAGTGACTGAAACAGAGACAGGGGGCATAGTTCAATGAATGCTAGCAAAACTAAGAATGAATATTTTGCAGCTTGGTCTCAGCAACCACTGTTAATATGTATGTATGTATATTTCTTTCAAACATTTAACAGGAAGGTGCCAAAAATAGTATTTAACTGGGTTATCGTACAATTTTTTCCAAATAGTTTCTTCTCAATAATGCCGATTTTGATGAGCCAAATTCCCTGTTGAGTTTTTACTGAGTTTGCAATAAGCGTAATATGATTCCAAACCTCCTCCATTTTTAAGGAGAGAAGATAAAGATATCTATCGACAGGACTTTCAGAAGTACTATTTTTATAGCAAGTTTTGAATAGTGATTCCTAGAATCTAAACATTATAATTTACATTTTTTCTTGGCTTACTGTACTTCCTGCCTTAATTGCACTTCCAGTCTTCACCAAATATTAATTGTAGACCGTTTCATAGATTGATTGATTGATTGATTGATTGAATTTATTTACATAGTCACTCATTTCACAATATTAACTCAAGGCAACTTACATCAGGATCATTCTGAGGTTTGCCAAAGACCATTTGAGAAGATTATAAATCTCTCAGAAAAAGTAAAAATATGAAGGAAGTTACTAAGAAACATCTCCATCATTATTACAAAGACTGCTTAGCCATTCATTACTGCTTAGTTGTTCAAGTAACAAAAATTATAAATGACATAAATAAAACAATTTCTCCCAAATAATTTTTCTGGAGGTGATTTTTTTAAAAAATTAACAAATAGAGAGGATGGGACATTTAATTCTCTATTTATTCATCTACGAAGCCTGCCTCAGTCAAGTCTAGCTCTCTAGTTTTCTCTTTCTCTTCCTACCTAATCTGTCAGAGCTTTTCAAAAGTTAACAGAATTGCCTCAGTGATATATATTTTCTCCTGCAGGTAGTTTAGTCTAGTGGTTAAGATAGGGGTGTCAAACTGCTGGCCCATGGGCCGGTTGCATCATGTGGAGGCCATGCCCACTGTAGCTCCAGCAAGGCAAAAAAAAGTTGCAATACGTTGTGACGTGTCACACGACGAGTTTGACACCTGTGGCTTAAGATATTGCACTAGGAGAAGGAATTTGGATTCTACTTCTGTCTTAAGCTTGGAACCCAACTGGGTGACCTTGGGCCAGGCCAGTCACTCTCTCTTTTAGCCCTAAGAAGGCGGCAATGGCCAACTACTTGTAAAACATATAGCAGGAAAACTGCAATAACTTTTCCATGAAGCCAAGACAAAGGACCAAAACAATCATCTACCTCACACTAAATAAATTGAATGTACTACTTATTTTCCAAATAAATAGCTTTCCCATTTTCTTAAAGTCTATTTTATAAGAAGCTACTTGAAAAGATTTAACTATTTGCTTTTCATATAATGATTCTTTCATGATTGTGAGTGTGAGATTACGAAGAACCCAGGCTGAGATTAAAGTACTAAGAGGTTGTTTGGCGCTTGATAGGCACAACACATCCAAATTCCTACCTTGAAGATAAAAAGCTCTCAAACCAGTGAATTTGCTCCTGCTGTGTGCTGCGAGCCCAAAAAGAGTTCAGAGGGTTTGCTTCTTCCAATTTAAACAGCAGCCCACTGACATTTTCAAGTGGAAGCTTAGTAACCATTTTTTTCTTAGTCTCACCCATTTTTTCTGTTAAAATTGTACTGTAGCAGGAAAGTGGAAAAGGGCACGGGTTGGTCAACAAACTTCAGTCTCTAATACTGCCTTGTATATCTAGATATAGGTCAACCACCACAGAACTTATATAATTTCAAAAAAGAAAGTAGCGTATAAAACATTCACTTTTAAATGAAAAAAGAAAATAAACAGTACAGAAGTTACTTATAGTCAAGACTTGTATTAAAGACTACATTGACAGAACTGGTCTGGTTACTATTAGCACTACTACATACTTTAATTCATAGTGTCCAATCATTAAACAACTTATGAAAAAAAGAATTCAAAGATTCAAAAATTATTTTCCATGTTAAATATGAATAGAAGTTCACAATTAGTAAAGTCTTGTTTTCAGAAACGTATCCTTTATCGATCCTTGTCAATCAATAAACCTACTGAGAGTCCTGTGTTTCTTCAAAAGGTAAAGTAAATCACTTTAAATGAGTTTTATTGCATCGGGAAAATAACTAACTTAAATAAATAATTGCTGTAGGGAAGGAGACAGGAAATTGTGAAAGAAAAGTAAAATACTGAAGTGCTTTAGATGTGACTAAAACAAAACACATTATTCTGAGACAAATATTTTTGTACTTCATGATTAATTAATAGTACTATACGATAAAAAACGTGTCTGTATTTAATATATGAAAAATGGATTAGGTACTCTCCACTGATTTTTGTGATCACATGCATGTTCTTAAGAGAGAAATTAAAGCCTCACATATTTTACTTAATCACATCAACAGTATACGTTGTAGCAAATGAAATCAAATGAAATGGGTGATTCATAACGGAGTAAGAAACCACAAACAGAGCCATTTAAAGCATTTGAAAAGGTACCCCATGAAGCATGTTAGCAAAACACCCCTCTCTGATGTATTGAAGCAGCAGCATATGTTAGGAGGCTCAGAACAACTTCTTTCCCCAATGGAAGCATTGTTTTTGGATGTACATATATGCAAAGACAATAGATTGAGGTTGCTGCAGCAGCCTCCCAAAGAAACAACTGTTCTAATGCTTCAAAAAGAGGGGTGCATCATTCACACCAATGTACTTTCTGAAGCATATTTTTAAACTGTTTTGCACAACCCAAATTGCAAAACTGAAACAAAGCCACCTACATCACTAATGGAATTGATCCTATTAATTATGAATCAAAATGACACACGCACCAAAAGAAATTGAAGTTAGTTGTCTGATTTCAGTTTAAATGGCCTTCTACAGTCTACTCCTTTAAATATGAAAATTATAATGTTGAGAATAGCCCATCTTCACCGTTGTTGATAATTTTGCGAGTTAAAGTGCCAAGACTCACAGGAAGACTGAGCTTAAACTATACTACATGTTCTACAGTACAGAAAAACCTGTTTTCATTTTGTAAATTTTGGTTACTGATAATCTGATACCAACACTGTAATACAGAGTAGACAATGGTATCTGAATACATTCCTGAAAATAGTTCCAGAGGAAATTAAACAGAAGCTTGGATAAATTAAAAGCTTCAGGTTATTACTGCATAATACTAAAAAGGTAAAGAATACGTATGTCTGGATTGCATTATCCAGTAATTCTGAAATTACTAACATATCAGCGATATAAAGGCCCAGACAAATTGGAAAAAAGTTAGATCAAATCATCTCCCAACAAGGTAATTGCACCTACAAAGTAAAGCAAACAACTAAGTTGCTATGAAGCATAGCGTGTGTAGCTCACTCAATGGCAGCTTGCACACATGGTGCTCCAGATGTATATCTGTTCAAGTTAGCCCAGGGCAACTATTCTGATCAATTCTAATGAGATAAAATGCTGCAGGGAAAATGTGCAGAAATGTGTTTACGTCAGACTTTAATTAAACTGTTGTTTGCTTCCCAAGAACCTTAAGAAACACTAATGAGACATGAGTTTCAGCAATTTCCTCATCAAAAGGCAAGACCCTCTGCCTCTCTATGAGCAGACTGCTCTCCGAGGAACTCCCTTGGTAAATGTCACATGGTACACCAATCACAAAGCCCCACCTGCTAAAGAGAACTCGAGTCAACGTACAAATCAGGCAAAGCTTAAGGATCCACTTGCCCGCAGTGGACATCTGCTTAGCTTTCGCAGAGAGCAACACAACATGTTCATTTTCCTATGAAGTTATAGGGAAATCACAATGGGACAGCAAGGCAGATGCAGAATATTTTTGCATCTACTTCACCAGCTTAAATCCCAAATCCATTTCCATTTAATCGCAACTTCGTACTTGGTTTAGACTGAGCATTGCAAACAATGCATTGAGAGTCAAAGAATCATAAACAGAAGCTATCAGAATAGTCCCATTTGCACAATGGATGCAAAGTCAAGGTTACACTGTGCTGAAAACAGGGAGCAGACTAAGATCCAAACTGACCCTGAATATTTTTATTTCATATAAATGGCTTTAAAATATCATTATGGAAGGGGGGGGGAAGTTAACACTGCCCATAGTTCATACAGATCTAACACCATTCAATGAGGTCCTTATGAAACATGGATAGTTCTATCCCCTCATTCTGCCTGTTGTAATTAAGGTCTCTTTTCTAATAGTCTAAAGGTCTAAAAATGAAGCTAAGAATAAATGTGCTTTCCAAATGTCTTCCCACTCTATATGTGGCTTATCAGAAAGTTCCTGCTCCCCCAAAATGAAATCAACTCATGAAATCCCAATAAATGCTCTTTGGTTTTTATACTTCGTAACTCTTTTGTATTACGACATCTAGAAAATGTCTTCAGAATATTTCTATAATTGAGACTGAACTTTAAAAACAAAACAAAAAACCTTGGTTGTGATGATGAAACTTGACTACAAAATTCAAGAGTTTGCTATTGGAAAATACAGGTACTTCTCGACTTATGACCACAATGTAGCCCAAGATTTCTGTTGTTAAGCGAGACATTTGTTAAGTGAGTTTTGCCCCATTTTATGACCTTTCTTGCCACAGTTATTAAGTAAATCATTGCAGTTGACAATTCAGTAATATGGTTAAATGAATCTGGCTTCCCCATTGGTTCCTCTTGTCAAAAGGTGGCAAGGGGGGGTGTCACGTGACCTGGGACATCGCAATGGTCATAAGTATGAACCAACTGTCAAGCATCTGAATTTTAATCACACGATCATAGGGATGCTACAAAGGCTGTAAGTGTGAAAAACTATCATAAGTCACTTTTTTCAGGGCCGTTGCAACTTTGAACGGTCACTAAATGAACTATTATAAGTCGAGGACTACCTGTATGTTATTGTATCAAGAACTGGTGTGATCTTATGCTGAATGCAATGCAATTTCCTTTTGCACAGAAAAACAACAAAGATACATTGAAGAACTTTGCATGACAAATTGCCACTTTTAAGAACAGATTAAAATTCAGGTACATGATTTAAGCCCAGTGAAATCATTGAAACACATTAAGGACGTGTTTATATTATTGAGATTCACATATCTGTTTCCAGTTTGGATTGTGCCTACAATGTTTGTACAACAACTATTACAGTAATAACAAAAATAACAAAAATCATAAATCTACAAATATTGAGAACATAGCAGATTCAATAATCACAGCTTATACAAATCATTAAAATCAGTCCACAACTTTACAAAATTGTACTTCCTGCTGCTTAAAGAACATGAGTAAAATAAAAGCAGTAATTTAATGTTAATGCAAATTTTAATGCAATTATATTACCATGATGGACTAATGCATGAAATGTCATTATATCCAAATAAATTATGTGTATTTATATAGCTCATACCCAAATTTTGTCCAAGGAGTTCAGGACAGCATGGCTTCTTTCACCATGCTTTTATTCTTCCCATAATGCTTTGAGATTAGACTGAAATATAATGGCATAATAGCCTAATATTACTGAGTGAATCTCTTAACCGAGTTGAAATTTGATATCAGAGCTCCCACATTCTTAATATGATATTCTAACTACATATCAGCATTATTTATATCCCCAGCACTTGCCTACTAGCAATAGCATTTGCTAAACTGTCCTTGAATGATAAGAAACAGCATTTGTTGTTTGCTTTATAGTAATTCTGTATTTATGGAAATACAAATACAAAAAAAGGAGAAGTTCCATAACTGGGCTACAAACTTGGTATGAGAGGCTATATCTCAGGGATAAAAACATTTTATATGCATAAGTGCAAGAGTAAATTAGTAGTTAAATCCTTCAAGTTAACCAGATATCATTTGCCATAACATGCTGTCTCTCAAGCAATACTTAATTTTATCTTATTATCTCACTGACCTATTCCTGTTTGCCTTAATTGTTTTTAAAAGGTGATATTGAAAACTGGACATGTATCTGAAGTAGGGTTTTAGTGCACAGTGGAATAAAAGTATTATGTCCTGTGATTTAAAATCTAAGCTTCATCGATTTTTTCCCCCCTAACCTATCAAGAACACTTTGAATTTTATTTCTGTTTCTGTCTTCTAGCCCAGTGTCTGTTAAAGTATGGTTCTAGTACCTCTGGGCCAGAAGACGTTCTACCAGAATCTCTAAAATAGTGGAGAGTCTGCAGGAGTGGAAGAGAGATAAAAATGATCTTTTCCCCTCTCCCAGGCTTATCTGATGACCCTGATAGCTCTTTTTTAAAAAAATAAATAAATAAAACCACATTATGTTTGCTTTTAACATCTCTTCAACCTAATAAGTATAGTTTCCAACTCTCAGTAAGGTCCCTCAGCAAGAAACATAGGCATTTGTTTTATATACATTAGATACAGTAATAATATTTTTCCATCATACTTCCCAATACCATCTTAATATTTTTTTTAATCAAACAGCTTAATATGAGATTTCAATCATTCAGATTTTAGTAGTCCTGGTCCCTGACTTGAAAGTCAGTAAAACTGTATTTTTGAAGAATTCTAGTCCTCCAAAACAATTGGGAATATGAAATTAACAGTGAAATTTTGTAACTTATTGCACAAAAATCACATTGAAACTCTTTTGATATTACAGTTCAAACCTGTCAAAGATGAGTATCAGATAAACAAACCCACAGCAAATTTCCACTGAAATATACTTTCTAACAAGAAGTTAGAAACAATGCTTATTTTAGGAATATTCATGTATTATTAGGAGGATAATAAATACCGGTAACCAATTTTGGAGAGAACAGTTTGCCTCTAAATATATTTTAAATAAAAACACAAAAACTGACGTATAAGGTATGTATACATTTATTTACTATGAAATATTATATATTTACAACAGGACAAATGATTTGCTAGCAGAATATAGTTATATAGTTCTTTTAAGATAATATTTTGGTCATGCTTTTGAAAGAAATGAACGAAGAGTAACATAGTTAAGTAGTATTCGATAAAATAATCCAGATGCAGGGCGTCTTTCCATGATATAACTCAACCCTCAGTAGATGTTTTATGAATTACTTTTGACTTTTGTTCTGTGTAGGCAAGCAAATGGCCCAGCTGATCAGTTATGTTTTTTAATTCCTGAACAGCACTGCCCACCTCCTCTTTTAATTCTCTTAGCTCAGAAATTAATATATCCATTTTAGAGAAACCATGTGAAGGTCTAATGAGAAAAGATCCATCAGGAGAAGGCCCTGTAATTAAAGGAATTCCAGAAAAAGCAAGTCCGGAAGATGGGGAGATAGTAAAAGATGGCAAAGGTCCAGAAGAATATCCAGGAGAGGATACTTGTTCCCCATCACAAGGAGGCCCAGCAGAGGGTAGGTGAAGAACAGGAGAAGAAGATCCAAGAGCTTCTGTTTTAATGGTAAGCTGTGGTTGTAATGATTTGTTGCTGTTGAATGCAGGAGAACCATAGGAAACTGAACATGATGAAGAAACTGTAAAATTAAAATTTATTTAATTGTACACACTAATGTACAATTCCAAACAAATCTCTAACAATATTAAAATGCTTTAGGATATGCAATGTTAAAATATACAATTATAGTACATGACGGAAAGCATCACATCATTCTTTTCTACTCTCGGTCAAATATATTTTTCTAATCAAAAATTATTAAAAGTTTAAACTACTGATGAAATATGCAAGATAAAGACTTGCTGTTTCCCTGGAGACCAATTAAGTTTGATTTTCACTGTGTTTTTTTAAAAATAATAATCCAGAGTTTCTTTTAAAAATCACATCAGTTCTTTTCATAGAACCCTGGCATAGAAATCCATGCAGCTGTTTCATGTTTTAAATTATTTAATTTTTGAGTAAGCATCCTTTATAAATAGTATTGTTTGTACAGAACACTTGCTGGTTTCTGTAATCATATCAATTAACATCAATTGCAATTTTATTATTATATGAACCTGAACAAGGATGAAAATAACTTATAATTTAAAATGAAATATATATATCTATTCCTTTTCATTATCACTCCACAGCTCTGAGTAACGTTAAATAGAGACTGTCTAAGACAAAGGTCCCCAACCTTTTGGGCACCAAGGACTGGTTCCATCCAGAGAGGTTTTCCTGCAGATCGGAGGGTACATGGTGTTGTGTGCTTCCTGTATCCCGCAGATGGGGCTTTGCTTGTTTGTGCGGACCGTTCCTGGCATGCCACGGCCCGGTACTGGTCCACTGACTGGGGTTTGGGTACCCCTGGTCTAAGACAATGGGCTGGGATCTATATAAGACCATGGATACTAGATCCATACTCCTAATGCTATGATATAAAATTATTTGTACATGCTAAATCTGTTCCTTCCTATATTTAGAGGGAAAAGGATTAACTGCTGTAAGCAAAGTAGAA
Source organism: Vipera ursinii (assembly GCF_947247035.1). Classification (NCBI taxonomy): domain Eukaryota; kingdom Metazoa; phylum Chordata; class Lepidosauria; order Squamata; family Viperidae; genus Vipera; species Vipera ursinii. The sequence continues at coordinate 218,522,829 of NC_139513.1, read as the reverse complement.
TGGAGTAGCTACATTTTCACTTAAATGACAAGTGATTTTAATTCATAAGACATGAAAAACTCTGATGCCATTATAGGATGTCCTGATATTCTACTAATCTCAATTATTTCAAATCATATTATTACTGTAAGATTCTTATTCTGGGTAAATTCTTATCTTTTTCCCCTAGCTCTAAAACTATCAGGGATATTTACAATCTCTATTAACTAAAATTAACTGCAAAAAAGTAATTTTTGAACAATTCAGATACAGGTATATACCAAGAATATGACTTAATCTTAAGCCATACACAATTTTAAAATTAGTTTCCAAATTAGCTAACTCGGGAAGCAACTAATTGATGAATATAACACTGTCTTTTTCAATAAAATGTGCCTAAGAGAAATAAACAAGCAGGAATTACAACAAAATATTGCAGGACAAAGGGACGCAGTTTTGAAGACACTCTTTCCCCCCTCAATAATCAGTCACATTTCAACCATCAACAAATATGCTCAATGTTTATTATAATGCTCTGAAATCTTCAACTTAAGTTTATTTGTCTCTAACCTTGTTTTTTATATAATTTAACAAACCTTCAAACTCTCAAATGTTTTGATACTTCTATTGCACATAAACAGTACTATTTTGACTATCTATAGACTAAAAATCAGAATCTGTTATTTAGGATAACCTTCATTTCTTCAAAGGTGAAACTCTTAATGTACAATATTTAAAATCTACACAATTACCCCTTTTCTTAACTGACAATAAAAATGTCATCTTGTTCTTAAAAAAGTAACTACTTACCAATAATTGTGGTTCTGCAAATTCTTATTTGTGGAGCAAAGATCTCAGGTGCAGCTGAATTTCAGGAACCTTTTAGAAAAGCTGTGTCTATTGTTATTGCATAACCATACTTTTATGGCACTGCATGAAGGGAACTGAGGTTAACAAATAACTCATCTTCTTCCACTACCCCAGGGGTAGGCAACCTCGGCTCTTTTATGACTCATGGACTTCAACTCCCAGAATTCCTGAGTCAATTATGGGAGTTGAAGTTCATGAGTCATAAAAGAGCTGAGGTTGCCTACCCCTGCACTAGCCTCAGAAATTTATGAAAGCAGCAATTTAGTAACAGTTTCTTCTTTCTCCTTAATAACGACACCAAATCCTCCCACATGGACACCTTTCGTAAGTGCAGCTTCTTCCTATCCTTATATCTGAGATTAGAGGAAAGCCCCCAGTAGCCCAAACTGAGAAGTTGGAACGATACGTAACTAGTTAAGAAGATCCCCTGAAGATACCATGATTCTAGGACAAATTACATCAGGCCTTAGTACTTACTAACTCAGAACACCAAAGTCATATTTGTGCTGAAGTTCCCACAAAATGAAACCTCAAACATATCTAATCATGGTGCAAAGGCATTTGCCTCTTAATTACAAAAGACCAGAAAAAACCAACTCCGATAACAGAATAGTTACTCTGTTAAATAACTCATGCTGTCTGGAGCAAGTGGTTTTCATTTGAGAAAATCTAGAAAGACAATGCCCTTCGGATACACATCAAGAGAATAATATGCATTTTGATATAAGAACGATAAAGTGGCATGAAAAATATCAAAAACTGAATATAGATACAAAAAAGGAATACATTCAATGACCATGCACAAAGCATAGTAATGATTATAAAAAAATAATTGATACGACCCAAAAGACCATATATAATAATATTAAGTATCAATCAGAAAAAGTAAAATGTAAAAAAAGGCAAACTAGAAGAACTAAAATTCTGAAAAAATAAGTTTGTATTCGAAACAATCTAAGCCTTTAATGGCCCGTCACATTCATGAATACACTCAAGACACATTTTTTTGTCTTAAATGAAGGTTACCAAAGCTTAAGCACCACAGATCTCTACATTCCACAACTAGAACTATGCAGAGACCACTGCAAACTTTTAACCTATCGGCACATTCACATTTTGACAATTAGATTCTGTATAAATGTCATGTCTCCTTCAGTAGACTCTGTACTTATATATTTTGATCCTGTTCCAACACCATGTACAGAAGTAATTGTACAAATGTGACTGCAGTTTTGCTTTTAACCTTGAATATGGAAATTGCTTTCTAAGTTCCTCCTTTAAATATCTGTGATGGTTCCTGGTAAAGGCAATCGTTTCTACACATGGCAAGAGCAACAGAAAAGTAGATAAGTTATACACAATTTAAGCAACATTACAGATCTCATTTCTGAACTATCTGAATTCCAAAACCTATTCGTAAAAACAAGAATTAACAAATCACAGACAACACTTAGAAACCAACACAAGTCAATTATTTGGGAGATTTACTTTACACTGAAAAATACAAAAACAAACATATAATGCAAGGTTTTTGGTACCAAATTCATAACTGTATATATTGAAATTTTTCACTTCATTTTTCTTCATCACAACATTTTTACATTCTTATTTTGTAAAAAAGAGAAAAAGGTCTCCATTTTAAGAATTCCGTTCAAAGAACAGAAAAAGGAAAGGAAGAAAACAACCACAATAGAAAGTGTACAGGTATCAAGGTTAAATTGAGAACTTTATATAGCATCATGAGTCTTACAAAAATAATGTTTTGAGTGTTATATTAGGAAGAAATTAGACAGAAATTTATGACGAATATATGAAATTGGCATAATTATGTTGATGCATAAATTAGAAATTAGGGAGTAGGTAAGTGGTTGTAGATATAAATGCATGAGAAAAGGGGAATAAACCTCTGAAAACTGATGAATCTAACTTTTAATGCGATATTCTATCAGATCTTTTATATATATTTTAATAAACTTCGGAAATTTCTGTCACACATCACAGAGCTTAAAAATTATTAAGCAATACTATTATATAATACGAATAGAACTACAGGAAGTATTGTGAAAACTAAGAAATAATCACTTCCGTTCATTACTTATGCTTAATTTTCCTCTTCAACTTAATATTGCTGTGAAATACAATCCATGCTGAACAATATTAAGATATTGTAGATGTGATTGTGTACTCATTTAGATAAAATTTACTTCAGGCTTATCATTTGTAACAATGCATGTATGCCTCTGTAAAACAGGGTACTTTTCACTTATATTTCAGATTTTAGTCACACGAAGCACATATGAACCAGTGGATAGAAATAAATATTTTCATGTGAGTATTAAATGCATAGCAACATGGCCAGAAAAAAATGTCAAAATTAATCATCCTCTTTTACAGTATATCTGAAGTCCAATAATTTATTCAGTCATTTTTTAATCTTTCTAGATTCTGCTAATGAATATAGTGTCTACATTTTGCCTGCCAGTAAATCAATTATTAAATACTTCTTGTGACTCTAAATGAGTACTATGGCTTTGAAAAAGGGATCTGTGCATTTGATGAATACAAAATAGAACTTTTCAATAATAGGGATGACACTGTAATGTAATGTAATATTTTAAGGATTTTAACCTCAAAAGATATACAATTTTCTTCTTTATTCCAATCTACCATCTATTCATAGTTTCTGAAGAAATAATGTTAATTAAGAGCTCCAAGATCCTGTCTTGTCTATCTATCTATGAGTAAACCTAATTGAATTCTATATAGCTTACTTCTCAGTAGAAACAGAATGAACTGAGCACTCACTTTTCTATAGTATGTATTTACTCACCTTGATCTCTTTCATGCCATGTCCTACTACCAGCAGCTGGTGAATTTGGGGAAGGATAAAAATCTCCTGTTGGACTTGGTTCCATATTCTCATCTATGGATATAGTTTTGGGTCTCTTACTGTAAACATATAGAAATAAGGGCTTATTTAAGCAGTAGTTATATTGATATTTTAAAGTACAATCCTTTTCAACCCTAAAACTACACTAGATATATTCACATTTTACACTGATTTTAAAATTATTTATACTCTACACATTTTTCTTTTAGTAATTAGTGATTGTTTTTAGATTAGGCATGCAGAGTTAGGACTCCAACAGGCCTTATTCAAGAAATGGCTTGTCAGCAGAAGGCTTACATTCCCAGCACAGCCAAATTAATTCCATAGTCAAAAATGAAGCTACACATGTGCACAAACACCAGCCTATGGAAATATACAGGAATAAAATTCTGTATGTAGATCTATGATAAAAAGGTAAAGGTTCCCCCGCACATGCATGCTAGTCGTTTCCGACTCTAGGGGCCGGTCCTCATCTCCGTTTCAAAGCCGAAGAGCCAGCGTTTGTCCGAGAATGTCTCCGTGGTCATGTGGCCGGCATGACTAGACGCCAAAGGCGCACGGAACGCTGTTACCTTCCCACCGTAGTGGTCCCTATTTTTCTACTTGCATTTTTACGTGCTTTCGAACTGCTAGGTTGGCAGAAGCTGGGACGAGTAACGGGCGCTCACTCTGTTACGCGGCACTCGGGATTCGACCCGCCAAACTCCCGACCTTCTGATCAACAAGCTCAGCGTCCTTACCCACTGAGCCACTGCGTCCCTTAGATCTATGATAGACAGTGTCAATTCTAAGTCTCTTCCCTGCCTTTCTGAGTCAACAAATAATAACCTGAAACACCTGAGAACTACAGGTTTTCTCTCAATATTTCCATTCTGGGGCATAATTTCCACTCTGAACAATAATCATTTTCATTACAAAACTGTCATTTGAAATTATTTACTGAGGAGTGTTGATCAATACATATCAACTTATTTTTTGTTCCATTAGGGCCCTTTCCTCCCTCCCTCCAAGTTGCTGGACAAATGCACAATTATTTTACTGAAAAGCTGCAAAGTAAAATCATTTAAAATATGATATAACCACAATAGGCTAACCTGGTTGGTGGAGAGGATAGCGATCGCTGTAAGTTAACACTTGAGTTCATGTCATGATAGTATGGTTGACCTGGAAGTTCTCCAATGGGGAAATTTACTCCAGCTCCCTGGGTTATAGGTGCTAAAGACATAATTTAAAGTCAATCCTGTGTCTAAACAGACACTATTAATATAATCCTAAAACAAAGCAAATTCACTTTTATCTAATTATTAGTCATGTAATTAAAAGACATAATTTGTACTATTTAAGGGCATGGGACAAGCCTTCCCTCCCGTCTCAGCATGCAAGGCCAAGTAAAAATGAATAAGATGTACTAAAGTCCAATAAATCATAGAGAAATATATTAGGGAAGACTGTGCTAGACAAAGACACAATTGACTCATAGACCTATGCAAAGCAGCATAGATTTGTTTCAACGAAGCAATTTGGTCTGTGGAAGCGATCTGATTTGCTTCCCTCTCAAACTGTTTCATACCAGTACCATGGAAGAAGGCTGATGGGAGTCTTATTTCAGCTAGGAGAAGGTCCTTTTCAATCTGCTCCCAAATTCCCCAAAGAAAGTTTTTGACTCTTTGTGCCTCTGGCCTCTTTAAACTACCTTTCAAACAGGGGTATGAATTGTGAGTTTTGACAGACACTGACAGAACCTCTTTTAACTACTTGCCCAAATTGTCTAGCAAATGATCTGGAGGCTTTGGCACACACCACAGGATAGCTTGCAGTGTTCATGCCAAGGAGACCCAGAATGACTCAAATCAATATTGTCAGAGAAAGCTCCTCTCAGCCCTCTTCCAGGACAGCAGTTTTAGAGACCATTCCTAAATGTAGGAGGTCACGATGCTTCACAAAATACCTTTTGAGGGAAGTGGTTCTCTCAAAGGTTTCCCACAGTGTAACAATCCTATGAAGCTTTGCATACCCCCATTAACTAGTTCTGTATGTTCTCCAATTCTCATACATATCAAGTCAAAATGCTCATATAATCTATAGGCAATAATAGATTTCAAATGTTTGTTTTGTGAAATAAAAAATGTCTTTTGGAACACTGCAACCATCATAAATATGTGTTCGTTGCTAAGCACATGAATTACAATCATGTGACTGCGGGGCACTGCAACAGCTGCAACTTCAAGAACAGGTCACAAATCTTCCTTTTTTCTGCTTTGCTGTAACTTCAAATGGTTGCTGAATGAGTAGTTGGTAAATAAGGACTATCTGTATTGTGAGTTATGTAACTGGAGGCACTATCATAAAGAATCAACTCTGGAAAGAATCATGTAGCAACATATACAAATACAAATGTAATACAAATCCAAAAATAAAATAGAACTTCAGAAAATGAAAAGAAGACTTACTTCTAGACACCCGCACAAGTTCGGATACATTAAAGACTCCAGATTTTACAAAACTATCTTCAAGATACACTGGAATGAAAAAATAAAACAAAAATAAATAAAGATCAGTTCATTTGGAATAGCAAATACAATATTTTTCTTAAATAACCCATTCACGGCTGAATACTTCCTTCAAATTCTATTAAAATTGTCCAAATATACATTTTATAGAACTTCTATAATCCTGACTTGTAGTTTTTGTACAAGTTGAAAAGATTATATCCATCTACATGGATGCAAAATGGGTTCAAAAAACTGGAGAATGAAACATAAGATATAATGTGAATGGTATGTCATCCCATGATACAGACTTTAATGGGTTCAAATACAATTCAGATTGTAACATCCTTCTTGCCCTAACAAAATGCCATCTTATTTAGTTGAATTGAAATGCCAAACTGAACAAAATGTGGAGCAAATTATCACACTGTCTGACAGGTTTTTCTTTATTTTTAAGTTATCTCATGAAGCTATGCCAAAAAATAAGCCAGGAAAGAGGTAACTGTGAAAATAAGCTCTTTTACCATAGGATTCTTCTCTTTAAACAACAGCTATAAGAAAGCAGAACTATTTTTCAGTGCAGGATTTATACGTGGCACAAACAGCAGGAATATAGCCTGATTCTGTAGTTACCTTCAACTATTACAGTTTGAAGAACAGTAGAAGAAAAGGAAAATATACCATTAAGAAAGTAGCTGTTTACTTCTTCTAGCAGTATAAATTAATTTATAATCTTCCCTTTCCCTTAGACACCTTTCCAAGCACTGAAAAAGAAGTGTCTATGTTTCACACAGATTTTACACATTATAAAGTCAGGAAAATAAAGCAGCTCCACAGAACAGTCTTATTTTTATTTGGTGAACTCAGGGTTGCTTAATCACACAGAGGCATGCTGAGTGTAAGGCTTAAACCAATTTTTCTTTAAAAAGTAAATATTGAGAATAAAATTAAGTACGAAACATGCAAAAGGTGTAAAATACTGTTTGAAAAATTTAAATGAGTATAAACCTTAAATTGAAATAATACAATATTAATTACGGTAGTTGGCATTTTGTATATGATTCCAAACATTCAATTCTATAAGTTAGGTTCCAAAAGTATTTTTAAGATAGAAATTCAACCCAATTTGTTCTATTGCTGGAAGAATTTAGTGATGCAAACTAATAATAAATCTGCTGTGACATATAAAGACTTCCATCTTTGTGATGATAACAGGCAATATTTACTGCCTGGTGTGATCTGGTGTGGAGACAATAAAAGATAAGGAAGACATGTTCTTCCAATAGAAGATAATACTCTTGTTAAAATATCTATGTGAAAAACCTATATACATTATTTCAAATGGTCAGGTATTTCAGCATTTAAATCTATAATACAGTGTAACTGACTAAAGCCTTGTTTTATTCTAGAGATGGTGTCATGAGAAATAATATAACGCAGTAATTATTGCCATTTCTAACCTAAGAATCTACCAGAATCCTCCTGGAAAAGACGCTTCCTGCAAAAATCTGAACAATATAATTTATTATAATCAGAGGGTCAATCAAATAAGATGCTTCTGTGTCTATACAGCAAAGAACTACGAGAGGTTAATTGCATTCTTCTTTTTTTAGGAGGTGTGAAAACCCCTACTTTAATACTACAATTATAAGACTGGTGTCACTGTGAATACTGGGCAAAGACCCAAGTCCTGTGTGCACCCATCTTTAAGGAGACAGGTTTGGAGCAAGTTGTCATAACATACCCTGTGAATAGAAGTACCTGATGGCCACACTTGCATTAAAAAACGCAAATGGTTTTTTAAACGCAAATGGTTAAAAACCTGATTTTTCCATCTGATTATATCCTAAATTATAACTCCAAAGCCTGAATACATAATACACATTCTGCAACGAAAAAGGAGAATACATGGTAGCTTGTGTAAAAATAGTTTATTAGTGAAATACTTACTTTTCATTGTCTAATATTTCCAACTATATAAATAAAACTATGCCCATGCATATTACTTTCTCATTTTCCTCTAAATCCGGGGTGTCAAACTGCCGGCCTGCGGGCCAGAGCGTCACAGAGAAACCACGCCCATCCCATTGCCGGCAATGGGAAAAAGTTCTGATACGTCACGCGACATCATGTGACGTCGCGAGTTTGACATGTCTGCTCTAAATACTTAAAGATATTTAAATCATCAATGGTTTGACATATTATTTTGGCTGAAAAAATACTGAATTGCTATGATATTGAAGTAAATACTAATTCTGTTTTTCTAAATTCTTCCTCTCCTGCAGAAATACGATTATAATAACCCTGAAATTACATAGGAAAGAGGGAAAGACATGCTCAAGAAAGATTCAGATATTGTAGCAAAAAACAAATATTTAGCATTTGCCTTTGGTACAAAAGACATAGATACCTAATACAGAGCAAGTATTTTCTCAGGGAGTAAATCAGAAATTAAGTAAACTGAAGTAAAAAGAGAAACTATATAATAAGAAAAAGCAGATTCTGAGGGCACCCATCTGAGAGATCTTTAAAAAGTCAAGGGTGAGATTGCTGAATTCTTTGCAAAACTATGGCACATATTTTACATTGCTGTGAAAGCAAAAGATTAAAAGTCAAGTACTGTGACAATTTTAAGAAGGCACAGGGGAGATCCGAAAATTATTGGTTAGAATCAGTTTAATGTTCATTCTGAAAAATTGGACTTAACATTGATTCAGGGCAAACTGATGGAAAATGTAATTAAATAAAAATAACTAACTTGTAGAAGATCAATTTAGCTGAAATAAGATAATTCATAGATTCTGCAAAAGTAATTCTGGCTTTACAAACCTTTTGTAATATTTTTAAAGTGTCAAGCGGTATGGGAATGGATCCTATCAACATGTATATTTGGTTTTATAAAAAGCCTTTAAAACCATCTTTCATAAAGCATTCTTGAGTAAATTGACTAGTGCTGGATAAGAGGACTTGACATTTTATGAGTAACTGGTTTAAAAAGCAGAAAAGAAAAAAGTAAGTACATATGAACTTTTATTCTGCAATAGAAGAAAATAAGATCTTTCCAAGTTCTATTAAGACCAGTTTTTCTAACTTGCTCATAAATAGTGGGAAAAGTGCAAAGAAGAGCAACGAAGATGATTAAAGGGCTGGAGACTAAAACATATGAAGAATGGTTGCAGGATTTGGGTTTGGCTAATCTAGAGAAAAGAAGGACTAGGGGGGGACATGATAGCAGTCTTCTAGTATTTGAGAGGCTGCCACAAAGAGGAGGGGGTCAATTTATTTTCCAAAGCACCAGAAGGCAGGACAAGAAACAATGGATGGAAACTAATAAAGGAGAGAAGCAACCTGGAATTAAGAAGAAACTTCCAACAGCAGGACAATGGAACAGCTTGCCTTCAGATGTTGTGGGTGCTTCATCACTAGAGATTTTTAAGAAAAAACTGGACAGTCACTTGTCTGAAATGGTATAGGATCTCCTGCTTGAGCAGGAGGCTGGACTAGAAGACCTTCAAGGTCCCTTCCAGCTCTATTCTGATTCTGATTCTGATCTTGGTTGAAGATAAATCTGTAAATGCTACAAATCAGCCATAAATATCCTGCCACTTCTGCTCACTCTGGTGGGATAATCCCGATGAGAAATACTGCATTGCTCATATTTGCTTAGATCAATATATTTCCAGTGAATATAATTTTGAACAATACAATAATTCATTAGCTTAAACATTTCACCAGTAGTTGTACTTGTTGGTCAAAATATTATTTGGCAATGTCCTCTACATAAATGCATTCATCCACTTGTAATGATATTCTGTATGATATATCTGAGTTTCCTTAATATTTTTCACTATATGTTCAATTCTATATTTCACTGATTTTTTAAGACCCAATTGAAATGCTTGTTTTCTTACATAAAACTAGAATTTCATATTGTTTAATGCAGAAGTATTAACTTTTTGTCAGTTACGAACAGACAAGGGAAATTTCACATGAAACCAATGCAAAGTTTTAAATGTGACATATGCAGAAAGTGCACGTTTCACTCTTTCACAGAAAAACATCTACTAAACACTTTTTCAATTATTATCCATATTCAAGACAGAAATAAGAGGGCATTTAAGGAACAAAATATAAAAATTCTGATGATAATTCTGATCTATACTTTCCTGCAACGGTGATTTCCACCTTGTACACCCACAAAATGGCAGATGTGCTTCTATCCATGTGCGATAGAAGGCTTTTAAGGTTAATGTCACCCAATCACCAACACTTGGTTGTAGGCTTCAGATAAAAGCTCCCCCTTTTCTCCTCTGACAAGGACAATTCCAATTGCACCTATTGCTCTTAGCAATGGCTTCAGAGGAAAGGCTTCTCATTCCTCAGAGTCAGAAAGAAAAACAAACAAATCTATCCTTTCCAGCTTCCTACAAGAGCATTAGTGAAATTGCTGTCACTTTGGTCAAGAGAGAAAGAAAGCCAATATCTGTATATTTTCCGAGGACTGAGATCACGCTGAGGAACACAACTTTGAAAACTCCAGTCTCAGGGTTTAGTTGTTTTGTTCAATTTTATACCATTTGCAAAAACATGGGTAGGATTCCTTATACTTCTTCATACAAACAATGAATAAATGAAAATATCAAATAATAGAGAATTCATGACTGATTCTTGTGGCACAGTTGTCAAGCTATCTAGCTCTGACATAATTAGATTGCTAATCACCCTGTTGTAGGCTAGTTTAAGTCAAAAGAGGTATATATAGGATTTCCATTAGCAATTAAAGAAGTTATACAATTAAAAAATGAAACAAGATTAGTCTAAGCAAGATTTGTTCCTAACTGGCCAACTGCTCTGGAATAGCCAAGGTATAACTGCTACACTAACTGCTCTGTAGTTTCCTGGATCTTTTTTCTCTAAGTTTCTTCTCTACATTTTGAAGGCAGAATCAGTATCTCCTCTCTTCTAGTCATCTGGTCCATCATCAATTCTCCAAAATTTCTCAAAACCCAGGATTTTACCAAATCATCAGCTGATTCTTTCAGTGTCCTAGAGTGCAATTTGTCTTATTCCAAATTTCCAATCCTATAAAACATGTCCATTTTTTTCTTGGAGGTGAATAGCATTGTCTTTTTATTTGTCATATCTTGGCGTGTTCTTCCTTATTCAATGATATCAAGTTATTAATTTCAGAACAGAATTAGAATTACGATACAAGTGTAGGTAGTCTACTGCTGTTGGGCATTAGTAAGAGTTAGTAGTGTTCCAGACTTCTAGTGCTTTTTTGCAAATCTGGCAACTGAATAAAGAGGCAAAAGTTTGCTGTGATTTCTACTTGTATATAATATATTCAAAGATAAACAAATAATTGGATTTGACCAAATTAAGAAGATGAAAGAAACCTTTCTTCCAGGTCAGGTCTTGCTCATTAAGAAATGGGTGAATAAACCTGAATAATCCTTGGGACTGCAAGCTCTTGTCGGGAATATTGGTTTTATAGGGCTTATACCATCTATACTTTTATTTTAGCCTAATTAAACATTTTTAGCAATCAACTACATTGCTTAATAATGGAAATTCCAGTCCCAATTGTGATCCTGAGTTACTATCTATAAAATAATTTTCACTGTCAGTTGATAAACTAAGGGCAATTCACATCCTTAAAACACAGGATACACCAGGTATACATGTGTTGTTTTTCATGCTTTTGGTTTTAGTACAGTAATAAAAAAGATAAAGATTTCCCTTTCCAGTCATATCTGACTCTAGGGCGCAGAGCTCATCTCTGTTTTTTGGTCAAGGGAGTCACCGTTGTCTGAAGACATTTTTCGTGGTCATGTGGCCAGCATAGATACAGATTAAAGGTGCACAGAATGCTGTTACCTTGCCATCTAGGTGGTACCTATTAATCTACTCACATTTGCATGCTTTTCAACTGCTTGGTGGGCAGGAGCTAGGGCAGGAATGAGAACTCATTACATTGCACAGCACTTGGGTCTCAACCTGGGCTGTCAGCTTTCCAGCTGACAAGTTCAGCATCTTTAACTGCTGAGCCATCACACTCCTTACTACTACAATAGGAACCTTTTAAAATAATGGTATACAACTTATTTGAACTAACATCAGTTGTCCTCAGCTTGTACAGTCTCCACATGTCCATGCTAAGGAAATCTTACATGTACTGAAATGGATAGTTTACATCCAGCACTCTGTACCATCTTAAGACTATATCGTATAATTTTCAGTATTGTAAAGTTAGATTACTAAGTCTGAATTTAAAATAATTAACTAAAAGTAGCACAATTTTAGGCCAATGGTATTGAAGGTAGTGATAACCAAATGATAAGGCTCACAAAGTGAGTTGTCAAATTTGCTATGTAAGCCTGTATTAGTATTACTAACATATTAATTTCTTTTCAAAATAAACTATGATTTTTTTGCAACAGTTAATGCTTTTTTATTTGGCAAAAACATCTTGTCTTTCCTCTAGTTAAGAAGGCAAATTACCAGACACCCTAAAGAATGCAACTGTCTAGCCAAATATAGAGGAACTAATTTCCACTGCCAGTAGCTTTGCCAAATATTGCAGTTTGCAAGGATTTTTCCCCTTTCTTGGCAAAGCTCTTGCAAAAATGATGACATTCCAAAACTCTAGTAATTCTGCATACAACATCCTGGACTCTACATTCTGGATCTGGATTAAAGATCGCTATAAAAGTATCTTTATTATTAATCCTGCAGATTTATTAAAATCTCACGTAAGACCAGTGGGCATACAGTGTTTTATATTCATGCATTTCTTCTTCAGGCAACACAAATCTCAGAATTTCATACTTCACAAGAAATGGATGTTATAAAAACTGAAATATAATTTTAGAGCAATTAAAAAAAGCATCGGTAGCTCAGAGGCTGCCAATGTTCACCAAGACACTACTGTGAAATCTGTTCTACCTAACTTATTTTATTTGGCAAGCTGCAAAACAACGGGTTAACTTTTAACATATTCATTTGCAGAATGATAGCATCTGTAATACTAATGTTGTGTTTTACAACTGACTATGGCCACTATGGCAATTATTCTGTAAATAAGCAGTTAATAATAATTTTATGAATGTATCCATTATACTTTGCTCTAAATTATCAAATTTTTAATGACTCAAATAGCAAAAGTCTAAAGTAGAATACAAAATCCTTTTCTAGAAATCTAAGATAACCAAAAACATTCACAAAATCTTTATACAAATAGTCCTCAGGTTACGACAGCAGTTGGGACTGGTATTGCCATTGCTAAATGATGCAACTGTAACGTATGATATCATGTGACTACATCACTTAGCAACAGCACTCCTGGCAGTCCCGGTTGCTATCTTAACCCTAAGACAGAGGTCCCCAACCTTTGGGGCACCAGGGACCAGTTCCATGGAGAAAGATTTTTCCACGGACTGGAGTGTGTGTGGTTTTGTGTGCTGCCTGCATCCCACAGATAGGGCTTTGCTTGTTTGTGCAAACTGTTTGCTGGCATGCCGTGGACCAGTACTGGTCAATGGATGTGGTTTGGGCCCCCTGCTTTAAGACATGCAGGTTGCCATGCAGGAAGTGGTAGAAGTCCAAGATAAGGAGTATGAAGGTACCCGGGGGGGGGAATGAGAGGGGCACAGAGAGCATGGGCGGGGAAATGCTATGCATGGGACCAACTTACAAATTTACTTGCTGGCTTCCCTGTTGACCAGCAAGTAATCCAACAAATGATGATCACAATTGCCTACAACATTATCATGAGTTGGGCACCTGTATGCCTGAATTGCAATCCTGTCACCATGGGGGAACTGGTCAAGCATTCTCAGAAATGGACACAATATTCAGGATGACCAATGCAAGGTAAAATGGAACTATTATATTCCAAGGAGTAAAAAACAAATTGATGCAGTCCCTGAAGTTCCAGCCATTGCAATCCCCTGAAAAAACATCCTGTTTTTCAGTGCTGCCATAACTTTTGACAATCACTGAACAATTATTTATTAATATTGTAAATTGAGTCAGCTCCTTATTTCCACTTCATAAAAATTAATAAATCTATTGCTTAACCTAATCCCACTATACATTGCTAATCAATGACATATATTGTTGGAGATCGCATGGATCATATACAGTAGTTAACTATATTTTGGCCAAGCATGTTATGTGAAAGCAGATGCTATGTTTACTTTTAGTTTTTGGTTTACCATGTCATGACAACTAAGAAGATTGGGTGCAATTGTGTTTATGTTTACCATAGATAAATCTGTTATGAAAACAAAGTATTTATGAATAACACAATCTGCTCTCTCAAACAACATGCAACTACAACAGGCCCAAAATTCATTTTTACCTGGTGGGTTCTTGGCAGGATCGTTGTGGCTTGGACTTCCTGATTGTCCAGAATCTACCAAACAAAAAAAAACAAATATGAAGAAATATGTATTACTTGTTTTTAGCATGTAACAAAGTTTACAGTGTTTTGAATGAACAAGTTTGTATAACATACATTTTGAAAAATTCACTACTATCAATGAAGAATGAGGGGCATGAATGGATTGGTTCCCATTATGAAAATTTTACTTAATAATTATGCCTGCCTGGCCTATATTTCATAGCATACATGAATGGAAACACTGCATTGTAACTGAAGAATGGAAAAAGTATCCTTCCCAAAATGGTGAGGTATAAAAATGGTTAAATAAACAAGTTATATAAGGCACACATTTAGAAACCTCTATGACAGGGGTGTCAAACTCAATTTCATTGAGGGCCGCATCAGCATTGCGGTTGCCCTCAAGGGGCCGGGTGGGTATGGCCAGGGTGGGCGTGGCCTACTGGGTGGGCGTGGCTAGAGTGCGTATGGCCTACTGGGTGGGCATGGCCAGCTCTACATCGTTCGCATCAAGGGTGCCTATGGGGGCCTGGGCAGGAGTGGGACAGATCTGAGTGTCTCTGGCAGAAGGAGGGTCTCTGGGCCAGGGTCAAGGCAGTGGGGGCCGTTCCCTCACTGTTTCCAGGATGGCTTCGCGGGCCACATGAAACCACTTCGCGGGCCGGGGCCGGCCCCCGGGCCTTGTGTTTGACATGCCTGCTCTATGAGGTTCAAGAGCTATAAACATTGCTTAAATAAATAACACTTTAAAGGAACAATCTCTTCAAGAGCCACAGGAAACGTATATGATAACGTCCAAACCTCCCCCATTAAAATGTTGTTTGTCTATAAATTTATTGAGCTTAGCCCCAAGTCAGCATCACTGGATACAGATATAATATGAATGAATGTATGTTATAATGGAATCATAAAAGGGGTCTGAAATAATATAGTTAAGTATAATTTGATAGAAATTTAACTATTTAGAGTTAATTTAAGTTTATATGACACTTAATGAATTTGATACTTCAACAGTATAAGCTGTTAAGCAAGATGCTATGGGAAGGCTGTGTGAGGGCTTCGTGAAGTGATTAGCAGTTGCTTTGGTTGGGCGTGTTTTGTCAGCAGTGGAAGGGGGGGTGCAGCAAGGGGTAGGCGGCAGGGTATAGGGTGACCAAAAAGGTAGAGGTTTGGGCTGGGAAAGATGGGATATGCATGGGGAACTGAAGGACACACTGCAGTCATAAATGTGGGCAGACTACTAAGTGCCCAAATTTTGATAATGTGATTGTGGGGGACAGCCATAATTCTAAGGACCCATTGTAATTACCATTCATTCAGCACTGTTATTAACTGAACCAATGGTCATTAACCACTGATATCTGTATTGTTTTCTATAGCAGCAGCATGATTTTTAAGCATATCAAGTATTTTAGATTTGATAATTTAAGCATGAGTTATAATTATTACTATAGTTTTAGATTCTTTCTATTTTGTCAACGCATAACATAGATATATCACAGCATTTAATTTCTGCAATTGAAAATGACAAGTTTAACCCAAATCTTTGAATCCTAATGCCTATTATATGCAACATTTTAAGTATATCCGATTTCAGCATACTTTACATTAAATCAGCAAATATGTATGAATTAATCAAGTTACGTCTACGTAAGGATGTAAATCTATTTTTGCCTTCTTGTTATGACAACTGACATTAGAGAGCAAATTCAGGCTCTATCATCTGTAGTTTGGCCAGAGTCATGAGACTGGAAATTTTAATAATGGAGACCATCTTAATTTATCATAGACATTGAATCTAATGGAAGATAACAGTAATCGTTCCAAGTATGGCAATGGAAAGACAGCATGGCTAGTAGATTCACTAAAAAGTTATCACAATTATTTTTTGTACTACTTTTATTAAAACACAGACTTAACTCTCACGAATAGAAGGTGTAAAAACTCAGATTGGGCCAGTAGAAAGAAAAAAATAATTTTCTAGAATTTCTTCATCAGTAGAATACCCAGGACAGCAGGAAGAAGAAGGTGTTTCCATCTCTTCTACTTCTTCAAGAACTATCACCAATCTGGAACCATCTCTTTCATCTTCAGTTTGGCAATCTCTACCACTAGGATGACATTCATACATGCATCTCTCTTGGGCTTTCCAAACAAGTAATTCTGAAAGAATACTTCTGGAGCCTGATTGTGTAGCCAGTCATGCAACCTGGATGTAGAAAGCTATTGCAATTAGAACTGTCAAAGCATTCACAACGAACAAATGTCATCTCTCATTTTTCGATGTCTGAATAGCCTCTCAATGAATCAAATATTCCAATCTGCTCTACTGACATAAAAAGTCCCAAGATATATTTAGCTTTTCCCCACCAAATGGGAAGGAGACAGAGGAACTGTAATATAAAAAGGGAAGGAGGACTCAATGTTCTATTCTCCAAGAAGAAATGGTCTCCTAAGATTGGATGTATTTTCAGTGTGACTGAAAACTGCAAGTGAAAGATCATGGGACTCAACTGTAAAATTACAGAAAAATAGTTCAATAAACTTGACATCCAACTTCTTATATGATCCTGCAGAAGGGAGATATTTGGTAGAGAGCCAGCTCTCCAGTAAGCAGTGTGGGAGATTTCTTGACAAAGATGCTTAGCAGAATGCTTGTAGAAGGATGCATCATGATACAGTTGAAATATTAAAGAGGTGCTAAGGAGACTGAAACTCCTGAGATGAAAGGAATAGGGAATTAAAAGGGAAGCCTTCAGAAGCAGCTAGGGCAGGGGTAGGCAACCTCGGGTCTTTTATGACTCATGGACTTCAACTCATGGAGTTGAAGTCCATGAGTCATAAAAGAGCCGAGGTTGCCAACCCCTGAGCTAGGGACTGTTAGATTTTTTTTCAACTTTCTAATGTAAGCGGCAAGGATATTTAATTAATTTGTTTGTTTGCTGTGAGGCAACTCTAGATGGCTTACAAAAGCCAATAAAACCAGAAAACTACATATACAGTATAAAACTATAAATTATGACTAAAAGAGGGGAGAGAGCAGAATCTTCGGGGTGGGGGTGGGGTGGTTGATATAAAACAGGATGCAAGAATGAGAAAAAGAAAGAAGAGACAAAGTGTACGCTGAATAACAGACATCACCCAAGCCTTTGAAGCAGCAGAAAATGGATGAATATAAACAAACTTTACAACCTTAGCAAGTAACTCTGACCCTACTTACTCTCCAGATCGACATGACCTAACTCTTTATAATGGGATCTCCAGACAGAAATGGAGAATCAACAGCTGACAGAACGTTCTTCTTCCAATAAGGAAGAGGATGCTACCCACTTCCATACTACCGTATTTTCCGGCGTATAAGACGACTGGGCATATAAGACGACCCCCAACTTTTGAGAAGATTTTCATGGGTTAAAAAGTCATCTTATACGCCGGAAAATACGGTACTTGCTGTTCAGCATCTGTATTGCTTATACAATATGGGTTGTATATGAACTTAAAAGGGAAGAATCTAATGGACTTCATAACTAGGCAATGCCTGTTCACAATGCAAATGGTTACCTTGATCTTCCAAATTTTGTTTTCAGTCAAAAAGGAGTAGTTACAAAGGAACTACTTTGTAAAGTAAACTGAGGGTCACCAAATAAAACAGAAGAAGCTGTTAAGACACCTGCTGCTCATACCAAAATGCAAGGGACAGCTAACAGAGCATTTAGAGCTGATCCCACTCCTGAATCTACTAGAAAAAAAAGAACGGTGGAGGAATTAACTCTCAAGCAGAAAAAAAACGCAGTTATGAAATAAGTGCATTTATTACTTGCAAACCAATCAGATCACTCCACATATTTCCAACTATGGAGTGAACAGAAGGCAATGGGACTGCAAAAGGCAATTATTCGGTACTTGAGTAAGCTGTCCATGGTGGAAGCTCTTGATAAATTTACTACACAGCAAAAGGGCTTCCATCTAGAAGAGGATGCACACGCATTCTGCTAATATTTAAACCATCAACCCTCCCTTGCATACTTTTCATAAATGAAGCTCTTCCTGAACATCTTCTCTATATTCGTAGTACCTTTCTTCAGTTTAGCCTGCTTTTGAAACAGTTTTGTATCACCACTTTAAAATCTAAGTGTAAAAATCTGAATCTAGGTAACCTCAAAACGTTTTCACCATGAATGATTTAAGAAAAGCTTTAACCAACAAACTTAAAATAGCTAGAGAATGTGCTGAGGTTGTAAGTCACAGTTCTTGACTTAAAACCATTTGTTGAACAACAGTTCAAAGTTACGACAGCCTCAGAAAAAGTGACTTATGGCCCATCCTTGAAGCTATAACTTTTACACCATTCCAAGGTTCACATGCTTGGCAACCAGCTCACATTTACAATGGTTGCAGCATGTTGCGGACATATGACCACAATTTGCAACATTCCTATCCAGCTTCACATAAGCATTGTTACTTGGGGAAGCTGAAATTGTTTAACAACTGTGGCCACTTGATGACTTCCTTAATGACAGCATCGCTTAGTGACCCAAATTGTGTCTGCATTGCCAGATTCGGGGCAAACAGATCCCAAGGATGAATTAAGAGAAACATTTTGGGGGCAATATACTCTACAGTGAAATCGTTAAGTAATATAGTCCAACCATGCACTCAGGACTGGGTCTATAAACTTAATCAGCAAATTTCTAATGCTGCTAGAGCCACAGACCACCAATGAAGAACCTTTAATATCTAATCCCATCCCCGATAATCTGCAGCTTGACCAAATGCTAAATCATTTAAATGTACACAGACTTTTGAAGGGGGAAAATGCTCATTTCTGGCCTTCATTGGACCCAGGCATTCTTTTAACACCAATTCCATACCGTAATGGAATTCTCCAATTGTATCCCTCCTGCGGGGGCTAGATCGGGATGCTAAAGATGAAACTACCAAACTTCTTTTATTAATATTGTTTTTCTCATACCCAAAATATACCCATTTATCCAACTGTTGATATTAACACCAAAAGATATGTACCAATTTATGTTTTCACCATTTTGAGGATCTGCCTCTTATAGTGGCCACTAATGGGAACTCATATTGATAGATGGATACATCTAAAGCCTAATCATTCTTTTATGGGATATTGCAGGGTGGAATGTTATATCCAAAGACTCTATTTTCATGAATTATGTTGCTGAATTTGATATATTCTGACTTCAAGAAACATGGCTAGCTAAGAGCTTGTTTATAAGTGGGTATAAGTCTTTCTCACTTACAGCAGCTCTTGGAGATATGTGGTGGCTTTACTTACCCTGAAATATTACACATAATTTAGAATTGTGGACCCCATTTCTTACTTCCCTGTTTACTTATATCGAACACACAGCACAAACCCCAGAAGACTGGGCTAGCCCTCCTATTACCCATTTATAAAACAGCACCAGAGACCTGCCTGCTAATTATATGGCTATTAAGTGTAATAAGTAAGATCTATGCTACACACTTATAAAACAGATTAGTTGACTGGATTGATCTAGAACAGGCATGTCCAACCCATGGTCATGGGTCATATGCGGCCCAAACAGCTAGTATTGCAGTGCTATATGATTATAAAAAATAAAGGAAATTTGTTATTTTTATACATTAACTGTATTATATATTTTATATTCAATCCAAGACAATTCCTTTTCACTTAGTACAACCCAGGCAAGCCAAAGGTTTGGATACCCATATTCTAAATGAGCTAGCAGGTTTCAGGACTGGACATCCTATCCGTGGACAGGACTTTATACTTAAATACGTGGCCCAAAGCTACACACTTAAAGTAAGCTCAATAGTATACTGAATATATTGATGTTATGTCCATATCCAGTCTAGATCCTAGTCCATAGAGCAAGTGTACGGACTAAGCTTATGAATACTACCATTCATAGATGATTACTGTTGCGTATGCATAATCTTCATAATAATTCTAGAATAAAGCTTCAATACAGTATGCAAGGCCACCACAGACCTTCCAAGTTACATGAGGGAGGGATATATTTTAACTTTCCTGCTGTTTAATCTGTACAAAAATTCAATTGTCACTAGAATAATCAATTAGAACCTCATCCCCCAAAACTAGCAAACACAAATACTGTGACTTTGTTATATGCAGATGACACAGAAGTCCTGTCACAAACATTTTTTGGACTTCAATGAGCTCTGAATGCTCTAGCCGATTATTGCTCTAAGGAATCACTGAAGCCAACTAGTAAAGCTGAGAACTTGATCTTTGCAGACACCTGAAGGAAATATGGCCAGAGTATTGAACAACTTAAAATATTTTAAATATTTGGGCATGGTTTTCCATAACTTCCCCAAATACAGCACATACAAAATGCTCAAAAAACAGTGAACGCATTTCATTCTTTGCAGAGGAGTGCAGCATATCCTACCAGGACTGAAGCTGTATTCAGCTAAGGCTCATGCACAACTACTTTTCAAAGTAGTTGAAAAGGTAGGACCTTACCCTTCCTTTCCTTCTTCTCTTGAAAGGGTCCAATCTAAATTCCCAAGGAATATATTCCAGATAGCTTTTTGTGTTCTAAATGTAGCATTAAGGACTACCTAAAGTCATAATGGGTGCGTGAAGTTCTGTCATAGCACAGTGAATGAAGTTATTGTTATTTCTCACAGGACTATCCTTTATTAAGGACAGTTACAAATTAATATGGTTCAGGACAATCTTACAAAAACTCAATTATCTGAGCTTTTCCAGAAGGTGTTCCTAATCATGGGTTATGAGTGCACTCAGCACATTTAAACAACTTATCAAAGACCTAAGAGCCCAACGGGGCCAATCTGTCCACATAAGAATAGTTTTCTGTGCACTCAAATCCCTTTTATATATCAGTGAGATACTTACACCACATAACTTTCCAAATTCCAAAGAGCACTAATTTTACCACACTTCAATTTTAGCACAGCAGTTTTGAAGGGCCAATACAAAAAAAGATGAGTTGAGATTATGCCTCTGTGGACCTCATAGACACTATTTAGAACCATATTTCCCATCTCTATTTTGACTAATATTTGTTGTATCTTTAACATACCATTTGGTTCTCCTCCTACCTCTCAGGCCGCTCGCAGTTTGTATTGGCAGGGGGACAGAGATCTACCCCGAGGCCCCTCAGTTGTGGGGTGCCTCAGGGGTTGGTTCTCCCCCCCCTCCTGTTTAACATCTATATGAAGCTGCTGGGTGAGATCATCCGTGGCTTTGGGTTGAGGTATCACCAATATGTGGATGATACCCAGTTGTTCATCTCCACCCCGAGCCAGGCTTAGGGAAGGAACAGGCTCAGACTTAACCCCTCCAAGACCGAGTGGCTGTGGATACTGGCATCTCGTATTGTCCAACAAGTTCCATCTCTTCTGATGGGGGGAAGGTATTGCCCCCCTCAGAAAGGGCTCGCAACTTGGGTGTCCTCCTGGATTCACGACTTAATTTGGAAGATCATCTAACGGCCGTGACCAGGGGGGCCTTTGCACAGGTTCGCCTAGTGCGCTAGTTGCGCCCCTTTTTGGACCGAGATGCCCTATGCACGGTTACCCACGTCCTCATCACTTCTCACCTGGATTACTGCAATGCTCTTTACATGGGGCTGCCCTTGAAGAGCACCCGGAGGCTTCAACTGGTGCAAAATGTGGCCGCATGGGTGCTTATGGGAGTATCTCGGTACTCCCATGTTACACCACTCCTGCGCGAGCTGCATTGGCTTCCGGTTACCCTCCGAGTGCAATTCAAGGTGCTGGTAATAACCTTTAAAGCCCTACATGGCTTAGGCCCGGGGTACTTGTGAGACCACCTGCTGCCATTGTCAACCTCCCATCGCCCAGTTCACTCCCACAGAGTCGGCCTCCTCAGGGTGACGTCGGCCAGGCAATGCTGGCTGGCGACCCCCAGGGGGAGAGCCTTCTCTGTGGGCACGCCGACCCTCTGGAATGAGTTGCTTCCGGAGCTGCGGACAGCCCCTGACCTGAAGACCTGGTTGTTCCAACAAGTGGGCCTGGACTGACTACGGTTTTTAATTAGGCTTTTTACCGGGTTAAATTGTCTTGTAATTTTGCATTTATTGTTTAGTTCTTTTTTAAAAAAAATTATTCTATGTTTTTTTATTGTTGTGAGCCGCCCTGAGTCCTCAGGGAGAAGGGCAGCATATAAATTTAATTATAATAATAAAAACAATAGTATTATATTAATCTTCGTGTTTTAATGCCTTAAAAAATCACACTATACTACTGGAAAAGTGTGTGAAATTTCTTTGGTAAGAATTGAGAAATAGTATTTTTAT
The DNA here is from genome assembly GCF_947247035.1 of Vipera ursinii. Classification (NCBI taxonomy): domain Eukaryota; kingdom Metazoa; phylum Chordata; class Lepidosauria; order Squamata; family Viperidae; genus Vipera; species Vipera ursinii. The sequence continues at coordinate 218,499,870 of NC_139513.1, read as the reverse complement.
CTTTTTCTACACTGGCAACTAGCTATTTATATTACTTTTCTAATAACACAATAAATGCTATAAATTTGTTGACTATCTTGTTTGCTTTAGCGATGCTCAAAAATCTTATTTTATAACATGGATATTTAATAAGCATTTATTTTAAGAAGACATTTCAGATAACTCTTTCATTTTCACCACTTAATGTGACAGACTTCTTCCCTACAAGTTTATTGCTTGTAGCAACTATCTAGATCCAATTATACAATAATCACATATCCAAGTCCATAACATTAGCCATTTTCTATCATTGTCCACTGCTTGATCTTTCAGTGACATTTATGCAATCTACTAATAGTGAATTAAACTTCTTTACACATTGGTATATTTATTGCTATGCATTTTTAAAAATACCTTTAGACATACCCCTTCATGCAACCATACAGCAAAGAAAGAGTTAAATGTAGAGGGTAAAATACAACTACCATCCAAAATATCTTGGAATAACCTTTGACTGATCCCTTATATTTGGAAAACACCTTGAAGTAATTGAACAAAAATTGAAAACCAAGAACAACTTGATTAGGAAAATCACAGGAACAGGCTATAAACATTGCTTATAGTGGCACAATCATTAATATACTCTGTTGCCAAATATTGTGCATCTGTATGGGGAAGAAGTTATCATACCAACAAGACTGAGGTTCACCTTAATGACACAATGAGAATAATATCTGGAACCCTTAAATTCACAGCTCTCAACCTCATAGCTCCATGTTCTTTCTGAGACTGCCCCTCCTGATCTCAGGTGACAACAACAGACGGTCCATGAGTGGAATAAGATAAATATGCCACCGACTTCTAGATATCTTCCAATACATAAAAGACTCTCTACCCCTCACCAGGCTTAGGTCTAGGAAACCAATTGGAAAAAACATACTACAGTCTTACAGTCCAGATGAACAATGGTGATTAAGATGGGTGATTTTTAATAACCACAACCAAACAGATCACACACATCCAACAAAATCACTTCCAGGAATGCAGCTGCTCTAAATAGAATCAGGACAGGTCATACCAGAACTAAGGCAAAGTGCTCTAAGTGGGGAATGGTGGAGAGCCCGCAATGTGAATATGGTACATTGGAGCAAACTATAACACATATAGTTCAAGAATGTCTCCTCAGGAAATTTCAAGGCACCTGGGATGATCTCATCTCAGCCACACCAGAAGCAGTTAGATGATTAGATACTGAATTACAACATTTATCCCATTGCAGTTCTATGGCTTCATATTATAGTGATTTTATTATGGTTTTATCTTAACTTAATATATTATCTCCTATATTGTATTGTCCACATATCTTTCTCTCTCTCTCTCTCTCTCTCTCTCTCTCTCTCTCTCTCTCACACACACACACTTCATTTAAAATAAATTTGCATATCAATGATTGCATGACCTCTGTAGATGCCATACGCTAAATAAATTAAATAGTTAACTTTATTTAATTTTAATTAAATAAACAATAGTGGCAATTAAAACATGACACAATCAGTTCATTTCTAAACTTGTTCACATTATGACTCAGCCTTTGCTTAACCTTTTAACTGCCCTGTTGAACCAGAAATGCAGTGGGATTTGATTTAGTTTTCATACACAAAAAGCTCATTGCAATAGATTCCTCAACAAAACAAACTTTTCAGTTTTGTTCTCGTTAGGCCAAATGTTAATTTCTTAATTATTTTTCTTGTTAAGTTTGAATATATATACAATGCCAAGGGTGGAAACATATTTTCTTGGTTGGAAAACAGATTTTCTCAGTTGTTTTAATGGGATGCATTTCTTCTAATAATAATTTTGATCTGTAAAGTAAGTTGAAAGTCTTTCAACATGTGAAATAAAATTCCCTTCTGTTTAGATCAATCTTTTCCTACTCCCCTCCAAAATGTAGATGGCCACTACTCTGGGTAGTCTTGACCAAGCCAATAAACCGTATTACTATGCATTAGGCACCTAATGTTCCACTGGTGTGTTAATTCCTTATGTGTTACAGTGGGCTAGTTCAATTATTCTTTTTACAATCTCCCAACCACTGCACTGCAAATCTAGAGATTTTACTTCCCTCTTTTATTCTTTTCTGCACACCCACAATTTAAGAATGCAGTAGAACAAATACAGTGAAGTATGCATTAATCTAATGTAGTTAATATTTTTCTTTTTTTTCTTTGTTTGGTGAAAAGAAAATGGTACCAAAAAAAAAAAGAATCCTTGCTATTTCCTCCAAATATGGCAACCTATAATTAATCCTACCTGTGATTACTTCCAAGCAAGACAACTTCCAATTGTGAATATCAGACTTAGAACAACATGAAAAAACTATAAAACAAAATCTTCCAAACTCATTTTCTGACTTCTGGCAACTGGGAAAACTAGATAGAGTTTAAAGCAGATTCATATAGCTATATCATTACATAATTTCAAAAGATCCTATAGGAATTACATTGCAGCATCGCTCTAAGGAACAGAAGAAAGAATAAAAAGAACATTCTTTATCGCTGTTCTCCACTTGATTCATTTACTTTATACAGTGGCCTGGGAAACTTTAAGATATGTTTAGTTCACTTCCTGGAATTCCTCAGCCAGAATGGGGGCTGAGGAATTCTGAGAGCTGATGTCCACTATCTTAACTGGATATATTACACATTTATAAGAATATGTTTATTCACATATTTAATATCTTAACTGGCTATCTTTTGAATATCTTAACTGGAATAGTAAAACATCCAAGTCAGGTGAAATTATTACTGCTTTTCTGTCCTTTTCAAACCATACTGAAAAGTTAATCCTGCTTATACAATAACTAAAGTAAAGAGAGCATGTCAATCAGCCAACTGTTAACAGAAAGTTCTCCACAGTTAAGTTACAGACAGTAGTAGAACACTAGCACAATTGTTTATTTCAAGCATTATTTTCAAGCATTGTAAATTATGTAACTGAGGTAAGATAAACACTCCCAGCAATAAGATAAAAAAAGAGTATCTTAATTTTAAAATGTTCCAAAGTTAGCAGTGGGTTAATAGCTGGAATTAAATTACCATATTACATTTCCACTTTTTTTTCCCGTATTGTCACACAAATAATATAATTGATTTGTTAAGAATTAATTGCAGTCCAGTAAAGCTTGTCGATCAGAAGGTCGGCAGTTTGGCGGGTCGAATCCCGAGTGCCGCGTAGCAGAGTGAGCGCCTGTTACTCGTCCCAGCTTCTGCCAACCTAGCAGTTCGAAAGCACGTAAAAATGCAAGTAGAAAAATAGGGACCACTCCGATGGGAAGGTAACAGCGTTCCGTGCGCCTTTGGCGTCTAGTCATGCCAGCCACACGACCATGGAGTCGTTCTCGGACAAGCGCTGGCTCTTCGGCTTTGAAACGGAGATGAGCACCGGCCCCTAGAGTCGGAAACGACTAGCACGCTTGTGCGGGGGAACCTTTACCTTTATCTAAAGCCTATATATTTAGTACAAGACTAGCATTAAGCAATAAGAAATCTTTTTTATTAGTTTTTTTCATTTATAACATAAAATGTGAAAATACAAAAGCAAATAGTAGGGGACAACAGTAGAGAAAGGGAAAACAAAAAAAACTGTGAAGAAAGGGAGGGGAAGAAACAAAAGGCACTGACTTCCGACTCTCTTTGTTGCAGTAAAAAATCACACATTAAAATCAAATCTTAGATTTCTATAGTTTGGATGCACTAGCCATTTCTGCACTGACAAATCAGTGGTAAAACCCAAAATCATAATATCATTTTTTTCCACCTTAAGTCCAGAAGTGGGTTCCAAGTTGAAACAAAGGTACTTATGTTCCTTTTTTTTTAATCAGCACAATCAATTTAGCCATCCCTGCTAATTGCATCAGTTTTTGTAACCATCCGTCCATGGTAGGAATTGAGGCATCCTTCCACTTTTACGCATAAAGCAATCTTGCTGCCGTCACTATATATAAAATCAGAGTTCCAATTTTTTTCCCCCAGTTCTTTTTCCATTACACCAGGAAAGTTTCTGGTTTAATCTTTATGTTCACTTTAAGAGGTGAACATAAGGTCTAAAAAACGTTATTAAAATTAAATTTGGAAACATGTAAAAAACACTGTATGATCCAGTGGGCAAGGAATTTTGGGTATAACGTGATGCTTGAACAATGGGAGAATAGGTGGATAGAAGGCTTAAAATTCACATGAAATTATAACATAAAATGAAATTTTTACAAAATGATGCATCGCTGGTATTTAACACCAGATAAGTTATCTAGAATGTGTAAAGGTATTTCAAAAGAATGTTGGAAATGTAAATGTAAAGAAGGGACTTTTTATTATTTATGGTGGACATGTGATAAGGCAAAGAAATATTGCAGTAGGATTCATACATTAATGTAATAAGAATTCTTCACATTACATAACCTCAAATTGCATTGTCTTATTTTTAGAATGAGTCAACTTTTCCTCCTACCAAGCAATGGTTTCATCTGCCAAATAGGATAGTAACTAGGAATTACTTATTGATGCACTAACAACATATGTATACATTCTAATTGTGCTATTTCGTATGAGCAGCGTTGTCGGCAATTTTACTTTACTATTGTTAAAGGCATTCAAATATAATGACAAATAAAAGAGGAGTGTATTTTAAAAGCAACTCCCTTTCAGTAATGAAATTCTTAACTGATGATACAAGTTCCATTGCAATTATTTCATCTCTTATGATATACCCTATTTGCAATTAATTTATTTTTATAGACAAGATCTGTCACAGCTTTCCTTACACCTTACATATATGGTGTATGAAGACAAAGGGGCAAATTGTTCCCATAAGGTATTTCACCAATACTTGACTCTTGATCAAGACGGACATCTGCAAAGACTTCCAAGGAAGCAATGGAGAACTGAAGACAGCTGAGCAGATGACTGTGGCGGAAGAGGAGCTATGGATGAACTAGCTCCCAAAATTCCACTCCAGATTAAGAAGAGGACCTGGGATTGACAATGCTCCTCACATATGCTCCCCATGACTAGAACATAAAATAGTGGTCCCCAGCAGGTTTCATAGCAATGGAAGAGTCGCAATTCATTTCCTCTTTTAATTACTTTCACTGGAAATGGCTTGTAAATTGCCATCTCCTACAAACTCCACACTGAGTATGCCTGGAAATGAAAAGTCTTCATGTCTTATTGGCTTTCACACATTAGAACATAAAAATGATGTTCTTGGTAGTATGGAAGCCTGTACCCACCATCCATACTCAGTACAGGTTTATTGCTTGAGTAACAATGACAGGAGTGCAGATTATCAGGATAAAGTAATAGCTAAAAACTCTTTAGTGTTTGAAGAGTAAATTAAGTTCTATATTCAATTTTATATTTGCTTTGTATTTGCCTGGAACCTAATTTCTAAATTACTCAAGTATAAAACTTCTGGACAATCTAAATTACTTTTCGGCTGTTCCTATGGAGAAAAGCATGAAATATAACCAAGATGTGATCCTATAAACTTATTTATGTAAACAACGGCCATACAGATTACAATTTTTGAAAATAAACTGAAAATACATCTTGCAGGTGGGGAAAGGGAAAAAAATATCTGACATTTGCTTCAAGGGAAAATGAACTAAGGAAATAATTTGAAAGTTAAGTGCAAAAAGGCAGATGAGAGTAAACTGTATGACAGCTACCTAGCTAGAGGCAATGTTTCTCAATCCAATGGGTGTGACACACAATAGTGTTCCTTACAGACACACCCCACAGGTGGAAGAAATAAAAACACTAGACTTAAGAACCCTTGAGGAAGCAAAATAAACTTAATTCTTATCTTCCTTCTATCAACTATAATGCAACACTCCCTTTCTTTATTACAGGGACACAGCTATAAAAAAAAGCATTTGCTTAATGGTAGGAAAGGGAAAAAAAGCTCAATAAACATCTGAATTATAAAGTTTTATGCCATGAAATGGTGGACAAAGTTTTGAAAAAATAAGCTATGAACTGTCGATGAGGCACATTCTAGGCTAAGGCTGCTTATCCAATAATAGGCAGTTTCCACCTTTACACATTGGTAACAAAGAATGTACATTTGAAACTATGATTTTCAGTAACTGGCTATGTCGGAGGTTTGGTGTTTCTTTCTTTGGATAAAAGCCAATTATTTTGCCTTCCTACATCCATTTTTCGAGAGAGGAGTATGTTGATGGAATGCTGCTCCCACGTCAATCATTATGTAAGGTATACAGCACTCCTAACTATAGGCCATAGGTTAATCATTTCAACACCAACAAAGCAGGTGTATACTTGTCAATTTTTTTTCTCGATAATACGGTTGATTTCTTATAATAAACTCTGTCATACAAAAAACATTTTTACTATGGTTCAGCAGTGCCTTTTTGTCAACTATCAGCATACATGCCATAGTGGTAGTAGGTATTTCTTCGTTAAATAATATACTCATATACTTCCAAACCTCAATCTACTCTGAAGTACACTTTCAGATTTCATTCTGATTTTTTACAGATTTAATTCTTATTTTCTGTATAAATTAATGTTCCATATTTGCAGCTCAATTTAAGGTATACTGTAGTTTCAACCTGAGAGCATGCATACAAAATTGCAACATTCATTCACCCTCTTAAATATTTTCTATGCAACTATTTGAAGATTTAGGATCTAGAAAATGAGAAATAACAATTCTTTCAAATTTTTTGTTGCTGTACTTTTGCTTTCTAAGACTTTTCTGAGGATGCCAAGAAAAATATGGAAGAAGCAAGCTGAAGGTGTAAATATTTAGGCTTATAGAATAAGAAGCCTTTAGGAAAATGGGGAGTGGCAGTACTAGTCTTATCTTGCTAACAGAACAATTGTTTAAGGGGAAAAATACATACTTTAAATTTCATTTAGTATAAGAACATTGTTCTTTCAAACAACCCAGGACCAACAAAGAAAGAATATCAATTAGCTTTAATAGTAAATCAGTTAGATCAAATTATTAAAATCCAGTTTAAGTTAAATATTTTTAATAGAAATCTTTTCTTCTCAGCTAAATAAGGCGCTAGTAACTATTAGAATGTTTACTAAACCAGGAAAAATGGTTGGAGAAATTTTAAGACATACAAATTCTACTATGAAGGTACTAGGTAGCATTTTGCCTATTACTTGGAATGAATGTTTGTTGAAATCAGTCACAATGTGGCTGTGCATAAAAACCTTCCTTGCATAAAAACCTGCTCGCTTTATTACAGAGAAGGGAAAATTGGGTATGTCAGAAGAAAATATAAAATAAATTGAGTGCAGTGGGAATGAAATGAAACAAGCAAAGATGCATTCTACAAAACTTGCTGATGGTAGGTAGATATGCCTAATTCATCAACTCTGTTCGTAATTACCATTAATCTGTTCAATGCCTAAATATTACTGAGAATAAAAGCAGAATCATAGTCAAGAGACTCTCTATCTCTCCTATCTCAATTGTATGCCATGTGTACTAATTTTAAAACTATTTCTTTCTTCAAAACAGAGGAACACAATCCTGAATCCCAAAACATAAGCATGGAGCATGCAGAACATCTGGCCTGCATCTGCCTAATGCTGTTTAATAGGAATGCTATCCTAAATATAAAGACAAATTAACATCGGATAAAGCATCTACTTCAAATATAGTTTATTAAAATATTAAAAAGCAAAGAGCCAATAATATAAATATATTCACATTTAAAATGTCATGCAAAATAATACTGCTAGTCCTTGACTTATGACCACAATTGAGCCCAAAATTTCTGTTGCTAAGCAAGACAGCTGTTGCATTTTGCCCCGTTTTACCAACTTACTTGACACAGTTGTTAAGTGAATCACTGCAGTTAAATTAGTAATACAGTTGCTAAGTGAATCTGACTTCCCCATTGACTTTGCTTGTCAGGTTACAAAAGATGATCACATAACTCCAGGACACTGCAACCATCATAAATGCATGCCAGTTGCCAAGCACCTGAATTCTGATAATCTGAGCATGGGGATATGACAATGGTTATAAATGTAAACAATGATCATAAGGTTTTTCTTCAGTGCCGTTGTAATTTAAAGCAATCACCTTAAGAGTTCTGGCCTGAAATACCACTGTGAAGTGCCAGCACATAAAACAAAATAGTCCTTTATGAGTAATTAATATTTTAAGACTTTGAAATTTTACGGAATTCAGAGATATACCCTGTGGGGGCAATTTTCACAAAGATTAAATTAAATATTACCTATTTCTTTAAAAAAAAAATCAGTGTATTTATGCATCTTTGCATACAGATTCAATCTATGTTACTTTCAGATGTATTATTTGAAATTACTGCCTTGAAATAAAATTACACCAAACTAAATTACATTATTTGCACAGAGGTCTTCTAAAAATGAACTAATGTCTGTAGGCAGAAGTATCAGCAAATAAAACAAGAAAAAAATAATAAAGAAACTAGAAATGTTTTCAAAAATTGTCCCTTGAATATACAATAAAATGATGTTGGCAATATCAAGCTTGCATAGTTCTTTCAGTTATAGATTAGGCATCCCAACCACTCAATATACTGCACTGTTTATAATACAATATATTAACACATTCATAAATCAATCAAAGCCTCTAAGAGCTTTTGGTCATGCATTGAACTGTAAGAAGAAAAAAATTATGGTCTCTACAAATGTTAATAGATATGAAAAAGTAAAGACACCGTAACCAAGTTGATTCCTTTTGCTTTGTAACATTACAGGGAGTGCAGAATTATTAGGCAAGTTGTATTTTTGAGGATTAATTTTATTATTGAACAACAACCATGTTCTCAATGAACCCAAAAAACTCATTAATATCAAAGCTGAATATTTTTGGAAGTAGTTTTTAGTTTGTTTTTAGTTATAGCTATTTTAGGGGGATATCTGTGTGTGCAGGTGACTATTACTGTGCATAATTATTAGGCAACTTAACAAAAAACAAATATATACCCATTTCAATTATTTATTTTTACCAGTGAAACCAATATAACATCTCAACATTCACAAATATACATTTCTGACATTCAAAAACATAACAAAAACAAATCAGTGGCCAATATAGCCACCTTTCTTTGCAAGGACACTCAAAAGCCTGCCATCCATGGATTCTGTCAGTGTTTTGATCTGTTCACCATCAACATTGCGTGCAGCAGCAACCACAGCCTCCCAGACACTGTTCAGAGAGGTGTACTGTTTTCCCTCCTTGTAAATCTCACATTTGATGATGGACCACAGGTTCTCAATGGGGTTCAGATCAGGTGAACAAGGAGGCCATGTCATTAGATTTCCTGCTTTTATACCCTTTCTTGCCAGCCACGCTGTGGAGTACTTGGACGCGTGTGATGGAGCATTGTCCTGCATGAAAGTCATGTTTTTCTTGAAGGATGCAGACTTCTTCCTGTACCACTGCTTGAAGAAGGTGTCTTCCAGAAACTGGCAGTAGGACTGGGAGTTGAGCTTGACTCCATCCTCAACCCGAAAAGGCCCCACAAGCTCATCTTTGATGATACCAGCCCAAACCAGTACTCCACCTCCACCTTGCTGTCGTCTGAGTCGGACTGGAGCTCTCTGCCCTTTACCAATCCAGCCACGGGCCCATCCATCTGGCCCATCAAGACTCACTCTCATTTCATCAGTCCATAAAACCTTAGAAAAATCAGTCTTGAGATATTTCTTGGCCCAGTCTTGACGTTTCAGCTTGTGTGTCTTGTTCAGTGGTGGTCGTCTTTCAGCCTTTCTTACCTTGGCCATGTCTCTGAGTATTGCACACCTTGTGCTTTTGGGCACTCCAGTGATGTTGCAGCTCTGAAATATGGCCAAACTGGTGGCAAGTGGCACCTTGGCAGCTGCACGCTTGACTTTTCTCAGTTCATGGGCAGTTATTTTGCGCCTTGGTTTCTCCACACGCTTCTTGCGACCCTGTTGACTATTTTGAATGAAACGCTTGATTGTTCGATGATCACGCTTCAGAAGCTTTGCAATTTTAAGAGTGCTGCATCCCTCTGCAAGATATCTCACTATTTTTGACTTTTCTGAGCCTGTCAAGTCCTTCTTTTGACCCATTTTGCCAAAGGAAAGGAAGTTGCCTAATAATTATGCACACCTGATACAGGGTGTTGATGTCATTAGACCACACCCCTTCTCATTACAGAGATGCACATCACCTAATATGCTTAATTGGTAGTAGGCTTTCGAGCCTATACAGCTTGGAGTAAGACAACATGCATAAAGAGGATGATGTGGTCAAAATACTCATTTGCCTAATAATTCTGCACTCCCTGTACAGAATCCCTTTTCCAGGATTTTTTTTCAACTTTCTATTGAAGCTAATAACAATGGAACTTTCAGAAGATCCCCATCCAAGTAAGAATCAGAGCTTCTGAGGTCAGCCAAGGTCAACTTGGAGCTGCCAACAGTTGAGATACTAGTTTTCATTATTTCTGTTTGACCTTCTACTGAAAAACTGGATTTCCTGCTTTTATACTTGGCTCCCAATTTTTTTCCCAAGTTAATAAATGAATGTGTTGCCAAAATAGAAGAATAATCTAGTGAATCCAGCATTATGTTTGTAAGAGTTACCATCTGAAGCTTTATGGATAAAATGAGGTGGCATTCCCCAAAGTTTACACTAGCATTATTTTGCTTTGAGGTTGTTAAAAATGAAATTGTGGGATGTTATTTTATTTATTTTATAAATAAACCCAAACAAAAATGATTCCTGTTTTGCTAAAGTTGACAACTTATTTAAAGGAATTGTTTGAATACTTCATAGTTTAAGCCAGGGGTGTCAAACTCACGTGACGTGTCACGACATATCTTGACTTTTTTTCCATTGCCAGCAATGGGGTGGATGAGGTTTCACCATGGCATATCCGGCCCATGGGCCGGCAGTTTGACACCCCTGGTTTAAGCCAAATATTGATTGTAAATTAGCTGATCAAACCTTTGCAGTGTTAAAACTGACTCCCAATTATCAAACCTATTTAACTATGGTAAATCTGTTTTGAGATCAGCATGAACAATTATTAAGACAATATAATATATTGAGTAATTTATATTGTATAATATGGCCTAGACATGGGAAACTACAAGGCCTACTGTGGGAATTTCTCACCAGGATCACCTTATCCTCTAATTTGCTTTGGAAATCATAACTGAATCTTATGCATATTTACTTAATTCCACATTTTCAATGTTACTTCCAAATAAATGCATAAAAGATTGTAGTTTGGCATTAATGAAACTTCAGTTGCTATGTACACTTTTTATATTAGATAGTTTATTATTAGGCAGTATAGACAGATTTAGGGTTAGGCTGCACAAAATCTCTGGTTTTGAGCGTATTCTAGACAAAATCTATTTTCTCTACTGATTTTGCTGGTATATTCATTTTCTGTTCAAATCTGTTCTATTAAAATCAATTGGAGTTAGAGAATCCAACAGGATTGTGCTCAACTAATTATATTATAGTTGTTATAACTGATACAACAGTGATTTCAAAAATAGACATATTAGTAAATAGTAAACAATTAAAATTAATAGAATATATGTAGGGTTGAACTGTGGAGGCTTGTGCTCTATGAGATTGACTGTTTACTTAAAGAAGTTTCATTACCTGACTAGGTAACATCATCGCAGCTCAATATTAAAATAAATTGATTTCAAATATTAACATTTTATTCAAATATTAAAAATATTAAAATATTAACAATGATATACTTGAAATTCTAAAATCAATATTAACTTGCAATTGTAAGATTCTTTACATAATGTTGCCAGTTATTTGCATAATTTCATTCTGCAGTACCATTACTTAAGAATATATATGAATACAGTATGTCTGATATTCTAGTGAAAACTATTTCGTATTTTTGTTTTTGATGCAAATTTACTTTAATTAAAATGTAGACAAGATGGGAGACACACAAATCTAATAAATAAAAATAAAAGGAAAAATATATAACTAAACACTAAAGCACATTTGGAAATAAGATCAAATTGGACCTGCTCAGCCCACAATCAGATCTTGAGGCCCATAAACTTTATCCAGGTTCATACATAAGCATAAGCTGAAGTATAATACATGGATGTATTTTCTATACAGTAAAGGGACATGAAGGGGCCTCACTTTCATCTACACCAGGGGTGTCAAACTCGCAACATCACATGACGTCTTGCAACGTATTACGACTTTTTTTCCATTGCCGGCAATGGGGTGGGCACAGTTTCAGCATGATGCATCTGGCCCGTGGGCGGGCAGTTTGACACCCCTGGTTTACACCAAATAAATGTTTATTTGCTTACAGCAAACACAAGAATATTAACTCTGCAATCATGTGCTAAAAATGCTAACAAAGAATCAAGGTTATTGCGGAGCAATCTCATATATTATTCTCATATACCATCATTATCATTATTACTGAGATGGTACTCAAAGTAGTAAAAAAAAAAACCCAAAAAAAACCAGACTTAAAATTTATTTAAAATATTTTAAAAATGGAGAAACTTAAGCAAAAAGTCCTGTGAAGTTCTTGCATCCTTTTGTAAGACAGAAAAAGTGCAAAGAAGACCTTCTCCAGTATATCAAACTATCTATCATACCTCAAAATGTGAGGGCCTCTTTAAGTGGACTTCTCCTTTCAACTTTAATAAGCAAATACGTTCATATTAAGATAAACTAGTCTTCCAATAATCAGCTTAAAAGTCAAAAACCAACCTATATTGTGCATAGGAAACAATTGGCAAAAACTGCACTGGAAGCACCCAGTTAAAATTAAATCCAATAAGACAGAGGAACTGTTAGCTAGTAAGAAACTGGACTCCAGGGACTAAGATTCAGTACGGAATGCTTCTTAATCCTTATCCATCATAGGATTTACAGGTGGTAGGTGTGGCAAGCATACTGCATCTTGATTACAGTTAGTTTGCCAGCTGTAACATTTCCTGAGCCAGCCAGAATTGGCAAGAGTTCTTTATGTCTTGGCTGCATTCTTCCCTATTACACATTTTGTGTGACTATCCTAAACCTGCGAGTACTGAAAAGCATTGCAACTGCAGTACACTGATAACCAATACAAGTTAGTGGTATCAAAGCTGCACCAAAATATCTGAACTGAATGCTACTGCTTATTAGAGACAATTAAAATATCAGTGTTAAGAAGACCCCAAATAGCTTAAGGCAAAAAAAAAAAAAACATGACAGACCTTTCTTGTTACAAAATTTCTGGAAGTCTAAAGTGCAGAGAGGCTATCCAAAGATGGTCCTGCTTGAACTTTAACTGACATGCAAAAAGAGTACTGTTTCTTAAACTTGGTGACTTTAAAATGTGTGGACTTCAACTCCCAGAATTCCTCCGCCAGCCATGCTGACTGGGGAATTCTGGGAGTTGCACAGATCTTAAAGTTGTCAAGTTTGAGAAACAGTGTTCTACATCATTCCCACATTATGCTTGTGAAGGAACCATATTTAGCCTCCACTTTCTCTGCCTTTATAAATTGTTCATTAACTTTACCATTATTCTAATTTATGTTAAGCTTTTCATTCTCTGCTTTGATTTTTAAATTTTCTCAGCTGTCTTGAGTACAGTTCTCAAGTTAGGAAAAATGCAAGAGTAAAACTGAATAAATAAACAATGGACCACATGTGGAGGCTGTCCAGGGCTTCACTAGGCACTATATCAAGAAGCAATGCAATTTTCCCTGAAGACAGTGTGTTGCTCTGAGGCTACATTTCCAGGTACTAGAAATTCAAGAAAAGGCTTCAGAGAAACAGGAAATAAAGAAATGCAGTGTTTTCATTTTGCTTTTAAAGGGGCTTTGCTTTGTAACGCAGTTTTGAAAGGATTCTTTGCCTGAATTTTCAAAGTAAAGGACACTTTGGAAGCTTTGCACAGTTCTGATAACCACAGTATGTGTACTAAGAAAAACTATGTCTTTCCTGCTAATAAATATACAAGCCTACTGACACTTCCTGAAACAACGTAACTTCCCTCAAACTTAGGTTTCTCCAGAACTGCTGGAATTGCATTCTCAGATGGCCCAGCCAGCATAACTTAAGTCTAACTCAGACAGAATAAAGAATCTGATTTTAACCATTTGTTTAGCAACTGTTCAAAGTTATGGTGACTCCAAAGGAAGGGACCTAGGACCAATCTATGAAGATACAGCTGTTGCAGTTTTCCAGTCATGTGATCAACATTTGGGCGCTTGGAAACCTGCCTGCACTTATGACCACAGGGGCATTTCACCCGCCTAGCTTTCCCTCCGTCTATGCCCTTTAGGCCCAATGCACTTTGCAGCTCCTGATGTTCTAGCTCAGGGGCAGGCAACCTTGGCTCTTTGATGACTTGTGGACTTCGATACCCAGAATTCCTGAACCAGCTTTGCTGACTCAGGAATTCTGGGAGTTGAAGTCCACAAGTCATCAAAGAGCCAAGGTTGCCTAGCCCTGTTCTAGCTGATCTTTGCTGTCTTCTTTCTCCAGCCTCTGAGCAAAGCGTGCCCAACTTGGCCTTTATAGGCATTTGCTGGACACAAAAGGCCTTCTTCCCTAGGTTGCGCATGGCAGTCTGATTAAATACACACAATTGCATTTCTATTACGTGCACTAAACTTGATATTACTTTGGAATACTTGTAACTGTACTTAACATATTCACTTTTTATTTCAGTTCTTACAAGAATCAAAGGTGACAGAAGAAACCCTATAGAATAGCATATGTGCTTACTATTGGCAAAATTTAACTGTGGCTAATGGACAAAGTATTTCAAATTCCAGTTCTTTCATGTTCAAAATGCTCCTTTGGGGCTAGTAATTTGAAATGCTAAATAGGTTCAAAATATTCCAAAAATGGTCAAAACATCCCAGTTTGAACAGCACAGTATAAATTTAATATGGTTCAAACGTGGGCACATCTCTTTTAAAATCCTAACATAATGCTAGACGAGAGAGCCTTGCTAAATCTTGGGATGACAAGATCACTTATTTCAATGCAGCTGCACAACCATTACTTTAAATTATTTTGGTTTTGTGTTTGATAAGGGCATCAGATTTAAATAATTACTACCTGAAATAAATGAATCTAAAATTTCCTGATCTACCCTATTCCAAAAAATTTATACAAATCCAGTTTAGATAAAACCAGTTTCTATCACAACATGTGTATCCTCCTTACAACTATTCCAGGGCCTGAGAAATGAACATGAGAATTCAAAGGCTCATTCACATAATACTAATCAATTGTTTAAGCCTTGCACTGAATTGAGTCTGCCACATTTAAAACAAAACACACCACTATGCTCTCAAAGCAATTTGCTTCTAATACATCTCTTATTTTGAGCACAAATGCTACTTATACAAAAAGATGGTTTACCTTATTCAACCATCAAAAAAAAAGAAGATAATACATTTGCTAACCTATATATTTTCAAATTAAAAGGTAACGGCTTCTGCTTCTTTCAGGACTGTCAGCAGCTGAAACTATATTGACCCATTTATAGATATTTTGAATCCATTCAAAGAGGGCTACGAAATTTCTTTGGTAAGCCAGGTAAATGATCCTGAGGTGTGATCTACGTAGAAAGTTTTCAGATATATTATTGGAGGCAAGTGGTCCCTAAAATGGAAACTATGCTTCAGATTCAGAGGTGCTATGGAACGTGCCTTGCAACCTCACCATGTCTCTCCACAGCAGCCATGCAACCCTGGAAGAGCAACCAGAGTTTGAGTAATTTACAAACAAGCACTGCATTCACATTCCAAAACATTTCTTCTCAATAATTTTTAACTGCATAGCTGCCGTTATTATACAACAGGGAATGTCGGGCAGGGAATGTTACAAGTCACCCCAGGAAGTCGCTGGGATGACTTTTTCCCGAGGAGTCCACTACAGAGATAAGATTCAAGGGTCTCGTACTCTGTAGAACAGGGGTGTCAAACTCGCAATGTCGTGTGATGGCAATGGGGTGGCCGCAGTTTCACCATGACGCATCCGGCCCGTGGGCCGACAGTTTGACACCCCTGCTGTAGAACCTCCACCTACATGCACTACTCTGCACATAGACTGTCTGGAACTTCCAGCATTCCAGATGTGGCGTCAAAGCACCCTGAAATCATATTGTCAATAGTAAAAACAAATTGCTGAAGTGGGAGGCCTAAGAAGTGAAATATCAAAATAAGGATTGAAACAGGTATACAAGGTTTTTCTTGTGGAGAAACTCTCTTAGAACATCTAGATCATGGGTGTCAAACTCGCCGCGTCACGGGACGCATTGTGACGTATCGTGACTTTTGCATTGCTGGAGCGGGGGTGGGCGCGGCCTCCATATGATGCAACCAGCCCGCGGGCCAGCAGTTTGACACCCCTGGTCTAGAGTGTTTCCCAAAAGACAAACCAGAAAGTCAGCATTTTTGGTCCTGCCTATTCTGCTAACATTAGCTTGCAACTCACCATCTAACCATAGGCCTCACCTCCAATCTCCTACTTGGAAAACTCTGACCACTCATGTTCTGCATGAATTCCTGCTTACAGTTAACCGACAATTGCTTCAGGCTTATCTCATGCTAATAGGGTCAAGATTTTTCTGTAGCTAGTTTTTCAAGATATCTGAAAATAGGTCTCCTTAAGCCAGTTTCTAATGGTTAATCATTTTAATTTTTAAAATATATCCTTTGGTTTTTATGGTTTTATCCTTTACTGAAAACTGCAAAGAAACTTTGGTGATAGTAAATGCCACATAAAACAACACATACCTAGATACCTGCATTATCGGAATGACATATAAAGACTTTTGCTGTAAATGACCACACAGAAAATAAATGGTCTTAAGTCGTGTTATTATTTCAGAAGACTTTTAAAGAGAGAACAGACAAGATAACGTGCACATGACTGAATTCAAGAGAAAGCACAAGATAAAACTGGATACATTTTCAGTTCTTCTGAGTGTGGCACCGTTATAAATAGAATTATACTTCAGGCACCTTATGCTGACTAAGCTCAAAACAGTTGGCAATGATGCAGCCTATAAACGCTATCCAAAAAGTCCTAGATACTGTTCTGGCAACTTGACTTTTTCATTACACAAAACAAAGAAAGATAAAAAGGACTATAAAAAATTGGCACAGGTGGTTTTAAACTAGCAGTTTGACCTTTCTGGAAGAAGTTTTTGGCATTTATGACTTGGCAGTTTTAGCAAAGGGGAGCCTGGGACAAAGAGGAAGACAGGAAGCAAAAGCTGGCCACGTCTCCTTGGCAGACAACTCTGCAACAGGGTGAACCAGCTATCTCTCTGCCAAACCAAAAACTGTGGGGGAAGCCCATACAATTGCCAAGAAAAAGACTGATGAATCGTACATCTTAAACACTAAATGCCTGATAAAACTTAATCCTATGCCAATCTTTAATCTGCTTAAACCTATGCTACTGCGCTGCAGAAAGCTTTATTCAGCCTCACTGAAGTATGTTTAAAAAGGAAGAACACTGCGTCATCTTTACTACTAGCTCTCAGGAAGTATAGAATAAATAAAGAGCACTTCACTCACGCAACTTAACACAGGTTAACAGAAGCCAAATCTTTTTAATTTCAAATATTGCTTATTTGTAACCTTATGTGCTAAAGCCTTTCTTTGTACATTATAAAGTCACAATAATTCAGTGTGGTAACAATCTCTCTCTCACGTTTATTTGCATGTTGTTTAATAACAAATGTTAAATCTTATAATTGGAAAACATAAGATCAATTAATTATAGATGATTTTGCTGGCAAATATTGAATAGAGGTAGGACACGGTGGCTCAGTGGGTTAGGACGCTGAGCTTGTCGATCAGAAGGTCGGCAGTTTGGCGGGTCGAATCCCGAGTGCCGCGTAACAGAGTGAGCGCCTGTTACTCGTCCCAGCTTCTGCCAACCTAGCAGTTCGAAAGCACATAAAAATGCAAGTAGAAAGATAGGGACCACTACGGTGGGAAGGTAACAGCGTTCCGTGCGCCTTTGGCGTCTAGTCATGCCGGCCACATGACCACGGAGACGTCCTCGGACAAGCGCTGGCTCTTCGGCTTTGAAACGGAGATGAGCACCGGCCCCTAGAGTTAGAAATGACTAGCACGCATGTGCGGGGGAACCTTTACCTTTACCTTAAGATCACAGACTGATAGGTTTTCACTTGTGAAGACCTGAATGGAGAATTTTTTTATTTGTGTGATAATGGAACTCTGTTAGAGCAAACGGGTTAGAGCAAAACCACCTGATTTTGTCAAAGCTGGTAGCTCAGTTGAGCTCACCGTCTACCTGCAAGAAAAAAGGGGCAGTTTTTTCTTTAAACTTCCAAATATCTCATTTTCTTTTTAATGTTCACCTCCTCTCTGATTTCAATGACAACCTATGACATTCTTATTTAGCTATGTAAATACATTGTTTCAATATATTGTTTGTACTTTATTGCCACTATTTTGACTGCTAACTCTATAACAAATTCCACAGGTAGTCTTTGACTTACAACCATTCGTTTAGCATTTGTTTGAAGTTACAACAGCACTGAAAAACGTGGTTTATAACCAGTTCCTGCACTTAACAACCATCATAGCAACCCCAAGTCACATGATAAAAATTCAGGTGCTTGGCAACCAGCATGTATTTACAACAGTTGCAGCATCCCAGGATTATGTGATCACCATATGCAATCTTCCCAGCTGGCTTCTGACAAGCAAAGTCTTAACAGCTACATGAGTCACTTAACAATTACAGTCATTCATTTAACAACCATGGCAAAAAAAGCTTGCAAAATTGAGTGTGACTCACTTAACAACCAACTTGCTTAGCAATAGAAATTCTGATCCTAATTGTAGTTATGATGACTACCTGTACTATTTTTAAGAGTATAAATCAGTAAAATATTATTTTCAGAAATGAAAGAACTATTCATTATTTGGGATTTATGAAAAAACAGAACATATAACAGATGTTTAAAATTCCCTTCTTTCACAATATGTAAAAGCTATTTTAACAAAACTGTATATAAAGTAATACAATACTGTCTAGAATTAGACTAGAATGTACACTACCTTGAAACAGTTATTTTAAAGATAGGATTTAAGAAGCTGCTGCTTACTGAGCAAAATTAATTTAAGTCATTGTCCATTCTGCCCAAACCCTTTTAAAGGACTTTATGCACAACTGCAATGCAAAGCTTTAATTTAGCATTCAGTATCCATTTCCATATACACCTCATTCTTCTTTTATAGTAAAGAACAGATTTCTATAGGTATGGCTGAAAGCTACAGCAGGATTTATAATTCGAATGAACTTTTATTGTCAAAGTACAACCATGTATACACTGAGATTGGCTGAGCCTCCCTTTGTGCCCCCACCCCAACTTACAGTGACACAAACCCTCCATCTTATTACACCATGTGAGCTAATTGCACAACACACCGGCCTCGCAAGTCAATCATGCATAGTTTATAAAATTATATTCCGTTCAAAAGCCTAACAGACCATGGATAAAAGCTGTTCTTCAGTCTGTTGGTACGGCTGGCTATACTCCTATTATCTCCTACCCGATGGTAGGAGAGAAAAGAGATACCGTCCAGGGTGTGAGTCGTCCCTGAGGATTTTCCTCACTCTTCCAAGGCAGCAAGCCCTGGCGATGTCATCCAGTGGTGTCAGGGGACAGCCCACAATGCTGTGCTCACCACCCTCTGTAATGCTTTCCTATTCGCGGCTGTCAGACCAGCATACCAAACCACAATACAGTAGAAGAGGACGCTCTCTATAGTAGACCGGTAAAAGAGGGTCATTAGCCGTTGTTCTACCCTGTTCTTCCGCAAGACCCTGAGAAAGTGAAGTCTCTGTTGGGCCTTTCTGGCTACCTGGGTTGTATTAACTTTCCAGGTAAGATTTTTGCAGAGGTAGACTCCCAGAAATTTAAAGTAGGAAACTCTCTCCACACAGTCCTCCCCGATGTAAAGTGGGGCAGGTTCCTCCTTTTTCCTCCGGAAGTCTAGCACCATCTCTTTCGTCTTGCCGATGTTCAGGTGCAAGTTGTTGTTACAACACCATATGGATACTTTTTGTACCTCCGCTCTGTATGCTGTCTCATCCCACCTGTAATAAGACCCACCATGGTAGTATCATCTGCGAACTTAATTATCGCAGTAGATGGGTCGGATGATACACAGTCATATGTGTACAAAGAGTACAGATAGGGGCTAAGCACACAGCCCTGTGGCGAGCTGGTGCAAAGCTTCAGGGGGGTTGACAAAGCAGACCCGACCCTCACTGTTTGTAACCGGTCCCTGAGAAAGTCTTGAATCCAATCGCAGATGGAGGGGGAAAATTTCACGTCAGTCAGCTTCTCGATGAGAGTGCTTGGCAAAATGGTGTTGAAAGCCGAGCTATAATCAACAAAAAGCATCCTGACATAGCTTCCGGGTTTCTCAAGATGACTTGCTACAGAGTGTAAAGCAGTAGCTAAGGCATCGTCTGTCGACCTGCTCCCCCTGTAGGCAAATTGATGTTTATCGAAATCCAGTGGGAGGCATGTCCTGAGATGTTGGAGAACCAGTCTTTCGAGGCATTTCATGACTAGAGATGTTAACGCAACAGGTCTGTAGTCATTCAGGAACTCAACTGCAGTTTTCTTGGGGACTGGGACAATGGTAGCTGCTTTCAAGCACGATGTTACACATGCCGTTTGCAAGGAGATGTTAAAAATCCTTTCATTCTTACTATAAAACTTTTTAATTTATCTGAATCTGTGCTGCAAAGTATAAACATATGCATATTCACTACAAGAAACATAAATGTGATCTGTTACTTTTAGTTTCTGAACAGTTTTTAACATGTGGCAGGTGAATGAGAATTAATTGGTGACTAGCTTAATAGATACCGAAGGCTGCCAGTCTCAAGATGAAGCAGCTTGGAGGTGTCCAGCAAGGAGGCCAATATCATATACAGGCATTTGTATAAAATCGTTACAGACTTATAACCATTTGAGTAGCAACTGTTCAAAGTTATGGTGGCTCTAAATGAAGGAACTTAGGAGCAATCTATGAAGATATACCTGTTGCAGTGTCTCCAGTCACTGCACTTTTTGGGCCACTGCACTTTGATGTTGTAACTCAGGGCTTTTCAACCAGTGGTACTAGTACCACCTGTGGTACATTGGCACCTGGCAGGTGGTATACGACCATCCTAGAAAGGTGGTAGCAGGGGAGGGGAATGGCAGCACTGCACAAGCCTGAGCAAGAGACGGCTGGAGCTGCAGGGCTGTCAGGGCTCAGCGGAAGCGCCAGGATCAGTACCAGGGTCCAGCTGGAAAGCGGCGCTGATCCTGGCGCTTCTGCTGAGCCCAGAAGAAGCGCCGATCAGTTGGAATGTTGCAGCAACTCCAGGGTCTTGTGATTTACATTCAGATGCTTGGCAACTGATTCATATTTATAATGGTCACAGTGTCCCAGGGTCATGTGAAGTGACAAAAACCTGCTGCAATCACCCAGCAGAGACGGGGGGGGAGGAATAAAAACCAAACACACACCCCCACTCCACTCCCGCTGCCAATCCTCAACAGAAATGCTCACAACAATGAAAACCTCGGACAGGAGGAAGAGCGCCGCCGGGCGGGCAGGCGTCTTGCTCGGCTGTGGCTTGGGGGACACTTTTTTCAGTGCCATTGTAACTTTGAACAGTCACTTAGCCAACTGTTGTAAGTCGAGGACTACCTGTACTTCATCACTTTTTTCCTTTTTTTTTTTGGTCATCAAGTTTTTGACACCTTGCTAGGCGACTGGTGGTACTCGGATGTTGCCATAACCTAAAAGTGGTACAATGGGTGAAAAGGTTGAAAAGCCCTGTTCTAACTTAAGTTCCCTGTCTTCTTTCTCCTGCCTCAGACCAAGCATGCCCAACCTGGCCTTTATAGGCATTTGCGGACACACAAGGCTTTCTTCCCTAGGTTTTGCATGGCGGTCTTGAGATCTGAGAAAAATGGTCTCACGTGGCCACCAGCTGTCTTGCAAAGAACCAAGCCAGGCACACCTCAACAGTAACAATAGCAAAGAAAAGTCAGCTAGGGTGGCAGAGCCTAGGTTGGCAGGGGCCTTGCTATGCAAGTGGCAAAGATGACTGCAGCTGGGACTCGCCTGGGTGGGCTGGGCTAGGCTGGCTGCAGCTTCACGAGGTGTTAAGCACCATGTAGCTGAGCCAGGCTAGGGCTGAGCTTTGCATTGCAGCTGAAGGGCTTATTACAGTCTCAGAGCTGTGGTGTGCCAAGAAGTCCCTTTGCACTCTGCTGTTGTATCAGGGTGAAACCAGCCTTCACAGTGGCTCCCAGGAACCCCAGCACCAACGTGAGCTGCAACGTATTCTTTCTCTGACCTCTCTGCACTTGCACCCATCCACCGTATACTTTTCCCCCAGCTTCTATGAGTTTACACTGCACTGCAGCACCCTCCCAACTTGCACGCAGCATTGGGCCTCCCCCATCCCTCTGCAGCACTTCCAAACACCTTGCTTTGGTCTTCCTCCCCTTCCCACTTAACAACTCAAACGTCAATCAGGACTGTCTTTGCTAAGCAATGCAGTCACGGGTCATTACACTTTATGACTGCATCACTTAGGGACAGAAATTCCCATCCCAATTGTGGTCGTAAGTTGAAGGACTACCTGTAGCTAATATATAGCCAATAGACTGTAGCTTTCAGGAGTACTGTCCTACAAATTACGTGATATTCCATTTCGATCATGGAGTGCTCGGGACAACGCAAATGTTGTAAATATGTGGCTTATGCCTGGTGCCCAAATCACAATCATGTGACTGTAGAAATGAGATGACAGTTGTTAAGTATGAGGACCAGTTGCAGGTCATATTTTTAGCAGCATGATAATTTTGAACTTTTGCTAAACAAATAGTTGTGCATGTTTTTAAATCTTATTTGCAGGTATATACGTAAATTTACTAAGTAAAATCCAAAGGTTCATTAAAAAAATAAACGTTGTTCACAAGTATATGAATTTAGAATTTTCCAGAAAAATAGTAGTGAATATTATCATTAGACCTAGTTCAAGGATAATTTGATATTAAAAAATGTCTCTTTTAGATTATCACAGGGATGAGAATTATAGAAAGAACTATTAAGACATGCAACACTGCACCAATATGCAGTACTGAGAATACTGCATCTTAACAACTTTTAAAACAAGCACTATTTTGTGATCTCATCTCCTAATAATACCCACTTATTGTTTTTTGAAGAAACCAAACAGATGCAATTGTCAGTAAGATTTTTAGAGCAAAACCTCTTAATAATGCCAAGTCTTGCAGCATTTTCAAACAGTCACCACAATTTCCCCTTTAGTCCTCAACCTGCTTTGCAAAACAGGGAGGAAGGCCCCTACCCACCCACTCGCCTTCAAATTTGTGTTTCATAAACTATACACCACAAGAAGTAGCAATAAAGTTTATTACAGACCTAAAGTATCTACATAAACCCAGTTAATTGAAAAATGGGTGGAGAAGACTGCCAAATTAAATGTTTACATTAGCACAGCTGTATTGTAAAAACATTCTGCCCCCTGCGCTTTGTAATTATAAGATATTTCTGGACTGTGTATCTCTACAAGTTTATCTCTACTGCCAAGAGTATTTTGGCACAGAGCGTCTGCAATTTTTGGCAGCCAGTGTGGTCTCAGCATAGTCTGTATCTAAAATGGCTGCCAAGCAGTTATCCTGAAATGTCGTCAACCTGGTATGTCGTCTTAGGTGAAGGGCAAAAGCCAAGCTATTTTTTTAAAGCTATCTAGTTGTATTGAATCTCTATCAGAGAATTTGGTTACTAAGGAAAGGAGTACTATAGTATACTATATTGTGAATATGTATTCAAAAGTAGCAAAATATGAATTATGTCCTAAAGAAATTTTATAATTGCATTGTTATAAACTGGACTACCTTGTCCCCTTTATTTTCTGAAATCTCAGTGATCTCAGTGTTAAAACATTAATTTAATAGAAGCAGCAGTTTACTTATAACAATTGAAGATTTTCAACACACACCTTTAAGAGTAAAGAGCTTGCTGAGATTTATTGCTGAGTAAACATATATAAGATTCAAGTTTATCAAGAAATTAATCACATGTACATACACTTTTTATTTTAAGGAAATATGAAAATCAGATTTTATAGTTCTAATTTCTTTCCAAATAAAAGTAAATTGCTTGATTCAAGTGGAAATCATATAATACCTTAAAAAATACAAATGGATCAAACTTCCAAGCAATTATTTTTAGAATGCTTCTATGTTCACAAAAAGCATGACAAATCTTTCCTGATATTTTAGGATGCATAACTTGGATGCTTATCTAACAGCTTTTATGGACTGATACAAAGCACTCCTGATATTCAATGTATAAATAATGGATAGACATCAAGAAATGCTCCGAGGGATGTTCACCCATGGACCATTCCATAGATAAAACAGCTAGTGGGGTGGTTCTTATCCAAACTGAAAATGTCCTTAGATTATGGAATGAAAATAGTCTGCTTTGTTTACAGCAAAGAACAATATTCATTCCAAGCAGAAATGTGGGGACAGGGCCTTAGAGTGAGAATTAAGGCCAAAGACAATGGCAATAGCTAAGTGAGACATGGAGGAAGGGAATATTAGAACAGGGCTTTTCAACCAGTGGTACAGGTACCACCTGTGGTACATTGGCACCTGGCAGGTGGTACGTGACTATCCTAGGAAAGTGGTAGTGGGGGAGGGGAATGAGCTGAACTGGTGGCAGCACCGCACAAGCCTAAGCGAGAGACAGCTGGAGCTGCAGGGCTGTCAGGGTTCAGCGGAAGCGCCAGGATCAGCGCCAGGATCCAGCTGGAGCTTGGTACTGATCCTGGCGCTTCTGCTGAGCCCAGAAGAAGTGCCGATCAGCTGGAATGTTGCAGCATCTCCAGGGTCTTGTGATTTACATTCAGATGCTTGGAAACTGATTCATATTTATGACGGTCACAGTGTCTCAGGGTCATGTGAAGTGACCAAAACCTGCTGCAATCACCCAGCATACGGGGGGAATAAAAAGCAACCCCCCACCCCACCCCCACTGCCAATCCTCAACAGTAATGCTCACAAGAATGAAAATCTCGGACAGGAGGAAGAGCCCCGCTGGGCGGGCAGGCGTCTTGCTCAGCTGTGGCTTGGGGAGCACTTTTTTCAGGGCCACTGTAACTTCGAACAGTCACTAAGCCAACTGTTGTAAGTCAAGGACTACCTGTACTTCATCACTTTTTTCTTTCTTTCTTTCTTTTTTTTTTGTCATCAAGTTTTTGACACCTTGCTAGGCAACTGGTGGTACTCGGATGATGCCGTATCCTAAAAGTGGTACAGTGGGTGAAAAAGTTGAAAAGCCCTGTATTAGAAGGCTGGTGCGTTATACAGAATAGGGACACAGTGGAATGAAGGAAGGAAAGGAAGGAGGGACTTAGGGGAGGGGGGAGGGGGAAAAGGAGGAGAAGAGGAGAGAGGAGGGGAGGTGCTATGAAGCCTGGAGTGTGAGCTGTGAAACACAGTGGTCTGTGAGCTGTTAAGGAAAGGAAGAGAGAAATAGGCTGCCAGCCTTGCCACAGTCACCCTATACAGACACCCTGAGATTCTTGTGGATTTAACATTCTTAAAACCTGAAGTAGCAAAAGCTGAAATGTGGCTTATTGGGATTTATTCACCATGTTTTAGGTTCAAAAGAAGTGTTTCTGTTTTGCATATATCACTTATATCACAGAGTCCCCAACCCCCAGTCCACATACAGGCACCAGTCCACAGCATGCCAAAAACCAGGCTGCGCAAAAGAGCAAAACCCCATCCACACACATGCTGAATCCAGGCAGCATTTAAAACCAGGCCCCCTTTGGTCCACAGAAAAACCTCTCTCCACGGAACCAGTGCCTGGCGCCTAAAGGGTTGGGGTGGGGGGCACTGCAATAGTATATGTACATTGGATGGTGTTACTGTAAATGGTAATTATCTATGATTTTTATAATTCGCTTCATCTTTCATGATGATTGATATTTCTTCAACCATAGTACTTTGAGATATAGCAGACTTCTTCACCTTCATGGCTTCCTATTCTAGGTAAAGGTAAAGGTAAAGGTTCCCCCGCACATGCGTGCTAGTCGTTTCCGACTCAAGGGGCCGGTGCTCATCTCCGTTTCAAAGCCGAAGAGCCAGCGTTTGTCTGAAGACGTCTCCGTGGTCATGTGGCCAGCATGACTAGACACCAAAGGCGCACGGAACGCTGTTACCTTCCCACCGTAGTGGTCCCTATTTTTCTACTTGCATTTTTACATGCTTTCGAACTGCTAGGTTGGCAGAAGCTGGGACGAGTAACAGGCGTTCACTCTGCTATGCGGCACGTGGGATTCAACCCGCCAAACTGCCGACCTTCTGATCAACAAGCTCAGCGGCCTAACCCACTGAGCCACCGCGTCCCTTTTCCTATTCTAAGCCATGTGAAATCTGGAAGTTGCCACTGGTTTGCAAACACCAATATTAAGAGTAGAAATGCAGCAAAAAATAAATAAATCCCTGTTTTGAATCCTAGAAAACTCTGGCATCAAGACAGAACTTAAGTAGCTAAGCCGCATTAACTTCATTTTTAATATGACTTCTTAAAATGGGATTCTCAAAATTCTACTGCCATGTAGTTTATTTCCAATCTCGTGTAGACCGAAGAAAAGGAAAAAAAAAGAAGTGCTTAAAAGACTTGAAAGCAGAAATACTTGTGCATTTTAGACAATTTTATATATAAAAGGACTTTAACCTCCCCCCCTCCCCATTTAGTTAATAATCAAATTTAAAGTCACAGAGCGATCACATTTCAGTGTCATTGTAAATAAAATGACTGATGACCTGGAGTTAAAATTCCACAGACTGAGAATTTGGATGCCCCTAGATTCCTTCTAGTCTTCTCTGTCATTAATCTTTAATAAACTTTCTCTTTCGTCCTCTTCCCCACCCTAAAATATAACCAATCAAATGTTTAGCTTTACTAGAACCTTATCAGCTAGATATGCTAAGTAACTTTTGCTTTCTCATTGTCACCCATCAAAACGATATGGTTGCAATCAGTCTTCATCTGTCAGCTAATGCAAAGTATTAACAATTTCAATATCAGATCTTTTTAGATGCATTCATTCAGAGCATTTCGAAACTTATAATTTATAATACTGACGGTTTATAGATGCTTTCTTCTTCTATACTAATTCATTCTACTTTGAGAAGTCCAACAAATGGAGAAAAAAGTTTATATTTATTTCCTGACTGAGCAAAAGATGAGGAAGAAAGATTTTGTTAAATGTACCAATATTTTAAGTTTCACATACTAAGTTGGCTAAACTTACCAATTTGCTTTTTTAAAATGTTGCATTTATAATTTTGTATTTCAAATTTTACTTGGCTGTTTGTTGAAGAAAAAGCTATTTAAAATAAAGAAGCTTTTAAGTAAAGTTTAAAAACCTGCTGATAATGATACCCTCCTAGCATATCACAACATATCACAACTAAATGATTTTATGGTTATATTTCTGCTTTAGCACCAAAAATACTGTCATCCATTTTTCAGAAGAAATTTTTTTTAAAAAAGAATTGTTTGGAGAAATTATCCACTTTATTAGGGTAGAACTAGCACTTATCTCCATGTCAAGCACTTGATATATAACAAAATTATTTCACACAAGAAAAATATCGTTTCTTTTACTTTCTTTTTTAGGTTACTTAAATAGAATGTTCCAAATAAGTTATTTAAATCACTAAAACAAAGAAATTATTTAAATAAAATCTGCCATGTTGGAGCTTATTCCTTCATATGTGAAAGGGCAGGATTCACATATAGAAGATTAAATTTATCAGAACACATATTCAAGCTCACTAAATCTTTCATCATCCTTAGCTTCATTAATTTAATCCAGGAACTTTTAACAAACAAGGAACATTTCTGATAAAATCTACCACTTTCTTTGAAACAGAGTTATCATCTGACTTTCTCTGACAATTTCTAGCTGATTATATTCTTCTCTCCTCTGGTTCAAGTTTGGAAAAGAAGCCTCCGTAATAACCATGTTTCAAATCTCAATTAGATTGTTAGCCAAAAATCTAAGAATAGAACCAGTTTGTTCCTCACCCTATTGCTACAGTTGATCAATTTCAAGGTAACTGTAGTGATATTGTTGTGATTCATGGCTGCACAAAATTCTTTGAATATTGCAGTATTCATGAGGAAGCAAAAAAGATAACAAGCCAATATTATACAAGTAAATTACTGTTTATCTACTTTCAAGAAGAATCATTTTTAAAAGCTTTTATATATATATATATATATATATATATATATATATATATATATATATATATATATATATATATATATATATATATATATATATATATATATATATATATATATTTCAAATGTTAACTCTTTAGATTACCTTGCTAGGCCCCAAACATGGGGCAAATCTTTATTTCCTGTTTTCAGCCTATCTTGAAGGCTATCGAACAGGCAGTAGTCACACCGGACAATTCCTATATTTGTGTAAATTACTAACAAAGAATTAAAGGGAAACTGAGATGCATTTCTGACTTATTAGTCGTCATCAGCCAGCCATACCCTTCTGAGATTCGAACCATGGGCTGATTGCATATGAGGCAGTGTTATTTGCCTCTAAGCCACAAGGTCTCTCTCGCTCTGTTAGCTTTTTTTTTTTTTTCTGCAAGGGAAGATATGTTTCAAATGTTAACTCTTTAGATTACCTTGCTAGGCCCCAAACATGGGGCAAATCTTTATTTCCTGTTTTCAGCCTATCTTGAAGGCTATCGAACAGGCAGTAGTCACACCGGACAATTCCTATATTTGTGTAAATTACTAACAAAGAATTAAAGGGAAACTGAGATGCATTTCTGACTTATTAGTCGTCATCAGCCAGCCATACCCTTCTGAGATTCGAACCATGGGCTGATTGCATATGAGGCAGTGTTATTTGCCTCTAAGCCACAAGGTCTCTCTCGCTCTGTTAGCTTTTTTTTTTTTCTGCAAGGGAAGATATGTTTCAAATGTTAACTCTTTAGATTACCTTGCTAGGCCCC